>NC_089146.1:31333877-32031877 GCF_009819655.1 Sylvia atricapilla
ACAGATGTTTATGTGAACATTAAGATCTCTCCTCACACTTCTTGTTACACAAACTTCAACTCTGCCTTATAACCTACAGCCTTAGGAGAATGTGTGCCTCCCATGCCTCTAAAAGAATCACATCAGGGTAGAACCAATTCATGAGACTGAAATCAAAACACCTTCATCGTCGGAAGGGAAGGATCTGGAATATTTGGCATATTCCCTGTTACTCTACTGACCTTCTCTGTAACATTGGGCAACACACTGGGAATCTCATGCTAAGCCCATTAAATCAACAGAAGTCTTATCATTGACTTTTAATAGCCTTTGCACTGGGTACTCAGTCTTTCTGTTCCCTGCTCATAAATGGAAAACGAAAATCACTCCAACATTATAATTGTGCAACCAGTGAGTTTGGGGACTCAGCTAATAAATGCAATTATCTATCCATACAAAAATATTCTCTGTGGATTGGTTTGCTGGAGCCCCTGCCCCAGCCTCATGGGGATGTTTTGAGGTTATATCACTTGTGTGCATAAAGACACTGAGGCCTTTGAACATAGAATGGGATAAAATATGGCTGTTAATACCCTGTGAGAATGGCATTTAGAGAGCACAGAACAGAAACCCTGACTGTGAGGAATGAGCACAGCAGAAATACTTTTGCAATAATGTGTCATAATCTTCTATTTGTCTCAATCACAATCATGTATTTTATTCTCTTACTGGCTCAAAAGGGAGGCATATACACAAAATTAATGAATCTCTATGTAAAATGGTTACCCCAAGTCATGCTCAGATATCAATAAACTTGGAATCTGCTGCCATTTAAAGCAACTGCTAACACATGATAAAAATATCTATTTTTTGCAAATTGTGATGAATGCGGGAAAGAAAAAAAAGCTTATTTACCTCTTTAAAAAAGCCCACATTTACTGCATTAAAATACAGTTTGTAAAAAGCAAAATCCGTAAAAAGAAGCGTTTATGGGCTGACTAAAATGACTTGCAGTATTTTCTGCAGATTAAACCCACAAAGCTGCGGCAGCAATGTAAATAAATGGTCCCAGCTTCCCATTCTGCTCTCTCCCGTGGAATCCCAAGCAGTGGATTAGCTCTGAAATGCCAAATGTTAGAGGCACTGAAGAGCTCAGCAGCCAGTACGCTGCCCATGGTGTTCTCCAGGGCATCCTCACCGTGCTGCTGGTTCTGCAGGTGCTGCTCCCTGCCAGGCCAGGCTTGGGGCTGCACAGGGCATCAAAATACAGACAAAGGCTCTCAGGGAGCTGCCAGCACCTTGCACTGGCCAGAATTTTCCCCCTGCAGGGCTCCATGGGCTGCAAGGACAAGCACAGACCCGCCCAGGGCACACATCTGCACGGGAAGGTGGCTCTGAGCACAGCAGGCTGGTGGTCAAGACAAGGCAGCAATTTCCTGGGTTATTAAACACACAGAAAACTATTATCTCAAGAACTTCACTTAATGTGTTTTTATCCACTGGAATTCAGTAAATTCCGAATTGCCATCAATTCTCACTAAAAGCTTTCTTACTTGAAAGCTGCAGTATATACAGAGAGGAAAATGAGGGAGAGTTCACTGTGGCACCATAACCAACATCACCTTGATACAGAGGTTGGGAAACTGTGGCCTTGATCGCTGCATTGTTTCAACTGGCTGTATAATAGAAAAGGAAAAAAAAAAAAAAAAAAAAAAAAAAAAGAAAAGAAAACTGTATTTATAGTCACCTTTCAATTTTGTAATAATGGAATTATTTTTATTTGCACCGCAGAGATTTATGCATAAAAACCTACAAGTTCAGCCCTCACCAGCGAAAACTGTGGAAGAGGGGAAAAAGCATTTACACGTAATAAAAAGGTAATAAAAAGTTAATGGAAAATTAGACTGAAGAAAGATTTGGGGTTAGAAAGTGAAACCTAGACAGAAAGTTCAATGAAGGACACCATCTGCTGCTGAGTCAGTGTGGGGTTGAGGGACATACATCTTTATGTACAAATTTTCAATTACCTTGTCTGTTGTTCTTGGTTAACTCCACAAGAGTCTCCTCTGCAGCTCTGAAATAACTGGTTTTGTACTCTGGCTCTGGCTCACTGTCAGTGCTGCTCGCTGAGTACGTGCACACCCTTAGAGCTGTGTCCTACACGAAGTCAGATAATGCAAATATATCAAAATAATGCTGAAGATGATAGTATTGGGGGTGGCACATTTTGTATTCATCATGCAGTATAAACGGGTAGTTCAACTGGTAAAGTCTGCATTAGCAGTCTAACTCCTTCAATCATCAATCTAACATGGGGAAAATAACTCATTCTTGTCCTGCTACATCCCCTGAGAAAAGTCTGGCAGAAACAATCCACATTTTAACTTTTTTACCCCCCACTGTAACATTGTTTTCAATTCTACCAACATTTTTGGATCATTTTATCCACCAAGTTCAATTTTAGAAGTTCTTAAGTATGTTTAATACAGTCTATTTGTAACATGCAAAATTATCACACCACAAATAGTTTGCTGCAAGCAATTCTAGAGACAATTAGGATAGCCAGCAGACAATACACCATTTCTACACCAGTAAATCCTAACTGTTTCCTAAATTCATACCCCTTCTCCTGGTACTTATATTACAGTACTGGAGAGCCCTTAGTTCCCAGCTGATTCCTTTGCCAGTTCTTTCCAGGAAGCAGTATTATTGATTTTCTTCTGGGAATAAAGAGGAACACTGACAGCTCTGGACAGCTTCTAATCATGGAAGGCCTGAAGGCTCAAACCATTCAGGAGCAGCAGCTCAGTGCAATAAAACCCCCAAACCAGGCAGGGGGAGGCTAAGCCTGATACTGTTGGGGTAATGGCATGTACAAAAATCACCCCATGACCCCTACTCCAATTGCCTATCAGTGGCTGTAGTGAGATTTTAGTTCTGTTTCTCTAAGAGGAATAATAATTTCCCCATGTTTCCATCCATGTTTTAACTGCTGCAGAAGGACATCCCTTTGTTAGGAATCACAAAGAGATTCCTAATGTGGAGAGGGAACCAGAGCTTAAGATACCTGCATGCAGCCAGGAATGCCCAGCATTAGAGACTGCAAGTCAGCTGTAGCCCCCAAACACCACAGAAACATGTTAGGAGAGTATTTTCCTGTTCACAGTACTTCCACAGCTCTTCTCAAACTCTCATACTACACAGCCATACAGACAAGGAAGCTTAATCATGGGGAAAAAAAACAATCTGAATCTCATGAAAAGCAACAAACAATACCAACTTTCTACAAGAGAAGAATGGGGTAAAAGGTCTCCATTTCCTTTTCTAAAAGTGCCTGAGAGGATTTTAATGAAAACATGTTTATAACCAGGCAGACAAAGAACCTTTAGGTGCTGTATCATTATTACTGATAAAAAATGAGATAGCAAATGAAGGGTAAGGAAGTAAATGCAGCTGTTAGATTGTTATTTACTCTGCACACCATATTAAAGCACTGGCCATTAAAACACTGATACCTCAACACTGGCCACAATATTCATCTCATTTAAGAGATGCCACTACTTAACTTGTACCTTTGTTTTAGTAGTTTTCTTGGGGGTCCACTCTGGAAGAACTTTTCTATTTTCTACAGTCTCTTCGGTGTGTTCTAATGAGGCAGAGGTCACAGAACTTGCTTCTTGTTCACTTTGCTTTGCAAGGTTAATTATTCCTGAATTAAGGGAGACATTATTTAAATTCTAGGTCTCATCAGCATCTTCATGATAGTGTGTCAATTATAATCCAGTAAAAACTGGGGGCAAATTATGATACTTTCATTATGTCCAATAATATTTTACTGCTCAAAGGAACAACTTACTAACTTACTGGAACAGTTCTTACTAAAGTGGCAGAATTTCATCCAAATCCTTTTCCAGTTAACAAGAGAAGAGGAAAGCATGAATTTAAATCCCTTCATTAGTTATAAAATATATACCCTTTCAACAAAGAAACAACATTCAATAACTACTTCTAGGCATTGTAGGATCTGCTCTGCTATTTTATGTTCTCAGAGAACAATCTTTTAACATAAATATAATTGGAAGTACCTTTCTAGTGGGAAGCCAGCTTTTTTATTTGCTATATTTGCACTATGCAAAATCAGAACATCAAAGAAGATATATGGTGCATATGAAATAAAGTGATAATTGTAATTTGGAAGAGAAAGAGAAGGAGAAAAGAATTGAATGAAGATAGTCTAGTAAAGAATGAGCTGACCCCATCATCTGATGTATACTACTTTTTTGTAACATCTCTTCATGACAATTTAATTAAGATACAAACCTTACAAGGTTGGTGCAGTGAATATTAGCATTAAGATCAGAACAATCTTACTGCTACTGACTTCTTATGAAGCAATTCAATGCTTGCAGTTTCTGTTCAATTTGTTATAATGACAGTGTTTAATCATGGGCCCTACTCTATAACACACTGCTGAATTGAGGTCACACATGTGGCCATTCAAGCATGTAGCACATAATCTATAACTAAGATTTCTCTTCTGAATCCTTCTCAGCTGTACCACTAATTAACAGTACACTTATTTAAAATATACTAAGTATTATAATATCTTTTATTTAGCTTTGATTTGAAACAAGCAGGGGAGTCTGCAATAGAGCATACAATGTGTGTTTGCAGTCTATTATACCACTACAGTACTGCACTGAGAATATTGCTAAATCAACTGAGTTCTAAGATGTTTAATTAGAAACCTTTTGTAATTCATCCTATGGATATATAAGAGAGGCTTCTTTCCTCCCGGATTCAGTACCTGTCAGCTCATTATCAGAACATATATTTGATGGCCTTAAATTAATCTCAAACTTGATATTTAACCTTACATGCTAATTATACAGAATCTCTCTGATAGAGTGATACAGATTTATGCAAGTTAAATACTCTCAACTTCTACAGGAGCAATAACTGGACTGACAAAGTGCTAATCACCATAACTCCAATAAATGAGTGACACTGCATTTGGTCGAGATAAAAAAAATACTCTTCCTCATTAAACTAATCACTTTTACTGTGCTTTCTGCTGTATCTGTTGTGCTATCAAAATGTTCCTATTGTTAATGCTACATGACTTTTAATGCTGTTAACATATATATTAATAACTCTAAAGCCTTCCAAAAACTTATATAAATAGTTAATGTTTGTTTATAAAAAAAGCACAGACTTCAATGGAACTATTTACAAATACTAAGTTATTTTCTGGAGCTTTGATGAATTGCCAGACCTTTTATACCTTTGTCAGCTCTTGTAAGCACACTCACAGCTCATAAGTGAAAGTCAGGTATTTTATGTTCATATATATAAATGTGTTTGTATGATGTAGTGAAGTAATGAGAGCCTTGTTTGAGGTCAAGGACATATATTCAGTGGGACAGAATTTATGCATTGAGGCCAAATGAGGTTTTTAGTTCAAATCCAGTATCAAAAGCAAGTCTTTATGAATTTATCTTTTCTATGTCACAACATGGCTGTGCTTTGTACTTCGTACAGTCTGATCCTGAATATTGCTGAACATCCGTATTCTTTTTCAAGTCAACTTCCAAGGCTGGCATATGGTTTTTTTCTTCAAGTACTGTTTCTTCAGAGAAGGCTTTAAGTACTAAACTCATTTTTCTTCCTCAGATAAGCATTTTGTTTAACAAAATCTCCATATGGCTCAGGTCACAAACTTGTTAACCTTAGGCATTCATAAAAAGAGTATCTTCTGCTCCGCATTTAACATTTCTGTTATCAATTGCCATTATTACAGCATTTCTGCTAATCAAAACAGAGGCCAAGGCAGAAATAATGTGATTTTCAGCGTAATTGACATTTTACCTGAGGAAGCTGGTTTGGGAAGGCGACTTTGAAAAGGTCGTATACCTTTGGCAGTCATGGCCGGATCGGATGTCGAGTGACTAATTACGCTTTCCACAGACTCCTGGCTCTTAGCTGTCGAAGGCACTTCTCGCTCAAGAGTTTTGGCTTTTACTGAAGGAGCTGAAAGAGGAACTTGCTGGGGTGCTGCAAAGACTCCAGTTTCCAAGGCTGATTCTTGCCTGGAAACGTGTCGCCCCGTGGCGCGGTTCCCCGAGTCGGGGAGCGGGAAGGTTCCGATCCCGCTGTCCAACGTCCTCATCTGGCAGCAAGACTCTAAGGCACAGGAGATTGGGGTCATGGGATGGAGCTGAAGGTACTGAAAGTCAGGGAAAGGATCTAAGGGGGGAAAAAAGGGCCTCTTAAAGGGAAGGTTTGGAGGCAAGGGAAACATTTTAGCACTTTGTGAACCTGCTGTTACCTGTCAAAGGAGCACCTTTGATGACACTTTGTGTAACTGAATACAAGGAAATGCCCTGGTGAGGTGCAGTGAAAATAAACAAGTGCTGAAACATTGACACTGGCTTGCTCTGGAGCAACAGTGTGATAATGGATAAGTGGGGCAGGTCCTGGAAAGCAATTACAGCTGGAATTTTAAAATCATTTCGTTTGAAAGCCCACAGAATGTAGAGTATCAATGTGAGGGATGGAGTAGTGTAATATATTTCTTCCAACATAAACCCACGCTCCACAAAGGTTTGGCCTCTCCATTCCCGTGTTTTGCTAATTGTTTCTCACACAAGAAGGTGTTAACCAAAATGTACCATGTATTCTTACACAAAATTAAGATTTACCGACTTTCTCAGAGATATCCATCTCTCAGAGCATCCTGAAGATCTTGGACAGCAACAGCCACACCCTTTGTTTACCTTGTCATGCTCTGGATCTGCATATCCCAGTTTGGGTAACTGCACACAATGCCAGGCAGAGATACCTTTAGTACATTTTTTGGGGGAGCAGTATGGTCCCACACAGCCCTCCAGCTTATTCATCCTCTTGGAAAGATGCTGTAGGAACCACGGAACAGGGAAAGGTGCAAGTGTAGCTGTGGGCACAGTGCTATTTGAGCAACCAGCACGTACAGGCAGCCCCCCTGCCCTCTCATTCTCTATCACTTTCCAGAGACTTCCCTTTTGTCTCTATAATGGGCAAACAATGCTGAAGAGACTGTGATGGCAAAGTCCTTCTGAGAGCTAGGAACACCAAGGAGGGAACTTCAGCACTAATGGCTGGAAAATGAGCATAATTTAGGTTAAATGTCTGGAAACATCCCTTGACAGCAAGATCTTAAGTCTGTGGCAGACAATCCCAAAGGAAGCAGAGGAATTTCCTTTGCTTTGAACAATTTAAGGCTACACTAAAGATATACTGCAGTGAACAATTCTGCTCTAGCAGGAGATGCAGAATATGGCCTAATATATCTTCTCCATCTCTATTTTACGTGTTTCTTAGTATTGATTTTTTTATGATATGTTCATTTGTTATTAAAGTCTGTTGTAGTTAGCAATGCTCTGTCAAGTAATTTTCACTATTTTTCCCTCTGCAGTGTTTCTAATACTCTCAAAAATTTAAAAATATCTCTCCCCTACGGGTTTTGCCCATTTGTTTTTTGAACTGAGAACATTACCATGGTCATTCTTGTTAAATAGCTTCAGCTCAACGGGCCTTTCTTGATAACAAGTATGAAACTACTTACAGATAAGTTAAATATATATTTCTATTTCATGGTTCTTGCAAAAGCAGCCTATATTTATGTGGTCCTCTTTGCCTAATCCTCATCACTCAGGATCAAAGAAGGACTGAAAGTCCTACTGAGCACCTGAACCTTACAGGGCCTGGCTGAGCTGCAGCAGCAAATACTCTGTGCGTTGTCTTTTAAAAGGGCAGCAAGTGGCTCTGATTTCCCTCACAGAATCACTGCATGCCAGTAATTTCTCTCCAGAGGTAGAAGGAGGCAAGGTGTGGAAGCCATGCCTAGCTAGCACCTACATTTCCCACCATATTTCTAAGGTAACGTTTCATAGTGATTTTTGAAGTTGCTGAAGGTTTTCCAGGAAACATGAAGAAAAAAAAAGATAATTCTATTTGGTCCTGCTGCATCGAAAGGAGGTATCCCATCTACTGAACCCTCTTATCTCAGCTATATTTCCTCTAACTATTTTTGTTGCTGATTTTGAATGGCAAAATACCTAGATAGAAGTGTGAGTGTGGAAAAGCAATTTAAAATGCCAGGCGTTGCCCTTGCCATTTTCTGAAGATAATCAAGCTGAAACAGCATGTTAGCTTGTGGACAGGCAATTCTTCAACTAAAGAGTGTTGGTGAGAGAGTTAGCAAATAAAGGGAAATAAGGAATAAAAAAGGACTTCTGTTTTCTGCCTCTTAACCAAAAGACATCTGTGCAGCACTGGTGGTGCTGGAGAGGCAGAGCTCTTCAGCAGAGCCACAGAGTAAACTGGAAACATCACATAAGAAAACACAGAAGTGTTCTGAGGAGTCTCCCCTGTCCTCTCTGTACGTTCAGTGTGAGACCTGGTTTGGAACCCATTTCCACAGGACTCTGAAGGACCTTGCAGTGTTGTTTCCTTTCTGACCATTCTGTAAGAAATGTAAAAGTCATTCCCTCCTAATTATTATAGAAGAATTAAGCAGGATCAAAAGGTACATCAAAAAGCAAAGCTACAGCCTTGGCTAAGGGAGAACTGGAAGATGGAAACTTTTATCTTCTAAAGGTTGTGTTTCTTAAAATGTTTCTACTTTTGCCCACAATTACCTTGTGTACATCTAGGAATGGACCATGAAAACAATGGCAGAGAATCAAAAGAAATGAATACTGAGGACCAGACTTCCAAGGATATACAGTCTCCTGCTGTTTCTAAAATAATTGGGAGAGTGATGGAGGAGCACACCAGTGGTATCGTATTTAATTAAAAGGAAAAATAGTTTTAATCGATTTCAGTCTTCCTTCATAGATACTTTATCCATGATAAAGGAAATACACCAGGTGGAAAACATATTTTTAAAACAGCTCACCCAGCTCAATTTTTAGTTCTGAAAAACCACAGAAGGGTCTGGCTTTCAGTGTGCTCAATGGCACTTGGCAGCTCCTGTTGTGACACTTAAAGACAGATTTTTGGAAAATTCTGTGACTCGGCTATGTTGAACAATCCTCAAAACCCTAGTCCTAAAGCCAGAGGAAACCACAGAATTCTTTGTCAATTTTAATTTTTCATTACTGAAAGTAATTAATTCCCCCCTAAAGCTATACACTACAAATAAAAAAGTATCCTTCAGAACAATTTGTATCACTGAAAGAACGAATACACATTATCTTGCGTAGTTTTTAAATTTTTATGAAGCAACTGCAAAATAAAAAAATACTTTATACATCCCAGTGACAGCTTTCAAACAGCTTCATGGCCCATCTGATTTCATCAGCTGCACTGACACTTCAAATTACTGTTATCAGCAAGAGCTGCACAAGACTACATAATGAAAATATGTAAAAGTTAAATCTCTGGTGCTGTGACAGTACCACTCAGTAGATGAAAAATGACTCCGTGAAACATTAAAGTCTGGGAAGAGTTATATATGAGCTTAATTACTTTTGCTTGAGAATTCTTCCTGGCATACCAGCCAAATTCCTTGCCTGTTTCTGATTTTTTTTCCCCCTCCTCTTTCTTTGCCAGGGAAGAAAGAAGCTCACAGAATGGTATTGGCTTTATAGTGGACACAGACAGACTCATCATCAGCCCTTTCTCTGAATAATCAGACTAGAATCAAAAGCCTGAAATACTGAAATAACCCCTTCCCTCCCTCTCATCATGGGGATTTGAGTCTGGACCTAAAACACAGTCCCTGGAAGTCCTTCTGTAGATGAACAATTCCAAACTGAAAACAGAAACAAGGAAGAATTTACAGATATTTCCTGGAGATCCCAAAACTCTTGACTGCATGTGAATCTTTTGATGACAGGGCATTGTAAGAGCTCAATGGAAAATCTGAGGAAGACCTTTAATGTTGAGGAGCCTCTTAACCACAGGAAAAAAAAAAGGGTTTACATTGCATGGAAATATTTGTGAAAGTTTTCTGAACTACTTCTCAATAATTTTCAAATTTAATATTTTCACATGCGAGAAGATCCTGCAGTTCATGTCCTACATCAGCTGACACCACAGAAATTTGTAAGGCTGGACATTGCTTTGCAATATTGCATCATCGTTGGCGCTTTACCAACATTTTCTGGTATCAGGAGATCACCAAGGCCTCTTCAACACAGAGCCAGCACCCAAATTAGAGATGGAATAAAAAGTATCTGTGAAAACTCTGCTCGTCTCTGAGGGTCTGGACAAGAGCAGAGTAGGAAAGGGGCATACACTCAGGCTGGCAGGTATCAGGAATTCTAAAAATCAGATCATCACTGGGGAAAGCAACTCTAGCAGCTCATTCTGTAGGGTTCTTTTTACATTTTCCTCTGAAATGCAAAAATTAGAGAGTTAGAAGTAAACATACTCCACTGGTAAGAACTGACAGCTTAGAATTCATTGAAGTATTTTAGGGCATTCTCCTGAGCATAGATAATTTAAAAATGCATCTTAAATACCAGCAACAAATCAGTAAACCTAATTATACTTCAACCCTTTTTTTTTTTTTTTTTTTTAATGTCTTCAGAAACACTTGCCACAAAGACATCAGAAACACATCACCTCTACCTCAGAAAGCATCCTTGGTACAAAATTCATTGGAGACCAGAAGAGAATACCCAGGGAAGCTGAGTGCTGACCCTGCTTTTGTGTTCCTTCAGAAGCACTGCTCTGGGTCACCATGAGGGTGAAGGAGCTCTCACTCTGATTTCTGAGTGAGTTTCTGTATTTTCTGAGCTGGTACCATGCTGCTTTTTGCTGTTACACAGCACCCTGCTCTGCTCCTCTTTTCATACAATGCCTGTTAAAGGAAAATCAATTTGGGGAAAAATCTATGAAAGAAAGCAGAGAGCAGTTACTGTGAAGGGAATTGCTTCCAGCACGGCGCAAGAAATGTTGGTCCAGTCCCAGTTAAGTTCTACACTGATGGTTGCAAAATAGGGTATTACTCAAAATAAGCAAAATTCATCCCACTTTTAGATTAGGGACATGTTAGTCTTTCTAATGTTGAACCTATGACTGAGTCCTAGCACATAATGAGGAGGATTCATGAATTTCATAAGAGAGAAGACATAAGATGGTGATGTGTCTTTTAAACACAGCTTCTGATTACACTTTTCTTCAATAATGTGAAACCATGCTTTTTGCTAAGGGGGATATAATGCCACGTGTTATTGCAAACAAACCTTTAACTGAATAACTGGGGAGCGTTTCATAATGTTTCCTCAGATAAATTAAAGATTCACATTCTAATAAAGCCTTTTTATGTTGTATCCTAAATGAGTTTCACAGATGCTTAGTCCATTCACAAATCACACACAAGCCCTTCTTTACACAGGAACTGTTACACTGCTGAGAAGTCTATAAAACAACTCATGGTTATTTTGACCACCTATTTAAAACAATCTGTGAGTTTTTCTTTTATTCTTGAATAACCCATAAAAATCTTTACGGAAACCACAAGAAGCCAAGTTTTACCCAGAGAGCTAAAATAAGGCATCAGTCAGCAGTCCTATTAAACAGGTCTATGTGCAGACACAGCATCACTCAAAACGGGCAGACAATTCCCCCACTTCCAATTAGGCATAACAAGAGGAGACATTTCTGGATGGTGGCACAGAGGGAAGGACTTAGAGGTTGGAGAGGAAATAATTATAGGTCCTGCTGTGTTGTGAGTGGAGTTTTGCCTCTCTACCCACTTGTGCCACGAGTGACAGAGGCAGCTGTCCCTTAGTGCTGCCTGAGGGGATTGAGGATTCCAGGCTCTATAACCTCAGCCATTCCCACCAGGATGTTACTTAGGAAACACACTGACAGATACCAGATGCAATTACTGCAAACAAACCCTATTTCCACGTTAAATGACACATAAACAGTTTCTATTTGGAGGTGTGTCTTCGTGTTACTTAAATTTGATGGCAAATCTGTCTTAATATTGAAAAAAAAAAACAACAACAGATGACAAATGTATTTTATGTCAGAAAGATCACAGGTAGTTCTGATTACATCAAGCCTTCTAGGTGCAATACTAGTAGCACAGGGATATATTTTCTTTAAAAGAAGCATCCCACCTCATGAAAAATGTGGAATCCTCCCCTGTGCTCACCACTACAGCTGGTTTGAGATATTCCTCACATAAATTTTCAAGTTTTGGCCTACAAAACTGCACATGATTGACAGAAATTTCAGCTGAAATCTTTAAGTAACCACCAGAATTCTCCCCAGAAAGCAGGCATTTTCAGGAAAAAAATATCAGTCAAAAATAGCTCTGTATCAAGAACAGTTTCGCTGGGAAATTTCCAGCAAGCTGTCTTCAAAAGTACAGACTCAAGCCTTGACAGGTTTTGAGGGGTAAATAACACCGAATAGGCCTTCTTCAAGGAGTATCCTGGACATTAAAAATGGAAGGACCTGGTTCCCTGCAGTAAAAGAATACACAAATTCTAACAAATTACCTTTCTTTGCATTAGAAAGTTCAAGAGTTTCCACTAGGCTGTGATGGGGAACCAGATAACATGTACTGGCTTTCTTCTGGAACACAAAGGGAGTATAGTTTTTCGTTTTTCTCTAGCATTTTCAAACATGCCAAATTAAAAATTAATAGTTTTTTTTTTTTTTTTCTTTTCAGAAGAATATTTCAAATGTTGATAGGTCCCTACAAAATTCTTTCAAAAGTTAATAAACATCTTTAGGCTACATGTGGCATTGGCAGGAAGAAGTTAAACTACAGATGGCAAAACAGATCTCTTTATTTGCACATCCTTCTCTTCATCTGCAATGCTAAAGCAACCACAAAAAGAAGAAAATGTATTTCTGCCAAATCATTGTCAATTTTAAGTAGATTATTCCTTCTGGAATATTTACACTATAATTTGATCCAGTTGGTCAAAGATGAGTGCATTATTGTTTTCTATCTAGATCTTAGGTACAATTAATGTGCCAAATTAAAAAACCCAAAGGCTATCCAAGGTAAAACTAGAAAAGACCCAAGTTTTCACAGCCCAACACTCCCCTGGGTACTGCACTGGTGGCATGGGACTATTTCCAACATATACTAAGGAAGGATAAATTGGAGGAGGACTGTGCTGTGCATTTTCAAATGATGGAACTTCATTCATGGCTACTTGAATTTGGGATTACAATTTATGCCTCTTTATAATAACAATAAACTAAATAAATACAACCAACTTATTCAGTGCTCTATTTTCTTCCTAGTCACACTTTATTTTGCAAAACCTGCAAACTTCAATATGTCATTTATCCAATAAATTGTCAGTTGTCTTCACAGTTTTCCATGACCACAATCCCATCTGAAGTGTATTTTCTGAGTTGAAACAGATAATTGCTGCCTCATTTTAATTCCAGTCCCATCTTAAAATACTTTTTCTACTAGTAACTCAAAAGATTAGTTTTAATTATTAGAGAATACTAATGATCTTGTACTCCAATTTAGCAGTTATCTATGGACCTTTTTTTTTCTACAACTTTTTCCTATCTTCCTCCAGGCATTTAGATCAGGTTCCTGCATGCTTGTAATGGTGACAAGCCATGTGGAATAGGGTTGTTAAAGAGGCCAAAATGAGCTGGAGGAAGAACTTGGATGATTTTTTTTAATTTGCTACTCAACACCACCTCTGTCTTTAAAATACAAAGGTGTACGTGCAGTTTTCCAGCTGGGGAAGTCCCACAACCAATGGCAGCTGGAATTATCTCTCTTCTATTACGCTGTTGTATTTTCTTTCTCAAAATCTACTCACTGTTCTCAGGAGACAGGATATTAGGAACAGATACTGTTTTAGTCCTGCTAGAAAAGATATATTGAGACTTGTAATTTGTTTGAAGAGCAGCTTGAAGCTCTGTATAAAAGGTAATTAAATGAAGACAGGGTGCAGCCTGGCTGTCAGTGAGGCCAGCCTAGAAACTCTTTGGGGAGCTATTCCTCTTTTCTGGCTGTATATCCCCAAAGCTTTACAACTCTGAAACTATCTTTGAGAGAGTTAGAGATGAGTAACAGCTGAGAAGAAGGAGAAGTCCTACATCTCAAGCAAGGTGTGAATCCAAGGTAAGCAACAGGCCTGCTGCAATGCAGGAATGCAGCATTCCCAGGCTTTTTTCACTGAATAAAGCCTTCTGTTTCCCTCAGAACCCTGAAATGTGAAGGTTGGGAGCCAGCATTTGCACAGTCTCAGGAACATCTTCCTGGAGATGGCTCCTTCGAAGTGTGGATGGATGCTCCCTTCCTAACAGGAAAGGCACATCCCAGCTCCCAGAAATCCTGCCTGTAAATAGCAAAGCCCAAGACAGGAAGGTTTGTTATTTACTCAGGTGCAAAGGGCTGCCTCAGCCATGTCTTTTCCATGTTACCACAGGCCTTTATCTCTCTTGCTTTATGCCCCAGTTGTTCACATTCAAACACAGAGCTAATCCCACTTCTCCATCACTGGAGTGCTGCCATGAGGATAAAGAACGTGGATGTTTGGCAGTCAGAGCACAACCAACCTGCAATCCCTGCCATGAGTAATGCTTGTGCAGATACCTCCACTCAGCTTTCCTGGAGGTTGTTCAGGAATTCACAGCAAGCTGCAAAATACCTACAAGCAGCATCAAGGTTGGGGTTTTGCTGGTACTGTTAGAAGCAGCTGGTTTATTTTAAGAATAACTGCAATAAACCCCAGTTAGAGAAGTGGTCACACAGCATCTCAGAGACATGGGCTGCACATGGTGCCCAGGGGAGCTTTTGGCTGTTCCATGCAGGGCTTCTGTTCACTGAGGACTGTGCTGGAGGCATTTAAGGATAAGGGGTGGAAACACTGATTTACTGGCTGTTAAGCAACTCTCTTATAAATTGGAGTTTGGTTTCACTCACATTGAGATACTTTCTTTGATTTTCTATTCCCAACAGATAGGACTAGGGATAGTGCTTTAAGCAAAAATGCTGTCTCTGGTAAACACAGACCAGTTTCTAAGTGCACAGGAGGCTCTGGGTTTTGCAAATGCTCTAGAGAATGTACTATATTTACTCTGTAGCATCACTGCTTTTTGTTTGTTAGTTAAAAAAAATACTGAAATTAAAGCCACATGAATATTAAATGAAACTTTAAATAATTTATTTTTAGTTTTTTGCCCTGCAGATGGCTTTACTTAAGGGTACTGCTAACAATCACTCAAAATATGCACCTGAAAAAAACCTGAAAAAATTGATTGTATTTCTTAATTAATAAAAACTTATTAACAGAGTGAGTGCACAAAGCTTTAAGTAACTTTTAGGTGCACTATAATCCTTCCATTCTGGTACCCAAGTTCAGCTACTCCAAAGCAGCTGAATCGATGTGGAACTAACTGCAGGTGAGCAGGAGCTGGTCAGAAACCATCACAATTTGAAGCCAGAAGAATGCTGAGATTTTTTTTTTAAGTAATTCTGTTTTTTGCAAAAATTGCATGCCATGTTACGTGGTGCTACAAAAACACCATTAGGATGATGGCTTTGAAACAACACACTGCACCTCTCCTCGTTCAAGAAAAGAAGAAATTATTCACTGTAAATGTATTGCTTGATTTCCTTTTCTTGTCATAACAGAACTGTCCAAACACTGAGGAATTGAGTTAATCTAGTATTAAAAACTATGCACTAATTGTATAGGAATTATTTCTCTCATAGAGAAATTTTTTTGGAAGAGTTTGTTTCTCTATGATCTCCAATGATTAATTGCATAATCATATGTCAGCAATTCAAGTGTCAGACTGAAGACATAAATCAAAGCTTGAACTCAATTAAAACAGCAACAAAATTAGGAAAAGGCATCCTATCCTCAAAGTGAGAATCTGGAAAGGCATATTTCAATACAGCTCAAACTTAACTGATAATTCAGGTAAAAATGTATTTTTCATGAAGGTTATACTAGATTTCACTGTGGAAAAGGAGCATAAAGTCCCTGTGAGCACAGATGAAACATGTTCACATCCTCACTAGAAAAGCTTTCCAGTTTGCTCAGTTGTACTTCAGGTATATGAATTAATGGGAAATGGATGACTGAAGCTTCATACACACATCCACAGACGGCCCTTGCCAGGAGCAAAAAAACATGTAAAGTAAAAAAGTTTCAAACAGAGGGACTCCAACTGCTGTAGAGAATACCAGTGTGTGCTATCCTGTAAGAGGCAGGATAATCAGGCACAGTCCTGATTTGAGTGATAAAAATGAATATAGATTGGGCTAGACTGTAAAGTACAGTAAATCAACACAGCAGCATTCACTTCAGAGTGGCAGAACCCAGCCATCCTGTTTAATTGACATTTTAAGCCTGAATGAGACCAGCAGATTCTTAGTATCTTGAATAATAATTAGACTGTATCCTATATATAATGCATAAAGAGACACACTTCTCATTGTAGTGATAAAATTTGGTATTTCTGGGAGAGTAGATGTAATGACAAAGAAGGAAATTAACAGCAAATCACTGTGGCTAATAAGGAAGTGTTGATCCAAAATATTAATTCTCTCCACAGAGGGAAGACAAGCTAGACAGTAGGCTGCAGCTGAGCTGTAGAAGAATTGGCAATTAGACAAATGCTATGTGTACTATCTTTAAGGTAAAAAGACATGATTTGTCTTTGCCAGACTGTGAAGAAAGTAAGCTGACATAAATTAGAAGACATTAATGGATGTTAGTTTCTTATTATTCACATTGGCAAGGTTCTCCATCATCCTCATGAAAATACAAGTATCAACCAGAAAAATGCACAGAAAGTTTTGCTTTGTTATCATAGGCTCCTCCAGACCATTACTTCAAAATCAACCCCTGCAGCTATGTCCAAATGCCAAACAAGTCCAGAACACAGCATGGCTGACACTATCCATGCTGTTTTAGTGCTCCAAACACATATAATGCTATTCCTCTCTCAGCCGTCTGTTCTGCAGTGTGGCTCCTTCACCTTCTCACCCATACAAAAACCACACACACACACACACACACAGAAAGCAGTCATTTATTTTAATAAAATTCCACTGAGAACACACAGAGCAACTCAGTAGAAGGAAAGGGTATTTAGTGAGCTTTATGCACCAATGTATTTCTGATGAGCAAGACCTGGAATGGTTTTTAAGGCTGTTGCACACTGTCCTGGAGATCAACCCAACAGCAGGACCACACCACATCTTCAGCAACACAAATATTGCAGCATGGAAACACGGGACTGCTGAATGTTGTGTAAAGAAATGGCACACTGGTCAGGGACAGATGAAGAACAACATCCTTGAAGATTTAAAAAACTTGACTGATGAGGTCCCTGAGCAGGACTTCCACCCTAAGGGGATGTTTCTACACACAGGACAGTCAGTTGTTCTTGCAATGAACAACTACTAGTTATTAAACCAGATTTCCCATCAGGGATGACTTTTTAGCTGCTAGGGTTCAGGAAAGTAAGTAAACAACAGCCAAAGGTCATTTCAACAGTGTTGAAGGATCAGAAAACGAAGATTCTGGAGTAAAAAAGGGGAAGAATAGTGCTTGATAATTGCATGGAAATGCACATGCTTTGGGGATATTACATGGAGGCAGCAAATGGCATAAATTTAGAGGGACTGAGTGAGGCATTTTGGTAAGTCAGAGTCCAAATGGAACTGCTTTTTATCCAGATGATCTCAGTTCTGTTTGTGCACTTTCAAACATGCCTCCTGTCTGTACAGTAACATCATGGCAAGTAAGATTGTGATGGTCTCTCACATCCTTCAGGACACTTGTGGCACTAGATTTTGAGGCTTTTTCTGTTTTGATTTTTTATTTTATTTTACTATTTATCAATAGTAATTATCAAATCAATTTAATTATCAAATTTAGCAATTTATTTTACTATTTATCAATTCATGATTATTCTAGCAACTGGGAACCCTTTTGGATTAACAGCCAAATTAGAAGGTGGTTAGACAGCAAGTGAGCAGATTTTTAAGTTATCTGCTATGCTGAACTCCCATTTCAAGGCTCTAGGACATTTGCTAAGCACAGCTAGCACCTACAGATCTAACACCAACCTCTCAGCTTCCACATGCACAGGGGGCTTGGGAAAACAGCTTTGTTATGATGTGCAAATAAATCCGTGCATACTTGTACCATTGCTCAGTAGAGAGGGTTCAGGAAGAATCTAATACCTTATCACAACTTGTATCAAAATGGAACATTTTGCAGATGTGAAATAGGAACAGACCCAGGCTGGAAATGGATTCAGTGATAACTGGTTTTGCCTGATGGCTTTCATAGACAGCAACCTCACATGTAAAGACTTCTAGGCATTCCACAGCTTTGCTGAGTGGTGATGGGGCAGATAAAGCAAACAATTCTCCTTTATCTGAGAATGTGTAAATGAATGACTCAACTGCTGTATCAGTGATGATTGCTAAATGCTTTTTAACTTCTATCAATGGCCTGATGAAAGGAATTAATGCTGACAGTGATAAATTGTTTTCTCAGGCATTGAGGCTTCATGGCAGGAGAGGATTTCTTTTGAGGTGAGAAGACACTATATCAGTTGAATATTGTTCTTCATTTCATGCACTGGAGGCACACAATGATTTGCTGGGTATTTAAGCAAATTGTAGCTTATCCCTTTTCCTCTCCCAGATGATGTGGATCATCTCTCCTGAATGCACAGGCTATAACACAGATAACTTTGCTCACCATCTCTCCTCTCTCACTTATCCTGTTACATTTATCTCACTAATCCATTACAGACCTCACGTAATCTGTCTGCAGGTTTTGAGGGATCCTTAATGTAAATGTGTTTACTCAAATATATCAGACTTAATGGACATGCTTTAGGATGATGCATGTCAAATTTAATGTATTTACCACATTAATCAGGCTTGTTTCCCTCACATCTATTTCAATTCCCCAAGAATGAGAAAACATGAATTTAACAGCTGTTTACTCAGTATCCCAGTAAAAAACCCCAGTTTTAGTAGTTTACATAATGGTAGACAAAACCAAGTGTTTGGTTTGGCAGAGAATGGTGTCCAGTATTTTTTTTTCTCTCATTGGAAACTTGGTACAAGCTTATTAAACAAGCAGAGGGACCACTGTTATTTTCAGCAAGGTTTGAAATAAGACATTGGATAATTTATATAACTAATCACTTAGAGTATGTACATTAAATGGCACAGTCAGAAATAAAATGTGAAACATAATTTTTTGGTTCCAGTCTTCATCAGATTTAGATTTCAGAAAGAAACCAAAAGAACAAAAAAGGCAGATGGCACTGGAGCAAGGATCTGCTGATTCGAAATGGTGTATGGATACAAAAAGGCTCTGAATTAGAGTCTGGATTTGTGGTGAGCCCACACAAGCAGCACCATACAAACAGTGACCACCTGCTTCAAATGATGCAGGTGAACAAACATGAGGAGAAAAGTGAGACAAGAAAATGGATCCATTTGTGGGAAAAACATACATAAGAACCAGGAAGAAAAGAGGAGCCAGAAACAAATCTATCTGCAGCACTAGAAAAAATTCAGGCCATTCTCAGAGAAAATTCTGCTCATGAAGTGTATTTTCTTATTATCATATATATAATTTCATAGTATGGCTACTGGGTGCTGAATAAAACAATGAGAATACAAAAGGCAAGGTTATCATCTTTAGTATTTGATATGTCAATACAAATAATTGTAATGCTGACATTTCATTTTAAGTGAAACCCACGTCTATCTGCAAAGTTACATGTTCTACCTTTGCTATCAGTATATCTGTAAAATTGCTACCCAGGAGCTGGCAACTTATCTATAAAACTTGCTGTGAAGGACTTTCCTGGTATCTACTGAAAATGGAGTTTGATCATTTTGTTGCATATAGAGCTTAAAGGAAGGATTTTAAAACACAATGCAACATACAAAATACTCACTGTATTCCCTCTCTGGAACATGAACTATCTAAGGGATTCAACCAAATGCTCCCTAAAGAAGACAAATCTCAAAAAAGTTTCCTTAAAAAAATAAAAAAAAAGTGTCTTCCTTTTTCTGACCAGACTGCCTTTAAATTATGCTGCAAAACCCTTCTGAAAGGTTGTTCTTGGAAAGCAGAGAAAATGATGATAAAGCCTGCCATAAGGAAGATGATTATCAAGAACTTTAATGGATTTGAGCGCTGGGCTACAGCAGAGCTACAAAAGAATCCCTTGACCTCAGTGTGTGTTTTTGTTCTGGCACAAAGCACCAAAGTCTACAGAGCACTTTCACTGTTGCTTTGATAATGTGGAAGCCCAACCCTCTACCTAGCTAGAGACTTTTCAAAACCCTCTTAAGTCTCTGAAGGCATCTGCTCTGTCTACAAGGTTCCCATTTAACACTGGATAAATCCATTTAGAGCAACTGACCTGGACCTCTAATGAAAATTTGACAAACATTAGTTCCAAGTCCTTCTTCAAAGTTTCAAGAATTCTGACTCATTTATCTTCATCATCTTTGTCCAGCTCTGAATTTTACTTGGAATTCTCCAAACACACAACAGGGGTCAATGTTAGGTAATCTGTTTCCAGGAAATCTTTCTACTGTGGATTGAAACCCCAGCCTGCCTCAGGGATTTAACTCCCCACACAACTTCAGGAGGAAGTACCTTGTGCTGCCAGTGGAGCAGGCAGTGCCAATAACTCCCAGATGTATTTTGGATTGCTACGACCAATTCTCCTGTTATCAGGTATTTTCTCTCTAGAGAGCCCACATGAAACTTCAGGTCTAATCAGACAGCTAAAATCTATTTTATTCTTACCAGTGATGTTATTTTGATGAAAAAATCTGCTAGCAGTGATGCCCCTGATGTCAAAACTCATCAGGTTTTTATATACAATCAACCTGGCCTTCTAGTTTAGTCAGTGACATATGAAATATAACATTTGAAACCATAAAATTTCCAGTTCAATAAAACAATTCCTTCAGATGAACTGCCCAAGCTTTCATGTACTCTCTGAATTTCAGTGCCTTAGACCAGAAGTGTTTGATTCACTTACATTGCTAAGGATGGAATGCCTGCTGGAAACCCACTATGGAAAATAAACATATTCACACACAGAAATACCTGTGACAAAAAACCACCAAAACTCTTTCTTCTTATTGAAAGCTGAGTGTAAATTTAAGAAGACTTGAAACTTTCTGAGACACTTCTCATCAGCCTCTTTAAGCTGAGGCTGTGTTTTGTGTGAAGCTTGAGTATATCATTAGCAAAAAGCTTATTCCATTTTGACTTGCTCTTCTAGCATAATTTCACCCATTTGGGGTAACAGAAAAAGAAACTGGACCCAGAAGAATTATTATCATGCAAATTTCAGACCGGGGTTTGATAAATCACCGAAGTGTTGCTGTCTGAGAAAATGGCACATTCAGTCTTTCAGCCTCAAGAGAGGTTCATACCAACACTGAAGAATGATATGATTAATTACAACTACATTTCCTGTTCATTGCAGATATATTTCCAAAAAGAAAACAGCCTGTTAATTTGTGTATACCCAAACCCAGTGTTGCTGCATACCCTAGTATTCCCATCTGAAGTCGTCTGCTAGAATGAATTCTACAGTAATTAGCATTTGTTTACTTGTGCCACGGATTGACTTTTCCCTTGAAGCTGTTTATCAATGAAAATTCTGAATGCATTGTAATTAATATAATCACACTTTTCCAGGAGTAGCTGCTAATTTGAAACAGCACTTGAAATATGAAATATTGAACTTTTAAACAAATGCTTTGTTCCTCTCACGATGTCCAATTATTTCATTCTGTATGTAAAGGCGTCATCTGTAACTGTCTTGTAAGTTTTTGGGCCATTGTGACAATGAAGAAATTCAAGACAAATAATGACATTTCTCCTCCCTTGAGAGGAACAGAATTCTTTTTCTTTGTAAAATGAAGGTGCCTTTTTTTTTATGTTTACACGGGAACAATACTGTCAGGCTCCTGACACATCATCTGTGCATTCAATAAAAGAATTTTATTTATAGGAATATTTGAAGACCCTGCTGTACCTCTCTGAGCTGGGGAGTCTGTTATGACATGAAGGGGTAGTCAACCTTTTCATCATGTCCTTCCTCTTAGTAGGTACTTCAGCAGCATTTTCCACTTCATGCCTCTTCCAAAACACAACTATTTTATTGCAAAGGGCTTGAGGGAAGAGCTCTGAGGATGACTGGACTTCAAAGGGACATTCTTGGGTCCTCAGCTCTGCTGTCTGTGGGGGTGGGAGCACTGGGAGCATCTCTGCCATGGCCACATTGGGCTCCTCACTGACACCACATGTAGCAAAGGTAAGGCTGTAACATTTTAAAACAACTTTCAAAATGGTTTAAATGTATTTTGGAAACCAATATAGCACAACATAATGACTGCTTCATATGGAAATGGTAACGTGTTCCTGAGATATACGTATTTGAGGAGGGAAATTGTATGTAAATGGGCACTGTTGCTTTCTTCCAACTGACCAAATCTGAAGAGCCAGCAAAATACTCAAATTGGTTTAGATCAGCAACTGACAATTAAAAACCTAGCAACTGGTATTTTACACATTTTTTGATTCATCCCCAGGAGTATCTCACTGTTTAGAACATGATGAACCACAATTGTCTCACATGACACCTACCCAGAAGACTGTTATTAGTATCTTGTTTATTGGTTAACTGGGCAGGACTGCTGTCAGTTTACTGATTTTAGTGACAACTACAGAAACACGTGCTTTTCCTGCTGCATAAAAAACATTTTCCCTGCTTAATCATAGCCTTTCTACTATACATTCAGCTCCAAGTCTGTTTAAATAAAAAATAAAATAAAAGCCAGTAGAATAAATGCATTAAAATACAGCTAAAAACCCACAGCGAACTTGGTTTTCTGGGGAAACAAGAGAGAATAGCTAAAATCTATTTTATTCTTACCAGTGATTTTATTTTGATGAAAAAATCTGCTAGCAGTGATGCCCCTGATGTCAAAACCCATCAGGTTTTTATATACAATGAACCTGGCCTTCTAGTTTAATCAGTGGCATATGAAATATAACATTTGAAACCATAAAATTTCCAGCTGAGGGAGAGTGGATGTAGGAATTAGTAAGAAATTCTTTACTGTAAGAGTGGTGAGGGTATGGAACAAGTTAGTGAGAGAAGCACAGAGTTTCAGCAAGGGAAAAAAATCAGTATCTTTCTGTGAAAACGTTTGTATCAGAAAAATGCCAGAATCTCTATCAAGGAATTTTAAAAGCATCTGACAACCTGCTCCAAAACCACTATGTCCTGTCAGAGAGTCAGATTTGGTGCCTGTGGGAGGAGTGAAATATTAATACTCTCAAAAGCCACCAGAACTATACATTACAGGACCCAATAACAAATAAAATATCAAACTTTAGCAACTACTCCTTAGCCACAAGCACCAATTATACTGATGAACAACAAGGATGCTCTGGAGTGCTTTTATGAAAAAAAACCTAAAACTATGCAAATAGTTTTTAGTTTGTCTTTTTTCTTCCAGTATCTATATTAAAAAAAAAAAAAAAAAAAAAAGAAACATTTCACATAGTTCGAAGTAAAGTTTTGAGGATTTTTTGGGATGGAGGCAAAGTAATTATTTCAGCACGAGTAAAAATAATTTTGAACAATCTCAGATGAGGTATTTTCTTCTGGGCAATTTCTGGTAAGAGAAAATAACTCCTTTATGCACAGCATGAGAGGCATGAATTTCTGTTTGCAGGGCTAGTGACAGAATGCCCTCAGAGTCTTACACTGCACACTTCTTGTTATTCAGTTGCTGTCATGGAGTCAGGTTATGGCTGAGTTCTCAGAGAGGGAAGAGTTTAGGGATCTTTCCTTCAGGTAACACAGCCAGAGTTTATTTGTCTGAATTTGGGACTGAAAGGGCTCTACAAGTCAATGAAGCATGCAAACATTTTCCTCCTGCCCCCAAAAGAAATGTGTTTTGACATGATACCTCAGTTTGCACTTGCTGGCTTGGCAGTACCACTGAAATGAAAGAGATTCTGGCTAGAAAGAAATGGAATCACATTTTAACTTTTTAATGAAAATTTTTACAGCAGTCTCTTTCTGCAAAGGGAACTTGCTAAGGGTGAATTTTTCTTGTTCAGTTGGTTCCCTGTATTGGTGACACACTGCTCTAATAAAAACCTCAGACTTCTGTTTTGTCCCTCATTGCTTATTAGACATTTTTACATGTACTGAGATTGAAAATTAGTACATGCCAAAGGTGGATGGTACCACCCTTCTACAGCAAAGGCAAATTTATTTTCAATAACAGCTTTAAAGTCTTCTGAACAGCCACCTGTTTGCCGTTCCTTGTGGTTTAGTTTATCACAACAATTACTCTGCTGTTTAACTCTTATTCTGAATTTTACTGATTCAAGCCAGATGACAGAGTTACAGTATGTCAGTATTATTCCCACTGGAAGTGTCATGCACAACAGCCCTTATGTTAAGCCACTGCATGTCACCCACTGCTCCTGGAGGCTGAAATGATCTTTCATAACCAGATCCCAAGTCAAATATTGCATTGACCCACCACTGCAATGCCATGTGCTCATCTCATGCATTTGATGAAGTCTGGCCATGCAGGAGCTAAGTGAAGGCCAAAGCTGAAACGGGGTAAACAAACAAAGTAATGACAATTAAACATGTCTTTTTTTCAAGAACCGACAGCAATAAAATCCAGTGTAAAATATAATTTAGTACCTATCACATGACTCTGACATGTAGTCCTTGTCATGGTGTCCTCCTCTTCTTCTTGCAGGTTTTCTGTGACTACTTTAGCCTGTACACAGTGCAACAACAAAAGTGAAGAACATCTGTGACTCTGTTTATGTTGCTTCATGACAACTACAGAATGTTTTGCAGAAATAAATCAAGAGTAAAGTTACATGGCAGGTAAGAGTGGAATATGTAACCTGTCATTCTATGAATGATATCTAACGATAACAACTTTAATTTCATTCAAAATCAAAATACGCAGCAATGAAAAATACCCTTGGAAGATGCACTTCTTCAAAATAAAACCCTAATATATGGTATGGTATCTCTTTAGTTCAGTTTGCAAACACTGAACTTTGGTGTTTTTATTTCCACCTCTGTTTAGAAGCATTTATTAGCTAGACACACAGAAAAAAAAATCATTTAAGAACACAGTGAACTCTAAGAGCCTGTCTGTGGTATTCAAGTTTGTGTTATTCAAATCCCTCAGATATTATGTGTTTTTTCAAAGATGCATCTTTGCCCTGTTACTCTGCACTCCTATTTCCCACGTGCACAGATAATCTGAGTCTCTCCCTAGCACACACTGAAATCCCCCTCCATCATGTGCCATCAGTGGCCACAATTTCAAGGACAAAGTTTCAAGGACATATTTTTCTGCCATGCTACGAAAACCAAATAGGGATAAAGACACTTCCAGGGTGATGAGAGGAGAAAAGGCAGCACCACAGAAAAAAACCTGCTTTCATTATCTCAGGGATCTTAAATTATTTGCCAATCACTCTCTGCTGTTTTAAACTGCTTACAGCACGCTCACAATTACAAGAGCACATTTTGTAATCTAAACCACTGGAATTTATCATCATTTGCATGACATATCTCCAATCCCAGTGTAAATCCTGCTTGCTGGGTTACACAAGAAGCCCTTTGACCTCTTGTGAGCAGCCTAAGTATGCTCCACCAAAGACCTGCTCTCCAGATTTTTAAAAGTGTGTTTATCATCTCTTAATCCTAAGGGATTGGATTACATCTTTTCTTTCTTATGAAATGCCTCTCTTCAGGCTATGGAAAACGAGGAGGTGAGTGTTCACTTGGCATCCAGATCCAGGTGGAAGAGTTTCTCACATTTGCAGAGTGCCTGGCCAAGTGCTGCTGTGACATTTCACAATATTGCAATAGATCCCTGGGTGCTCCCCAAACACACAGACTGCACACATGGAGTCAGTGCCACACAAAACTCCTGGTGCCTTGGGTTTGGTGCCACATTTCAACCTCACAAAGTGAAGCCCGTGGCTGTTTTAAATCACACAGGGCTGTAATAAAATCACAAAGATGAAATGAAGCAGCGCAGCACAAAAATGATTGTATCTCACCTTAAGCTCCAGCCAAGGACATGAAAAAGTACTGGAGAATGTGGAATATCCTTGGTGTAGGGCTAAAGTGTTATGTATTTCTGCTGGCTGGCCTTTAGAGCAAAGTGCTTTTTTGATGAACACTAACGGGAAGTGTCTCCCTCTGAAGGTGAATGCACAAGGCCACCGTTGGTGGAACATTGCTTTTTCCATAAATCCAGTGGCAGTCCAGCAATACCATTCTTTGCATGAACAGAAATCAGAGGTAATCGGTGCATGTGTTATGGCATAATAGTGCCTCAAGCCTTTACCTGGCACATCATAGGAAAAGTGATTTAATCATCAAAAATTAAATAGCTTTTAAAGGAAAAAAAAAATCTTGCTAGAAAATTTATGCTAGCAACTGTTGTGGCCAGGATTTAAAGCAGCAGTATATATCTGATAAGCAGTTTGGAAATGCAGCGGCTCCCGCACTGAACCATACGACTGAGTGCACTTTGCATTGTTCACAAAAGAAAAGAAATCTGCCTGGTTTAGGGGCTTTTCAAAAGATTTATGCTATTTTCTCCAAAAGCATTAATTTTGTCTTTTTATGAGAAAAAAAAAAAAGAAGCACAACAGGTCGTTCTACTGCATGTGACTGTTCTCAGTCAGTTATCTCCCAGGCCTTTGCAATCTGCTTCAAAGCAAGCAGACACCAAAGAATAACTGGAAATGATAGTAATAAGATTCATGAGCTTGGAATTTAACGACTTTGCATTGTTTTTCTTTTAGAAGTTTGGAGGACAAGACGAAACACCACATATTGAGGAATATTAAGGTGTATCTCTTTCATGTCAGCATTAATAACTGTAAGCACATTTCAAATCTCGTTATTCCAGATGTCATCAGTCTTTTGGCACTAGATATTTCTTTCAGGAATTAAGTGCCACAGTAAACACAATATGAAACTCAAAACATTGAAACATATAAATGTAACCTTATCTTCAAAAAGCATGCAAATATACTTTGTTTCCCTGCTAACAAAAGACTGTATGGTGCAGCAGAAGTAATGCCTTTTCACCATGACTAACATGTCCTTAAAACTAAACAGCATAATTAGCATTTCTCCATTATTTACATACATTAAGGACAATCTCTGTAGTTCCTTCATAAATTGAAGTGTGTTTCTTTAAGATATACTTAAAAGACTTATTACTGCAGCATTTAGAAAGACTTCACCAAATGACAGACAAAAAGCACAGCAAATTATTGCAGCATTAGAAAATAATAAGTTAGAAAGAAATTGTAGAAGCCATGTGTAGAGTTTTTTGTACTTCTGTACAGTGAAGATATACCCTAAGCTGTCAGGACCATATTAAATGGGGCATAGTTAAACTGAGTGGCTCTGATAAGGGGCTCTGCTTTGCTATCTAAGTTCTAGATCAGTTGGATTGAATTTCCTGCATATTGCACATTTCCAGACTTTCATTCTCTCTCTTTCCTTTCAGTGACACTACAAGGACAGCCTTAGATATGCTTATAATTTGTGGTTTTATAATGCAGGAGACATCTACATTTTCAAAGAAGAGATGATACCAGAGGAGTCAGGAGGAAAGTTTTCAAACACATTCATTTTGCATATGTTCCCTGTAAGTTTTTTTAAAAAAATGACCTTGCAGATGTTCTCGGCAAAGATATCTGCATTAAAGTAAAAAAAAAAAGGGAAAAAAATTCCCTGAATTTGAAACTTTGTACGGAATGCCTTGACCTCAAGCATCCACAACACCAGCCCTAAGCTAAGAGGTTTTTCAGGTCTCATTACAAAGCTTTTTGAAATGTTCCCAGAGAATTTGTATTTCGGATTCCCCCAGATGAAACTGTTGTATGTGCTGCACTTCAGTAACTCATTTCTATCAAAACAACAAAAGTAACAGCCTCAGCTCCAGAGTAAATATTATGTTTTGCACAAGCTTCCAGGCTGTTTGTCAAAATTGTGGTTATGGTTAATAATAATTGTAATAATATGGACAAGACAGCTATCTCAGGAATGAGCAAAGAATGCTATAGGGTTAAAGCATCTCTCTTCTCCTTGTGCTTGACTTTGAAACATCATGGCAAAGGCTCTTGCCAGGCAAGACATTGCTCATTAAATTCTAAGGTTAATGAAAAGAAGCTTCACCAGGAAGGGCACCCCTTCAGCCCTACTTTAGGTTACAATCCCAGATTCTGTGTGAACACCTCTCCATGCATTAAAGCAGGTCCAGAACCAGACTCTAGCAGCTAACAGAAAACAGCATCATTTTTCTTCTGCAATAAAAACATTCCTCCTCTCTGAGTATATGAAATTATCAGGTACAGTTAATACCTTATTGAAGTATAAAACTAACTACAGCCCATTAACAGGGAGATTTTTAATGGCACCAAGTGAGACAGAGGTCCAATGTATGTTTTTGCTTTTGGACACTCCCTCTTTGAGTGACAAATATTCCCAAATGTCGCCAAATAATTTGCCTTTTCGACATCAGCAGTGCACTTTTTAGGCTTAATGACTCCTAGAATGTTCAGAGGAATGTTCTTTACTGGTATGCAATTTTCAGGGAAAGGGGAAAAAATAATAATAATAAAAATGGTCCTATTATTTCACTCTACTACAGTATGACTATCATTGTGCACATATCTTCACTGGAATTGAATTGCCAGCAGAAGCAGTAGAATCTTCACGACTATCTGTATAATGTGGCCTATAGCCAAGCTGGCAACTTTTGCATTAATTCACAATCCTCTAGCTACACAAAATCTTTCTATCTTATATATAAATTGTTATTATCCTGTTCGCCGGCAATGGCAGTAAGAAACATATCCAGAAGTTAAAAAGAAGGTAATAATGTTTTCATGTACTGAAGCACTTACCAGGGTCTGATTCTGCATTTCCATATCAGCTTTTGTGTTGCTGTTTTTCCTGTGGTTTCCTTGAGAGCTGATAGAGTTGCCATGAGGAGAGGAGCCCTGGGAGCTGCCCTTCGACACACTCCTGTAGGAAACATTATTTGATCCACTTTCTGTCTGCTGAGCTGCTTTCTTATCAACTCTGCAGGTAGAGAGTGATTCCTCTGATAAATTGCATTGCCCTTCTTCAATCACTCTACTTTCCCATTCCTTTAATGCTTAAAGTAACCCCTCTGTATCTTTCTGTCTCTAGACCTTTGAGTGATAAATGTTTCTAACTAGCCTTGATCAAACCTGTCACTTGCAATTTCAGGTAGTATATCAATTTAACCTTTCACACGTGATGATTTATATGATATTTGGGACTGCTGTGGGGCAAACGTGAACACACAATATACCAATTGCCAAGTTCTTCTGTGACCAAAGGTTGTGTGAGCTGGAAAAGTAATTATTTCTGACAAGTTACCAAATATGTGTTTTCTGGTTACAGTACAGGAAGATGGAATACATTGAAACATGTACCTAATTATCCTCTATCTTTACACGCCATCTGCCTAGATTCTTGATTCCTGGAATAATTTGAATTATCAGCTTGGATGTAACTTGCCTATCTCTAATTTCAAAGACCAACGGTTTGGTTAACAAAGTAACACGAACAATATTATCATCTCATTGGTTATGGGTTTGTTTTGTTTGGTTGGGTTTTTTTTTTTTTTTTTTCACCTGTAGAAATTCAAGTCCCAGCTGTGCACCCACCTACTGTTTGCTACCATGCATTCTGAGCACAAAAAGAACATACACTGAACTTCACATCTGGGCATCTGTAAAGCTACATGGACATCAACACATCCCAAATTGTGTTCTGGAGTTTTACCTGTTTAAAAGCTCTCTCATAAAGCTGTCTTTTGGCGAGTAGGCAGCTGTGGCAGAACCTCTGCCTTGTTCACACTCGAGCTCACCAGGAGGGTCTTGGGAAGGCTTCATCATTTTGCTCTCCATAGATAAGATGTCACCATTGTCTGTTTTCCTGTTAATTTCATTTTCTATTTCACAGTGTTGTTCGGTTTTCTTCTTTTCTTTTCTTCTCTCTAATTTTGCCTGCTTAATTCCAAATCCTGAAACTTTTGCATCCTTTTTTTCCACCTTAGTTTTAGGAACATCAGTCTTCCTGCTACTCAGTGCTGGAAGCTTACTCTTTCGGAAGCCAAACCAACTGGCTATAGAAGGCCCAGTCTTTTGTTTAGTCTCCACAGTGGGGGATTTGGTTTGTCCCTGACCCTTTTGCACATTTTCTTGAATGCATAACATGACTTTCTCCTCTATTGTAGGTTGCAGAGATGGTGAACTCAAAAGATCATTAACCTTCTCAGAGGTTTCTGCTAATTTTAAAGACATTTGCTGTCTTCGTGACTTTGTTGCTTCCAGTTTATGAGGACACCTTACTCCATCAAAGCTTTGGAAGGACAAAATTTGTTTGGAAGGTACAGCAGTCGAGGCTTCTAACTCCAATTCTGCTGACAGAACACTTTTTTTACCTAGAGCTTCGTGCTTAAAGCTTTCAGTGCTTTTCTCACTCTGCACAGACAGACTGCGTGCATCTTTCTGAGAAAGTGGTTTGCTTCCATCGCATTTTGAAGTGCTGTGAAACTGGTCTGCTTTTTGAGATGATCTGAAGGGCAGTTTGCTCGGGCTTCCATGCTGGCTATTGCAACTACTCGTATTTCCAAGAGAGCCTTGTCTAGGATAAGAATTTTCTGTGGGTTTGGTAGTATATGAAAGAGCCTCTGGTGTCACTGCTGTCCCAGGAGCAGCCTTGATTTGAAGGCCTTCCATGGCTGAGTTCTGCCTTGTTAGAGAATTCCCTCTGTCAGAAGTGTTTGTAATAATCTGAGTCCTTACTTTCCCGAGACCTTCTGTCACAGGGGCAGATGGCTTCTCCCCTGTGTGAATGCTGAAACTCTGACTACGCGCTTTCGCTCCGTTCATGCCCAGAGCTGGCTTCAAGTGTGCCTTGCTGCTAGAAGAAACAGACCTCTTAACTAATTTGTTTTCTAATCCATCTCCTCTGTCTACCACCAAGTTGCAGCTTTCATGTGAATGAGCCGATGCGGTATCCATACTAAGTCCCACAGCACAATTATTTTTTACTTCAGTATCAGACTTGGAGTCCTTTAATTCCACGTCTGTTGCACCTTTGGTGGCTACACAAGCAGACTCACTCTGCTTGTACTTACTGGAACTCACGTTACTTTTGGAAGCTGCATTTATACTGTCTTTCTCCTGCTTCCCTGGTACAGTGGAGCTCTTGCGGAGGAGCTGGGGAGATTTGACAAATAATTTCAGTCCTACAGGGAGACGGGTTTTCATTCCTCTCTCATTAGAGTTTTGAGAGGCATGTGCAGCATCACTGGCAGGAAAGAGCGCTGACGGGAAATTGTTTACCTGAGATAGCAAAGGCTCACTTGTGCTCGTCGTGTGACATTGAGGAGTCGTGGGGACAATGTGTGGCATCTCGTGTAGCTGATCCAACCCACTGTCACTGGAAATATTGTTTTTGCTGGGATATGTGTCTTGTGAAGGAGTTGTTTCCAGTGACGGACAACCTAGGGAAAAGGACCTGGCTGTTTGAAAATCTGTGCTGGAATACTCACGATTCCTGTGGAGACCCACCTGATTAGGGGTTTTTGGGCAGACTTGCTTCGTGGAAACTTTGGAAAGTCCTTGGCATGCACTGTGGGATTGCTGAGATGTGCATTTATTTTGCATAATTCCTTCTGCGTTTTCTTGAAGGTAAGATAATTCAATTTTGGCCCCAGAAGATAAATTTTTTGCTTGCATTTCATGACTAGATTGATTATGAAAGCCAGAGTTCACAGTCCCTTTTAATGGAGATGATTTCAGTATATTTTTTGCTGTTTCAGTGGGACCAGCTCCTCCTAACTTTACTGCTAGAGGTGGAGAATTAGCATAATTAGGCCGAATCAACAGGGATGTTGACCTGCCTGGAGGAAGGGGTGGGGATGGAGACCGGGCTTCTACAGTAGCTAAATCACAATGAAAGTCTCTGGTTGGAGGCTCCCCATAGCTACTGGGCTCTATAAGGTGCTGAGGCAACAGTGGTGATGCTGGACTCTGACTCTTTGGATTCTTTGACCCATCTCCTCTGCCAGGACGTTTCAAGTCAGGCAGGGGGTGGGCAGGGGCCTTTGGAACCTGAAATTCGACTTTTGAATCAAAATGACGAGGTGGGCTTTGAGCCTTTTTGAATCTTGAAAGCTTTACAGGTGGCAGAGCAGGTGATTTGTCAAGGGCTGTGGGACCCACTGACAGAGCTACAGGTGCCTCTCCACTCTCAGTCAGAGTTTTTTGGGGAGAAAATTTACCTCTGCTGGGTATTTTAGTTACATTTGGCTTTTGACTGATTCCTGTGTGCACAGTGGAGTTGGAACTGGCCTTGTATGATGCATCATACACTGGCTTCACTAGTTTCTGTCGGGAAGTATTTTGCTGTGTCACTCTTCCACAGCGTGAAGATTCACCACAGGTCAGGGGGATGACTGTATTTTTATTCCCTGTACTATCTTCAAGAGTATCTTTCCCAGTTTTATCTTCCTGTCGTTCTAAAGCAGTGTAATTTCTAGCATTGGGTCCTGGCTGCAAATCAGTTCTTCCCTGAGGTATAAGTTCAGTGTATTCTGCACTGGACGTAGTTTGAGGCTGGTTGATTGAAATCTCATTTCTTGTTACAGTGACAACTCCGGTTTGATGTGAGCTGAATTCAATTGGCTCACCATCCTGGGCATCATATACTACCGTAATGCACTCCTCTGAAGAGGTCTTTTTTATGACCTTTTGTTGTTTAATGAAATTACATGTCTTCGGCCTAATGTCTGAGTGAACAGGTTTCTGGTTCTCTTCTTTGCCAGTGGATATAAACTGAGAATTCTCCGTGACTTTGAGCAAGTCAGAGGTTTTTGTATAATTCTCAGGGAAGGGAGTTGCTAATAAATCTGAGGGGCTTTTCTCATCACTGCTTTCTATATGCAATTCATCCAAGACTTCATTGTCATCAGTGTCTGAAAGCTGAAAATTAAAGTCCTTCCAGCCCATATTGGAATGGCTTTGATTTAATTGTAACTCAGGCAGCTTTGCTCTGTTGCATGATTTTACTTCTGCCTGAAATCCACTGACAAAACTAGTCAATTTCTCAGGTCTTTCCTTTGAATTAAAAAACAAACTTTTTTCTGGCAAATGTTTCCTGCTAGGATCCCAGTCAAAGAGACTGTCGGAAATGCTGTGAGTTAATTTGTTACAATAGGTCCTGCAGTCTTTACTTGGAACTTCCTGCAGCAACAGTAAGGATGAAGAGTCATCATCTGCATCATCATGTGAATCTGAATCATAAGAGAAAGTTTTGTTGTGTTCAATGCAAATACTTCCCATTTCCATGGGCTTACAATGAGCCTGTTCATTATGGCCGCCACACTTAATTCCAGGGGAGTATATTCCTTCGTTGGAGTTCATGCAATCCTTGTAACCCCATTTTGATATTACTGAAGGTGGTTCAAGTAATATTTTTTGCTCCTGCAATTTTTTCAGCCCTTCTAAGATATGGTTTTCCTTGATACGAGTTGGAGGTAGATCATCTGCAGGACTTGAGAGGTTGCTTGGGAGTGAAGAACCGATGCTTACTCTTTTATCCCATCTCACTGATGACTGTCAAAAGAAAATAAAAATCACTTGTGTTACAAGTGCTGTCAATAAAAGTGTTACCATTTTGGTACAGAGATAAAGGAGTTGCATAAGGGTATTCCATTCCATTCTTTGCTATTTATAGCAAAGTTCTTTTTTAATAAAGGATTTCACAGTGGTGTGAAGGCTGCAGTGCATTAGAAACCTGTAGGAAGAACAATATGAATGGAAGGATTAAGATAAAGAAGAAGAGCAGTTTGGACTATGAAAGGCAGAAAAAATGTCTGAACAAATGAGGATACTGTAAGTAAGCTGGAGTGATAAAGGAATAGCTAAAAAAAAAATAGATGGGGGGAGGTTAAACTGTTAAGTTTAGTGACAACTCTTTTCAATATAAAAGAGAGAGAAAAGTAAAAAACTTCTGCAACGGGCAGCTTTTCAATTAATCTTGTTTCAGATTAACCTGAGGTACTACTTGAAGAAAATTAATTTCATTTACCCTTTTACTTGTCTTTCCATCATTCCAAGTGTAGGAGGAACCACTGGAATATTCACTGCAAGCACTTGAGAGGGAGAGTTCACTGCTGCTGCAGCTGCTCCGAGGATACAGGCGGCTAGAGCCTGTCATATTTAATTGACTCTGGCATTTCAAGACAGGTATGCTGGATTTCACATTCTGCTGGCATTCCTAGAATATGAGTAGAAATTGAAATATCTTATGGGTAGAAAACGATCATTTAACTTCCCCTTGATTAAGAATGGCAAAGAAAAAGCAAGTAAGCCACTTATGCCTTCCTCTCATGCAATTTAGCATCTGGTGAATTTAATACAGAGAACTAAATTTAAAATTGCCAACAATTTCATTTGTCAGGGGAAAAAAGAAATCCACAATCCTCAATGTTTTCTTCTTTATTCTTGGGCTAGTATTCTGCTCTTCTTACGGCCAAGATTATTCTGAGTCTATTTGAATTATGCTCCATACATAAGCAGCGTGCACCAGTAAGATACAGAAAACAAAGTTATAAGAATACAAGAACATCTTGACAACTGCATTATAGCCCCACAATGTAACAGATGAGGCTGCACAGCCTGGACAAGGTAAATTAATTTAGTATCCTGAGCAGAATGTCCACTGAGAATGGAATCTCTCCATTACAGTCTAATTTTGGTTTCCTATCTAGTTCAAAGCTTTGTCTAAGAAACTCTCTGACGTAGGACAATCCATCTTCGTGTCGCTCGCAGACAGCTGAAGCCTCTTGCTTATGCAATTTATTGACACTTTATGGCTGCCTTTAGTACTTGTGTAGTTATCGCCCCTTTCCAAATGCAATTTCAGCTGACTGTGACTAAGTGCCAGCTTTGAGGAAGAGAGTAATGAAGAGTAGATAGCACTTTAGGTAAAATATTAAACCTCTGTAGGAGTAGCTAGGATGCCTTTAATTTGTTTTCAAACTAATACTCTTGAGCCTAACAGCACTGGAGCTTCTTTAGTGTTAAGTGCTTGCACTGTTCTCCAGTTTCCTTACAAAATCAGACATCATTTTAATTACCAGGAACATCAGACATGACTACATGAAAAGAGGTCGTAATGAGGTGGGGGTCAGTCTCTTCTCTCTTCCTCTAGTCTCTTTCTAAGCAGAAACTGATAGGAAAAGAGGAAACAGTCTCAGGTTGTACCAGGGGACGTTTAGATTGGATATTAGGAAAAAATTCCTTCACTAAAAGAGTTGTCAAGCAACAGAGCAGGGAAGTGCTTGAGTCACCATCCCTGGAGGGATTGAAAAGCTGCGTAGATGTGGCACCTGAGGACGTGGTTTGGTGGTGGGATTGGAACTGCTGGATTAACAGTTGGATTTAGTGATCTCAAGGGACCTTTCCACCCACTAGTGGGGGAAAGGTTGGATTTTATGATCTTAATCGTAAAGGCCTTTTTCCATTCAAACTGAATCTATGATTCTGTGCCTTTGAAATAAAAGTTCCCTTTGAATTTCATTAAGGCAAACTGAAACAATATTTATTGATTTTTGTATGTAGATATACTTCAAATTAATTTTGCTTAAATGAAGAATTTACACATAGGAAGAAACAAGAAATCTGAAGTTATTGAATCCATAAAAAAATTATCAAGGCTGTGTATGCCCTAGACACAGCTTCTTCATGGAAGTCTTTGGAACAACACTCAGTTTGTAGGCACTTCTCATGCACTGACATGTTTGTTGCCCTTCTGCTAATTTTTTCCATTTATTCCCCCATGTTCCTCCCGTTTATTACGACTGGGGTTGAACCCTTTTTTCAGCTGAATGGGAGAGAGCAGAATTTTTACAGCTGAGGAGTTCATCAGTACAGCTGTTCATTGCTCAGCTGACATAATAATGTTCTGGTTTTGACAAACGTTAACTACAGGGCAAATCATTATTCTTCGTCACAGGCAAAACCTATGAATGGGAAAATCATTTAGAGGCCCCAAGAGCACATTTCACCTCTGGGAATTATTGGTACATGCTCTCCAAGGAAGTCAAATGGAGGCAGGAGGAACAGCCTTTAAATCCAGCGGCTCTGGGAAGAATACATCTTTCAGCATCACAGGCAGGCTGATGCCTGTGTTTTTTGCTCTGAAGCGGATTTTGTTGTTTTGCTGAGACAAATGAGTCTTTATTCCTGACACTGTGGTTCCCCTGGGAGATCCCCTGCCATCAGCTTCCTCAGCTGTGGCAGTGTCACTCCTGGGGATGGTGACTCTGCAGAGGCCAACGGCAGCAGCTGCTTGTTCTGGCTATTCCTCTGCACTTTGGCTCTGGCACTGGGAAAACATGTCATGTGGAATTCTGCCCTTTACACTGGGCTGTGCCCCAGACATCACAGCATTGAAGGGAAGGATGCCTGAAAATCCCCTCCTGCAGGAGAAAAGAGATCACAGCACAGAGACAAGTACTGCCTTCCTGTCATCTTCAGCCAGTCTGAGAGCCTCTCCATCATCCCACTTTGTTTCCTTAGCACCTAATAGAGGAAAAAGCATTTGGTCCTACAGCTTCAGCAATGGGGAAAAATGGAGCTATCTAAGCAAAGCAGAAGAACAGTATATTACTGTAATCATCTTTAACAGAGAAGAAAATGTGCAAAAAAAATATCACGTCACTCCAGATTATGAAGTAGGGTATCTACTCAGTTTCTAGATTGCATTCAGATCACTTAAGAGGTGGATTTACCCCTTCAATTTGCCTTTATCCTCTAAATTATTCAGGAAAGTACTTTGAATAGCATGTTTATGATGCATTAATTAAATACATTTAACTTGCATATGGGTCTATTAACTGACACGGTGAAATTTTAATTTTTTGTAATCATGACTCTTTAGTCATTACCTTTAATGAAATTAGAGTAAAAAGGCCTGAACGTAGTATTACAGCTTAAAAATGTAATTTTCACTAGAAATCAGAGAAAATTGAAATAATCAGACTATTAAAGACACAAAACACTATATCAGAACAACTTAACCTGAAGGCTTAATTAAATATAATGCAAAAGGTTGTTAGCATTTTTTGGAACCTTTGAAACAATGCCTTTTCATTAAAGTAGGTATTACAAGGGAGATTACATTTTTGTTGACACAACTATCCTTCAAGATCAAAGGCACAATCAGGTTCAATGTTCTGTTCTTGTACTCTTTGTTTCCCTGTATGTGATTTTTGTTTTTTAAGCTACTTTTCCCTTTGACAATGAAACATGAAAGCCACGCTGGCGAACGTTTTGCCAAATAAGCACAAAGCTCACTCCATCTGAAAAAAAAAAAAATGCAGAGCCCATGAATTTTTAAAAGTTCATACATAATATATCATAAAAGTGGGATGAATAATACGGGGCATGGGCTTTAATAAAAAGCTCCTTGACCATTTCTCAGAGACTCTGAGATGTAATCAATACCCAAAAAGGTGTATTGGGGACATTGCTAAGATTTATGCTTTTTTTGTGCACAGTGACACTATCTGCTCACTATATCAACCGAGGACACAATATTGAATTTCAGAGAAGAGAAGGAAGTAAAAGCATTGTTATCTGCCTCAACAGCGTTTCAATTCAGAGATCAGCTTTATGGCTCTTCCCTGACACCAGACTTCAGAGGAGAAAAGGAGGTTCCAGATGAGGGGAACGAGGGCAGCACAAACACTCACGAGCATCTGAGCATCAGCACTTCGAGCTTGCACCAGGCTTCGGTTTCGTTCTACTTCTGAAAGCAAATCCCCAGATGAGAGGTCCAAGATGCGTGAATGGAGTTTCTGGGGGGGAGCAGAAGGGAAGGAGCAAAGCATAAGCATTTGTCAGATATTCAGCAGATCAGCATTTTTAAAATTCCAAACTCTGCTGTTAAATTTCAAGGGAAATGAAGAGCCTGAGGTAAAAGAGGATTTGTTCTAATTTGATGTGTTGCTCTTTGTGCTTACTTTGTCCAAGACTTCCTGTCTTGAGGACAGATCATTCTTCATCCAAAACAAACTACTTTTTCTTCTAGTCACTCCTTTGCAACTTATCATCACTTCACACACAACAATAACAAATGAACAGGAGGACCACCATTATCCACAGAGTTTGACAGGTTTCAGGAAAAAAAGCATAAAAATGAACTACAAAATTAACATTTATAAATCAATCAACATGTTAATGTTGTTTTATTTACGAGCTGTTACACCTTGCGTGAATGATTGCAAAAGTGACCCTATTTTTAACCAGCATTGATCTGCTGAAGGCCTCCTCTGCACACATTTTAACTCAAAGTCATTAATGTCATCTGTTAGGAACAATTAATGTGAATAGAAAATAATTGCATCAGGGAACTGGGGACTCAGAGGATTTTGTGCATTAATATTCACATGCTGTTCGATTATATACACAGTTCTTTTCTCAGTTTTGCTTGGAAGGATGGCTAAGCTCGTGCCTTTCCCTCCATGTTCCCCTGTACACTAATTCTATGGCTTTCAATCTGCATTAAGCCTGATTTGGTTTAATTGCAGTTTCAATAAAATCCATGATTTATGCGAATGCCTCAGCCAATGACTTCAAAAGAAAAAAGTATCTGCACTCTTGTTAGTCCTGGGCCAGCACACCATGTAACAGGCTGTATGGATCTGACTCATGGCCCACTGAAATCAATGAAAATGGACTAAAAAAAATAAAACCCAAGAAAAAAGGACTTTAGATCAGGTTCTTTTCACTTGCCCATTAATTCTCCAGGCTTGCAGCCTAAGAGACCACATCTACCCCCTCAGCTTGAACAAAAGGTGCATAGCCTGCCAGGTGCTTTGCCAAAGGACTCTGTGAGGGATGCAAACCACGGGGATTTGTCAAGGCTGTGTGAGTGCCCCATCACTCTGTCCACCCAAAAAGACTGGCCAAAGAGGGGAAAAGAATCTATGGCCAGAAGAGCCTTCACACAGGGTAGTTCTCTGCAGGGCCCTGAAATGCAAGTCACACAGTATCTCACACCCAGCTACTCCCCAGCCTGCTCTCTGTGTACCCACTGGAGAAATTAATCTGCTAGAGAACAAAGCAGGCAGCCATTCCTACAGCCTCTGTTATCTGCATACTCTACTTCAGTCTTCTGTTCCAGAAAATCTAGGAAATTTTTCTAAAAAACTTTTCATTACAAATTTGGGAGTCATTTCTCAAGAGTTACTTATTCATCCGGTTTTATTAAGGAGATACTGTCTGTTGTAGAGAGATTATGGAAAATATTTTCAGTGATCAATATTCTGTATAAATATGTATTACCCACTATATTCTTGAATAGATTAAAATGCTGCTAGAACTCAGCATCCAAGATACTTTTCATTATAAGTATTAACTAAGTCCAGGCTACATGTTTTTAACATCAGTGATGCCTGATTATTCAGTGTGCACCTTTCAAAGTGCTACCACTACTATTACTGTCAGGTGTTTGTTAAAGAGTTAAACTCCAGGTAAAATGCCTGCCTAAAGTCACAGATTTACTGACTTTGTACATTTGTTCCTCTTGACAATAATTCCAAGTGCATCACTCGGCCACCAGAGAATTCCACTGTTTTCAAAACTAAGAGTCACTAGTGCCATGAACAAGTGGTTTGAGGACACATTAATTACTTTCTCCAGGGAAACCAGTCAGAGATATTTTAGTGGAAGCTGCAATAGTCAGATCTGTACTTTGGAGATGATGACTGGGGACATCTGAGATGGATGAACATTTATAGGTGAAAATGTATTTTCCCAGAAAAAGAGGATCCTAGAAATAGTGCTAAAGGAATGTTACAGTTCTAATACTGTCTTCCCATTTTCCCCTTTTCCCATTTTATTACTTAAATGGGAACAAATAAACATTTCAATGAGGGAAATTAAATATTTCCCTACAATTGTCATCCAATGAAATTCAGTGTACTTACAGAACACAGAATCTGTGTCAGACATAAGAGCAGAGATCAGCCCAGTCAGAACGGGCAGAAATCAGAAACAATTTTTGCCCAGTGATCAGCCACAGCCCAGCTGGAAACAGCCCAGGGTTCTGGGGTGGCTCAGTGACCAGAGGGGCTGGGCTGCACAGGGGTCACACTGTGTTTGTGTCACCTCTGCCACTGTTAAACACAGTGACTCCATAAAACTGCAGTTCCAAAGGCAAATCAGCAGACTAAAATGATTAACGGAGAAGGAAAGTGTGTTCTCAAGATGCATAATGTGATTATATTTCTGTATCAAATGAGATCATCACATTGGGAATATTCCTCCCCACACATATGCAAATAAACTAACAGAGGTGGTCAGCACAATGACTAGCATTAACAAACAGCATAATAAAGTTTGAGGTCAATAATTAAATATAATCACACAGCTCTGAAGCAAGTTGTCCAATTACAAAAGAAAAGCATAAGAAAAATGTTTTTCTTTAATTTATTTTTCTTTTTCCTTCTTCATTGTCTAATTAAAGAATGGGGAAAACTCTAGTATTTGTTAAAAAACCCTCATTAATGATGCATTCAAATTCAAGTAACAGATTGTGCTAACTATGTATCTTCATTCTGATTTCTTCTCAGATACACAAAATGTACTGTGTCCTTTATGGTTATTTTCAGATGACAGTCACATAACTAGATCAAGGAGTTACTGCTGCCTTGAGAATTGTACAGTGCTAAAATCACTGTTGATGCTATCATGACACAATGCAACAAAAGGCAAGCCAGTGCACAGAATGACTTCCATGGAAGAGATCACATCAGTTTAAATGAATACTTAAATATGAAACTGAGGAGTTGTGACTATAAATCCAGGTTATCTGCCCCATTTGTTGGTGCCCCATATAAGGAGGAAATGAGCAATACTTAGAGGTGCTGGGAGGCACCTGGACCCCCTCTGGAAACAGGAAAGCATCAGGATCATTGGGCTGCAGACCTGAAAATCCATATGGAACTGAATAGAGCAGGAACTGGGCCAACTTCCTTGGAAATTACCCTGTACTAAGTACTACAGGGCAGGTGTGGACTAAAAAGTTTGTTCCATCTTAGCCTGAGTGGAGCCATGTCTCCCTGGAAAGTGGGTGCTGGGAGGCCAGGGCAGAGCAGAGGGGACTCTCTGCAGATGCCTGTGGCCAGCAGCAGCCAAGCTCCTCCTTCACCTGTGAGACTGATGCAGAAAAGGCAGTGCCCGTTGTGGTTCAGTGCCAAGATCAACTCCTGTAACCCACGTGAAAATACAAAAACAAAGTAATTGATAATTTAGGTGGAAACCTATTATATCAAGTGCAATAGGAAATACAATTATCTGGCAGGCAGATAACCAATCCATCACCTAGCAGGCCTGCTCCCCCTCCCCCAGCAGCATTCGTATTAAGACTTTCTAGGAAGATAAAAGAAAGCACGAGGCAATATTACAGAGACTCCCCTAACCATTGTGCCTCTCGACTCTATCTCCATAGAATATCTATCAGTTCCCATCTCCTTTTTACACATCTAATGGTCTGCAGCGTTGCCAGAACAATTTTCAATGAATTATGCCAAAGAGTACACAGCACTCCAATATTGGATGAGTTAATTGCTATTAAATCAATTGGCTTTGCTTTTCTCACGTGAGCCAAATTCTATCATTCACAGGAACAAAATTCTCTCTCTGGATACGAAGGAGACATTTTCATCCTGCTGCTGCATGCCAGAGCTGTAAATGTTTGTTTGGTGTGTGTGTGTCTTTGCTGTTGTTTTTCAGGGCATCACAAACTTGAATAGGCACATTCTGGCCTGCTTCCCTCTGCAGCCCAGGCACCGAAATTGGGCTGGCAGGGAAAACTTCCTCATTTCCATTTCACCATAAAGACAGTGGGCCACAGAAAGAAAAAAAAAATATTATTAGGCACGAGATTTATATATTATCAGTTTATGTAGAAGCATAGTTTTTCATTACAAATAGAATCTTGATTTTTGTAATCTTTAGATAAATTTCAGAAGGGAGGTTCAGCTGGAGATGAGAACGCCCTTCACCCATCCCACCAAAAATTACCTACAGTACAACGTGCACTGTTCAAAAAACAAAGTGGGAAGTTTTCATCCACTAAATATTCTGGAATTAAGGAGAAAATTAAGTATAGTTAAGGAAAAAAACAGTAAAACTTCTGAAAGTAGAAATCCATTTTGCCTTTAGACAAATAAAACTTTGGAATATATGTTCTTTTGACATACGGAAGTTCTGCCTTCTAAAGAGAGTAGTACGAGTGGTTGTTGACAAAAAGCAGCCAAATATTAAGCAAAAGTGAACGCTGCAAGAAGATGCTCCTATTTCTTTAATTCTAATAATCATCAGCATAAAAAATATACTTGCAACTGTACACTGCATACACAGACAAATGCCTTATGTGTTATTGTGTATCACTGATATCACAAAACCAAAAGCATATTAATTATTTTCAGCTCTGGAAGTTATCTATTCAATAGAAAATTCAGAATTATTTCCTACTATTCATTTCCTATAAGCAGAACTTTGTGGCTAACACTGTTTGAACTTTGTAGTAAAGGAAAACCAGGTCTAGTTAGTGTTATCCTTGTCCATGACAGGGAGGTTGGAAAGAGATGAGCTTTTAGGTCATGTCCAACACAAACCAGTCCACAATTCTACAAAAATTATTGTTTCTCTTAATGTTGGGCCATGTTTAACCAATTACAGGATTTGGGCTAAAACTGGAGTGAGAAACTAATACCCTTTTTGACTGTTTAAAACACTCCTCCCTAAAGTAATTCGATGTTCATCACTTAGACCTCTAAAAGCTATAAATAAAGCTATAAATAAATAAATAAAGCTATAAATAAAAGCCAAGAACCCCCAACTTTTTTTTGACTGTAAAGCCAATGCACCACATTAAGGCAGTTTTTCTGTTTCTCTGTTGCTGCAGGTACCATTTCCAACAGACCAAGCTGTTAGTGAAGACATCTGATATTTGACAAAAAAGCGCAGAACATTCTACAGCTGAGTCTGGAACAGGCAAAGAGCCTCAGAAGAACCTTACAACTTTATTTAGCACGACCATGTAAATTGTCTTTCACATTTCAAATTCTGTTCTGTCTTAGGCAGATTAACTCTGTTTGCTTTGTTTGTTGCTCAAGGGCTCTCAACACCTGTGACCACAGGAGACCACCACACCACAGCCAGTTCTATTTATTTCTGGTGGGAGGAAAGGGTTAACACACACTAGGTGAGCCCCAGAATAACTCTTCCAGTGGTCTGAGCAAACCAACAGTTGGAGATTTTTATTGACCCTACCAACAGCTCTTTAAAATACAGGAAACAACCACAAACGTGCAGTAATGCTCACTGTTGATAGGAGAACATGTTATACATAAGTAAATATTAAAGGACTAACTTTAGGATGCATTTCAGTAACCTAAATGAGTTCTTAGTACAAAATTAAAAAAAAAAAAAAAAAAAAAAAAAGGAAGTTTTCAGCTAGTCCTTACATTTCAAGTGAAGTGTGTGAATCTAAATTTTCCATTAATCTAATGAAAATACTTCCATGGAAGCTCTAATTTGGTATTTTCCATCTGCTTTTGTTGTTTTCCCCTCCTACTAGGCACACTTCTCTAAAAAACTTTTACAAAAGATGCCAGACTTTAAATCCAGCCCTGGAATTAACAAGGGTTTGTCATTTTGCTGGCAAATCCTCAGGGTGAGTTTACTGAGACTAAAGAAACATCCAAGACAAAGTACAAGGGTATGATACTAGAAACATTTGTATGAAGATTAGGGTGCTGAAACAACATCAGAAAATCCTGCTAACAAGGCAATTCCAGCACAAGAAGTAAAACAAAGTTTGATTTGAGTCGCCTGCAGAGTTTCCAAACTTGCAGCTTTCTGTTACTGTTGAGCCACCCAGAGATGGCAAAACTCAATGAATTAGACCCCAAGTAATTGCAAATGCTGGAAACTTATATTCTAGGGTATAAATTGGGAGGTATTAAGCAGGCATTTGATGCACAAACACAAAGAGAATAATCTCTCTGTATTCTTCAGAGAGTTGACAACATTAATGTAAGGCTAAAATGACTCCTGTTCCAAATCCTTAGGTTTATTAATTTTTATAAACTGCTTTAAATAAAGTTTACCTTAGAAGACACAAAGTAATCCCCTCTGATCCCAGTTTTCATTTTATATGTCTATCAGTGTTTTCAAGCTCTGAGATTCCAAAGTGTTAGTTCTCATTTTAATAGCACTATGGTAGGAGTCCGTAAATACTGCAGTAATATGAAAATGAGCTAATTTAATTTCTTAGGAAAATGCATGTATAAAGTTCCCTGTGGTTTGTAATTACCGTAAAGTCAACAGTTTACATCAATGACCCAGTAATCAGCTACTCAGAACGTGAATAATTAATGAAAAAATGTTTTCAACGAGCTTGCAAATGGAAGACTCCTTGGAGTATGGTGAAACAGCCGTGCTGTGAGAATAGTGATGTGCAGGAGTTGAGTTTTTTATTAAGTACATATTTGTATTTTGCCTCTTATTTTTCTAAAAGTCTTCCCATTGATCTAAGACTACTTCAGCAAGTCAATTCCACGGTGCTAAACGAGGGCCAGCACCACACAGGTGGAATTATGTGAATTATGGCACCACCAAAGAGAGAAGGGCACATCCTGCACATCCTGACACCTGCTGGTGTTACACTGTCCACAAACAAAACCATTTTGTTTTTAACACTTCATCGCTGTCAGAAAGAGTCTAGGAAACAACTTTATACTGAAGTCCTGCAACAAGGAAGAATTATACCATTAATCTTTTCTGGCATGCCCTACACATGCTATCTATGCTTCAGCAGTAAAAAGGCAGGCTGGTTTTTATCATTTCACTGTATTTAAGTAACGCTTTAATATAAAAATACAGGAGAAAAAGTCTCACTTCTGCAACAGTCATTGCATTATCAATCCTTAGATGATGAAAAGCTACTCACTAATTTCAACCTGCTGCTAAACTGCTCATACAATGACAGCCAGTGACATTCCTGGTAGCACAACGTAACATTGGTCTTTGCCTCCGTGATTCCTCCAGTTTAAAATCCATTTTCACATTCACTTTCTGACTATGGCCCAAAATAATCTAAAGGAATTAGGCAGACCTCAGTGAGATCTTCTTATTGACATTTATGTTGATCAATGTTGGCTCTACTAGAATTGGAATCTACAGATCAATTCCCTTATTAGATTCGTTCTCAGAGCTGCCATGATCATTTTATCACAGAAGCTGCTGCCATCAGATGCTGCTTTATCACTTTATAATAGGATAAGCCGAAGCTTTCCTCTGGCATATAGCTGGAAATGATAATAACTGTCTGAAGTCTACATATTTCTTTCACAGATTTTTAAAAACATCTTTATTAAATGCATAGGTCTGTTTTAAAAACTATTTTCAACTGAATTTACCTAAGCAGCAACAATTTTTGTCCACAAGAAAAGTCCAGCTATCAAGGTGTTAAACAAACCCCAGTGCTACCACTGGAGACTGCCTTATTAATCACTTTGTTCTTGCTGAGCCTACGAGCCAGATGACAGAAGAAAAGAGGCTCAGAATGAAGATATGACAAAAAAATCAAAATGGTCCCAGGAACAGTAGGAGTTTCACATGGACACACAAAGACACGTGCAAACACTCCAAACCACCACACACAACACATACACAAGGTTTCTCACAAGTGTTTTATCTGGTTTTGAAAATATGCAGGGACGTGGTATTTTTAGTGACAGTGGTGTTACAGCTCCTGTTAGAGAGGAGTTCATCACATTAATTCAGATCTCCAGTAAAATAAATTAGCTTTTTTATTGCCAGGTTGAACTACAGGGCTATGATTGTTATGTATTGCTACAATCTAAGTCTTAATGGCATTTTAGCCCTGTGGTGGTCAAACAGAAACCATTTCAAACCTTCTAAAGGCTATTAAAACATGTGCAGATGTCTGGAAAATGAATACTATTATCTAACACTAACCTTTTGCCTGTAGGAGGAAAAGGAGAGAGAAGGCTCAGGGAAGATGTTTTAGATCAATACATGGCAACCCAGGAGGGCAAGCTCTGTTTCACAGGGAAGTTCATTGGCTGTGAACAGGGGATTCAAGTGAGCAGATTCATCCTTATTTGGATTTCACTGAAATCATTCATTTACTCAAAAAAAAAAAAAAAGAAAAAAAAAAAGAGAGAGATGGGCACCATTTTTGTGATCCTCACTGCTGCTTCCCAAGGCCCAGCAATCTAGATACTGGAAAGGTTCATTTATTTAAATGACAAGAGCATGAATTTGTCAAGGTTAATGTTAAACAAGCCATATTTTCCTTGCCTCAGTACTATGCATTAAAAAGTTTCTCTGTTCTTCAAGTCTCTTTTTTTCTTTTTCTTTTTTTTTTTCCTGTGTGTAATACTGTTGAAATGTCATGTGGATTGAAAGGAGTTTAAAAGTAGGAGGAGAGTAGCAAGAAATACTTTTATTGTTAGTTTAAGGCTTTTACATACATATTTTCTCTCCAACTCCAGTGCATTGTTTTTGTCTCTGACAGAACAATTTCTAATAAGAAGAGACTTTTTTCTCAAATACCTGGATACAAGGTCCTTGATTCTATTCCTTTTCCTCAAAGCACTAACTTAAAAATATGATTTAGAAAGAATAAGTGGGTAGATTCCCAGCTGGTAGGAGTTATTGGCTTCACTTCTCCTATTGAAATGAAAAGCATTTCTGCCAGGACAGAAATTATCCCATAGGCTTCCCAAACTTCTACAGCTTTTCCGAAATAAAGCTTCTAGAGGGTCATAAGTGTGCATTTCCAGTGGTATTTCATTTCTGAAAGTCACAAATCTGACCACAAGACTTCCAGATGGCACTTCAAGTTCTTCAAGGTTTATCCTGATCCACCAGAATCACAGAACTTGTGGACGCCTGATGATGTCAATAAGCATCTCAAACCCTGTCTGTAGCCTTCTGGAGTTCAATCAACCCACTCTGGGGTGATGAGAAACCAGGGAAGTGGAAGGATCTCCCCTACCAGGTAAGGAAGATCCAGGTAAGATCTGGTGGAGATCCAAGGCCAGGTAAGGCTGAAGCACAGGTGAGGAGGAGGAGCCAGTGCTGGTACCAGCAAGGAGAGTGCATGGATGGCCTGAGGACACAGCCCTGCACTGCCCACGTTCATCTGCACCTCCCTCCTGTTGTCCCAGCCAGCAGCAGCACCAGGAGATGGAAAATAAGAAACGAGAAATGCCAGTCACTGCTCCTGGGCCAAGCTGTGCTCCTGGAAGGAAAGGCACTGTGTCCTCCAAGCATTATTCAGGACCTGAACTGGCCTTGGGAGGGCTAGGGCTAACCCTGGCATGGGACAGCACAGAAAAATCCCCTCTCCCACCCTGCAGCCAGAAGCAGCCTGGCCCAGCTTGGGAGCTTGACCTCTGAGAGCTGCAAACCCTCTCTGCAGCTTTCTCTGCTCAGAAAAAAGCTGTGCCAACCAACTCTTGAGGACCCTGTGCCCTAGTGAACTGATGCTTTTTCCACTGTGGATAAAAGCAGGGCTTCTAATACAGGATGAATTAGATAGAAATTCAAAAGGGATCAGCTCCCATTTTGGCAGTAGCTTCAGAAGAGCTCAGCACAATGCCTGACCCCTTGGAAGTCTGGTCCCATGGAAATGAAGGACCTGAATGAAAGGTTAAATCCATTTGTTATTCCCCCAGGAACAAGGAACAGGTGAAGTCTAGTGACAGGGCAGAGTACCCATATTTCTAATTATTGTCAAGATCTCCTAGGGGTCGTTTAGTTAAATAAATCTAAGTGAGCCTCTAAAACACAATGCTAATCTCTGGTTCATGCTCACACTTATAGTATCTATAATTCATAATAATTGTGTCTAGACCTGTGTCTACTGTCTACTGTACAGGAAAAGTACACAAGGCTTATTTAGAGAAAAACAGTTAATAGTAAGTCATAGAAACTTAAAAAAAAAAAGGATTGAGCATTTCTGCTTTTAAAATATAACTGAACATAAAAATTTAGGACCAAAACACTACAAAATTAAGTAGCTTATTTCTGAAATTTTATACCAGAAATATGAGATGAAGAGTGGGAGTACAGTTGAGACTTTTAAAGCACTGCTATTAATTCATGATGCCATTACTTTGGCAGTCTGTTTTCCATACTTCTAATGCAGTAAGATGGAGTTTAATTCATAATGTTGAAGATGCCCTTGTGATGCACACAGGACACAGACAAATCACTGCCCCTTGCTGCACCCAGACATTGCTTAGTGACTAATGGAACACAGCCTGCCCACATCTAGAGAAAGAAAGGAGTGGGAATGCAGTCTAAAAGTGCTAAAAATACAGGAAAATTCAAGGCTGTCAACATCACATTGTTAAAGATTTAATGACAAAGGTAACTTTTCCTTTCAGCTTGTCCTTATCAAGAGAGATACCCAGATGGTAATTCAAGAGTTAAGGCACTAATGGACTCTTCAGTTTCACTGAGCACCTTGTGCTGATTTTATCTTGCAATACAGTATTTCACATTCTCAGCGAAGTCAACAGAGATTTAGTCAATAGTGCCATGGCCTTTGGATGAGAATTTGAATCCTACCAGTATCCAAACTATCATTAAAGAAGATAGGTCATTTGGGAAACAAAGGAGAGCATTAGTAAAATTCGATACTAAAAGATGAGTTTGGTTCTGTAGGTGTTTTATGATTCACTGAGTAACATTTTATTCTAATTATCAACCCTTTCTTCTATGTGCAGTATCTGTAAGAATATACAAAAAAATATAAAGTATATCACAGGATTTTTTTTCCATAACAGATGGCAACAGAAAATACCTATTGAATAATCTTGTGTGCTTCTACTCTTAGCATAATGTTAGTTTGTTTCATTTGATGGAATGTGTAATTTTACATTTTAGCAATTCACACCAGCCTGATATAATCTGAACAGTTTAAACGTTATGAAGCAGAGCACTTATTGGCACACCTATTTCTCAGGAAAAGAGCCATGATTCTGTATTGCTTCACATCTTCAAAGTGCCACTGCACTTAAATAACAGTAACAAAACCGCAGTAATAAAGCAAAATATAGGTGAGGTTTTATATGTATTGAGTGTAATAACAGATGAAATTAACCCATTATCTGTTGTTCCATATATGCTTTTGCATAGTTATCCTTCCTTTAAGTCTCCAAGTTTTAAGAAAATAAAAATGAACTACATACTTAGCTCCATTAGCGCAATAAAAAGAAAATCATAGATCTGTAATAATAAGGGTTATAATCCTGTAATGCTTTAGAATTTCAATACATTCCCACTTTACCACAAGACAGAGCCCTTTAAATCTTCAAATTAATTTTATACATTCTTTTGGCATTCCATTTGAGAGTTAGAGAGTGTGAAATATGCACCCTGATGAGCAAACAATTACCCTGCACACCTGTTGTGTGAGCACGCTGCATTTAAGCAGGACTTGCAGTGGCCACTATTTTATTCCACTGTGAAATCCAAAATGGGAGAGGCTTTAAAAGCTGACCTGATGATATGAACTTGCACTTCTATATGTAACAAGCGGCTTGTAGGTACCACATCACAGACTGTGATAACGTTAGAACAAATCCATGCTAATTTTTGCTATCAGGATGTTCATGAGAAAGATTTTTTCCATTTAGGAAGGAAATCTGAATGAGTGACTCTTGACTTGTATATATTAAAACAACTATATATACAACTATATTATGACAACTATATATTAAAATGAATAAGTTGCAAGCTGCAAAACCAGAAGCATATCAGACAACACATGGATGTGCTGGTCACAGAAAATATAAACACATGAGTAACTAAGAGTTTTCACTAAGTTCACAACCAGTCTCTAAGCAGCCTCTGTACTTACACTTGACCATTTATGCAGGGATTCACATGGAGAGTTGCTAATAAATCTTGTTAATATATTCAGCAAACAGGCTGAAAGAGCAGCCACCGTTTAAGCATTGCTGTAGGTTAAATATAACTGCATGGAATAAAAAAGCATGTCTTTTCAACGTTTATTACAAGTGTGAAGCCCAGGACAGGTTGGGAAAGGAATACAGCGATATTCTTTCCTACTGTGGAATTCCTTCCTTTTTAAAATTAATTCCCACAAGGAATACACACAATAAAGGAAAAAAAAATCATGAACAAAATTCTTGTACTTAATTGTACTGTAAAAATTGTACAGTACAAAATTCTTGTACTTAATTACTCTGTCCAAATACTTACTTAGGGTTTCAAATGCCATATTGGATTCCTGCCACCATGTAGATCATCACTGATAATAAAAATCTATGCATAGAATAAAGAAAAACTGTTGCTTCACTCAGTGTCAGTTGCTTATTTTTCTTTGTCTAAAAGCTGGCAGTAAAATCTCACTTTTGTTGTCCAGGCCTGTCACATCAGCACAGCCCCACCATTCTCCTGACACGTGCTTACTCTGAAATACTCTCTTTGCTCTTGAATAATGCCTCTACATTTCTTCGAAACTTAAAAAATATTGCCCTCCTCAGTCAAAATCATTCATAAATACTTCACCAAGGATCACTTGTGGCTTTCCTGAAGATTATTTGCTCATTTGATTTGCTAGTTTTGCTATCACTGTAGCAATTCATTTTCATCTGGATAATGGAAATGCCTCATTTTTAGACTCAGTAGCTGAAATTTATCTGTTTAAAATTGTATCACAGAACATCATGTTTGTGTTGGTGTGGAAAGCCTTTCAGTGGTTTTCTGTGGAACCTCTCCAGGAGAGTTAAAATACTTGGACAGAGGAATGCTGAGCAGCTGGGGGTAATTTTCTCTTAAAAGCATTATCATTCTCATCAGAACTACATGCCCTGGGAGCTTAAGTTAATGTTTGGATTTTGTTTGAGAGCTAATCAGTAAGAATTGAATTGCTGAAATAAGGGACAACAGTCTGACAAGAAGGTAAATCACCAAAACACAAATTACTGATGCAGCAAGGCTATCAGGTGGGTTGATCTAAGTCCCTCATAATAAAACATTGTCCTCCACTGACCCTCTCACTGTGCTTTGCTTTAGTTTGATCTGTTGTGAGGGGTCCTGCCCGACCTCTCCTCTCATTCCACCATCCATAACAAACTTTTTTTTTCAGCCTCTCTGGGAGCTCCTTCCAGGGCTGGCTGCATATCAGATACACCACCAAATTCTTCCAGGCACTGTGCTGCTGCTGTGCATTGAAAACTAGAAATCCTATGGCTTAGGGATGGAGTTTGTCCAGAAGGGGGATGTTTCCTTTCCTTCCCTCACCATTTTTTTGGTTACCCATTCATCTAAACCAACTGGCTCTCCTAAATCTTTCACATCTGTTATATTTCTTCAGCATATATTTGGGGCTGCAAACAGGGCAAGCAATAAATATGGTTTATAATGTATTATTGCATGTTGATGATTTACGCCGAGATGAAATACAGACTTTGAAAGTTTTGTATTTCTGTCTTCCCAGACATTACTGGTGAGTGAGGACATGGAATGAATAGTAAGTAGATAACAGTTTACTGAAATAATGCAAGATTGGAAACAATGACATCATCCTCACATGAAGAATGTTCTTGAATTTGTTCTTAAAAGTCTCAAAAAACTTGAGTTTTCCATACTAGATCACTGTCTTGATTCCTGATATACAGGAGATATAACATATATGCATATATATATTATTCTTATAATTTCTCATGGCTACAAGGCTGGGGCAGGATCTTGGTGATGGTAACTGTGCACTTTGGTAGCCTTGACCTGGAGGGATCAATCCAGGAGAGCTATGGCCTGAAATCCTTTGAGAACCAAAACCGGAATAAAATCCACTCTTACACTTCTTAAAAGGGGTTCTACTAGCAATGAAATTATTGGATAAACGTAATGTACTAGTTTAAACTTAATATATCTCAAACATTCTTTACATTTATGTGATGACCTTCTTCTCTGTTGATACAGCCCTGGAGATTGTCTTAACTTGCAAGCAGTATTCAATTACTGCTGCAGAAATTAGCAGATCTGGAATGAATTTCTCCTTCAAGCCACCAGTCCTGATTTCTGAGCAAGGAAATATTCACTAAAGATGCTGCCACACCTTATTTATGTTCATATGTTTACAGAGGAGAAAAGGACAGAGTTTGTTCTGGAGCTGGAACTTTTCCTGCAGATTTGCAGAAAGGAGTGCCTTGACAATCTGATGGATACAGAGGAATAAATGTGAAGTAAGCAAATAAGCAGGTCAGCTGCAGGACTTCCACAACTTTAAATACAATTTGCTGATTTGGTATCAAGTCTGCCTGCTCCCTTGAGAGCCTGCAGGCACCTGACTTCTGTGAGAAGGAAATTCTACTGCTGCTGGGCATGTAACAATCCACTTACTGAAATGCACTTTGGAATGCTGACAAACTGTTCCCTAACAGTGTGTGACCATCTTTGGGTTTCATTTCAAGCCCTCAAACACCAACTCTCTGAAACACTTCAATATTACACCGATCTCGTTGCTGTAAAGCAACGCACCTTCCCTTTTAACCTCCTGCATTCAGACTTCATCATGTCTAACGATGTCTGCACCAGAGGTCAGGCTCTGAGCCCAGACATTCCATCTCCTTTTGGCAGGTCTCAGGGCAATTAAGTGCCCTCTTCTTCTCCCCATATATAATAATGTCTTTGGTGCAATTTACCCCTCCCTGCTAAGCTGTGCAACTTTTCCATCACAGTCTGTACAGCCACTGTCTGTCTTGTACATCAGGGCAGAGCTGTGGGGTTATTAACAGGGCTCTGTCAATTAACCAATGCAGACATCACAAAGTAATTATTATTTCATTTTCCCACTTTGTGCTTGTAGAATTCTAGGCAAAATTTTAGGTGTAAAATTAAACAGTTTGGATGGTCTATGAGTAATAAATATAAGTAATTTAGCCAGGGAAACACAAGGAGAAAGATAGATGCTTCAGGAGGCCTCCCTGCTTGGTTCTGAGGTTGATAAAGTAGATTTTTTATGATGGAAATAAAATGGCAATGAAAATATAGTTTAAGATCGGGGATATTGTAAATCTTATGATTAGAAATAATATCTTATACTTTCCCAACTATGAAAATTTTATTACTTATTTAATCAAATAAATCAACTCAATAAATTTTGCTACTTGCCACTGTTTCATCCCTTTTCACTGAAAAATCCTGCATGGTTTATAAAAAAAACCCTGTGACAACAACTTTCTGGGTGAGAAGTGAAAGCAGGACTTCTCCAATGGGAACAATTCATCTAGCAAACATCTTGAATTTATGTAAAAAGAGCCATATAACATAAAAAAAAAAATTTAAAGGGATATTTATAAGAAGGCAACCCCTAACCCCTAATCCCTTCAGCATCTTTCTGTATATCACTTCCACAGATTTCTCTCTTCTAATTGGTTTTCCTCTACTCAGTTTTAAATCTTTGATATTATCCCCAACTCTTTGTCCCACTTGCAGATGAAGTACAAGGTGGGTCATTAAAACGGAGTTCCTGGTTTTCTTTCCCAACCCTTCTTGCTATGAAAAGCAGAATTTAATCTCTTTTTAGCAACCACATTAACAGAGGAAAATGAAGGCTGCTTGGGCAGAAGCTACTCTTTTGTGTTATGTTCTAACTGTATATATTGCTCTTTCTCAGATGGTGCTGATGCAAAACACTTTTCCAAGGCTTCATAATTTTAAAAAAGCTGTTTCAGAGATTTCCCGAATATTAAAAAATAACAATAACAGAAAAAAAAATAACAAAAACAGAAAAAAAAACAATAACAGAATGCTGATTAGAATGCTAATCAGCATTCTCCTTATTTATCTGTTCTAGTATTGCTTCTGTAAATCACACACTTCAGCTACAAAGAATGTCCCCAGAAAGAGAGAGCAACTCTTAAAACTGTCTACAATAGCAGAGGTGAAGAGATAAAAGCCTGAAATATCTTTTTACCCTCCTAAAACTTTGCATCAGAGACTGCATTACTTATCTTTTCATGACAGGAGTGACACAGATGCTGTGTCACTCCCTGCAGGCAGTAAGCACACCAAAATTCCTGGCAGCAAAGAACTTACATGGCAACACACACAAAATCACAGTATCTCAACAGACACTGCTTCAAAAACACTATTAGGCACCTCAACTTCATAAGGACTCACACTTTTGGTAAAGACATGAAAAAGTAATACTTTTAACACCATTTGCACAGTGCAGGATTCCTGAGGCAGTCATGAAAACCATAATACATGAATTTAAGGAGTTTTTGCTTTAATTGGTAGCAAAATGAGTGTTTCTTTTGAAATGTGTGAGAAATGTGAGCAAAACCAACACAGTGCAATTGGCATGGTGTGCAGGCCATTACTCTGCAAATTCAAAACACCCATACCAATCCCTTCACTGGGAAAAAAAACAGTGAATGATCTGATATCTAAAATATATGAATCATCTATTATTTGCTTGCAATAACACACACAAAAATCTTGGGCAATTATCTTTAAGTTTTGTTTTCAAAAATTATCTACAATTTTGTTTTCAAAAAAGAAATTTGTATTTCTGTTGAAATTTGAGAAGTCAAAATGTTTATGGTTTAAAAATAAGCCTACTCTGTAATACAAGAGTCTCCTAATGTCAAATATGGAATAATTTTATGGTAATATACAATGAAATCACAGAGGCTGATATGCAGAAGAAGTAGCTAACATAAATTATTTTTAGCAAGAACCCTCTACCATGGCATTCTTCAAATCTGTAGTTTTACTGAGTGTGTGGCTACTCCTAGGATGAGGTCAGCATTAAATAAAACTGAACATATTGTATCAGAGAGTAGAGGAAAGGTGAAAACATCCCATGTCCCCACCCCCAGTTAGCAGAATTTACCCTTTCCCTTGACTGGGGTCATGATCTAACAGGAATGTCCTTAAGCACGTATTTCTAACTTTTCTATAGAGTGACACATTTAAACCAATATTTACCTCCTGCTCTAAATCTGGGCTCTGTGCACTTCCAAGAAGACATAATGCAAACTGTTCTTTCCTTTTATGCAGGCACACAACAGTATTTGCTCAATTTCAGTCCTAAGAAAACATCCTTCTTCAGATGTTGCATGTCAGGCTGCAGGATCACAGACCACATGCCATTTATTTGAGTCTGGAGTATAATTACGGGATAATTAAAATTCTGGAAGCTCACAGATTTCCTGTTTGGTTTGGATTTTTTCTTTTTTTTTTTGGGGGGGGGGGGGGGCGGAAAAAGGACATGTGAAGTGTTTTAACAGAAGTTCTTCCTTTTCTAATGTACACTGCAACTTGTTCTCTGTGGGGTTTTTTTCACCTAGCACATTAAAACCTTTTGATAGCAAGAGAACAGACAGAGCAGCAAATTTTGCTCCAGGGAGATCTGGACTTTCTGAATGAACTTAATTCCCTTTTGTCCTCAGCCAATAATGAAAAATCAAGTGAAAAGGGGGGAAAAAATCTATATACATTAGTTCCTGCCAAACTGTGCGAGAACAATGATGTAAAATAGTTTGAATCCCTCAGGAAAACCTGTTAGATCATTTGGTTCTTTCTTCCACCTGGTGCAGGTTCATCTCTTTCAACTTTTTTTCAGAGCTGCTGCACAATCCAGTTTCAAGGATCTCAAGTGAAAGTCTTGATCCCACTTTTCAGACACTAACACTCCTGTAGCATTCCCAGAATAAGCTGGTTTTATTGTTGCCACACAAGGAATTGGAAATAGGAGCTGCATCTATAACAATGAATGTGCAGCGTGTGACTTCTGTGCAATCTAACCCCAAGCTGACATCAGCTGGAGTCAGACACTTTGGAAACAGGAAAAAAAGGAAAAGCTACCCCAAACCAGGAAGAAGGAGTTGATGAGACTGTCAAAAGCAGAAGTGAGCAATGAGGAGCCATTCTGTGGTGGATGTGTCAAAACTGTGAATGGATAAAAATAAATCAGTCCTCTGTAAAGGGTTCTATGAAGGATGAACTAGCAAAGGAAACAGAGGACAAGAAACCAGAATAGAGGAGGTCCTGACCTACCAACACAAAAAATCAACACAAAATTAAGAGACAGCACAAGAACCCAGACCCCCGTGATGGTGACCTGTGCTTTAGAGCTCCTCAGTAAGTACAGCTATTTGCCCTCAGCGTGGAGATTTCCCTGCCTTTAACATCAGCTGTGAGCAGACCATGTTTCTGCAGAAAACCCAGCCCACCCTGACCAGAGTCAGCAGCCCTCAGCTGTTGGACAACAGTTCAAGGGCCAGATTTTCCTCTGAGTTAGAGATGCAGAGCAGCGAGGGTTTAAAATACACATTTAGTATCATTTGTGCAGCTGACATGTCCTGCAAAGTTCTAATTAGTCCTCATTTGCTGTTCTCCTAGCTCATGGTCTGATTTGTTGGAACTTCTGCAAAGCATTTCTACTTCTACAAAAGGATGACAAAGCAATGGGTTCATTCACAATAACAGACGTTGTCAGATGAAAGATACTGAAACATCTCTTAGAATTCCAAAATGGCAAATGAGCGAGACATGGGTCAATTGGTTTCTCAGCTGTATCCTCCCATAAAACATTGACAAAAAAAAAAAAAAATCACTCTAAGCCTGTGAAGATGTACTTAAACCCTTGCAAGCTGAAAGCAGGACAGTATCCCATATGGCAAAAGTTAAATAAATGGGCTGTCTTCTCACAGGAAATTACACTGTTCACCATCAAGCAGGATGTTAAGGAATACGAGCTTCTCCCCTGCAGAGTGATAATGAACCCATATCATTCCATTTATCATAGCGAAGAATCACCTAAAAAAAGTAAGTTACTCTGCAGGTGTGCTCCTCTCTCCAGATTTGCACGCAATATCTGAGCTCACTGGCACACATTTTCAGCTTCAATGGGATCAGAGTACAGATAACAGATATTTTCTAATATATTAAATCTATCAACTGTCATTTCCCACTTACAGACATAGCCTTGACAATAAGAGAAGTGTTTTATAATTTTAAGAAATATAAAGCTCATAGCTTGCCTCCTGCAAAGGCCATTTCCTACCTGAAGGAGGAGGTCAGAAGCTGGTTTGACTTTCTGCTGGAAAAGCACACTTAAAGTTCGATTCTGTTGTTCCAGATCAAAAACTCTCATTTTCAGCTTTATACATTCCTCCCTCAGACCCTGCAGCACAAGGGAAAACAGTAAGATTAGAAAGCAGGTAACAGAAGCATGTAAAAAGCTCTAATGTCAGATACTAAGAAGAAATAAACACACAACTTTTAAAGTAGCATAAATTGGAAAAACCTGCTACTTCGTTTTCTTTGGTAGTTTGATCATTATAACAATAAAAAAAAATCTTGTAACGATAACCAGGAGCTACCTGGTGTCTCCTTTCAGAGTTTTGTTTGTATAAAAATGACTTTGCTAGCCATGTGTTCCATTTTACAACTGACTAAAAGCATAAAGCAGCAATTAATATATGAATATTGAAATAAGCACGAGCTAAGTAAAACACACAAGCTATAACAAACCAGGCAGAAGCTCAAAGTGGCACCGTGCCTTCAAGGTACTCCTCTAAAGTCTGATCCCTTCCTCACTTTTTCTGGAGCAGCCAAGTCAGCATTGCTGTGCCTGGTGTGGATGGGCTGTGTCCTCCCAGGATGTGCCAGGTGGGCAGCAAGGCCAGTGGCACCCTGGCTGAATGAAAACACTGTGCCCAGCAGCACCAGGGCAGGGAGTTTCCCTCTGTGCTGGGCACTGGCGAGGCCACACCTCAAGTGTGTCCAGTTCTGGGCCCCTCACTAAAGAAAGACATTGAGAGGCTGGAGGGAGTGCAGAAAAGGGCAAGGGAGCTGGGGAAAGGTCTGAGGCACAGATGTGATGAGGAGCATCTGAGGAGCTGAGGGTATTCAGCCTGGGGAAAAAAGAGGCTCTTTTCACTCTCTGCAACTCCCTCAAAGGACATTCCAGATGTGCATTGGTCCATCCTCCCAAGCAGCAACTGATAGAGCAAGAGGAGATGGCCTCTGGATTTGCCTCCAGGAGAGCTTTAGGTTGTGTATTAGGAAAAAATTTTGGAAAAATGTCAAGCTGTTATGGAACAGGTGGTGGAGTCATCACCCCTGGAGAGATTTAAAAGCTGTGGCACTTGGGAACATGGTTTGGTGGGCTTGGCAGCACTGGGTTAAAGGTTGGACTCAATGATCTTAAGGGTCCTTTCCAGTACAGGCAATTCTATGATTCTAAGAAGAAGCTTTAAATTTGGCCATTAGAAGCCAGAGGTGGAGTGTAAAACCAGTCAAGCCAATAATGTCTTTCTGATACAGATAATATCTATCTATCTATCTATCTATCTATCTATCTATCTATCTATCTATCTATCTATCTATCTATTTATCTAGCCAGCCAGCCATGTCTGTCTATCTTCAGTGGAAAACCTGCTTTTCCTGGTCACCTGAACGAACACAGGATTCTGTCAGGGAGAGGATTTTAGAGACATTTTGAGCTTTTCAGCATATTTTGTGCAGCTGCCCATTTTGAGGTAAGAGATCTTCCCAAACCAGTAAAGGTAGTCGCCTAATAAAGATCACATGTAAAAATAATAAGCTGCAGCCGTATCTCGGTTGGTTTGTCTGTTTGTTTAATTTACATCTCCAAAATACTTACCACCCTCATTTAAATTTAGGACATTTGCTGCCCTGTGGTATTGCCTAGCTCGTATTACTTTCCACCATATGAAGGTGGAGAAACAGGCCTCAGCACCCCCATATGCTGTCCTGTCAATACCATTAACAACACGATGACCTGGCCTGATGAGAAAACAACTCAGAGGGGGAAATTGTAGTCACATGTAGCTTAAATTCTTGCCTACAGTTGCTCTGGTCTCTGCTGTAACCAGCACTGAGGTTATAAGAGGTGAACACACACAATAAAATATGCTCATCTTGAGACTCCCAGAAAACTGTAAACATCTTTTTATGCATATGTATCGGATTTTATGAATACTGGATGAATGTAGTTATTTTCTCCTGATGGTTTTATAGCATTTGTTTTAGGTGGCTGTCAAGTGGCTGTTCAGTTGAAATTGCAAGAGCCTTCCAACTCGACCCTCAAAAAATCTTGAGGCTGATGATTTCTAAAGCCCTGAAGCTTTGTTTCCTGTCAGTGAGACCTCTTATCCCTGGTCTTGCACAAGGCAATCTCCATTAGGAATAGAGATTGCAAGCATCAAGACCCATCATTATCTGTCCTTCACAAATCAAAGAATTTAAAACTGAGCTTTGGCTGTTAAAACAGTGCTTAACATTTCAAGACTACTAAGGACACTGAACAGGAAAAATGTTTCACAGGAACTAAAAGTGTAGAAAAAAATTAAATCTTACCAAAGCCTCTGCCCCAAAACTTCCTATCTTACAGTTTTAAAACCATAAGATTTATGTTGAAGACTTTAAAATTTCTGTAAAAAGTAAAATATATGATAGTAGATTACCCACCCAGATGCAATAAACCCTGCCAGTGGTAATGCCACACACAGCCCAGAGGAGAAATGAGGCACATAAAGGTAGCAGTATTCTGGTAAAATAAAGTCTGAGTTTAGAAACCTGAAGTCCTAAAATTACCAATTAATACAACTATCAAATGTCTGAAGCATATAATTCCTCTCCTGTGGGCAAAATAACAAACTATTAAAACAGCAATCTCCCAAATATTTAAAGTGCTCCTAGGGTTTCAGTATAGTAATATCTGGGCATCTCTGCAGTGTTGCTTTATCTCTTCAGTGTGAACTCTTCTCCAATGGGATCAAATTACCTCAGTAGAGGTTCCAGGAAAACACTGCTCTCTCCCTCTGAACATGCTTCTTTCTGCTTTAATTAACACCTAACTAATTACTTTTTTATTTATTTGATGAAAACGGAGAAATAGCTTTCATATAGAACCCAGAGTAAAGAGTCATCTCCCGAATACACTCCTATGGAGGAGATTGCAATGCAAGAGGTAGATACACAGGTCACAAAATGATTTCATTAAATAGATTAGCTCAAATTTCAAACTGATTCAGGTCTTACATGGAAAAAAAAAATTAAAAATCCAGTTCTTAGCAGTTCAGTCCGCTCATGTTATATGAGAAGTCTTTGGGTAGAAGGAGAAAGAATGTTTTCAGCATTATAGCATACAGGTTTGCCTCCGTTAATTTTGTTGGATATCTGACTTCTTAAATTTCCTAGAGGCAAAATTTTCCATTAGTAAGTGGTAAAAAATCTATAAAATTTTGCTACATAAAATTGTGAAATTATGCTGCGTGGCTAACTCAGCACAAATTCAATTTAATGGAGTTCCTCCAGTCACATCAAAAAAAAGTCTCTCATGTTAGAGCAATTCTATATGTATTGTAACAAATTACATACTTGAAAAGTGAACGTTTAAGACTGTAATTCCATTTCAAGGATTCAGTGACATTGATAAATCACTCAAGCTTTGCTCACTCAATTTGTGTCACCAGAATCTCTCAGTGGGATCAGAGTCTCTCCACATCCCGGCAAGTACACAGCGCTTTATTCGTTACATTACAGCATGTACTTAATTTAAGTGAAAATTACTCCTTGAGGACTGATTTCAAATTCACAGCAAAGCCCACACAGTGTGTGCTACTGTGCAAAATCACTCTTCTCCCTTTTGTGAAAGCTCTCAGCTTTTCTTCACATCTTGCTCTGCTCCAGAGGTGTGTTATCTCTCTGTGGCATGACTGACTCTGTCTTACTGCTCAGCTGCATGATGGTAGATTTATCTGTTTACCAGCTCCTATTTGGGTTCTGATATCTACCCTTTTGGGACTGGTGTGAGGAGTGCAATTTCCTCTTTATTGTACACTACTGTGTTCCTGTCTTTTCTTATAAAAGGACTTGTATGAATGGTGTCAGGAGCACCATAACAGTTAACATCCATCAGCATCTAGGAAAGTACCCTCTTTCCTCTTTCCATGGATATTAAATTAGCTGTTATTACTCAGTAATAGGTAAGCAGCTGTTAAATCCCATCAACCCTAAGTAAATCACTTTATTAAATGTATTCAGATCTGCTTTTATTGTTTCCTTAGGAACTCCTCAGTTCCTATGGGTTTGGAAGGATTAATTACTGAGGAAGTATGTAGCCATCAAAATGTCTGACACCTTCACAAAGGAAATCAGGAAGCTCCTCTCTCCATTTGGGAAACAAGCAAAGTATTCCCAAACTAGAGATTAATATATTAAAACTAACCCTCTGGTGAGTATTTCATCACGTATGGCTTTATAACACAAAATGTGTATGATGTTATTGTGTGCATTAACATGAGAAAATACCTCAATTTCCAGTGAAACACCTATTTGGGATTTTTTTAGAAAATACCTCAGATTATATTTCTAGCAGGTGTCACAGGAACAGCTCTGCAGTCCTCTGGTGATGCACAGTCCCTACTCCTCTGTGTAAACAGAGGAACACAGACAGCAGCAGGGCAAACTTCCCTGGATGTCGTGGCTTGCACAAATCACCTCTGAGCTGCAACATTTCCAACTGCTGGAAGGCAGTTTGTGCAGTTTTTACCCCTTCCAGAGTAAAAACCTTTGTTAGGCATCTGAAAATCATGGGATATCAATGACACTTTCAGCCCTGCCTGTCCCCCTGTCCCTACCCTTCCCTTTGCAAGGAGCATTCTGAATGATGTCCACGAAGGGAGGCCTTGGTGATAATCCTCAGTAACTACTTGCATCTAGAACACTTTTGTGCATGTGGCAAGAGCTTTTTTGATTAACTTGGGTGTTTCTTGCTGCATTTTAAGAACATTATTACTTGTCCTGTCATTAAGTGTAGACAAAACAGTTTATATTCTCCTTTCCACTATCTGCTCTAAAAGACTGCATTTATGTCTCTTTCCGAACCATTTTTTTAAAACTAAATGATCCAAAGCATTTTAATAATGCCACATCCATCAAGTGGTCTAGAACTCACCAAGGATCATTCCATGAATATTGAAATGCTCACAGCTTATAGTTATAGAACTTTGTATTTTGTTTGCCTTTCTCTCTTTCTCCGCCTGACAAAATGGAATCACAGAATCATGTTTAACTCAAAGGTCACTTCAGAAAACCAGAACTTCAGGCATGACTTGATGCAAAATAGATCTCTGTAGAAGCCACAGTGAATCTTTTCATTGTGCCAGGTTTGCAATTATACTACAAGAATTTTTCCTGTGCAGTACTTCCTCTGCTGACTGAATGTGTGAACACAGTTTAAAAATGTATACTATTTAAGAATATATACGTATCTCTCAAATATCCCCCCAATAAACAAGCAATATCTGCAAGCTTTAAGTTACACTGAAAATACCCAAATCGCAACTTACCTTTTGAGTAAGTAGAGCCTGAACAACCTGATTAGCTACCTGAAAGAAAAAAAAGTAAGCAATTTAACATATGTTGTCATGTGTGTGTATGGATAACAATACCTTCTTTTGTGGCCTGTCCTGGTTTCAGCTAGGGCAGGGTTAATTTCCCCTCAGTACCTGTTACAGTGCTGTGATTCTGATTCAGAATGAGAATGGTGTTGATAACACACTGATGCTTTTGGTTTTTTGCTAAGTTGTGCTTGTCCTAAGTCAATATCTCGTTTCGTGCTCTGCAAGTGAGGATGTTCACAAAAGAGACTGGAAGGGAGCACTGCTGGGACAGGTGACCTGAACGGGCCAAAGGGAAATTCCACAGCACAGAATGTCATGTGGTACAAACCAGGGGAGCTGCCAGGAAGGAAACTGTTCTTATCTCAACATACAAGTTCTATGCTGACTCTTTTCTCCATTCGATTGGATTTGAGCAAGCAGCTGTGTGGTGTTCCATCTCCATCTGGGCCTAAAACCATGACAGCCCCTTTTTGGCACCCAATGTGGGCCCCAAAGGGTTAACAACAGATCTGACCAGAGTGCGTTAAAAGATTGTTATAAACATTACTGTATTGGTTTCACAGTTGTCAGTGGCTTTACACTCCACTTTCCATCTACAAACACCACCATTTCTAGCCTTTTCATTATTTACTAGTATTTTAATCATATAATACCAGTAAGAATACACGAAATTCACATCAACTGCTTCTGTGCTAGTCTTCATTTTAGAAAATGTATCAATTGCAGTGTGACATGAGGGGCATTTGGTTAACTTCTGTCATCTCTTCTTTGCAGTAGATTAAACTTTCACAGTTCTATATGTGGCTGGTGTGCATCAGCATGGATTGACTGCATTCACCAGAGCAGATTTTTACCATCCAAGGATGGAGGCCTGAATGTTTTCATGAAGTTTAATTGTTTCTTGATTAAGTATTGACAAAATGGTACATCTATCATGACAAGCAGAAACCATAAAGTGCCACAGAAAATTAAAGTACCCACTGTCATCGAAACGTGGTTGGAAGGCATTCACCCACAGAGCATCATTGACTTGAATGAGATTACACACCATTGATTAGAAGAACTATATATTCAACAGGGAATTTTTGAAGTTATTTATTTTTTACATCCTTCCTAATTTATATTTACCAGCAAGGATAGGGGCAGGGAGGTGGAAGAAGGAGGGAGAGAAAGAACACTGAGGTAAGATTTTTGGTTGATGTTGCCTAACCTGACGGCTCAACACCATATATGCACGTTATCACACACTGTGCTGCCTTATCATTTTGCTCCTGCATTGAGGCAGAGCAAGTAGAGATGTCTCTCTCAGAAAAAAAAAAGAGATTTTTTTTAATTTGGTTTTGGTTTACAGAAATTACAGTAAAATTTATGCAAGTATCACTAAATAATCTGTGCTGATTCTTGTTACTCTTGGCAAAAAAAAAAAAAAAAACCACCACCACCACTGATGTAAACTCAGTTGGGAGCAAGGAGCTGCAGCAGCTAATTCACTTCTGTAAATAATTTACTTCTGCTAGATAGAAAAGCTACATTTGATTCATACTCATAAAATTGCCTAGTATCAAATCATTTTTCCAAACTGGTCCCTAACTTCAGGCAGCCTGAGGAACAAGGCTGCGAAAGAATCGCTCTATACATGATTTAACAGAAGACACAGACTAATATTAGAACAGTAATAACCCACAGAAGTAAACACGCTAGGGTTTTGAAAGCCCATGTGCCTTGCCCTGCAGGCTCTCAGGCTCTCCATCCGACACTGTTCCTTCTGGCAGGTACTTTAAGGTCTGTTTGCTCTACCTGAAAATTGAACAAACCATAGCGAATACATTATTTCTTCACTTTCTGACACAGAGTTGCTTCAGCAAGGAAGAACTAAAAAGGTTCTTTGAAGTGTGCACTAGTCACTCACAGCAGCAGAGCCTACAAAATGACTCCTACAGCTTTACATATTGTACAGAGGAGTGTAAATGGCATAATATTCCAAACGGGGGAAAAAACTGAACCTGCTGATGCATATATGACAAATTTTCCAGCTTTTGAGTGAAGATAGGTATCTAAATGGAAGTACCTGCCAGTGATTCATAGCTCCCATGGAACTCAGTAAGAAAGGTTCTTTAGAAAAATGTGGCTATTTTTTTCTATTATCTAGCAACTTGGCAAACCGTGTTGTTATTACCATTCAAGATTTTTCAGGTCTGTATTTTTGGTATTCAGCAGGAACAGAGGTGGGAAGCCTTCAGTGAAATGTTCTGCAGTTACTAAAATTAATTTAGCACTCAATAAGTGGAATCATAGCCAAATGTTTGCATTTCAAACGAGGTTGCCATTCTACTCCTACAGCATATGGAAATCAGCTGCTAAACTCAACAATGTACTTCATTTTAACTTACAGGTATCAGGAGACACCATGGATGTGAATGAGCAACATGAACCAGCTCCACAAAACTGATAGTCACAACTACCAAAAACTGTGGAAACTGAGATCACTGAAGGCAGCGGAACTGACTTCTGAGATGCAGAAAACCTGAAAATGTGAAGTTCTCACTTATATGAGGCATAACTGTGGCTCAATCCCAGTAAAAAGCAGGCTGTAAAACTACTTGACCTGTGATAACTGCAGTTAATCAAGGTGAAACAAGGAATAGGAAAGAGCTGGCTGGTTCCTTGGTCTGCTGTTCTGCAGAAGGTGACACTCCTTGATTTCACACTGCCTGCCTTTCCTTGGAACTTAACAGCCAAGATCTTAAGGTGATGTTTCCTTTTCTACATTGCAATAAAAGAGATAAAAGAGCCATCTTCACTTTTTCCTTAGGCAATTCTGTTTACAAATATATGTCATAAAGTGGTCTTAATAGAAAAGGTATAAAAGAATGAATCAAAGAAAGGAGACCCTAATGCAACATCTGTTATGCCTTTTACAAGTACTGAGATTTTACACAGCTGCCTTTAATGCATGATTCCATATGCACAAAGACATTCCAAGTGTACTAAAATAAAATATTTATCTTTTATTCAAATCTTAAAAACAGAACGCCTTTTTTTGAGGTAACTCTGCATTTTTGATTAGTTAATTCTTAAAGCATCAGCAAAAATATCACCTACCCCAAGTTGCATAATTTCCTGCATGTGAATATGGTGAAGCTTTGACAGAAATCTCAGTTGGCACAGTGATGTGAATAACCATGACATTGCCACCTACAGATAAACTGACAGCTGAATTCCACAATAGGAAACTGGGATTAAGCATGTTAACCTCAAAGCCCAAAGGTACAGGAAGACAATCCTGGGTTCTGCATTAAATTTTTCAGCAACAGAAAGATACATTTATGGAGTATGTCTGAAATTAAATAAGCTCTTTTCTTATTTATCAAGTACTGGAACATTTCAATGACACCTTTTTCCAAATAGTGTTCCAAGTTTTTTACATTTATACTTCAGAGGTGAACAATTATTTTAAAATCAGTGAATAATTGTTAAAATTCATAAAGGGTTCTGCTCAGCTTGACCCGTATGCTTTTCAGATTTAATCTCTCTGAACACTTGAGTTTCACTGAATTTTACCATCAAAATGATTACAGATCATGCATTTTTTATGTCACAGTTGCAGGCATTTATACAATATTCAATGTAGGGCATTATATGAACGAAAAGTACTATGTAAAATAACTGATTTAAAAAAGAAAAGAAAAATGAGAGAAAATAATGGCAGGCAGAACTTTAAAACCCCAGCTCTGGTATCTCTTTGCTCCAGACAGACAGAAAAATCACAGTGGCTATTTTTACTTCCTTCATATTCAGCTTAATGGCCACCAACACCTGAGCAGAGAGCACCCTGTGCATCACAAGTGTCCTTAGCACTCTGCTGTGACCCCGAGGGACCACGCAGGTCACAGCACCAGGGTGGCCAGGTTAAATGGTGCTGCAGTGCCCTGAGCAGAGTTTGCCTGTGCCTGGGGGAGAGAAGCTGCAATCTGAGGCTGCTGAGCGAGGAGTGAGAGATGGCAGAGTTCTCTCAATAGTTATCAAATGATGTTCCCAGCCTTCAATTCCTCAAGGGCCTGTCAAGGCTCCCAGACATGTAAGAGCCAGAATGGCCAGGGGGTAGCTCGGGAGGAAAACACTCCTTGTGCAGCAGCCCAGGAGAAGTTCATTGCACTCACAACTAACTCGGCTACAAGAGGCAAAAATTAAAAAATTAAAGTCATGGTTGTGGCAGGCACTTGTGGGAATACACACATCTGAGAGTAAGACAGACTTAATTAGCCTAACTAGTCTGGTTAGCCTAACTAACTAGGATGCCGTGGCAAGGACAAACAGAACTTTGAGCTTATGAGAAGATGGGATTAAAACCTGCTTAAGGGAAAAGATTCAATCAACCTCCTACCATAAAGATGTTGTATAATGCATGAGTTGCTTGTATGATCTTCAATCTAATTATTGTAGTAGAAATTATTAACCTCACTGAAATGGTATATAAGACTTGGAAAACCTGAGTAAAATCGAATTCTGATCATGAATCAGTCTTCCATCAATCGCCGATAGACACTCCGATGTTTCAGTGGCAGCTTCAGCTGTCTCAGGTTTGGGTGTGATCACAGCCCTGTGTTCCCAGGAACAGCTCTGCTCCTCACTCCAAACCCACCAGGTGCCCCTGAGGCAAAGTGGGGCTGCAGCACAGAGAGACACACGGCTGCTCCTGAAATGCATCTGCTCCCAAAAACACTGAACAGGCTCTGACAGCCACACTAGGGAAGAGCTGAGGAAATTTTCACTTTCAAGATGAGGAGCTGGTGTAAGGTAAGACATGAAGAGAGCAACCATCAGACTTAAAGCCCTTTTAAAAAAAAAATTCCCAGTGGAAATATTTTCAAATATTTTAAAAATTTTTTTTCTGGAAATCATTTTATTTTCTAAAGATTTCAAGTAAAAATCCCTGCCTGGAAAGGACTTTTTGGTTATTAACTAATTAGATTTCTGTATCATATCCCATTCTCTTTATTGTTACTATAAAGAAAGAGGGTGAGAATGTGTGATTTCTTGTGCAGCTCCACCAAAGGAACATGATCAGGAGGACACTGACCCGGGACTCCTGCAGAATTTGCAACTATTAAATATGGTTTTCTTGCCTCAGTCACTGGCAACAACTTCTTTAGCCCAGCGACCAGAAGGTCCAAGCTGGTGTCAGCTGAAACAATGCTGGTTACAGTGCCTCTGCCAAAGCATTGTGAAACACACAAAAAAAGGATGAGATTAAAAAAAAAAATAAACAGAGAAGCTCAAACCCACAGGTAGTGAGAAGCATTTTCCCCTCAAAAGGTTGACACAGTGACAGAAGATGGATACAGCTGTGATAATACAGAAGAACTGAAAATAGCCAACATAATATTGAAGATAATAAAGTTCATAGCATAGTTTGATTTAATTATATGATCTTTAAACTGAAACAGTGTGTGAAAAACAATCCTGGGTCAGAAATCCATCATGCTACTGCAAACAGAATAAAAGCATGTTTTCTGTCCTTATAATCTGCATGGAGTGTTTTGCTGAAATGGACAGTTATAGTGCTTCACTCATTTCCAAAACTAATTATGTAAGCAGACTTTGTCCTAGACAATCAGAAAATAATTTTAAGTCAGGCTCTGTAATTCAAACAGAAGTTTGTAATTATATGGTAATTTCATCCTTATCACCAAGATATCCATGCATGGTTCAAGTGTGCACTGAAGGAGTCACTCAGGCCACTGCAGCCAAAAGCTCTGTTCCTACCCCACGGCCACAGAACGGGCAGAGCATGACCCACTGGGAAGATTATCTGTGAATTCCCTGAGAAAAATATGTCACAGTGGCAAAAGAGAGGATTTGCTGATGAGAATACGCACCCAACACGAGGTGTCCTGTACCAGAGCTGTATCCCTCATGCTTCCAACACTTCAGCAAAGGCTGATTTAAAATTTAAAAGGCTGGTGTGAAGACTGCAATTGCCATCTGCCCTGGGTTTGCTTGCTCACTCTTTTCTCCAAGGTACAGCTGGGGGTATTTGTGTTTTGTTTGCATGTCAGGTAATTACTTATGCCATGACACATCCTTATTATGGAATGGGTAAAAGATTTCTGGCAAGCAACTCTTTGAGCCACTAAGAGCTTTCAAACTGCTTTAAACTCTGAGGCATGTTGAAGAGCCTTGTTGGGAGGAACAAGTGAGCATCAGCACACGTGTGGAGAAAGCTCCATGCAACAGGAGATAACAGACACTTCTGGAATGTGGGTATTGCTGGAGAGCTCAGACAGTATGTGAGGGGTGAATTATAGTCTAACTGTAACTGGAAGCTCTGATCTAGCCAGGATCTAACTAGGAAAAACCAGCATTAAAAGCTGTGTATGTAACCCCAAGGGGAGCTGAGAGACTCAATTTTAGGGTGATGGCATGTATTACATGGGAAAGCTGAGGGAATTCTTGGTGGGAGAAGCCACTGCCACGTGTTCCACTTCACAGAAAAGGAGTGCACAGCACCTAACAGGCAAATGATGATCTCCTCCTCCTAATGAAAGCAAACCAGTTCTATGTACTGGTCACAGGGATATCAACTTTTCAGTGAAGAGCTGTGGTCAAAACAGGATTTACAGCAGAGGTCGAGGAGAACACCACCTTTGACTGCCAGACACATGTTCTTGGAATTAATTAGAATGAGGTAATACAAAAATTGCAGAACAATGTCAACCTTCTAAGAGAGGGAGAGATTAATTTGTATTAATTTAATTATAGTAGCAGGTAGGAACAACCTTTTTATCTACCTTACCTCATCAAGACATCTTTCATACTGTTCTCTCTGATTTTCATTTTCCAGAGCCAGCGCTGAATTCTCTGCCTACAGTAAAACAGAATAAATAAGTAAATATGTAAATTTAGCACAGGGTATCTTTCACCACATGACAATTCATAAAAGTCCTCAGGGGGCTTACCTACAGTACCTCTTCAAGATCCAGAATAAAATGCACCACACAATTTATTTTGCTGCAGGTTGGTGCTTTTGAGTAAAACCAGAAGTGACATTCATTTATGAGATTATTCACACCCTGCATTACAATTTAGAACAATATCATAGCAGATATTCCACGTATGTCCACCATCTCACCTTGTCAGGTGCAATAGAGCTGGCAGTGAAACACTATAAAAGATATTGACATATCTTCTTTTTTTCCTCTCCCTTTCCTGTTTAGAGGGAACTTGCTACCTGAGAATCACCTGGACACAGAGGCAGCCACTGTCACTGGGAAACAAAAGCCAACATAATGGAAACTCTTAGCTGTGGCAGCTCCTCTCAAGCCTGGTTTCTGCAGTGGGGAACCCCCACAATGCACAGGTCATCCTACTGCTAATTGGTGAATTATTACATCCTCTAACTGGCCCTGATAAATTTAATAGTCTTTACTTAAAAAAAAAAAAATCTGATTATTTCAAGAGTGAGAGATATTTTGCTACATCTAAATCCAGTCTGGAAGTCAGACTTTTTTTCTCCCACATATGTAGTTTTAAATATGATAAAATTTCCTGTGCAATAGAGCCTTTCATCTGTGTTTAGTTTTCATTACACTCACATTTCTGTATAGTGAAGCCTTAAAAATAGCACAAGCTGGTAAGTAAATCACAGTAAATTAAAGTATTTTTCTCCATATATCTATATTGACTTTAGGAGTTCTTACAGTATGAGAAAAGGAAAGTCTCTGAAGTGTGATGCAGTTTCATCAGAGCAAGTTTCAACTAGTCTTCTCTTAAAGACTGAGAAACTAAAACAATATATATAAAAATCTACGAGTTAAAGCTGGCTCTAGAAATCTCTCTGCCTCCCATGCATAACTTCCCATCACAAAACCATAACACCAAAATCAATACATTCCCATAATTACAACTATTATGCAATTTACAGCACTTGCATTACTTTAACCTTCTGCCAACCTATAAAACTTGTTTTTTTATAGCAAGTGCTGTTTCAAAGGAATTGTGGTTACACAAAACAACAGTGATAAATACAGTTAACATTTGTAGTTTTAGAGGAAAATTATTGTAATGTACTGTATGGAAAGACTGTGAAAGATGCACAGTTTCCTCTTGCTTGTTAAAAAAAGTCAATGAATCAACAAAATAAGAATCCTAAAGTCTATTATACTGATTCATTAATAAAAATTTCAAATTCAGCTGAATCACAAAAGGAAGCAAAAGCAAACGTACACTATTATCCAGCATCTTGAAAGAGATTGAAGAGTAGAAGTGTGGTAAGAAACAAGGGCATACAGAGTTTACTTATTTAAAAGTCTAAATAAGCAAGTGTACAGAATCTGTGCTTTATCTCCAGGGTACAATTAAAGCCAGCAAAGGTGGTAAAATGCTCTGCATCATATTTTCACAATGTCACCTATGAATGGGTTCAACATATGGCTATAAAAAGTCTATGGGTGATCCTGCAGAGAGCACGGTGAGATGAGGCAGCAAAAAGTAGCAGATGCCAAAGTGGCAAAGAAGAAGAAGCTGCCAAAGCAAAAGCAGCAGTAGGAAATCAGGAGCTGGAGGGTATACAGTCCTCCAGACTGAAGAGGCCATAGTTTGCTTACACAGAAATATTCTTGCAGATTCACTGATAAAATAAAGAGGCGTTACATAAAATATTCCTGAGCTAAAGATTTTCAGATGTTTTCTGTACTAATATCCCCCTAAAATGCCATCCAAAAGAAATCCTTGCTGTTTTGAAGCAATCATTAAAGGATTAGTCTGCAAAAACTTCCACTCACACATATTGATACACTGATGGATTTTGGTTTTAATTTTGATTTTATTAACAGAAAAACGCATTGTATGATTTTATAAAATAAAACAGCTCAGGCAGACTGCTTACACACAGAGAAGAACTACAGCACACACTTGTACTATATGAAGTATACAGAGAGCTCCCCATGCTTCTCTTACCCCATGTTTTGGAATGCTGTAAAATGGAATGCTACATCTTCCTGGATCTGTTCACTGAACCTCTGATTTCAGCAAGCTATTCCTTTACAAACAGGCTACCAAAATTAGAAAATCCAAACCTGACATCATTATAAAGAAATGCTACATTTCAGCTCGTATCAATCCACAGTGGAAACATCTGTATAATAAACTGATTCTCACACCACTGGTTTTAAAATTGTAGTGAAAGGATGAAATGCAGTCAATGTTAGCTTGACTTTTGTGCTTCTTGATTGCCAAGCAAATCATGCCTATTTATTTGGCAGTTTTGTAATGAGGACTCGAGTAGAAGGGAACACTCGACTGACTTTGCTTTACAACCTGTGCCAGTTCCCACAACATGGGAAAACCAGTATTTGAGACATTAAATCACTCCACAGTGCAACCAAACACTTGATAATAATCCTCATTCTACCGAAAGTATTCATTTGGAAAATTTGTAATAGCACTTACAGTCTCAAAACCCTGCCTCCTAATCCAAACCTTCATTTCAATCCAAATCACTGGGTTTTGAGTCATTGTAAGGCTGCCCAATTTTGCTCCAAAGGATCTGCCTTCTTCTCATACTGTACATTCTGGGCATCGTTTGCCAGTTAAGCAGAGTACATCTCCTTGAAGGAAACTGCTATTAAATTTCCATTTTTATTTTCAGGCCACACTTAGAGAAGGCTAAGCTGCAGGAAGAAGTCCTCCTCTCTTCTCATAGCTTGAAAGCTTTTGCACACTCACAAAAGTGACAGTTCTGGCCCCAGTGCAGCCACTAATCCCATCCATGGACTATGCAGGAACGCTGAGCTTGCTGAGAACAAGCAACTGAGAGTCCTGGGAACAGCATTTTCTGAGATAGCCACAGATTTCTGCAGTGATTCCTGGGTTTAGGCATAGCTGTCCTCGAGGAATTTATGTATATTTTATGTCACACACAGAAATGAACAATCCTTCTCTGTCCCTCAGCCTGGCTAACACAAAGTGATGCAGCCCAGCACACACAGAACTCTCAGTGCCTGCCACCAGCACCTCAGGCACACACGTCATTTCTTGGGGGGACAGCTCCCAAAGCAGAGCAGCATTCAGTCAGCCAAAAGTAACTGTGGCACAACTTAATGAAACATCAGTACACGCTGCTTTTGGGTCATTACAGATTCAAGGATCCTAAAATGTCCAAACAGACGTCCCTCCCGATTCTGATTTGGGAGAAAGTATTTTGCACTAGAGTCTTTCCCACCATTGGAAAATTTAAAGATGGCTTGAACAAGCAGCCTCCAACTTCCTGAATTAGAGACAACACGGTTCTGAATTGTGAGATGGGGTTTGAAAGGTAAAACTTCAGACTACTTTAAAAACAGGCTGCCTTGAATTGATACCACTGCTAACATATAGTCATTATGAGAGGCTTTGTCAACTGATTTTAATTCCTTCCTCAGGACGAAAAACATAGCCTTGGTAATGACAAAAATTCTTTGAGGCAGCTAATAGCTTTCTCTCCCATAGATATTTTTTTCTCTTGTGGGGCAGCTGTTTGCACAGTTTCAAAGTTAATAAAAGGCTACACACCTGATGCTTCAACAGACAATCCTCTGCACTTTTATAATGACAATGCAATTAATTAAAATATTGAATTTTCTACTAGATTGCACGAATAAAAGAGAACTATGCACAAGACAATTTTCCTTACTCAACCTTTGTCTCAGAGCTGAGACAAAACAAAAGGAAGGGAGGGAGAAGAAAGCAAGCAGGGAGTGACATGCATTTTGCACTAAGGGAAGAGGAGATCACAGAATCATAGGCTGCTTTGGATCAGAAAGGACCTTTAAAGATCATCTAGTCCTGGGCAGGAGATGAAGGTCTAAAGGTTGTATGGCTAGTTAGCAGCTCAGCATGCTCTGAAGGTATCATCAATAAAGGTCAAGAGGAACAAAGTTATGACAGTGAACTTTAAAATCCCTGACAGAATGCTACCCCACGGTTACCCTGTGCACTCCTTTGTTATTCATACTAAACCCTTTGTCCATTTGTAGAAAGCTTTATTGATTTACACAGACATTCATTTGTCATGCCCACTGCAGTGTATTAAGAGCTGTCCAAGCACTTCAAATGTACTCAGCAATTTTTTTCCTGCTTTCAGCCCCTGATTTGGTGTATTTGTGTGGTCACAGCTTCCTACAGCACAAGAGAGGTCAAACCCTGTTGCTGGCCAAGTAAGAAGTGATGCTGTTGCATTTTTTCCTTAGGTCCTTGGAGTATTTCTGGTAAGCTGCTGTTCAAGGAAGAGTTTACCACTTTTACCACCTCCGTGTCTTTGGTCACAGGGAACTTTTTGAATGTTTCTGTCCCTGCTATGCAGAAAATGTGTCCTTTGAAAGACTAATCCAGCAAATTGTCAGGGAAAAGTTTAACATCATACTTATGCTGGTCAGAAGAGCTGAAAATTACATTTGTGCTTTTAAATCAATGTAATTGTGGCAACAAAAAAAGCCTTAATTTAATTCTAGCGCTATAACAGCATTTCCACTGGCCACTTTCCAGTGCCTTTTTTATTAGTAAAGACAGCTTTTTGCTAGGAGTAAAAGGGGAAGTGCACCTCAAGGCCACCTGTCAACATTTGGATGTTTCCACCTTGTCCTTTACACTTTTTCCACAACGGATCAAAGCTTGGGCAACTATGGAGCATCTCCCTGCTGAGATGCTCCCTGGCCCTACATCTGAGAGACTGATGAAATAATCAGTGAATTTAGTGGAATAATACCTAAGTAAAATGGGTTTTTTTATTTAAATATCATAGTCTTAACTATTTCTTCTGGGTCATGGAGATGGGAGGAAAAAAACAAAACAGCAAAAAGAACAAATTAGTGATATGATGACAGCCAGGCTTCTCACCCTTGCTTCAAAACACTTAGCCTTCTCAGTAGCATAATTTTCTGTTTTATTTTTTTAATAGCCTGTTATATTTAACCCCACTTAAAACATTTGACATATTTTATCTGAAATACTCAGCCAGTGTTTAATTCTCACTCACTTAAAACATGGCATGGAAGTAATACAATATGTGATGTTAAATAATAAAACACAGAACCATACAAGTGTTAATTATAATTCTGTCTATAAAAAGGCCACCTTGAACCTTATTAGGCAGCACTGGTGGGGATTATTCTTGCAATTCACAACTTCAATAATGGTTTTTTTTAGTTCTTTACTGTTGCAAAAACTATATTAAATCTCAAAAGCAGTCTATCAGGACATGCTCTGCTATAGCTGTGCTACCAATGGGTTTGGAGAACAGAGCAACTTTCTAATGTATGCTACAAATCAGAAGATATTTATTCAACATCAGGAAACTAACCACTTAAGGTTACAAAAAACCCGTTGGGTTTAAATGTTGCAAACAAATGCAGCCCAAGGTCTGCGCAGCTTCTTATGATGCCTCACCAATTATTGATGAGCAGATTCATGTATTTAAACATGAATTTACAGCAGAAATTATGTAACAGTTTTAAAATTCGTGTTGACTTCATGCTGTCAAAGATCAGAGCACGGAACTTGCTCATTTATCCGCAGAGTTTCAGCAGTTTGTAGGGAGAGACTCCCACCCACAGTCCTGGATGGGGCTCATAACCACAGCAAGCCTTTCCTGTCTGCTGAGCATTCCCCAGCCCACACAAGATGGAACAATGGGTGTCCAACCTCAGTGAGGAAGCCTCCCTTTGGAAAGAAGAGTGTAACTAGAATTTAATCCTCCAAATCTACTTATATTGGATAAATGTACAAACTCCAGGAGCCAAATCCAACGAACCAGAACCAAACGAGATTCGTACACTGCTGACGAGACTGTGTCCTAAAAGTGACTAAAGAAAACCTCATATTCCTGGGAATTCCTCTGGGAAATATATATATATATATTTATTTCCCTAGAATTTGGGGCTGGAAATTTTCAACTAGTTCAAGAATGGTAATATTTGTCTTTTTTTTTTTTTTTTTCTTTCAGTTAACACTAAAGTAGTTAAGAATGACAAGCTTTTAAAACCTTCAACATTTTCCCTTCTGACACCACAGAAACGCTTGGAGTTGACATTTTAAGAAGGCTAGGAATAGATCTGGCAAAACAGACTGCATTATAAGCACAGGCTTATCTTCAAACAAATAATCACCTAGGCTACTACTAACAGATATATCAATAATAGAGTTGCATGTTTACCTGCATGCAAATCATAGAAAACAGCAAATTCTACCCAGTATTTACAGAGAAAATAATAGACTCCCAACATTTCCACTGGTAAAGCACTGTCAGTACAGATCTTTGTACAAATGGGTAAAAATTACGAAGGATGTGGGGTTTTTTCCCAAAAAATTCTCCCAAATGATCCCATATAAAACATTTTTTGAGCATGAGGAGTAAAAGAGATTTGAAGAAGCAGAGACAGCCAGCATACAACTTTTCTAACGTTAAAGACATGGTCTATATAACACATTCACACTTGATAAAGGATAGAAGTACAAGCATGGAGAGCCTAAAACCCCACCAGGATTCCCACCCCATTCTTTTTTTCCCTCCCTTCTTGTTTTAACTGATTTTCTCCCTTATGGAATTGTCTCCCTAAGAACTGAGGGCATTTCACTCTGTCAGACTTACTGAGCTTCACCATGTAATATTCACAGGCAGTTATTTCTTTTACCAAAGAAATAAAAATCCCTGGTCCATGAGAAAAGGTCTGAGATCCTGAAACTCTAAGCCAAACTAAGATTCTTACAACTGACACAGACAGAAAAAAGCAAGTGGCAAGGACTTGATTAACAGAAAGTGGCATTTCTTGTATGTGACACACACCTAAGCACCTTTGCATTGAAAAATCTTATGGGAGCCAACCTATCAGATTTGGTCAGCTGCATTCATTTCAATTTTTCTTGCCAAGGGAAATTCTACCTCTTTGAAACAGTAATTATTTGAAATTAGTAAAGATTAGTTGAAAATCATTGACTATCTGTAAACCCAGTACTGAAGATCAATAAAAAAAAACTTATGGTGCAGTTGTTTTCAAGGAAAATATTTGCTTTGCTCTTCAAGGAAACATTTTGGAGAAGATTTTTATCAAATTTAGAAGTGACATTGAAAACAAAGCTAAATTTTGGTTTTGAATCCTTCTGAAATTATACATATGGAAACCAACCTTTGAAAAAGTTTCTAAAAGGTAGTTTTTTTTTTTTTTTTTTTTTTTTTTTTTTTTTTTTTTTTTTTAATTTCAAATCTTTAGGAAAACTCATGTATTTTAAGACATCTTTCCAAGCAATAAGAAAAGCCACTTCAGAATTTACTGTGAGTGAGTTATCCTTCAAGCTGGGCAATTCTGACCATGAGCTCACTGACACTGTGACAGTTTTGTACTTGCTGTGATTCCATTATCCACACCTGAGCAGCACAAAAAGCTTCAAGGTTCATCTAAGGGGAGGCTGAAAAGAATAGGGCATTTCAGTTATGTGTATGAAAATTAATGTTTGGGCCACTTTATCCCAGCAGAAAACATTTCTTATTTTCCCCCTCTTGTCTCTGAGATATTCAGAGAAAATACGGAAATACTCCTGCTGATTCTTGGCACTGGGAAGTGGATATGGAAAAGGAACACAAAGGGAAAAACTGTCTTCAAAGGTAGAAATCCTTGAAATTAAGTTTCAGGAAGACAAGGATTATATAAAGTATATTCAGGATTTTTTTTTTTTTCATTTCTAGAAATTCTGTCTATCAAGAGCAGCTCTTCTCCTCTAAAGTAGCTTTTCCGTGTTTTTTTTCTAATAACATCAAAATGAAAAAAACCCATAATTTCACAGGTCAGTGCAAAAAAAATTGCTTCAGTGCTGTAACTGGTGCTTCCAAGCTGCTCAGTGCACCTGAACCAAAGGGCTGCTATTAAATTATAGTAAACAGTAAAAATTTGGAGCTCAATTTGGCACCATCTTCAAGGAACACCAACACCAACTTCCTCCCCACTCACTCATTCCACTCCCCCCAGGGAAATTAAGGAATTGACTTTGCTCATGGGGGCTGATGATAGAAACAAAATATTCAGATTTTACTGCCTTCCTGCATTTTGTTCCTTCATTTAATGTATAACCTACAACACAAATGTATCCCACACCCAATTATTCTGGATCTCACTGGAAGGTAAAACAACAGATGTTTTGCTCTGACTTCAGAGAAAGGGGATGCTGAATATTTATCAAGAAATATTTTTCCCTAATTATTTACCCTGAGTTCCTTCATTCAGTTCAAACAAAAGTAATTATGAAATAAAATGATTTAAACTGGCAGTCTGGAAAACACTGATTCCATACACTTGAATGTCACGTTCACTGGTTGGGTGATGGGAAACTCATACCAGTTCTCTGCTATGCAAGTGGGAAAATATTTTTTTTTTCTTTTCCAAAGAATCGTGCATGTGTTTTTCTGAAATGGACAAAATAAAACATTCAACTGTTTCACTTTAAAAAACGTCCCTTGAGCTTTTTTTAATTTGAATTCCGGGAAAAAGAATGACTTCTCTTTGTTATACTATGCAATAGATTTTAAAATTACGTGATAGTGTAATTGATACTGCCACAAAGTATTTTTAAACACAATAAAATATAAAATACATTCTTTTCCTCCTCCTATGCTGAATCATTTTATTCTGTCCCTTTAAAAACTTGAAGTTAAAAGCTTTCCACCACAAAAAGCCATTAATGTCGCCTGTTTCACAGTTCGCAACATAAATTTATAACAAGTTTTTCTGTTTTAACTACACGGGAGCACCGAGTTCTTCCTGAAGGCAACATTTCCTGCAATTCCACTCTCTCCATCAGAAGTCACCCATAAGTCAACCTCCCCAGGTATTTCAAAATGAACTTCTCCTGATGGTTTCAGTGATTTCCGTCCCTCCCAGCTAAGGAGCTGTGAAGCCAAGTGCAGCAGGACAGGTATTGGTGCTGTGTGATGGGGAGCAGCAAATGCCACAGAACGGGCAGCAATTGTTTTGTAGCCACTAGCCAACTCCTAATAACTGCATCACAAAATTACTGCTCATTTCTTGCTGGCTGAAATGGAACTCTATTTGCAAACATCGCCCCGTTTCTCCTGAGAGCTTTGAACGTTTTTCTCTTATGCTCTTTACAGCACACAGCAAGAATTGGGCAGTGCCCCTCGCTCCACAGAGCAGCATGCGGCTTCTGCACTGACATTCTTTAAATTGAAAGCTCTGATTCATTTAATTTTTACTCTTTTAGAGTGAATTTGCAGAGTAATTGTATTTGGCCCAGAAGAAGAGCAGCCCCAGCCTCAAATTCTGTCTTTTAAAAGATTCAGCAGATTAGAGGGTTTTTTCTGTTTGTTTGTTTTCTGCCCTATGTAGACTGTGCTCACTTAGAGAAGACGGGATAAGGATCCCATGGAAACTGTCAGATGTGGCAGCATCTGATTGTGATCCTACCTAGTTATAGGAAATGTCTCCTATTGAGCTGGCTGACATCAGGACCATCCACATTGGTTTTTTGGCTTGGATGAGCTGTGAGTGTCCTCATCTCCAGTGATTTTTCTGACCACCACACGGACCAGGCTACAGCTCACACCGTGGTGTGGCCTTGGACCCAATGGACTGGGTTTCTCTCACAGGAAGAGAATCTCCAGCTGCTGCTGGGCTTCCCCAGAGTCAGAGTGACTCCCCAAAACGTGCACAGCACAAGCCTGAGGACCTGCTCCTCTTGCACTACTCCCAAGGCAGACACACAATTATAACAAGTATCTTCCAGCATTAACAGGGAAGCCCCAAGGAAGTCAACTGCCTGCACAAAAATGTATCCCACAACGCCAAAATAAAAGAGAGGCCTGTTGGGAACTTTTTCCTGCACGCAAGAGAGATGTGCCAGAGGAATTTTTCTACTTGGATATTTTTAAAGCTTAGTATATTATGAAAACAGAAAATAAAAAACTGTACAGAAATATATACATCCAAGCCAGCTACATGGAAAGCAAATTCTATTGTAATTACAGATTACTAAGTGCCACTGTGTTACAATAAACTCTTTCTCAATAATTAACTTATGCTTGTCAGCATATATTATTTGTCTCGGATTTTGTTCTTCGTACTTACATTTGCTGGCAAGCTACTTTCAAGGAGGTCCAAGAAATGCCTTAGACCACAACTTTGGGAGAATGTGGCAAACCAGAAGTTCTTAAAAAAGCAAGGTTTGGCTGAAAATCCAAGTCTCATATAGCACACCCTTTAGGCCAAAGTTGATAGGATTCAGTGGTGCCCCAGTAAGAAGCTCAGGCGTGAAATGCACAGCAGCAGCCCAGCCCTGATCTGCAGAATGAGCCAAATTCACATCACACATAATTAAACACAGCTCAAGTGCAGCCACTGGAACTGCACCCACCTTCACATGTCTAAATTTGATAGCCAAATACAATAACATCAGCGTCAAAGATGAGGAAATGTTGCTGTTATCTTATTCCAAGCTCCCGTTCAAGAGCAGGATCAGTGATTAATCAATCGGCCTAAAGGGAAAATGCAGAGAAAAGAACAAAAATAAATCGATGTATGAAATACTATGCAATGTCACATGTACCTCCAACTGATCACATTACTGCTCTGTCAGATTGGCCTGCAATTGGGAAATATTCCTGCCTGGCAGATGTCACCAGCAAGGCAAATGACTTGCTCAAAAAGAGGAGCAATTACCATCGCTTATTTCTATTCAATGTCTCTGTGAAAAATACAGATTTTGCCTAACACTAGCAAAGTTCTACAATGAACTAAGAATACCTATTTTTACTCATCTAAATGGGTAAAATTTTGAATAGTTACCCTGAGGTCTCTACAAAGGGCAAAATATTTGAGGAAAAGAGTATAAAGACGACCATCACTGGAATGGAAAAAAACCCCTATATTGTGCCATAGCAAGAGGAGCCAAGAGGAAGAGTGTTTCCTTAAAAGTGAAGCTATATCAGCACTATCTGCAAAGATCTGCTAAAGCTGGCTCAGGTTGCTCATGCATTGTTCTGCTGGGGCCAATACTCTGGGTCTCAAGAAGAGCTCAAATGAAAGCTATTCCATGCAGCTCCACTGCTTCTGCTACCTGAAATACTTTGCCTGGCAGGGCATTACATAAAAAGACGATGCTGTTTATAAAGCTTGCAACAGAGCCTTTTTCTCTGTTTCACACCTCCCACCTTAATTGAGTCAAATTTATGCATGTATGTGTGTAACAGTAATCTCTGCACGGCACTGGGGAGACACTACAGTGTCTAACAAAATCCTTTTTATGAGACACAGATCAGGCTTAAGTTACAGAAAGAACACTCGTTGTTTAATAAAAAGAATATTATAATGGTCATTATTGGTAACAGCAGCTGAAGTATAATGACATCAGATAGGATGGAAGGAAATTACCAAGGAGGATGCAACAGACTTTTCTCTGACATGTCTAAGGTCTGAATAAGCAAACTCCATACGGTTCAAAAGATGAAAAATGAGGAGCTATCGGAGGCAATTAAAGAGAAACTTCAGCTGTTTCAGCCCCATGACCTCTTCACTGAGAAGCCTCCACTCATGTCCAGATTACCATTCATTGTTAAGGGAAATGCTAACCAAGTCCTGCAGCAGGACAGATGCAATAGAATAAAACACTTTAACTTCTGTCTAAACACACAGCAGTCTCACATAATGCACAATCCTCAGGCCCATTTCTCAGATCTGAAACTGTTGCTGCAATAATTTACAGAGGATTTTGTCTAGCAAAGTAGCCAATGCATAGGTATTTCTAAGAGTTTAATGAAAAACTGAATGAAAAATACAGGTCTCTACTTGCTTCCTCTCTTTAAAATAACCATTTCCTGAAGAATTTAAATGTTAAGACCTAGAGCACTTAGAAGGGTTTTTCTGGAGGAACAGACCATTTGACTAAAGACAAGAAACAGCTTGCTTATTAAAGGGAAACAGCTGTAATCAACAATTGAGCACTTCTCCTAAATAATTTCCCAGTCTTGGCCTTGTCTGAGTACACGCTGCCCAGAAGAGGAATAGGAAAACCCACGAATCCCGAAGATGAAGGAGCACTGTCAGCACATGTGATGGAAGGCCAGCAGGGATGCCAGGTGCTCCTGTGGGAAGGGAAGAAGCTCTGCCCTCTAGATGGCATTATGTGCCTGCAGATCCCAGATGGAGCTGGAGAACCTTGCCAGGTGAGGTACCCACACCCCACCTGCACAGAGGTGAGGAGGATCAGGTGGCAGCTCCTGCTCTGTGTGGGAAGGTGAGAGCTGCACATTCCTGAAGGGCACAGCAGGGCCACAGACCTGTTTTTCCCCAGGTGGGAAGCACAGGAATGGTGGAATGGTGCTCAGCCTAAAGGTGAAAAAAATAATGGAGGTTCTTCCCATGTGGGAAATGGCAACTTAACTGAAAGGGGTGGGAAATATCTGAAAACATATAATAAAAACAAGAAAACAAGCAGAAAAAAAAAAAAAGACACTTTCCTTATGAATAAACAAAACTCTCCTTGACATTTAATAGCTTCTGAAACAGACAAGTACACGCTAAAATGTGCAACTAGCTACACACATGAGGCTATAATGCATCCATGGGTAGCTTTTTTGACTACACACTGAAATTTTACACTTAGTGATAATCAGGTATCTACAGAACCATCAGCAAAAAACAGTTTCATGCATAATGGACCAATGTCAGACTATTCCACTTTTGATTTATCTATCCTCTCTATATATTTATAACTAATCTTGAAATCTGTGCTTGTCACCGTGACAGATTAAGCAGATTTAAAAATAATCGTTTGGGTATTTTCTGCTGTGGACTATCAAATTAGCTGCATAATAAAGCCAGTGAATATTGAATTTCAAGAGTATGTTAATCATACACATTTCACATGTGTAGTTAAGCACTTCCCAACACAGAAGCCAGCCCTGACAGGCGAGAATTCAGCACAGTGCCCCTAATTCTAGTGCATAAGTTAAATATACCTGCCCAGATTCCTTTCTATAATCTTCAATGCTGTATTTCTACAAGATGAACAAAAAAGGAATCACTACCAAATTAAGAAGAAATGCATCACCATGAGACATCAATAATGTTTAAGCATTTTCAAGGTTAGTAAAGAGAAATGAAAAGAGAAATTATTTTACTACGTTGTGACTAAAGAGTTACAAGGGATTCAGCTCTAACAGCAGAGGTAAATTAATTGGGATTTCCTATGCAGCCAGTGGAGAAGGTCCACAGAATACTGGGATTTTTAAAATGTTAGTTTGAAATGAACTGCAACTATTTATTTAGTTTATGAACTGTGGAACTGTCATTACTGTCAGCCAAATTGCATGCATCAGTATGTAAATTAAAAATATAGGGTGTGATTTTAAAAATCTCTGTCGCACAGAAGCTTTCCTCTGAAACAAGTGCCACTGTGAGTAATGAGCAGCCTCACAAAAAAGGGCTTGTGGAGAGCCAGGCCCAGAGTGCACAGCTGAGAGAAACTATTTAAAAAACTACTGAGTCTCACCCTCTCAGTGATGGATGTGTGGGGAGAAACACAACCACCTAGATCTATAACACAGGCCTGGAAAATCTCATTCCATTCTGCAGGGAGAGAGGATTCTCTATTGTACCACACTCCTGATTGCTAAAAATGGTGAGTTACATTAACTGCTGATTATCTGCAGGAAGGCACCACACTGGGAAAGAAGGGCACTGAAAAACTATCATTAGATTACAAAAGGCAGACAGAAAGAGCAGATTCCTTCACTGTAACCTAGCAAGGACTGCACGCAGAATACAGTTAACATTCATTACAACAGAGGAAATCTGACAGGTTTAATAAAACCGAGATGATTTTCCTTGACTTCTGTGACTTACCTTATCTTCACCAACTACACCTATTCCTCAGACCTTCTGGCACCAAAGCATTATTCTTGTGACCATATTCAATACTCTGAACTATTTAAAGATTGTTATGTCAGCCAGCTAAGTATAGCTGTAAGAAAAGAGCCATTGGGCTGGAACTTGGAAAATCCTAGAAAAAAAATTAATTTACAACTTGTTTTTTACAAAAAAAAAAAAAATGTAATTTCATTTGGCTGTGGTAAAATGAACATTAAATGTTTATCTATCTTCTCATTTGTTTCAATAAAATTTCCAGATCTCAATATATTGCCCTGAGGATTCTATTGTATACCTCTAAGTTTTACAACTGCATGCACCAAAACTTATGAAAAAAAATCACCACTGTAGGTGAACTAAAGGATATGCTGAACAGTACCCTGACTAAAATATTAATGTCAAGTGAAAAAAAACCCTGCATATAGGACAAATGCATATATTGCATTTTGTCCCACCACCTGCAAGATGTTGGATTCACTGTCCTGGAAAAGAGCATTTTATTCTGCCTTGTGAAGGAAGAAATCAGGGACAGCACAAGTTACTCATTCCTTTCCTGTGTGCCTTGTCCTTCACTGGGATACACTGATGTCTGTGAAGAGAACTGAAGCTAGAAAGTAACTTTCATGAAAACCTGTTTAGTACATGAGCAGGCCAAAGGGGGAAAAATCTGATATGCAGCAAAATTCACGAGTAGTTGACAGGGGATGACATATGACAGGCTGAAAACAATTAAATGCTTTTTTAAGACACAACAGAACAAGAATAATAGGAGTTGAAGCATACTCTTGAGCACATGGTTGAATTAGCTTATTCAAATATACTACTTTGTGGGTATCTCAGAGTACAAAACAGAGAGCTGATCTGGAAGCTTTTTCTTTTTCAACATGAGCTAAAACCTCAGAAGTTCTGCATGTTGTGACCCAAAACATTTGACTTCTGAACCACTGCCATGGTGTGTCACAGGAGATGCAATTTGATATTCTTTTATTTTCCCTTAGACTCAATCAGAAAAGAAAACAATACTGTTTGTAACTCAGACTGAAATTCCCAGGAGGCACCATGGTTCATTTCAGAAAGCATTTCAAGCTTTTGTTGAACTGAATAGTGAGAAAAATGCAGATAAGCACAGCCTTCCCTGTACCTCTTGGACCATGGAGACAACGACCTAATGCACAGTTATTTATATCAAGACATTCTCCATTTCAGGAGATGGAATTGTTTGGTGAACAGTGGATCAGAAGTTGTGTCCAATGACAGCAGGAAATGGTTACAGCAATGACAGAGTAAATCTGAGCAGCTCTTCTTACATCCAGTGGGCAGAGCTATTTTCAACAATCCTGCTGTAAATTCATATCCCTACTGGATCATCTTGATTTTTCTATGCCAAAAGAGAAATTGCCATGCATTTCAACTGGCTTAGGGGAAAAAAGAAAAAAAAAAAAAAAAAAAAGAAAAAAAGAAAAAAAAAAGAGAGAGAGAGAAAACTAGAAAGCTAAATAATTTTATATGTCTGCAAGAAATACATCCTCTTCTCCTAAGTACCCACCACATCCTGAATTGAACTGTCTGCCCAGGAGAGGTTTCCATTAGTCCTCATCCACATGAGGATATTATTTCCACTAACATCCCAGCAGATAACTCTGTGCCAGCTATGGAGCTTCAGACCCTCGTGGGATGGCTGGAAAAGCCATGGAGGAAGGTGGGAATGTCAGGAGGGGTACAAACATCTGGGAAGGACACGCTTTTGAGGACTTCAACTGGAGCAGGTGAGGACAGACAGCAGGAGGAAAGCAGCCCAGGGCACAAAGGCAAGGAGAAACAGGTAGCAGCCATGAGATTTGCTTTCCAAAGACCAACTGAGCCACTGAGGACCTACAGCAGATGAGCTGAAGCATCAACAGGTGATAGAAAACATCCAGCTTGACAGTACTTGTTAGGTTTTAATTTAGAATTTACTCAGTTATTGGAAAGCTGAAACAGTTTGCTAACACTGTTATCTAGAAAGAGCTGGAATAAACTGGGCTGGTTTTGACACCAGTGATGCAATTCCATGCTGATTCATTATCAACCACTGTGTAAGCCTGGAAATAAGACTTCCCCTGCCTCATTGTCTGATCCCTCGCTACGAAAAACAAAGGAGTTCTTAGGCACGGTTCAGAAAACTAATTATAAAAGTCTCCTAATGAAAAGATTTAAAAGTAAAATAATCCAATAATTAGAATTAAGTAGGTTGGTCTTTGGTGACAAATCAGCATAATGAATCTAGTTATGTGGATGGCCAAGGCATGGGGCTAAGAGGCTTCTGGCTGAATCGCATTAAACACATGGGCTGCAACAAGACTGCAACTTTGGTTCAAGATTTTTAGAATGTTGCTACAAAATATTTAAAAGTTTCATAATTTTTCCATGCATCTAAGTCAAGTGATTCACATTCCTGTACACCAGTGAATCAGCTGACTTCCAATAAACAAGAAGCCTTTCCTCACAGATATTTTCAGAAAGTCGGGCTCTTCGCCTCTGCATATGGTGTGTTTCTTTCCATGGAAAAGAAAATACTAGTTTTTTGCAGTACATGGAAAATAATTTAAATAAAAATAAATAAAGAAAAATAAAAAAAATATTTAAATAAAAATAAGAGAAAATAAAGGAAATAAAAAATTATTTTCTATGTACTGCATACATTGCAGCACATGGAAAATAATTTAAATAAAAATAAGTAAGAGAAAATAAAGAGAAATAAAAACCCCAAACCAGCAACATCCCATTCGAAGTTATCTTCTCAATCTACCCAGAGGAATCATGTACCCTTCTCATATTTCTTTTTTATAGTTCATAGTTCATTGCTATCATGTCTTTCTTCCTCTGCAGAGTAGTAAAAACATAATATCGGAAATACCTGACACACTTCCTCATTTGTTTAATGGTGATGATGCAAGGGAAATTACTCCCCTAATATATTTGAACATTTAGCTTATTATCCTGAGTGAGTTTTCTCCCAAAGCTCAATTTATTAAAACAAAACACATCTTTCTATGATGATCTGGAAAGGGTAAGAGGGCAAAATTCTTTTAATAAAAATTACAGTGGTTTTGTGATTCTACCCCAGCAGAAACTGCTTCTACTGCAGCTTAGTTTACTGAAACTTCCATTGAGTCTCACTCACCCGCAAGCAATGAGATTTTCACACATGAATCAGGCTTTTCATTCAATAATTTCAAGGTTACACTCTAATGCTACCCCAGTGGTTTGCTGAAAAAGGCAAGGTGGGGAGCAGCCCTCAGCCAGTATTTGTTGAGGCCAAAAGAACTCGTGCTCATTGCAGAGGGGGAAGAGGACACTCAGCAAAGCAGGGCAACCTCCTCTTTGCTTATTTTTACTTTGTTTATTTTGAATGCAAATGCTGCGGTTTCACCGAGGTGTTAGCTGTGCACTGTCCCAGCCCCTTCGTGAGCAACCAAAAGCAAATACCTGCTAAGCAAGTATTTGCACTGCTGCAGTTTAAAAGGAGGATGTCCAAAAGAGCTGGAGCATTTCATAGAGTCAGCCACAGTTAATTCATACTGAATTACCCTTCCTGCATAAATGTCTGTGCAAATGACAGACTTAATAAGCCTTCAAAGCTGACACAGTATTTATCATTGATTAAATTTTTAAAATCAAAGTAACTATAGCTTTTACAGACATGTTTAGATTAAGACTGACATTAATGCTGTATATCAGTTTAAATCACTTGCAATTATGCAGGTGCTTGGTGCTTGTATTTCAGTCATTTGAGGCTAAATTGGGGCAGACAACCCACAGCTCCACATTGGATAACAAAGCTTTGGGACACTCTTCAGGCCTTTACAGACATCGTTTGTCTAATATAGAATATTCTCAAAGCTTTCCTCTGTGGACTGTAAATGTGTAAAATGTCCTTGCTGGAAAAAAGAAACAGTAGAGAATCTTGAAATGAAAATCGATATAACCCCTAACATACCCAGGGGAGCAAATTAAGGCTTTGAGAAAAATCTCCAACTTGCATGTATATGACTTTGGAAATGTAACATTACTGTTTTACTGTAATTCTGAAAACGGTGAAAAAATCTCCAATTGCTTATGGGGTTGATGCATGTCCAGAATAAATTATACTTTTTGTATATTTCTGGCTACAATTGGAAAAAAAAAAAAAAAAGGCAATTCTTCTGGTGATGAAAGCAGAATTAAAAAAAGGAAATTCCACCATGGAGTTCATATGTTATTCACTGTATTTCATTAATATTTCATCTTTTGCAGCACTCCAAATACACAGCGAAGATATCAGAGAATGGCTTTTTTCTTTGTAAGAGTTAGAAGGCATTTGATCATAACTACTGAAGTAAATTAAATGGCATTTCAAGAGCAGCCAACTAAAAATGCTGAAGGCACAACGAAATTCTGATATCCAGGAAATCACAATTAATTTCAACCATGTAAAATGGGACACAAGATGGTGTGAACCGGTTTTTTTATTCGTCATCTGTTTCATTTGATTAGAAACTTATGGTATTTATCAGTCAGTAGAGTGGAAATAGAATTTGCTGTAAATGATAAAGGGCGTAAAAAAATTATAGGCAAAAGGAGCAATGGGAGAATATGTTTAGAGATCTCTTATCAAAGTATATGATAGCTTTCACTTGGGCTGACTACAAAGATACTTTATTATAGTGATTTGTATTGTTCAGTGAGAAAATTTCTAGGATAAACAGCAGTTAATAAAACATAAAAGGTATTACTGAAATTTATTTGGCAATACAATTGACAGCAAGAAGAGAAATTTTAAATACAACTTCCATGATACGGAAGCCATTTAAAGAAAGTTTTCTGTGAAAATGAAGCCTTGCTCCTTTTCTCATTCTTAGACTTGCTGCTCCAGATCCAACTGACCAGGATAACTACAGGCTTTTTCCCATTCACAGAAACTCCTGAAGAAAACCACCACGTACCTCACATCTACAACGTCAGCAGTCCAGGAAGGGCAGAAACAATTTGCTCTACATAGGGAACAGGAATTATTTTCCCATGCAGTTATTCCAAACAAAAGAAACTAAATAATCTGGTATATTGTACACATATCTGGAGGACCAACCCATTTATCCCTGAGCTGGTGGAAAGCCTTTCTCTTTTGATACTTCATTCACTGAAAAATTAGCTCAGATTTACCCAACTTTTTATGTGAGCAGCCAAGAGAAGGTATTAACCAGAGCAAAAAACACCTGCTGGATCTAACTTTTTCTAGAATAAAAGCTTCACAGCACTTGTGGAGGTTTTTCCTTAGATGTGCACTGTCAGAGATGTAAATTTATAATAATTGTGTTTTTGTAGAGACTTTAGGAGAAGCTCACCCAAGCAGCACAGTGAGCACAGCTGAGGAGGAAGAGGATGAAGTAACTCCATAATGCCCTAACACACCAGCTTTTCCTGTGCTACAGTTGAGTAACAAACAAACTAATAGGAAGAGATATCAAAAGCTTTCTTACCACTGATGATATTAATGGAATTATATTAATAGGCACTAATGGATTAGGTCACACACTCTGACTATTACTTTTAACAGCTTTGTTTATAGGCAGTGTTCAGATTCTAGAGGGCACAGATGGAGGACCAACTCCAGTAAGCACTTTATTAGCCTTTCTGATTTCATTTATTCAGTAACATCTAATCATGTAAAGTAAGATTAAAGATCCTGACACCCACAGCACAAAAAACTAACAAACAGTATTTTTTTTGTTCCTTTTCTAGATAGACTAATAAAATATTTAGAATAATTAGTCTGAAAATAGTAAAGAATTAGAACAGCTAATGGCATATAACTTTAAAAAAAAGTCTCTTAATAAACCATACAGTCTTTGACATTACAATTCATATTCTTCAAGAGAAAAATACAGCAAAAATACATCACATTAAACAACACACAGTTAACAACACTTTGGTTTGGCTATACTGGAGCACAATTAATGTTGGCCCTGGAGTTCATCTTTCTACTTTGACAGCTCCTTACACTACTTATGTGGATTAATCCTTGAAGTACTGGCATTGTCTAATATGTGGCTTTGAACCAGCCACTGCACAACACCAACACCAGTGAGGAGAGTCTCCACTGCCCTTCCTGAGCCAGCTCCTGCCTCTCCTTAGTGCTACATTTTTTTATCTGGGCCATTTGCCACAGCTGATAAAGGCTGTGACATTACTGAACACCTCTCTACCAGCTGACAACATAAAGAACTGCAAATGTCATGCAGACTGATCAAGAATGAGGCAAAGCAAACTGAAATCACGCACCTTTTGGAAATAAAAGACCACAAGGAACCTACAATCATTCTCCATCAACAGATAAAGAAAGACTATATTAAACTGTACTTTTTTTAGAGTTTTACTGTCTTAAAACTTAGTAGCATGGTTTTTTCTCCTCAGAGCAAAATTAGAGTTATTTAATATTAGAGTTATTTAATTATGTGTTTATTTTACAGTCTAAGCCTTTAAAGTAAAATTGCAGAGACTGCCTACACCTTATTTCAGATCCTGCATTTAGATCCAACCAGGATTGATTGCAACTGTTCTCAAGAACAAAAATCCAGAGTTTAATGTATCAGAGTACAACTTAACCCAAAAATTATCATATAAAACGGCATTCACACTTAAACAAAAATGTATAGGGACAATGATAAATCTATTGCCTACCAACACCTTACCCAGGCAAAATGTCACTCAGATAATTCTAAGGCATTCATTTACCCATACCTATAATGTTACAGAGATGCTTGAACAGAAAAGAAGGGAGAAAACAATAGAAAGGTGAAAAATATGACTTTTTATTAGTTAAAACTTAGATTAAAATATGCAGTCTTATTTTTTTCATAGACACTGAAGCCCACGGTTCTATCAAGGAGCACAAGTTAAGTCCATATATATCGTGGTCAAAAGTTTTACCTGCACCTTGTCCATGGCTGCCTCAGAAAACTTTGAAACTCTTCCTCTAGTTGGAAGCTACCACAACATGCACTATTTTGCAGATCCTAATTTTCCAGAAATGCACTCAAAATGTAGAGTGTGCAGTTCTCCATGAGGTCTACAAGGAAATAGATTTTCCACAGCCCGGCAGTAAAAAGGCCTGAGCTCTCCCAAGCAAGCAGTCCAGCAATTAAAAATTGAGCAATAAACTACACTGGAGCAAAACTAGTTTTATGACAGTTGTTAAACCACCTATATTAGTCTTGCAATATTAATAATTGAAACAAAACGAGTAAAACCGATTTTTCTTATTAAATGGTCCCAAAGGAATTAAAATAATGTATTAAGTTCCTTTTAAAGATATGTGATGCTCAGCATTAGAGAGGGATCCTTTTAGTGGTTTTAAGCTTCTTGTTCATCCTCGGTAAATGAATTGTAAAAAAAATAATACCCCATAACATGAAATCAGGTGAACTGTGAAAGATTAGATTAATACTACAGGGTGATTCAGTGCCAATAAATGAACGAGGCAGGGGGAAGGGTGGTCTTTTATGTGTGAAACTGTTGTGCTTCTTACCTCCAGAGCTTTCAAACGCTCCAAGAGCAATTTTGTTTTTTCCTTTTCCTCCTCAGTGCTGCTGCTCTCACTTCTTGAATCTTCATCTGCCAGCGTGCGAATTTTTTCCATGCCTTCTTTACATCTCCTACTGTCTTCTGACAGCTTTTCCTGAAATGGTTTTTTTAAAATGTCATTACTCACAGGTGCAAATGAAGTTAACTATGCAAATATCTCCGTTTCTCTCTTGTATATGAATGAAGAAAGAAGACAGAAGAAGTTGCAAGTGACATGATTAAAGTACTAAATAAGTGGAGTCATGAAGGGTCTGTGACACATGCTATGCCAATTCTGCAAGTGTATGCACAACTTAACTGCTACATCTACTCCAGATTTTTGAAAAGTAGAACTCATCATGTCTTTAATAACTTCCATTTGCTTCTTTAGAAGTTGCAAAGAACATTGAACATACCAGCTTTCAATGGTAGCACTTTGCCACTGAGAGATAAAGCAGTTTATTGAGGAAAAGCTAACATATGTTCATGCCTAAGGTATTTCATCTTTTTTCATCTACAGCTAATATTGGAATTATTAAATAATGGGCTGAGAATCAAGCTGCTACCAGAAGAATACTGACAACAAAACTTCCAGAAGTGCTCCAGTCTGCTTCTAGTCAGTCAGCCTGAGCTGTCATGAGCTGCAGCTGCCGAGCGGATGGTGGCTACTGAGGTTTACCAGAGGTCTGTAGAAATTACAGGATTGAACAGTGAATCCTGCTAACTCCAATAACTATCTGCCCAAGCTCTCTGTCCACAGAGAGTGAAATAAAGAAAACACCAAGACTACACGCAGGCAATGTAGAACACTGCCCAAAATGACAAGGCAAGCACAAGGGGAAAAAAGAGCACTCCACAGCCGCCGAGAGTGAACCATCATCGGAGCACAACACAGGAGAGACAGGCTCTACCTTGCAAACCACCTTCTCGAACTGCATGAGCAGATGCAGCCTGACAACTCATGAGAAGACTGAGAATGGGAAATGTAAATCAACATTAAACAGTGTGTGTGTCAGAACAATTGTAGAGAATTCCTTCGATGACCATCCAGTCCTCCTCGTGCGTTTTTCTGATAATTTATGTACAAAAGCTCAGACATTCATGATCTTTGAGTTACCCCATAATTGAGATGTTTTACCCGTAACTACTACACACATGCACTCTACCCAAGCACAAATGTGTGCATTTTCATAAAGAACTGATGCAGTTTGAATTACTGTGCAAATACAACTGTTTGAGAGTTAATAGCAAGGCATTATCTTAACTAAACCTCACACAGGGAATGGAATTAAAAATCAGTAGTCTGGATCACATTCACAACAATGTCTTCTTAAAATATTAACTAGCTTAGAAACTGACTAATAATATGTTAAAACTTTAATCAAGAATTAGTTTTATATGATATGGGCTTAATTACTGAGCACCTTTACACAAACCACGAAGCAAAGATCTCATTCTGAGCCCCAAAACACAGATGTCACAGAGCCATTCCATCAGGTTTCCAACATTACTGCTGCCCTGATCACAAGGGAACCGTAGATATAATACTTGGGCTTTGTTTTTTCGTGCTTGCTACTCACTGATGAAACAATCAAGTACCTGTAAAAGAGCCATTAAACCATTTTTTGCTTCAAGTTGCCCTAAGGAGTGCATTGAGATAAAACACTGCAGTGAACTCAGGGGAAAGAAATGACAAAGGTGTATCTCTGATGTAATTCAAATACAAACTATTATTTTTAGGAGGGAATGTGACATGAATCAGATGTAGCTAACAACAGAAGAAAACATAAATATGCACAGGGTCACCTTTCCTGCACAAACTGAGGGCAGCAATTTCAAAGGACAGGCAGAAAAAAGCAGAGGTTATGACATTTCATTACAGGAAGTGGAGTAATGCAGCTTCTCACAGAGTAAATCCCAGCCACATAAAAAGTAACCTGTTCATCTTCTAATTACAAAATTAGATGAACTTTGCACACTAGTGGCATAATCAGGAACACACATCCTATTTTCCTATTTTACTCTGATGTGCACTTGAATACCTCATGACACTTCCTGCCTGGTGCTGAAGTACAGCCCACAGAGCTCCAAAAGTACATTACTACTGAGCAACAATGAGTTTCAGCATTTCAGCCATGGAAAAGGGCAGAGGACCTTTTCAGAGGTCCTGACAGAGGACAACTCTTCTGGCAACCTCAGCAACTGTACCTAGACCTGCCATGTGCTGAGAGCATTCCCCAGTCACATTCACCAGTTCCATCTGGCTGATGTCCAGTGAGGGTGGAGTGGAAAGCCCACACTCCAGAAAGCACAAAGGTATTTGTAAAGCACCCTTTGTGCTGGAAGTCAAGTCCCTGAAGAGGGAGGATGACAAAAGCTTTTGGAATGACAGAAACCTCTTGAGTGTGCAAAATCTGTTAGTATCAAAGCAGCTGAGTGCTGGGGGAGGAAGGAAGGGGCAGAGATGTGCCAGAGGAAACGTGCATCTCCTGTGGGATATTGGTCAAATCCTACAGAGGGCACTGGAGTGAGTAGGATGAAGGCAGCAAAAAATGGGGTAAAGCAACTTACTCCTTTTTTCCCTAGAGTCCTACACTTCTTGGATCATCTCAAATAAAGAGCATCTTTTGCCACTCCTGAGCAGTCTCTGCTCATGCCTCACCTACAGCACAGTCACAGGCAGCCTGTGTTCAAACTGAATGACAAAATCCTCCCCAGGCCCAAAGTCCAGCAAAGGCAGAGTAAGTGCTGTCCTGCTGATCAGTGCAGTTCAATTTCTGGGAAAAGGCAGCAGATGGAAATGGAGTTTTGGAAGGAAAACAGCTATTAAAAAATTTTAAAATAATAATAAAAAAAAAAAGGCAAAAAAAAGCAGTAACTTTGCTCTGGGTCTCTCCAGGCCAAGGAGTTTAAGAGACATGCCTGTAACCATGAGAGGATGCAAACCCAGCAGCCTGATAAGAATTCTGCAGTAAAGGCTCATCTACTTCTCTAATGCTCTGTGTCAACAAAGAGACAATAAAAATATGAACAATTCAAATCTTACTGGAACTAGGATTACGCTGCTCAGTGTAGACCCATTCCACAGAAATTAATGAGAAACTTACAATCGAGTCCCACATTGTGTAAGCTTCTCAGGCTGGTTTAAACTGTCACTGCTCTTCTGAAACCAGCAGCATTTTGCAAATCGTAAATGACATGCTGCCCTGACCATTATTTGTAAGTATTCCGTTTGCTCCATAAATCAAACAAGCAGTCCACTGATGATGAGCCCTTTGATGAAACACCACGGGCCCTGTGGCCAATAGAAAACAAGGGATGGGGACAGTCCCTGGAGCCCAGGGATGGCAAGCTCTCCAGGATCAATGGAAAGATATAAATCACTACAGACACTGATCTATGAAGCTGTACAATGCAGTGGCCTGACTGAGACGTATCAGAAAGCTGCATTTCAGTTAGCTGAACCAGGAAAGAGCAGTGTAATATTCCCTCTTTCCACTAATAAACAAAGGAAGAACAAGAAATTAAGAGAGCAGGAAATCCACCTGAAATTGCACATGATAATTTACTGGGATTTGTGGAATGCAAAGCCAATTTTCTCTCTCCTCTCTTCCACTACCTTTCAGAATACTGAATGTGAAAGTATTTTCGCTGTTGATAAACAGGGAGTAACTGTAGTGATAGAAAAGATCATAGAGAAGCTTTCAAAAGATAAGAGAACAAACTGCCTATTTCAGAAATTACCTCTTTCTTCATCCCAAGAAAGGCAAAAGGCTGCTGACCCTAACAATTGGTCATTGGGATGTCTCTCCTCTAAGAACTGTCACCTTTTTAAGGAAGAGAAGAGTGTTGAAGGGGTATTTAGCCAGCTATTCCTTGACTATTATTTCAGAAATTATGTTACTTTAGAAGTTTTATTGGTAGTACCATCAGTTTGTCCTTTGCCCTTTCTTCTTTCTAAGATGCTTTGCAGGAATGACACTACACACATACACACATGGAAAAGGAGAGGAAAAAAAGAGAGTTCCCTTTAAAATATTTCAATTTGCAGCTATAAAATTTCGAACCAAGAAGAGTAAATGTTAAAAGATACAAAGGAAAAAGAAAAAGTAGGTGGCAAAGATTATTCTAGAATTTCTTTTTTACAGTGAAAACTATGATCAGGCACTGGACAAGTGGCTATAGTAATACAAGATAGCATAATCTAACACTGATATAACGGGATCTGGGATCTAGAGCACTGGTTAGAAACAAGCACTCTTTCATAAGTACTTGTGACAAAAATCTGATTGAACCAAACAAGAACTAAAAAAGATCAACGTCTTTGAAGTGCTGATTTTCCCAATGAATGCTGGATCGCATGAATTGCTTGTCTGGAAAGTGATAAGTAATAATTAGAGATGACACCTTTGCTTGTAGAAGCTAAAGATCATTTTCATGTGATAAACACAAGTCCTTCAGAGAAGTGAAGTTTTTCAGATGTGATGCAGCAAGGATCAGATACAAAAGTTCTCTACTTCAATTTTGGGTGTCAGGTTGTGATGCCTGAGTGGGATCTTTTCTGAATTCCTTTTAATTCTTCAACTTCTTAAATTTATTAAAGACAAAGGTTTTACAATGGTAACAAATTCAAATTCATCTGAGAGTCATGCCTGCAATTTTCCAAAACCACACTTTAATCACACATTAATCGACCAAGAATAAAATATATGTAGGATATATAATTAAACAGTGCTTGTGATTGCTCATAACCACTTAACTGGGGAGAAAAAAAAATCAAAAAATATTCCCAATGTAGCTATTACTTGTCCTCACAGTGAGGCAGTGGTAATCCAAGACTCCAGTCTATGTGGAACCCAAACTATGCTGATAACTCAGCACCTCAAACACTCAGTGCTTTCTGTGGAGTGTCCAGAGCTTCCACAAGACCTCCTAAATAAGATATTTACTGAACAGTTATCTTAGATTTCCGTGACTGAGTGTGGTGATCTGAGTGTACTACACCACATTTTTAACACTCTTTCTATAATCCAGGCAGACTCTTCCCTCCAAACCCAAACTGCATTCTACAGATCCACACACAGAATTGTTTATGTTTGCACTGCTTTTGGCTGGGGTACAGTTATTTTTCCTCACAGTAGCTGCTATGTGTTTTGGATTTGTGCTGCAAACAGTGTTGACAACAGCAAGATATTTCCTTACTGCTGAGCAGTGCCTACATGGACCCACGGGCTTGTGTGCTGCTCACCCCATCGGCGAGGGGCTGGCAGGGGACACAGCAGGGACAGCTGACCCCAGGTGACACAAGGCATGTCCCAGAACATATGGCATCCCGCTCAGCAGCACAGAGGGGGACAGGGTCCACTGCTCAGGGACAGGCTGGACATCAGGCAGTGAGGAGTGAGCAGTTCTTTACACGTGCATCACTTGTCTTCTGGCGGTTCATTTCTCTTTGTTATTTCCCTTTCCATTACAATTCATTGTTAACATTTCAGTTACTAAACTATGCTTTTCTCAACGCCTGAGCTGCCTCACTTTTACCCTCCTGATTCTCTTCTCCACATCTTGCTGGAGTGGGCTGTGGGGCTTGATTACCAGCTGCAAACCACAACAGTGTATTTATAAATTGTGCACACTTCTCCTTACAAGACCATTCCACAGTCTCGAAGCATTTTGGATGATGCCTTTTCACTGCTGTTTCCAGTGCAGACCTCCTAGTGCTCAACACTATCCACTGTGAGCACGAGATGAGAGTTTCTAGACTGTTGATGAAGATAAAAACTGTAGATGAGGGTTTATTTGTACTTTCATTAAAAAAGCAGCCTCGAGCTATGCACAAATAGCTCAGTCTGACTGCACAAGCTGAAAAAAGGCAGAAATTGCTCCAAGCACCACAGACTTAACATTCTAACAAACTTAAATTTGTTTTCCAGTGTCACCTTGCTCCTCTTTCTCCCCCATCATGACTTCTTTTTCCTAAATACAGCCTTTGAAAATTCACAGTATCATCTGATATACAGCACAGGAGTGACTCTGTGATCTGATTATGTCTTTTCCATATGCAACTTGATTTTTTTTTTTTTTATTTCCTAATGGGAATCCAATTAAACACTATAACCCAGGCCTGAAAAAACCACGAACCAGATCATAAGTGAGCAAACAAGTTACAATATATAGAAGAAAAACACATGCAACTAAAATTATTTGCAATTGAAAATATCTTTTGAATATAAGGCTACAAATATGACTTCTGTTTTACCTTCCTTGCTTTTATCTATGTATTCAGCTGTTTTCTCTTGCTTTCTTTTCTCCCAGTGGAAGGAGAGACTAAAATATAGCTTTGCTTTAGACAGTACATCAGTAAGTGTAATAATAATATATTTTTGTTTAGCTAACAGCTTTTGTTCAGAACAAGCTGACCAAAATTGAAGGAAAACAAAGGAACGCAACATATCACAAAAGTTTACAGAAACATCCCAAATTGTTCATGATTTAACATTACCCTTGTCAGAAAAACATATTAGGTTCTTCTTTTTCATCTCTGGATTTCACTTACCAAGTGAGCAGAGCGAGCAGCAACGCTCCCTAGATTAAACACTTGTGATGGATAAGAGGACCAAGCACATACTTTATGTTTCTGATATGTGCCTCCCTGCACCCGCCTATCAATCTAAATGTACTCCACATTTTTCTCCTCACCAGTACAGGCCATCATCCCTGCTGAACAGCTCTGCAGCAGCATTAATAAATTTCCCAACGATGCTTTTATTGGCCGCTGCACGCATCAAAACCGTATTATTTCTCTGGAAAAAGTTCAGATGGGAAAGGAGCGCAAAGAGCGGAAAACCTTCCGAGTGCACTCGAGGATGGAGTGCACTCCTCGGATCTGTGAGAGGAGATGGAATTTCTTGTCCCCAGGCTCCCAGCACCAGCTCCTGTCCTCAGTGAATGGATATCCCCATTCCCAACAGCACTGCCACCTCTGGTACTGTCACAGCCAGAATCAAAGACTGACCATTGCAACTCTGCCAGGGCAGGATTTGGGCACAACAGTGTCCAGGAGCTCACTGTGAACCACACATTTAACATTCCTGGGTCCTTCTCTACATTAAAAGCTTCACTCACATTGATTAGCAAAGTTACCAGCAGGAAAAAAAGAACTGTTCTAAGGAGCTGTTCCTTCTTTGTCTATCTAGATGAGGTAATAAGAGAGTAATATTCAGTGTGATTTTTCACGCAGATATTCTCTTAGGAATTGGTTCATTATAGTGCCATACTCAAAGTAACAATCTTTCCTTCCAGGAAACCTACATATAGCATTTAAACTTTTGTGAAGGGGTTTGCAGGTATTATAGTGACTGCACTTGCCTAAAGCTACAGTATTAAAATACCTTCCTTTGACTGAAGCAGAAATAAGCCAAACTATTCTGAAATTCAAATTCAGTAAATTTTATGTAACAGCAATTAAGGCAAAAAAAGAAAAAATACTCTGGATTTAAGTTGCCAGAAATAAGCCAGTTTTCCTTCCATAGTATTTTGGAATGAGATCAGTGTATTAACTGACTAGTTCTCACCATAAGCACAATTGTAGAAGTTGACCTAAGAAGTTACCCGTGGGATTAGGAAGAAAAAAACTGGTGTATTATTCCATTACCAGGTAATTTTTTTTTTAAGTGCCAGGGAACAGTTTCATGTCTCCCAGACTTGTCAGGAAAACTTCTGAAATATGATCAGAACTCATCTTCATGCAAAAATAAAAGGTAGGAACAATCATTTCAGATTAGATCAAAACTTCAACTTTTCAAATACATTATTGTAATTCAGATTAACTCTCTTAACTTTTCCTGATCAGAAGAGCACTTTCTTTCCAGAATAAATTTAATGGTGTACTGCTAAGTGAATTCTTTTGTAAAAATAATTTTCAAAGACAGAATGATTGTGAATTCAGCATAATCTCCTTTTTTTCCCCCTCAGAAAATAAGCAAAACTTTAGATTTTTTCAACCAAGCAAAATTTAAGATTTTTTCCCAACTTTTTAAAATTTAATAACTAGCATTGTTTTCAGCTGGTTTGAAAATATCAAGGAAATTATGTTCAAAATGCAGAATGAACAGTATCTGTTATGGAGATGAGGAAGTAGGGAGAGAGCAATCCACTTGACCATATATAAATTAATTCATTTGGGGAAATTGAAACATTCCTGTTCAGGCAATGAGAGACTTTTGTGGATTCATTCCCAAAGTCAGAACTAGAAGAAAGATACAACAAAAGATAGAAACACTGTATAGAAGAGGGAAATGTGGACTAGAATTACAGTCAGTATAACACAATATAGTACCATCAAATCAGTCAATCTTCACCTCCTGAAACTGTAGATATCTAGAGGGTGTGTGATGGATTAAAGCTGTAGTATAATGGCATCTGTACACTGGGGAGATGTAGATCTGTATCTGGAGGCCTCATCTATCCTTCTGCAAACTGAGTTCTTCAAGTACTGCCATTACATTCTCAAAGCAAACCCCTGATAGGAAGAAAGATGGTCAGAGTCAGGCAAAAACTGTGGGTGACTGGATATAATCAGATATGTGGATAACTCTTGTATCAATACAGGACATCCTTGTTTTGTTTCTCTTTTATTTGCTAGTTCTTTGTTTGGAGATGCAGCCAAGGCCAGGCTGGACAGGCCTTGGAGCAACCTGGTACAGTGGAAGGTGTCCTGGAGGTTGGAATGAGATGATCTTTAAGGTCTCCTCCAAAACAAAATATGTCAATCCATGATTCTGGGAAGGGAAGAACAGCTGTTTTTTTTCTGACAAACAGGCACACAAATGGCACATTTCACTTATGAGACTTGGCTGTGTTAAACACGACTCCATTGCTGTGCCTCGGTATCACAAACAGCCAGGAAGGGAAAACTCTTTGCAACAAAACTGAAATTTTGATCAGTGTCTCAGAAGCGCTGTCAGCCTCTTGTGAGGGTAGAGAATCCAACCTCATTTGCATGAAATATTTATCAAAATCTTTGCATAGTGGTGGAAATCTAACAAAAAGCCATAAGGTATTAAACTGTTACTGAGCTAGCCTTGGATTTCTCTGCATGGAAAAGCAATCCAACAGCCAATGCTTGTGTCCTTGGCAGCCCAGGATTTCCAGTGGAGCTCCCAAGAGTGCAGACGGCTCCTCTCTGCCCTTCTCTGAGACACAAATCTGCTGATATTTGCCTAGTAATACACTCCTTAGTAGCTCAGGAGGCTTGGTTCACACAGTCCCCTGTGAGCACTTCCACTCCAGAGACAGATGTTTAAGGATAGATCTCCTCTTTCTGCAATAGAAGTTAGTGTTAAAAATCCTTTGTGGATTTTAGCTAGGGAATTCTAGTGCCTTTTTTTCAATTCATGGCCATGCCCCACCTATAAAATGTTACGTATCAATGGCCTGAACAATAAGCTGGTATAATTTTGTGTTAAGATAAAATTGTATTGCCGATAGTTACAGATTTTCTTCTCATAAAAGAGCTGTTGACACCCAAGGCTGCACAAACAAGAAGTGACAGCCACAACAACTGTTCTACACTTGAGTAACACAAAAGCATGCAGACAAAAAATTGGGTGGATGTGGCCAACAGTGCCACCTGAAATGTGCCTGTTATCACTTGAGTACATTTTTACTATCCAGTGTGACTGGACCGTGTCTGTCCTTAGCTTTAGTGCTCATGTGGACAATTTCAGAACTATCATAAACTGTGAACTTACAGCAAATTCTCTTTCTCATTTATTTCAATCACTGTACACTGACATAAGGTCAAAATGAGTTAAAACCCCCTTGAATTCTTTGGGTCTGATCTGTAATCAGGTAAAACTCTACTAAGAGTATCCAGCATTGTGATCAAACAGGAAAGTTTTTTTGATATCCAAATCTCAAGGGCAAACTCAGGAAGGAAATCTTTGGAGTACTTTCTTTAAACTCTGGGATTGAAGAACTGTACACAATTATTTCTGGGGAATACATGAGCTCCTGGTTTCGCCTTTCATGATCTTATTTTCAGGTGGTCAATGTCTCTTGGAAACACCATAAAGTTAATACATACTAGAGTCTTCTAGTCAAATAAACTTTAAAGTTAGAAAAATTATGTTTAAGGCTATTCGAATAACTTGCATTCTTGTCTACATTTATGCAAGCTTTCATTACAATTTTCCCCTTTATTATTATGTAAAATGATAACAAAGGAGAATTTTATTTACAATACTGCTTCTTAATTCATTTACCTAAAAGAAATCACAGAACTCGTCTCTAAGTCCAGCAAATTAAAATCCCATGGGGCATGTAGCTCTCTGGAAAGAGTTAGAATATTTTGCTTTAAGTAAGAATACTGGCAAGACCTAACAAAATATTGCAATAACACTGCATGCTTTAGGCTTCACCTTCTCATTGTTATTATTTCAACATTATCATTATGCAACATTTAAAGTTCATTAGCAAAAGTATTTTTTCTGGAGTCAGGCATATTGGTATTATAATAAGAACTTAATTTCATACATCCCAGAGCAATAATTAGATTTGATAAAATATATATATATATATATAGACAATGTTGAATAGATCAAAAGCATTTATTGTGCAGAGTTATCTTTTATGACTATTCAGATATTTACTTCAACAAACTTCACACACTAAAACTAAGTCCCCACTGTCTCAGAGAATATGGGACATATGTTGCTGATAAGTCACACTGGAAATTATCTCATTTGTCCACATTTGTTATGAAATACAGAGTTGTGAATCTGCACTAAAAACCCTGACTCTACTGAGCCAGCTGATCATACAGTTTTGATCATATCACACTGATCAGAGAGAAAAGGTGAGATTCAGGATATGTCCTGTAAGGTAACTGAATGGAGAGGATGGCTTTCAGAACAATGTTAGTAGTTACACATTCAATAAGGTTTCTGTATGCATATGAATATAACACATAAAATTTCATTTATACTTCCTTCACAAAGTAAGATTTATAATATGGTTATCATGTTTCCAAAAACCTGAATACATCAGTGCTTTTAAGGAACATTACCTGGGTTTTACATTTGGTGTTTTTAAGGAACATTACTTGGGTTTTACATTTAGGTTCTATTCCTATTTGTGAATTATGCCTATAAATATATATAAAAAACCTCCTGAGTACATTTGGGGGAATACAAATGAAATATCTTTGTTGCAATATTGATGTATCTTGCTGAATTTGGACACAGCACTTATTTAAGATTCATCATCTATTTAAGTTTGTCCATGATTTCCACACAGAGGGTTTCAGTAACATATTAATGATTCACAGAAAGCTTCATTAATATGTCTCTCAACGTTAAAATGATTTGAAAACATTTCAGACCAGAGAATATTTGCCAAGTACGTGTTTTGAGGAGCCTTTCAGGTGTGAGCTGTGACAGTGACACGTGGCCACTGCCCACATCCCAGTTTTATTGTGTGACTGGGGACCAAGCACACACTGAGTGAGCCATCTCTGACCTACATGGCAGGGAGCCATCCCAGGGCACAGGAATTCCACGAAATTCCCCCCAAAAAATCCACTTGTTCACATTTGTCATAAAAGTGAACAAAAGGGATCTGAGGATGAACTCAAAACGACACTCAGAAAAAAAAAATCCCCATAACGTTCACAACACAACACAAATGATCTGTATTTCTGACCTGTTTTAGCAGCCACAGACTGGTGTATGATGCAGCAGCCTAGCTATTCCTCCAGGAGATGAAAACCCCTTGTTTCTGAGTCATGGATTAGGAGAGGAAATTCATAAGCAAAGAAGATTGCATACCGGCAATATGTGAGAAATGAAAATGGCTAAAAATCAACCTGGGTGATACCATGAGTGAAAATGTTCCCAGAATAAGAAGACAACAGGAAGGGAAGGAAGCTGTTCTGCATTAAAATAATCCCAGAGACACCAGGGATATGGGTATTTTAAGGCCCTGGGACAGAAACAGCTTCACTCTGAAAGGAAGCAGAGCTCCAGTTTGAGGAATTTGCCCCGAGTACCACCCATCAAATTCAAACAGAGAGAAGGCAACAAGAGGGGTGGGTTTGCTGAGTGGAGGGGGCTGTTTGCTAGAGCTGAAGGGAAATGAAGAACTGTTCTCACAGCAATAACTGGGCAGAACAGCCTTGTTCTTCTCCAGGTCACAAACAAACCCAGGCGATATTACACAAAACACACCACAGTGCCCACTCTCCTGCCTGGCTGGAGACAACAAATGTCTGTATCAGTGTGGCCCAGAAGGAGAAGAAAACCCAAGACTATATACAAACTCTCTCTTTTTTCAAAAATTAAGAAACAAATAAAAGAGAGTGGAAAAAACTACAGAGAAATATACAAGTACTGAAATTGGAATGATACTTTATCTCCCCTCTAGGAAAGCAGCACACAAAATTTCAAAGACCACATAGCTAATTTTTTTCCAGTTAAGTCCCCAAAAGAAAAATAAAGAACCCCCTAACCCTCAGTTCTATGAAACAAAACTGAAGTATTTTTTTTTGCTTTTCCTCTTAAGAGTGCAAAACCAAAGAAGCTGAAACCCATTTGTGGTACCACCTTACTGGGCTTTCCACAGTAAAGATGGCACAGAGAAAAGCAGGTAATAAAATCATTCCAGATGCCTGTTATGATCAGACAAGTAATTCACCTTAAGGTGAGACTGACATCAAGCCCACTTCAGAACAAACACTATATGGTGGCAGGATTGAGAAGGATTTATGGATTTAAACCCTGAAATAAGAGGAGGGAACTGAGTTTCAATTTTGCACATCAAAAAGATAGTGCATAAAATAGAGATGCTTTTGTCACCAGTTTCTAAAGAACGATGTTCTATTATAACTCCAACAAAAAATTTAATTTGTCCTGAAATTAAATTTTACAAGCTATCGTTTTAACAAGAAAATTTGATTTTATTAAAGGTTAAACTAAATGATTCCTTTCTCTACAACCCAAGCTTAAAATGAAAATTTAATTACAGTGATAAATACTCTTTAATATACATTTTTGTTTAGCTATATTGCTGAATTTTTTATCCATCATCTGTAAGAATGAACTAATATAACCTAAACTTTTGAAAAGTGTTTTATCTGATGGACCACTACTTGGTATAGACTTTACTATATGATTTTAGTATTTTATAAGAATGCTTATTCTGTTTAAAAAGATACAGCACAGGATTGACTTCATTAAGTGATAGTTTAAATAACTCATGTGCCGGATATTTGATTAACTGAGATGTATCTCACTCCTGTTTCCAGACTCTTAAATTAAAAGGTTTTCCACCACCTTAGGTTCATTGTTTCCAGAAGGCAACAATGGGTGATACCATGAGCGAAATGTAAATCTTAGCAAAATGTAAAACTCTTCTGTCTTATAAAAAGACCTGGCTCCCTTTGAAAAACTTCTCAAATCCTCCTCTCCTAAATTCTGTCCTGAGACACTCTCTACCCCTCGTGAGGGTGATAAAATGCACCTCCCACGAGCAGGGATGTGAAACTGTGAAGCTTGATAGGGATCCCCAGACCCAAGAAGAAACATGAGTGGTAAAATTATCCATCTGAAGGTCAAGTTGACAAAAACACCTATGTTTACTAGAGATGCTGGAACATATGACTTAAAATATTAAGTGCTTTAATAAAGGTTTCAAACCTAGTTTATTTGTCCTCTGTGAACTATGAGGAGCAACAACAGCAGATAACACAAGGACAATAAAAGTGAAAAACCTTAAACTCTGCTGAGAGAACACCTGGGAAAATGTAGGTGGAACCAACTACCACTTACAAGTATTCATAATTAATAAACAAATAGAGGAAACAATGCCAGACACAATTATCTCTGTAGTGGGATTTTTGTCTTCAAGAACTTTTCTATCAGAAGAAAACAGGTAATAAGTCACTAGTACCTGATATACCTTCATGATATTGACAGTTCCTTCTCCATGCTGGCCCGGGGATCCTTGGCTCTGTAGCAGATTTCTCACTGTCTCCTCCATTCTAGAGAATAAAAATATTTATAAAAGTCAACTGCATGGAAAAAATTTAAGAGTTGCATTCAGTGTTTTTGTTCTTTACAAGAGCCTAATGCATCCATGGCTACCATGAAATTAATATTTAAAGAAAATCATGTTCTCATGCTCCATGTTATGAATAACACATTAAGGGCACTCTTTTATCTTTTGAACATGCACAGTAATTAGTTGTATTGTTTAAATCCTACCAGAGCTCCATTACAAAAACTAAAACCAAACGTGTGCAAAAGACATCACCTTGTTAACAGCATAACCAACACCACGATAAGATTATTGCCCTTTAGGAACAGTCAGATTAAAAACAGATTAAAAATGGAGCCTGCTCAGAATTAGGAGTTCTGCTCCTTCCCACAACAGGAGAAAGGGAAGCCGCCTATGAAACTCTGGTCCCACTCAAGGTGGATCCCATGGGCTTAAATCCCAAGGATTAAATCCCATGGGTTTAGGAGATGTCACTGAGGCTGACCACAAATAGAGGGCTTGGAGTAGGTAGGGCTGGTTTCAGCCATGGGTAAGAGCAGGAAAAGGATCAAAACCAGAGGAGCAGTGATGGACACAACAACAAAGACACCGGGTCTCACAACAAAAAGTGGTGAGTGACAATTCCAGCCAAAGGTCCTCACACTTCTCCCCACGTCCTACACAGATTCTCACTCCTGTGCAGCCTCTCCTTCAGCTGTGTCACAAGTTTTCCTCCCTCCTTTCCATATTTTCCACTCTTTTCCTTTCAAGCAGTCTCAGTCCCTTGAGAGAGCTGGAAAAACAGCCCAGATGGAATAGGGGCTGGAGAAGGGAAAATTGCTGTGGCGCAGACATAAGGGTGATGCAAAAGCAGGAGAGAGAAAGGAATACCTCAAATCCTACTGCCAGATACACTGTATATTAAAACAGTGACCTTGAAGAACGTGCCAGTATTCCTGGGCATGTCAGACCAGGAACTGCCTGCTGTTGTTTGTTTCTGCTGTGTTTAGAGAAAGATGACTTCTGTGTAGTATTCTTTCCAAACGAAATTGAGCAGAAGAATTATTCACAGCATATCTTTTTTATATTTGTTTATTTCTAAGGTAACGATCCAGCGAGACAGAAAATATTAGCTAACTGTTCTGGCCAAAGGCCAATAGCATTATCTTTTATATAAGCCTCATAGTCTTTCTGTTCTTTCAGTCTTATCAGAATGAATGGCATTGGCTAATTTAACACCAATGTGATGTTATTCCAGGTTTTCTCCTTTGAAGTCAGCCCACTACTCTACTTTTCAAAAAGCTGACACTGGGTGTTCATTCTACTCAGATGAACACTGACATTCTACTTATTCCTGTGATGTCTTTTTGTCATTGATGTGCAGACTTCAACACTGCCAGAATGCCCACAGAATAGTTTGACCATCTGTTGACCAAATGTGCACAAAACCAAGCCAGCTCTAATCTCTAGTGCAGACAGTGGTGCAGTTTTTCACTTGCAGATTGGAACCATTTCTGCTATAGGCTGACCTTAATCAGATGCCTTTTACATGAAAGAACAAATCATTTCGGTTCACACCATAAATTCCTGCACAGTCCTCACTGAAAGATTTAATTTCTTAATATGCCCACCATTTCATTTTTAAATTAATGGTGTAATAGCATTCTTAATTATTGTGTTTATCTATGCAAATGCAGCTCCAGTGCTAGTCCTCCACAATATTCTTCCAAATTAATAAACAAACAAAAATGGGAGAAATAATAGATTCAACCAGCGCTAAATCACAGTTTTTCAATTTAGACCTAGAAGTATTAATGAAAATAAAGTCTAGTTGCATATTACTATGATCACCTAAACCAGCTCAGGAAAATGATGAATTCTTCATTTCAATACGCCCTTTAATCTTTAGTCAAACTCAGATAATCTATTTTGGACCACAGGCCTGTCTTGTTGAACAGCCTTACACACATTTTCTGGTGGCAATCAGAAACACCTTCCATCCACACCCAGATTTCCAAGAAGAGGGAAATTTTTGCAACACGACTGAGAGCTCAGTTAAAGACAGTTGAGACTTCTGTGGTTTTGCTGTTTGCAGCTGCTATGGAAGTCTGTAAGAGCTCACACCTACTAAGTTGAACTACAGACATAACAGGCTGTGTGGCCACATCACTATCAAACCAGCCCTGGGAGGATCTCACAAGCTTTGGGTACTCATGGAATATCTGAACAAGAAGAGAAAACCAGGTTCTGACAAACAGGGAGGTGAATTGTGCTTACAGTCAAATTCACTGCAAAGCTCTGATGGCCAGTGCTCTTGCAGTTTGTGAGCTGCTGCTTCTTCACTCACATCCCAGTTGTCCATTTCCAGGACCAAATGTGCTACAGGAGGATAATCAAGACTTGTTTCTTATGAATGAGAGTTTTTCATGCATGAATTTATGGCACCTTAATTGAAAAGCAATTGTTATCTTATGATCTATAAAACCCTCCACAGTGACAGCATATGCCAGAGCAATTTATTACAAACCCTATTTAAAGAATGCAAAAATAAAGTAGCCTCTATAAATTTAGCCATGTTTTGTTCCCTGAACAAGGCCACCAAAGGGTATGAAAATTTTGGAAGTGAAGCAGAAAAATGACAAGCTTTATGAAAGGCTATTTCTACACACTGACCTATATTTTTGTCCCTTCTGGTAACCACAAAAGGTTATCTGCTCTTGGTTTTGATTCTAATATCTCAGCTGGACCCAATCCAACATCCAGCACTTCCAGATTATTTTTAGGATAGTTATCCCCACACGTGCATTCTGCCTTCTTGCTGGACTGTTTGCCAAGGATTCTCTGTATCTTATGTAACAAGCAAGCTGCTAAAATCTGAAAAATCAAGTCTCTAAAGCTCGTCACTTCTGAGTCTACATTCCTCAAGCACTATTTAAGAATATTTATTTTCCCCTTTTGTATTTTATTTACTGTCTATTCATCTGAAGCATCTCGCATGGTGCCATTAAATTTTCTGTTGCATCTGTCATTTGAATGGGAAATTGTCATTTTCTTAAAACTCAAGTGTTCCTTTCAACTTCTATTTTTTAATGAATCTAGGGGGGTTTTTTTGGGGGGGGAAATAAATGAAAACCACGTTCAACACAAACTCCTTGAGTTTCCTGACAAAATGCTGGTTTACTGTAGGGGAACAGATCTCTACCAGTCCTAACCTAAGGATAAATTTCTCAAAGCACAACACAGAAGAAGAAATGAGGCATTCAGAAACCAGAATCTGATCTTGAAATACAAGAATTTGTGGAACATAAAATATTAATGCTACTGTGGAAAGCACTGTCAAGATTCCATCTAGAAGATATTTACAATTACAATCACAAGTGTTCAGGAGTGGCTCATCCAGAGAGGATTCCACAAAAAGGATTGCTCTGAAGCTGTTGAAATGACAGTCTGTGCCACAAGAATAGACTAAATACCTTGCTAAACTTAACAGACCAAGGGTTTAAGTGGCCAGGTATGACTTGCACAACAGAATCAGTGAGAAAAAGTAAAATGTGCAAGAAAACTACATCAACCTAAGGCAGATGATTGACAAAAACAAGTTGTGTTTCGTGGTTAGAAATATATTTAGGCTGGAATTAGGATCATTTTAATCACTGAAAAAGTGAGACTCAGAAACAGCCTACCATACACAGTAACAGGATGAGAAATACAAACAGTTTTAAGCCACAATTGATTCATTCACGGAATTAATTACACATCGTGGTCAAGAGCTGAGGACTTGAATTTATAAGCCACAGGTTCTTGCTGCTATTCCTCCTAAATCATTCCTACACCTAAAATATGCAATTTGTCCTGTGCCATTGAGAGAATACCAGGAAATTAATCCAATTGCAATGGATGAATTATTTGTTTTGGCTTTTTTTCCAAGTGTTTTTCTGGGCAAGGGGGAGAGAGGAGCCCATGGAAAGGAGGGAACATCATTCCCTGCCCAGGGAGCAGCCCACAGCACACAGACACTCACGTGCCCAAGGTTTCAGAAGGAAGCTCCCTCTGTATTTTTGCTGGAGACTTGCTCTTAACACTTCTCCATGTCGTGTTTCTGACAGCTCTGCTGCCTCCCTCTCCTGCCTGGTCCTGCTGGTGCAACTCCCTGCAAGTGCCAGAGCTCAGTTTCAGCCAGGCCAGGCTGGGCAGACTCTGCTGGGGTTGATACATCAGTAATTGAGGCAACTGAGCTCCTAAATTTCCCATCAGTTTTCTCAGCTCCATCACTTTAACGGGCAGGCACATCCTTTGTGCCATCCCACAACAGTGTCATGGTCAGAAAACCTGCTCTGTGCCTCTCCCATGAATAAATAAAGTTCTGCCATAAATAAATACTCTCTCTAACCCACGTTCTGCTCAGTCATGTCCCACACAGCCCTTTCTGCAGCTCTCCCTCCAAGGGACAGGTAGCACGAACTTGCTCAGCACTAGAAGAGAGATGACAGTTTCAACTCCTTCCCCCTTGACCTACTTCTTTCCAGATTTCCACAGGCTGGCAGCTACCTTTTGCTAGGTGCTATCACCTTCCCTTCTCATCATCCTCAAGCTGATGTGACATTACTTGGTGGTTATCTCAAATGCATGTCACAAGAATTCCTTCAGCTTGATTCTGACTTAGTCTTACAGAGATGTATCCAAAGGTTTCTACAGAATCCTACTGCAGCAGTTGAGCTTTTTATTTCAGTTTTTCTTTCTCATGCCATGCAAAGTGCAGGGAAATTTTTCAGTCTTAGAGGAAAATATCAATACCAGATCTTTCTCTATCTTCAGCTTAAGTTGTTACTTCAGTGTAGCTAAAATTCTCAGGAGAGTATTTTTTTTCTAGCCTTATCTGTGAAAGAGTGAAGCTTCCTGTCTCTCTCCTATTTAAGTCTCCTGACTTCTGTTTTTAGTTATAGATTTCCTGGAGATGTGGTCTGGGTTTTAGCTCCTTGAGCTGTCTCAGCCCTTCCTACCACCTGATCACAAAGGAACAGGTTCCCGTGTGGTTCCTCAGCTTTTAGCTCCTGTTCACCTGTGAACCAGTTGGAATTTTTACCAGCTGGACTTTGGTTGTCTGTTTGGAGGCTGCATTCTGTCTAGCCTTGTGACAGAACTCCGTGGCTCTGTGCAGGCTCTCTCCAATCTCATAATCCAAGCAAACAAAGAGCTTCTCTCGGATCCCAGATAATTCTGTTTCCCTACAGTTCAGGTTTGGGGCTACCTGCATCCCACTTCCCCCACCACTCCATTCAAAGCTTTGAAGTGGATCAGGTTAAACAGGGAAAATATCGAAGTGGTTTTACAAGATGCAACAAAAAACAAAGAGCTCATCAACAGCAGTTCCTGTTCCCTGCATCCTTGCAGGAGTGTCTTTCCCTCTACCTGGTTTCTATTAAACTGGAGCTGTCAGAGCTGCAGATGCTGTTTGCTCCCCTCTGTCTCCAGGGATTCCCATTGGGAGCAGACAGGGCTGCCTGCTCTCCCCAGCCCTCCCCCTGACCTGCAGGCTCCTCTCCAGACTGTGTCCTGTCCACCAAAAGCCTGGTGTGTGAGCCACGGTGGTCCCTCCTCCCAGGGCTGTGTCCCAGCCTGCTGTCCCCTGAGCCCCTCCTGGGGAGCCCCTGGCTTCAGGGTGAGGGGCCAGGAGACAGACACGGCCTTCCACAAAGAATTCAGATGCTGGAAGTGGATTAAAAAGAGAGAGAGAAGTGCAAATGGGTATGTGATAAACTTAAAAGGAGAACTGGCAGATGGGAAATGCTGGGGCTTTAAACCCCAAGGGGTTTTCAGTTCTGCTCAGGATACAGCACTGAAACAAGCCTTATAACAGCGAGCTGGGCGAAGCAGAATGCTCAATATCCCCATTTAATATTTCAGTTGGAAAATAAGGTAATAACATCCTTCATAAGAGCAGCAGAAAGACGCACGTATAATGTATAATTTATATTTATTCTTTCTGTTCATCAGCACAGGCGTTATCAATCCAGAAATACCCAGGGAAATCCCTCTCCTGCAGCACCATCACCGCCCTTTCCCCACCACAGGCCCTGTGCCATTTGCTAGTGGCAAATCCAAACTGCACAAGCTGTGTTCTTCTCACATATCCATACAAACCCCTCCTTCCAAAACACACTCAAAGCCTCAAAACACACTCAACACTCGACCTGTTGCCCAAAGGGCAGCTCTCTGAGGATGAGGAGCACCACAAGTATCTTGTGCACGATGAAGGCAACAACTGCAAGGAGTGGAACATGCTTCAAGCTCCAGTCACACGAGTAGAGAAGGATCTACCCCAAAGGGACAACCTAATCAGGTTTTGTGTCCCCCAAACCACACCATCACTCCAAATTACGCACAACTGAAAGACTGAGCACAACTTTTACAATGTTGAACCACTGGCCATCGATCCCAGTGGAAATTTTCAAGGTACCCTTAAAATAACAGGAGTGCTTTGAGCACCAGCTAAGTAGGGTAGGGTTTTGAAAGACCTCTCACTGCTCCCACACAAGTCTGAATTCTGTCATCACGCAGCGGCAGGCCTGACATTTCTCTGAAACTGCTCGAAGTACCATCTGAGCCAGGAAATGTTGGAAGTGTTTCCATTGTCTCTCTCAGTCATATGGAATTCACTCATCAAACTTCTATCTACAGTGAAAAGCCTCGGAACGGCAATAGAAATCAGTGGTGATGTTTATTTCTGTGTTGACAGATAGACAAATGCCATATGGACTGCATGGGTGTCTTCCATCACCAGCCCTGTGTACGATTTTGTAAGTCACAGGCATGGAGGAACAAAATCCAGTCCAGGACTAAAGCCTTGCAGAAAAACTGCTCACCAGCAATGGAAAGGATTTTTCAGCTGGAAGGACTGTCCCTCCTACAGTTCCCCAGTAATATTTTTGGGACCTGAGAACTGGAGGTCTCTTCATTAACTGTAAGTGGATAGAACCAGGCACACACAGAAAGTTAATTATTGTGTCACCTTAAACATATGTTCTTAAATTCAAACTATATTCACGCTGGAAGCACCAGAAACAGCCACAACTAAAAACTTCAGAAAAAAATACAGGCAACTATACAAACAGACTGCAAATATTTCCAATTTCAAATTATGGTGGGGGTTTACTTCTTTCGGTTTTTTCTACATTTTAAACAAATATTTGTTTTTCCATCTTGGCAAACATTCAGCTGGATGGAAAGACACATTTACCAGTTCCCCCAAATAGTCATGTTTCATTTTGCCTATCAGGACCCTGATACAGGCCAACCACAATTGTTTTAAGTTACTTACAGAATTGTACAGCCACTCAAAACCAAAAAGCGCTTGTTGAATTCTGAGTCAAAGCTTCAAGGTGGTACCAAGACCACCCTCACACTGCAAAAATTTCTGTGGTATGTCACAATCCTATTGCTGTATTTAAGGACTATGGAAAACTAAATATCAATGGAGTCAATGGGACTCTAAATTAAAAAAAAAAAAAAAAAGAGAGAAATTCAGGGAACCATTCCTAGTTTGCTTCAATAACCTAAATCTTACCTCAAAAATCAAATTCACATGACAGTTCCAGCCCCTTCCTGACATTGTACAGCCAACTGCAAAGGCCCAAACTCCTGCACGTGTAACTGCACAAGACCCAGCTATGAGAGGAAACCTCCCACTTGGAACTTAGACTCTCCCAAAATGGGTCATCTCATTGTTCGCAAAGAACATCAGGAATCTCTGGTTCCCAACCATGAGATTTGCTTAAAAGTAAAGACAACAGGCAGTATTAATAAATATAAACTCTTTTGAATTTTTGGACTTCAGCCTTTCCAAATATCAGCTCAAAAAGACTACAATAAAGAAAGCAAAAAACGGAGATTTTCACATCAGCTGTGATTTCCTGAAAACCTCTAAATATAAGATCATCAAAGATGGATGAAATGCTCCAAGTAGGAATACTCCAAGTGATGTTTGTGTTACAAATAATGATATGCCATTTTAATTCCAAGGGGGATAATGTGCTGCTGTAGGTACATCTAAAATCCATCTTTCTTTTCTTCTCCTCAGCAGAGAGTTTTCTTTGGATCTTCAAGTACATTCCAAACAGAGGATTATGAGGCAGTTCTGGGCTGATCAGCTGTGACTGAGTGTCTTCAGGAGCAGCTGATGTCCTGATGTCCCTTAGGCATGACTGGGACCACCTCACAGGACAAACCCTCCGCATTACACTCTCCAAGTTACCAAGTCATGGAATGAAAAATATATAAGCAAAACGCTTCCAACGTGTTTTGCCCCAGAGTAGATCCAAAGTGACTGCCAGGACAGTGAATGCCAAATATCTTCTCCTGAGCGTAAGGAATGCCTTCTACCAAGAGGTTTTCCTGCTGCACTGCCTGGAACAACACAGGTTCCTATTCCAGTGGTGCCCAGCTCAAATGGAGTTTATCCTTCTGCAGGACAGATGCAGTAAGCAGCAGAATAGATCTACTACTAAAGAAACCTCAGATGTACAAATAATTCCCCTCGCAGTCTAATTTTCAGGTGGTTGGAAAACACCCACAAGAGCAGGTCATGTCAGAGATGTTGGAATGAAAGCTTTGTGGCTTTAGATCTCCAAATCAGAGCAGCAGAGCAAAACCGCCTAAACAAGTAATATATGGTCACAATAATGGTCTCCAAGGGCTTAATTACCTGTGTCATTAGGTAGTGGAAGCCTCTCTAAAAGTATATTGACAGCTTTTCTACAGCCAAGCAGTTGATAATGAGGCAATAAAAATACATGACAGTGCACAGAGAAGAGTGCTGCAGTAGTGTCATAAACAGCACCATCAGCTTTGATACCAACAAACAAGAGCTGCAAGAGACTAATTGTGAACTGGTCACAAAAAAATCAAGGACACATATTTTGCCATTAATAACTTCTTACGTTCTCCCTTTCTGTAGGTGTGCAAACCTGTCAAAAGCAAAAGAAGATAAAGAAGGGGAAAAGCATAATATCTAAGTGCAAATGAAACTCAAGAGGAAAAAAGTAACAGCTGCATTAAAGAAAAAAAAAAAAAAAAAAAGGCAGGGATAGTTTCATGCCTCTATGTTAAGAGCCATAAAGAACTCCACCATCTTTCCAAACACAGAATTTTGTCACAGCCACTATCCATCGTCTGATGTAACAAAAGGAGTACACAGCTTCAAAATGCCAAATTTGACACTACTGAAGCCCTTCTCTTTAAATTGGATTATCCTGAAGACGAACAGAATAAATGCAGAGAAACGTTTCTGTATGTAGGATTTGCACTGAAATGCACAGGAATATTTGCTGCATTGATGCGCTTCCACTACTGCCTGTTCCCATTTGAAGACAGAAAGAGAATTGAGAGGAAGAGAATAATACGAGACATGAGGATCAGAAATAAAGACAACACAGTATAAAAGATGTAAGAGAACATCGAGGACAAAAAAAAAAAAAAGACATTAAAATTTTAAGCAAGAAGTAAGAAGACTAAAAAAGAAAAGTGCAACAAAAAGTTTAAAATGTAAAGAGAAGTGAAAGGACGTCTAGACATAAGGTGCAAATGCTTAACCATTTGTACTTGTATTGGTATTTCTTTTGTAAAACAGGAGAGCTATTAGCTGCTCTTTCAAGAGATCATTTAAGAAGGGCTTAGAGAAGGATTTTCAGTCCGACTACAGCCCTAAGTGGAGAAACACAACATCACCCCCTCCTCCCCGTTCAAACCCTCATTGTTTAATCATTTGTCTTCAGCTCAGCACGGGATCCATCCTCGAACAGCTCTGCAGGATTTCAGCCATACGGCTCCCATTGTGTTTAATGGAAATCCTGTGGGCACAGCTCTGCATGAAGCTTTCAGAACGTACTCCAAAAATCTCTACATAATGCACTAGTTGAACATTACCCTGTTTACTTCTCCTAGGACATGACTATATGGAAACAAAGGTTAGGTCATTTGTGAAAATACTATTTATTGCAAAGCTCATTAATGTTTCCTGCAGGGATTTTTTTCCACTGTAAAAAAAATTTAGCCTAACTATTTAGGATTTTTTCCCCCTATATCTAAAGCAAAGAACAAAATCAACTCAAACCTCATTTGCTTCAGAAAGGAAGATCCAGCAGTTAACACATCAGCCTAAGCTTCAAGAAGCCTCTTTTCAAGACTTCCCACTGTCACAGGATACCTCTGTGGCTTTGTTTCAGATTTTCCCTCTGAAAATTGAGTTAACAGTTTCTATTTCATAACAGCTTTATGATGATTATAAAGACCAGTGAAGCACTAATCAAAGATTCATCAGACACTGGAGAAAAGCCTCACCAGGAGCTCCCTCTCCCCCTTCAAGAGGAAGGCTGTTTCCATGATCAGGTCTGACACAACTTGAAGGCTTTGAGAAATGCAAATCTTTGCCATCCAGCTCTGGAGAGAGAAGAGCTTCATTTCTGTGCCTTCACCTTTCACAAGCAGCATTCAGAACATGAAGATACAACTTTAATCAACTTTAATGCATCCAAACAGTAGATCATATTCCATCATCCCTTGGAATAAAAAAAACCAAAAAACATACTTGGGCATAGAGAAAGTTTCAGGGACTTCCATTTCAGGGGACAAATCCTCAGCGTTTTGAACATGTGCTAAGTGGAACAGCCCTGCTGCAGGGAAAAGGCTGATACATTCACTAGGCAAAAGTTTAACCAAGGAACAGCAAACAGAGCATATTCAACACGCATTTCTAGCTTCAGAAATTAGCATTAGATGTAATATTAACATCACTAGTTTACTACAAACTCTCACCTTACCCATGCAATTTGTGCTGCCACAAAAATGTAAGATCACCTCAGGAATAAACACGTTGATGTTAAGATACCTAAAAATCCGGCTCAGCAAATAAAATTCTTATGTTGTGAACTAGATTAGCATTTATTTTCCTGGATATACAAGAACAGATACCAGATATGGCAGTCTACTATGAAAACCTCATAGAAATATCTGTCAAAAATGAAGTCCAGCATTTTGCAAGATTCTGAGTTTGTGTCAGTGGAATTCAGAAAAATGAGATGACTCCAGAAACTACTGTGTCTACCAGTATCAAACCATACCAGCATGAATTCTTGCAAAATTGCTTAACTTTGAGCACAAGTCATTCCACTGAACTCAACAGCTCATTTAATAGAGCCAGGGCCTTGGTGACTTGAGTGAACAGACAGGCTCTGTTTTAGCTATTCTGCTGGAAACAAAGCCTCACAAGCCTGCTTTGCTAAGAAATATGATTTAGTGGTTCTCCTCAGAGACTTTTTCCCCTCTAAGCAAGAATCAACACAAAGAAAAAGATCCCTTTGGATCTTTAATTAAATACTATAAAAAGTTGAAAGAAAACTATCATTACCTTACAACACACCATTACCATGCTGGAGACTGATTTCTGGCAAACCAATTTAGATATCTATATCCAGGAGGGGAAAAGGGCAATAACAACAAAAAACAGTCACAGTGACACAGGAAAGAGAGGCTGGGCTGGACATGTTGGGAATGAATGTCAAGCACTGAACAGCAGCATCTCACAGAGCCAAAGTTTCAAATAGTCCATTTGTTCCTCAGAAAGGAAGGACCCTTTAACTTCATCATGAGCAATAATGCTGCATAGGGCAGGATCTCTCTTGTGCATGACAGGGCAATTCCCATAATGTGAGAGAAGGTTGGTCAAGTCCTTTCATATCCACAGCTGGGCAGGTGAAAAAGCTGGACTCCCAGAAGTTACACAAAAGCAATACAACCTGTGTCCACGGGACACATCTCAGACTCCTCCTTGCTCTGTTAATTTAAGCTCCATTTTATAATACAATTATAATAAGTCACAGGTTCCAACATTCTGGTAGCTACAGGGAAAAATGATTTTAATGACAGATGTGAGCTGGAGAGGCCAAGGTGTGCAGAGAGGGCAGGGTGGGCTTGGGCAAACAGAACCCAGGATGGGTCAGACCTCCCTAGGAGGGCTTCACTCTGGGATAATACACAGATTTTGCCAGCCTACGTGGATTTACACAGATGTCAGCCAAAAGGAGGCAAAGGGAAGAATAAAACAAATGGGGAAAAAAATTCTGTCCCTGCAAAAAGTGACATTCAGCCCAGTGGTTGTAAAGTGGGTCTACCTGCTGGTTGCCTTCACAGCAGAGACAATCCTACCTGACACAAATGCAAGCAGTGTTATCTTGCACAACATCCAGTGCTGGCATTGAATGTAAAATTAAACTAAAATTTAACTGAATTACTTTGGATCACCCACATTTGCTTTATTTTTAAAATAACTGCTATAACAGCAATTTGTAAATTATCCATATTTGTCTGTTCTACTTTGTCTGCTCATACTTGGCTGTTCGTATTTGTCTGTATTAGTGTGCTCCAAACAAAAGTTTTATTTCAAGATTCTTACAAAATAAAGATGCTGACTATCTTTTTATTAGCACAGTGCTAGCCCAGGATTTTTATACCTTTGTTAAGCTCATTGCTAATGATTCACTTCAAAGTAATTTCAGAATATTACAATAAAGTGTAATAGATTTCCTTAATCTTCATGATCTCAAACCCTAATTCTCTGCTAAAACCACTAAACACACAGCATGTTCTGAGAAATTCCTTGGCTGCAAATGGCATAAACTAAACCTGCTAAAAAGCCAAACTTACTGTTTGGAAATGTAAAAATTATAAATCCTGCAATATTTGGAATTGCTGAAGGAATGTGGTAACTCATTTTACAATAAAGGCCACATTCTTCTTTACACAGGCTTTTTTGTTTTGATATTTACACAGATGCATCTCCAAATGAAAAACAGTCTTATGGGAGGAGGAGAGACAAATCCTTAACTGGTGGGGTGACCACTTTCACTGTTTGACTCCTAACACTGTTTGTTTAGGGCAAATCTTTTAGAATTTGAGCAAACACATCTTGATTTTAATAGATTGTACCCACAACTCTTTGAACAAGTGGAAAGCTTCTGGATTTTTAATTCATTTGGGAACAAGTCTTTCAGCCTCTCACTGATGAAAAACTAAAGCAAGAGAAAAAAGCCATTGTTAGCTTAAAACATAAGCAATCAACTCGTTTTACTATTGAGTATTATTTATTATTTATCAGAGGCTGCTGTTGTCGAGAGAGTTGTTTCAAGCACCTGCTTACAAACATTATGAAAACACATACAAACTGGAGGAATTTAAACGTTAGCATTAAGGGCTAAAAAATAGACCTAAAATATTGTGTATTAACAGTAATCTGAAGGGAGAATTTACCTCCAGCACAAAAATGCCTTTAATAACAACAGTTTTCAACCGTGAATATAAAGATCCCATTTCCCTGTGTTCTGTGGAATACCCGACAGTATTAAAGCCTTAATTTTGGACAACCAAAATAAAAAAAGACATCTAAAATTATTTGGCACTTCCTATATTCTGTATCTTGTCCTAAAACTTTTCCATTTTTGGTAAAAATAAAAGGCACAGGAAAAGTGGGTAACTTGCCTAGAGTCAGTCAGCCAGAAGGGTTCAAACTTCCAGATTTCAGTGAAAGCAAATCCTGGACGGATGATTAATTTAGTCAGAATTAAACCCAGCATCCCAGTTTAGTCCTTTCTTACCAAACCACACCAAGTGTACTCTGCCTCCTACTTTCTTCAATAATGTAAAGGCATTGTTTTATATCTTAGTCCTTTATTTAGACACAATGCAAACTCCCTGGTTTGGTTTAAACTTTGCTCTGTAATGCCAATATTTAAAATATAATTATTCTCCAATAAATTAACACAGAATCACCAAATATGATCGTTTGGGGAAAAAAATATCATCTGCTTGTGAAACGGTTTTGAAAATTTATAATCAGCGTGGATCTAAGATAATGAATATTTTAGGATGTAATATTGTACTGGGTTGAAAATACTTGCATTTTAAATATATGAAAAAAAAATATTTCACTTTTTAACAATCAGAAAGGTATTTCATTTGGCAGTGGAAATTAACAGGTTACCTTCAGAGTCCAAACATACATATGGGAATCCATATAAAAAAATCTGTTTTAAAGAAATATTATTACCCATTCTATATCAATGTCTAGTAATAAATAAATGTGAAACTATTAGAAATGTGCAAGTCTGATTTTAAAGAAAAATATTCTTAAGATTACAATCTATTCAAGTTATTGAAGTTTAACTTAAACTTTTCTAGAGGACAGCCAGTTCCTACTGTTAATTATTTTTAAAATACCATGGGGAAAAAAATTATCGATGTCTATTTTTTCACTCATGTTTACTTTGGGATGAAAAATTTGAGGTTTTCAAGCCATGCAGACTGCACAGATTACACTGAATTACAACACTCATGCTTTATTAAAACTCTCAAGTATATATACTAATGAATGTCATCTCATATAAAATTTATATATTTCTGCCGACACGTTGCATAAAATTGCGATAAAATGCCAAATATATAAACGAATGCTAGCTAAAGTTTTATGAACTACAAACACAAGGTCAGTAGAGCTTCACTTCTGCAAGATAAATTTGACATCTGGACAGCATAGTGAATCACAACCAGAACTGCAATGGCCAGGGAATATAAACTGCCTATTAAAAAAATAAACCAAAAGATACAGCAAATCACTCTTGCATGAACTTCTCAAAACACTGTACCACCAGAAGCAAATACTTCTTTCAGCTACTGCTGAAACTGCTCCAGCCTCCAAAGAATCATGAAATCCTTCTCTGAGCCAAGGCCTTTCAACGGGATTTTCAATCCCATTTGGGTACAGACCTTTTATATGACCTAGTAATATGAATAAGTAAGAATTCACCCAGTGGTTTCCATTTCTGTCACTTTTCTTTTTTTCAGCAGGTACCTGTGCTCAGCAGTATAAGATGACATGCCTTCCCATGGCACTGTAAAATAATTCTGTCATCCATGGCATATACCAAAACTGACAGAAAAACACATTGAGAAAAAAAATTTTACTTTAAAAGAAAATTTATTTAATTCCTCTAAGCATATTTAATTGTTTGTTTGACTTTTTCTGGTGAGCGTGTCTCCATTTAGATCTTTGTATTTCATCATGCAAAGAGAATAATAGAGAAAGCCACTCATTATTGGTTTTAATATAACTGCTTAATTGAGGCTACCTCCTAGAACATAACTCTTAGAAAAGCTCAGATCAGGTCCTCAACTTTCTTAAATGGTAGAAAGTTCAAAGCTGGATGATTGAATGGGTCCCAGTTTGGTGGCATTTGAGCAGAGTTAGGAAATGGTGGGTGGGGCTTTCATTTTGGTTGGTTTTTTTTTTGGTTTTTTTTGTGTTTTTTTTAAGAAGAGTCTTTTCTCTTTACCTTTTCTGCGATCAAGTTTCATTGTCATTTTGACTGAGTGTTATTTACAGCACTACATGTGCTCAAAACCAGTGTGGCTCCAGGGCTTTCTCCTTGGTGCCCTATTTTTAAATCCCTGCAGAAGCTCAGACCCTGTGCTAGATTATGTCCAGTGCTGATGCTGCCACAGACATGATAGGCAGATTTAATTTACTCAAATCCAGAGCCAGCCCAAATTTTTGTGTGAACTTAATATTCAATTCAAGGGAAAAAACAGCAAAGAAGGAATTCCCATTAATATATTTTCAAAGATTCTGCTGGACAGTTTTTCTTAAAAATATTGGCTACTTTTATTTCTACTGTTAAGAAAATGGTATCTCAGAGAATTAGCATTACTTTTATAAGAACTTATGTCTGCACTTTCTTTTTATCTGAGTTACTAGCTGAGTACATTCACCACTATAAAAAGCAAGACTGGGGATCTTAATGCCATGTTTTTCTAACTTTAGAACCAGATAATGCACGCATATGTTACTTAGGAAGACTTAATAAAAATCTATTAACAGACTTCAGTAACATATTCTCCAGGAAATGCTCTGATGGCCTGTTCTGCATTATCCTTAAGTTTTACTTTGATTATCACTTTGTTGATCACTGTATTATCATGGGTCCAATTCAACGATCAGTGGAGAACAAATTTTCAAAGTTTAAACATTCACACCAATTTAATTGACAACTCACACCAGTTTAACAGTAATTTATAACTTTTTAAACAGAGAGCCTTCTTTAACCTCTGACTTTTGTTCCATGCGTCCCATTTTAAACAGAAATCTGCAGATATTTCCCATAAAGGAGCACTGCAGAAGTGATCACCAATACAGAAATGCAGTAGGATGATTCCTTTTCTTCTCTGTTCAGCTTTCACTATTATAAGGAAATGCTGATCTATTGAAAGGCAAGGAAAAAAACCCACCCAAACTAAAAACGTTTAGGATCTCAAATCCAAGAGGGGAAAAACTGCCTGATTTTGGTCCATCCTCAGTCTGTAGTCACAGGTTGCTACCCAACCTTCCCCAGGCCCACTGAACACAAATACCCTCAGAAAAGGAAAAATAGGATCTGGAATTAAGTGGATATTGCCAACAACTATGATAAAAGATGACACAAGCACTGCAGAAATACTTCCAGCATCATTAATTGCCCCAAATTCACAATTAACAGAGATATAACAACTAGGAACTGCAAGGAACTTTAAAATTACTGAAACCTTTTCTATCTATCCTCCTTGTGAGCAATATAATCAAATAAAATCAGTTGTAATTACATAGGACTCATATTCAATTTAATTCAATTATTTGGAACGTGTGCACACTGTAGGACAGCCTCATTAGGATGGCTCAGCAGTTTGTTTTCAAATGGGACTCGTAAGTCAACACTTAGGATGAGCCATCACAAAGGCTGCCCATCCACCCTAATGGTTCAGAATAATCAGTTATTACAGCCAATTCAAAACACTGCAGAACAGTGAATAAAACTGTTCTGAAGTTGTTATGTCAGGAAGATCTGATGTTCCAGGCAAGAGAAAGACACTGCTGGAAATGTTTGTCTCCTTCCCTGCCTCCTACTTGTCATTCAGAATAGCACATTACCTTGTGGGGATTCTACCCCCACTGCGTTCCTCAAAGAAAATGAACTTTATGTTCTCTGGATTGCTACAAGAAGCAGAGGACTGCAATAAAGAAGAAAAAGATGTTTTGACCTCAACATCAACAGGTTGACTTTGGTATACTGCCTATCTGCAATACATTAAACAGCAATGTCTTTCTGTTTTGCCCTAAGCAAGAGTACAATCAAATGTCGTACATGACAAAAATTCTTCATCATGTTTGTTGCATTTTCCCTCTTCTCCCAGTTCCACGTCTTCCTCTCCCCATCTTAAACACTCTGTTTCTCTCCTTTGGTAATTCTTGCAACACAGGAAGAAACTGCTACAGAATAAAAAGCAAGTGACTGTGACACGTTAATGTGATTAAGGGAAAATTTTCAGCACTTAAATAGATTTTTTTCTTTTAATCTTGGTACCTGAAGAGGCAAAATATGCTTCTTTTTCCACTACTAGGGATATTTTTGTAACATCACAACCATTAACATATTAAATCTGCTGGTTTGATGACACCAGTTGTAATAAGACACGAGGCATGAACAGGAGCCCATTGTCCAAAAGCACGTCTGTGAAGTCAGACACAGCTAAATCCTGGGGTTCAGTGGCAGGTCAGTACAGAGCTTTTCCAGTCCAAGGAAACAACTGAAAAAGAAATCAGCAATATCTGGAAGCCTTGTTTTTAATCCTTATTTAACACATAGTGTTAGTAACCTCAAGTCTTTAATGGGATCCCTCTCTCAGAAGCATCACCAACAGCACTGCCCATGCGCTGTGCTTCCCTGAATTAGTCACCACAGACACTTCCCAAAAATTATTCACATGTTCATTTATTTACTATAAGGAAATTTCACTCTAAAAAACAACAAAGAAAAAGAGTAATTTTATTTTCAGACTAATATCCACGTAGCAGTAAGACAAAACTATCCCAGAATACTTCACTCTTATTAGTTGGTCACCAGCTCCTCCAAATCACCAACATCCAGGAGCTGCATAACCCAGCCCCTAGATCTCAATTTGGCCAGCTCTTGTCTGGAAGTTCTTGGCTCATTTTCCTATCCCAAATTTTCACTTTTTATTAGTTGAGTCATTGGCTGGGAGCCCATTACTGAAGTTCTATTTTTGCCATTTCCCGCGACAGCGTCAGGGAGGCATTTCAGTTTCCACAAGAATAGCTGCTGCATGGAAAAGAGAGAGGTGAGGAGACTGTGGGGCTCTGACTGAGCTCAGTGGACACAACCAGGCTGAGGCTGATACTTTGAGTGATGAAACCTCACTACCAAGGCAAGTATTTTGCAGCAGCAGCAACTTCTATTTAAAAGAAGAGGAAAGTGATATGAGTTTATGTCTTTCAACTTACAAGAATCAAAAAGAAAGTATTTTAAAAAGGCAACGTAGCTACAGCAATTTCTCCACTGATAATGGGCAGAAATTCAGACATTCCATCTTCTCCAATGACATGGGGAGTTAGGAGGAACAGCAACAAGCTACAAGTTCAAAAAATGTTCCCAGATCTGCATCACTGCTACACATGAAAACCTTGTAATACTTTTAGAAAGCAACACACTGTAAAGTAGAAACACAACAGCTTTAATTTTGTTTGATGGCTAAGCGTACCCAAGTAATGTTTTTGTGAAGCTCTAACATCACCCCCTGTAACAAACTGTGAGAAAATAAGATATTAACCAAATACTTGCCCCAAGAATACTGTCACATACAGAGTCAATAAGGATCAGTGGTTGGGCAGGAATACCTGTCTCCTCACTGCACCTATCATCTCTTGTTACTATTCATGTCATTACTTAGCTGTAGGTCACTCAAATTCATTTTCCCAGTGTAATATTATAACCTTGCAGGTATTTGAAGCAGACATAATAAAACAAAAAGGTTAATTGTGCATTCTGTCAGGACCATGTGGCATCAGGCCATGACCATCAATTGCCTGGTAAATCTTATCTCAGTTTTCTTTGCTATTTAAACTCTCCCTGGCTGAATGATAATTTTTCATTGTCTAAGCTGTCTAAAGGGTAGGTTTCAAAATAAAGTTTCAGGTTCTTTCGCTCATACCTTGGTTTAACATTTTAAAAGCTCTAATATTGGAAATGCTTTGTATACCCTTACAGATAACTCATTTCCAGATAATTTAATACTATTTGCTTTTGTAGTTTAAATGTATTATGAGACTAGTCTCCCTTAGTACATGGCTACAATTGAATGCATAAACCATCTTAATAAGCCACAATAATAATAACTTAGAAAATGGTATTCCTTGCTATCAGCAGTCATGACAGAATGAGGCTTGTACACAATATACAGAAGGCTGGAACACTGTAGCTTTTTTTTTTTACACTTTTGGCCAAATTCAACTCATAGAGGAAAAAGTTCAGTCATGCCAAGAACAACCCAGAACTTCATCAGTAAAGATCACTGTGAGTTGGACTGATAAGAGAGCTTTTGCATCTGCAACAACACTGAGTCTGATTTTAGAAGGGAGGAGAGCAGCACCAGAGTCATCAAAGAGCAACTGATGTGGTGGGTGCCCCTATCACCTCTGCCAAGGACTCCAAGTGTCTTTAAATCATGGTCACAACCACCATATAACGTGGGGAGAGAAAGGTGATGGTGACCTTCTGTGCTGCAGCTCTGCAGCTGGAGCTCATACTGACTACAGGCCATGGCCACTGTGAAGAGTGACAAGAGGGGTCGCCAAATTACCAGTTCCAGGAGAGACATGAGGCAACTCTTTTTTCCAGTGACTGCACAGTTACACAGACCCATGCAAAAGGAACTAATCCTACATGGACACCAGCTCTAGGGGAAAGAGAATATTCCCAAGAGGAGGCCACTCCTGTGCCAGGTGGGGAACACCCTCCTGAAGGACAGCAGAGCAGCCAGACACCCTCAGCCTCAGCCTTGAGTAGATACCGTGTCTTCCAGTTCTGACTCAGGTGCTGCTTTCATTGAGTGGTCAGAAGAAAGATCCTCTACACCATCATTTCTTCTCCCAAACAGTAAAAGACAAATTCTGAGCAGTTCACTAGTTTACACACACGAGCTCTATGAAGTCTGACCCTCAGCTCTGGCTGCTTTCTCACTCAGCATGAAGACTTTTTAATCACCCTTCAGAAGCACCTTTCTCATAGTGGGAATTTGTGCACTTCATTTTGGAGGTTTTGTTCCCTCTGCAGGCCTGTTTTTCTTTCACTTGAAATTCCTTTACTTTTTAAAATTAAATTCCAACTATACAACAGATCTGTGAAGTCCAGAGAAAGTGGAACTTATTCATGCCTGTGTTCCTTAAAGACAGCAAACACTTTCTTACACCATTTAATATGACACTGTGCATGCTGGAGCAGCCAGGCAAAGATATTAATATCAACACTCTGTTCCAGTAATTAATAGCAACTCCCCTCACAGCTCTGATAAGCTGAGAAACACAGTTCATTTCTTTTCCTCTGCTGCTCATGAAATGCTAATGGAAGAGGAATAGGCACAGGACTCTTGCAGTGACCTTGCATGAGGACTGCAGCTCCTTCAGACTGACCAGAGACAGCACGGAGCCATCACGACTCTCCAGCAGTAAATGGGAGGGCACACCCACGAAAAATTTAGAGAGCATGCAGCTCAGTGAGGCATTTCAGTTCTATCACAACACATTATTAATGCCAATTATGGCGTGAAAGATGCTAATGTGAGGTTCTTCAGAGAGCAGGCAAAAAACACGGATCAGTTCTGAAGATAAGGTGTGTCTTAGTTACCAGTTTCCACGCCCAAGCACACAAGGATCTGTTCAAATTCTGCAACCTGTTTCTTTCCCTGTCACTTTCTGAGGTTCCTAGAGCTGTTAAAACGGAAAAGTAGGCACAATCTTCTCTCTGCAGAAGAAGAAATAGCTCATAAATAGGATAAAGACTCAACGCTAGAGCTGTAGACATATTTTCATATGTCATTTGTGGAACATTTCATCTGGTGGTCCTACCCTTGTATGGAAGAATGGCACACACACCTGCACGTGGAGCTTGGAGAGGGGTGTGGAACAGGCAAGATGGTCATGCCAGGACACTGCTGGCTGGAGAGATACTAATGCATTTTCATAAAGCACAGAGAGTGTGTGTGGAGAGCAACGCTTATCTATGACAGCAAAAGGCAGACACCTCTCTTTAGATGCTGGCAGAGCTTGTGCAAAGAAATACACTTGTACTAGATCTACATATCCCCAGAAGACAGGACATGAAATTTTGGGGTATCTTAAGAAAATTTCACTAGTCCAATACACATGAAAATCACATAATAAAGTAACAAAGCTCAGCAGTACATGTTAAGTAGCAAAATCATGTTAACAAAGTAGAATTTTGTTTTATGTTTCCAGTGGTCCATTACTAAACAGCATCATATGGAATGATGAGCTTGAGATTAAAGTTCTCCCAGGAGTGTATTTTTATGCTTTGTTCAGTTTGTTTGTTTGTTTTTCAGCACGTAGATGCTGATCATCAGCATACAAATTAAAGGATGAATGAAAAAAAAAAAAAAAGGGATTTTAAAAGGAAAAGCAAAATAAAAATTTCAGAAACCAATTAGGATATTACCAAAGAACATGCTGAGTAAAAACACATTTGACTGCCACGTGTTCTCTTGCTGTTTATTTTGCTTGTGATTTCTGTTGTATGGGAGCCATCACTAGCAAATTAATCACATCAGATTTCTAAGAGGATAAAGAGTCCTCTTCCAATAAAAGCAAAGAGAAATTCTCATTAAAAAGCAAAACAAAACAATAGGGTGTGACTTTTTCACTATATAACTATATTGACATGCCATGGAACAGACCCAGTGGCAGGGGAATTGGGCCTGAACTACACTGAGCAAATCCAGGTTACTGGATATAGACCCTGCTTCAATACTTTGGTATCATAAGGAATATGAGATCAAAAAGCTGCTGAAAATCTTTCAAATGGCCAATAAGATTTCAGTTAAAGTAATTATTGTAATTTTAATTATAACAGCATTTATGTTACAAGTGTTACCAGCCTTGGAGAAGAACTTGCTCAAGACAAATATGAAGCTCTGCTGAAATCAGTGTGAGGTTTTTCCCAACAGAAAAAAAAAAAAAAAAAAAAGACTATCAGATATTTAGTGCTGATGTCAGACTCACGTGCAAAATCACAAGAAGTATTTGAGATATGATTTTTTTTTTGTACAGGGCAAAGCTTTTGCTTAAGAACTCCTAACAAAGTGACAGCAGGCAGTAAATTAAATGCTAACCATGTATTAACATAACTTACTCCAACATCAGCTGCCACATTCATCCTCAGCTGGAAGACATCTACTTTCCTCACTTTAAACTTCCTCTCTTCAGCCACAGCCACAGGGACTGTTACAATCTATATTCCCATATGTCTTTCAGCACAAAGACAGGATTCTGAAGTATTATGAAAGGTTGGTTTATGTGCATGTTAATGTATGCCTATGAATTATGGAAGTGTAAAGAGAGCCAAAAAATATATCAGAGAATATCTACCTACCTCTATTCACATTCTGTCTAACAGTGTGGCTTCACAGGAGAAAGGTGACAGCCACAATTCACACGTTTTAAGTTTTGACTACTGCTAAGTAGCTTCACATCTTTTTGCTTCTATGTGTCTGTTGGCAAAAGAGGTCTGTCCTCCACTACAAGGGGATTTTCAGTCTAGATTAATTACTTATCAGATCCATAAAAGCAAAACCTCAAGGAAAAAAGCTCCTTGTGCAATGTGGGATAGCAGAATTTACTCTTTACAGTTAAGAATCTTGGTTTATTTTTCTCCAGTGGTGCTGTGATTCTATCATTCATTTCCTTTATCAACAAATACCTTCCCTGTGTGCTTCTTCTTGGAATGCATAAATGAAGCAAATTCCATTTTTAATCTCACATACAGGCATGTATCTCTCTTTGGACAAGTTGATAATCCTCCACAAAATCTGAGTATGTTAGGACTTCTCCCATCTATACTTCACTAATCCTAAACTTCACAGTTTAGAATCACAGGTAGACTATTTAACTGCAGAACTGAAACAAAGGCTTCTTCTTGCCTTTCTCTACAATGGTAAGAAATGTGATGACAGACTTTATAGCAGTTACATAAAATATTTTTACTTTTTCACTTATAAGAAGAAGTTGGGAATTATATTCACAAACAGTATTGTCACACTTTTTTTTTTTTTTCTTGTGTGCATATTTCAGCAATTACAAGTTACAGGTGTCACATACCCAGGCATGGAAAAAAAAAGTGATATTTGACATTTGCTTTTGGTTTGTGGGTTTTACCCTTTCAATTAAAATAGTTCTCCAAAGACGTCTCTCCTAGCTATGCCTTTTAGAGTCAAAGCAGCAGACTTCCTGAATAACTGGGAAAGATTTTGTATGACTAACTGGATAAATTTGGATTTCCCCTATATAGTCTCCTCATTTTTGGAGCCGAAAACCATGAGTTGTGTTTTGACAGAGGCTTATGGTCAATGAAGAATCTCCTGAGCACAGTGCTGCAGAATGCAATGCCTAAACACCAGATTTTACACATGGCATCTTCTCTGCAAGAGCAAAAGACGTTGACGATATTTTAAGCACGTGAAAATTCATCATTGAGATAATCAGGTTTAAAAATGAGTAATTTTTATGCAGGCTTAAATAATGATTGAGACGACAGACTGCAAAAAACTGAAATGCAAACTTAAAACATCAAACCCCAGAAAATTTGTAAAATACCCTTAGAATGGTGATATCAAAAACTGTCCTATTTATATGTCCTTGAGTTGTAAATACAGATAAATTCTTTTAAGTCTGACATGTGAAAGCTTAACACATGAGAGCTCAAACTGAAGAAAACAAGCCTACATAGTGGTTCCTGTCAGAAACCATTAACTTCACCTGCCAGAAAAAGCCTCTGTTGTTGCTGAAACAATCCCCAGGAACACAGTTCACCAGATGTAAAGAAGGCTGCACACTTAGCACAGCATTTCTCTGTTAGGACTTTCAGCAGTGCTGAGACACACAGAAATGCCTGTGGATGAATTTTCCCTTTTTGCTGCTGCATTACATGAAGTGGGTGGAACGTACCCAAGTAAGCAGCGCTGGTAGAGCTGCTCTGTGACCAAACTTGCCTTTAGTATTAAATTAACTGTGTAAGTTGAACTGGAAGGGACTGATGGGGAAAAATATAATTCCTGCAATTAAATGTCTTATGAATTTGTGCATCAAAACCTAATAAGGAAAGAAATTTCAGCCTGTAGTCTAAACAAACTTCTCACCATCTCATAGTATAACATGTGTAAGACAAATAAAATATGTAAATTATTTTCAATATCCCTAGATATTGTATATGAACAAAGTTTGGAATTTTTTTTTTAATATTTTATCAACAGAATCATCTCAGAAAGGTGCTTAACCTAGCAAGACAAAGAAAAGAAATATCCCAAACCTCTGCATCAATCTTTTCTCCCAAAATACTGACAGTAGACTGAAAGGAGGATAAAGAGACACGTGCTCACAAAAATGTGTGGAAAACATTTCTGGTTTAACCACCAAGAAAATACAAACACCTACAGAGAGACAGATAGATAGATAGATGGATGGATAGATAGATAGATGGATTAGATAGATGGATGTCTTCAGCTGGCTGATGTAACCAGAAAGAAATTCTGCAGTTCACGGCTCATTGCAATCAAACTGATCTATACAAAACAAGCAGTCTACAAAACATAAGATTGGCCTAAAAATTAATTACACCCAGCAGGAAGAATTTGATTCATCCAGATTAGTTGCTAAAATGCCCTCAGGGGGTACATATAATCTTTCCTGAGAAATGAATTAAAGATATGATTCCAAGTGTCATGCTTTGAACATATAATCAATACTCCCATTACTAAAATTTCCACTGTGAACTTCCCTAAAATGATACCAGCCAGTGTAATTTTGAAATCTGAAAGAAGAGCTGACAAGAGGAAAGCCTGTGGTTATACACGATGAAGGCACTCAGTCGACCTCAGTGGATGTAACTAACTCCACTGCAGCACACACACATTTTCCAGCCCCTTCTTAGGAATTACCTGCCATGGGAATCCCCAACAGACACAGCAAGGTGTATCACCTGCAGATGAGAACACTTTTATTCCATGGACATGTTCTACAGCAAAAGGTGCCCACAAGGAGTCTTCAAAGATTTTTAAGCCACTGCTTTTACAACATCAACACACAAAAAACTTGATTAACGAACTGACAATGTGCAATCCACCGCTTTAAGATCATGCTTTTTTTTTGAAATTGTCTTTTTTTCATGAGGCATTCATCCAAAAGGTGCTAAAGAAGCACCTCTGTATGTAAATATATATGTAAATTATATATGTAAAATTATAATGATATATGAAGAGTATAAAAGAATATATGTAAAAGAGTATAAAAGAATATATGTAAAATTATAATGATAACTTAATATCTGACTCTGATTTTAGTTTCAATTAGTATTGCAATTTAGGACTTATGGTATATTAGGGCTAGAAATTCAAGCTGCTTGAAAAATACAGAAGTTACAAACCAACACATTTTCTGTTTCTTACAGAGACAGCACTGCACTGTATCAAGAATTTCTCATTTTCTAGAAAATCCTTCCATACATTTAAAAAACCTGTGCACTGTCTCACCCTATACACCAAGGGTCTTTCTTGATATCAAATCTTAAAAATTCAGGAAATTAACTGCACAAAAAGAATTCTGAAATTCTGTTCTACTCCTGTGATGACTAAATTGAGAAACTGAGATATTGGAAACTAGAAATTAAAAAAGAAGACAAAAGATGCCTAATACTGGGTTTATGAGTAAGGTTTTCCTCCAGCTGTTAGAACAATATGTAATTGAACAGCAAAAATAATCTAAAAAATGTAAATATAAGAGCAAAAATATCTTAAAATTTTAAGTAAGTTAGATAGTGACTGACAACTGTAATTTTGACTGTAAAGAAGACAAATCTTCTAGACATTCATGAGATGCACATGAGACAGACGTGGTCTATGTGCAGTCAGTTCTCAGAAGTCATTGCCATGACAGGTTTTTAAATTATGGGAATTTAAAAACATTGAACTAAAATGGTGAGGAAGGAGAAGACAGAAGATGGCTAAAACTTGGATATTAGTTTTTAAGTCAACAATAGCATTATCACAACTTGTAAATGAGATTAAGAAAGCTGTCAGAACACTTTTGCTGAGTGGAACTAGCCCATGATAAATCTATGAAACTATTATAATAAAAGTATCTAAATCATGGGTAGATTAAACTTGTGGCTTGCATAAATCACACAATGCTACATATCAGAGTTATATACTTTCCATGGCATGAAAAATGATGAGATTTCACACAAAACACTGAAAGAAGCAACAGCTCTTCTGACCAACATTCCAAGTTCTCCAAAAGGGGTCAAAAGACCTCTTAAAATTGATTGCACACGAGTACGAACTCTAACTATCAGCATATAATCAGCTTTATGAATTTTACCGTATCATTCATCTTAAATTCTCTCACACTTAACACAATCAATAAGAAAAGTTTCTCCAGAAAGATGCAATACCTGCAAACAGCCTCTCTTAGCATGAAATTAAAGTCAGGCTCCAGTGCATGGGCTCTGCCAGGCACACTCCTCTTGTGCACGTTCCGGGACATTGCCAGTTCTTTTTTCTGACTTGGACAAATGACTTCTCACAAAAGGCTACTCAGGAACTGAGCTGCTTTCTAAAAAAGCACTAACGTGGCCCCACACTGAGCAGAGACTCTTCTGCATGAAGCCTTCATTACTCATACATTTCAAATCTGTTGCATTAGCACACGGGACATCAGAACCACTCATTCTGTCCGGTGCTCTGTTCCCACTTGCTGCTGGGGAAATCAGGCTTTTTCTTCACCACATGTTAGCCACTGTCTGACCTACATCAGCAAGAAGAATGAATCTTCCACTAATCCACATCCTAATAGCCAGACTTTCTTAAACCCCAAACAGGAAAGCCAGGCATGTGACAAGGAGTGTTATTCCTGTCCCCGTCATTCATTAATATTCTTGTTCTTCGGCTTCTTTTTCATATCCTTTTTTTTCTCTTTGTAAAAATAAATCAGAGCAAATTAATGACATTTATAACAATCTACTGTGTTCAGAAATTACAAAGATATGACCTGCCATTACTCTGTTTATCAGGAAGCGAGGTATCTCTGTTGTAGTATTTAATACAATAAACCTTTTAAATCAGCTTTAACAGAACTCAATCAGAATGTGCTTGCGGTGAGTAATATTCTGTACAGGACCTGTAAGTTGTTTATTGAAATAGCATCATCTGTGCCACACTGAATTTTGAAACCCAAAATTATACAGTGGATTGATTTTTTTGTTTATTTCCAAAGGCTTTTAATCTGATGTGGGAGCCTGCAGACTTAGACCAGGTAAGCAGAGCTTTCATCTTCTCGATCAGAGAGAAGACTGATGCTGACTGAAAACTTCACTACACTGGACAGGCGCCTTTGGAAATGTGTGTCAGGGATTTTTCAATTTAGCGTTTTTGGAAAATGTATTTGTAAAAGGTTTTGTATAATCAGTAGCATATTGGTGGTTATACCATGGAGCTTGGAATTCAGACTGAAAAACACTTTCCTGACATCCAACGCTGTTCTCTCCCGTTTTTCCCATTCTTCATGTTCAATTTTAATATTTTTTAGTATTTTTTAATATTAATTCAATGCTGCTTAGTAGGCTTGATCAACTTCTACTTCCCTTTGTTTTTCAGGCAAGCACTCAATGCTTGATGAAGAATTCAGTCCTATTACACACCTTACGAGGTTCATCAGAGTCAAGACTGGAATTCTTGATTGTCATCCAGTCTTGACTGGAATCTTTTGTCTCAGGTGTTGCATTACCGAAAAAACAAAGATTTACTTTGCAAAACACTGTGAATCCTACAGATGAGAAGTCTCATGTATAAAAATTTACATATATGTATGCCGAACAAATTTGGGGTTTTTTTACTAGTAGTTTCTTTGGCTGCCTCCACAGGATACATGAAGACAGGGACTGAAATCCCCATCTCAGGAACTGGGTCATTTGGTTCTCAACACCCCAGAGCTGCTGCTGGTGAGGCCCCAGGGACACCTCCTGCATCACAAACCTGCTTAAGGGTGACCCACAGTGAATGCTGTAACAAAATCAAGACTTTTTCCTCTCAACCCTGTACTCCACTCATAAAAAGGATTGCAAAATGAAGCCTTCTGCTCTGCCACCCCCTCTCAAAAATAAACACACGGGTTTTTGTCAAGTGGCCTGTTGATGAGGTTATTTTCTTACAGGAGAGGAGCTGTTTCTACCCACATCCTACTGGGGAATTTAGTTTTGTTGTAAAACCCCTGGGGAAGGAATTGTGTCCCTGTTGCGAACACCTCAAATTCAAAAGAACCCTCATAAACCCAAAAATCCTGTAATAAATATTTAGCCTTGCTTTGTTTCCAAATGGGCTCTTTAAAATATCATTTACAATTCTTGACGAGGAGCATTCCAGTATTTCCTTCCTCACTAAGCACAAGTTACCTGAGTTTACCACTCTTGATTCTGGAAAGGGAGACAAGGCATAGCAGGAGTGTTCCCTTTTCCTGCTCAGCTCCCTCAGCAGTGGCTGCTGTGGATCTCCTCTAATGAGGGTTAGTTGGCTGGGTCAGAGCAAAGGCACACTCTGCCTGTGCTATAATCACTGTCCCTGCCCACAGATCCCATTCCATACCATAACTGCACGATTTTGATCAGTCACACCAGATTCAGGTGCACTGTGCTCCCTGGGTACTCAATCATCATTAGAAACACCAAACACAAGCTGGATTACTCCAGAGGTCCACAAGGCAGATTTTATAGAAGCATCCACATACAGCTCTGAAAGACATCAGGTCTCATGATCAGCCACTGAGTATGGGGTTAGAAATAATGGGGTCAGTAGCCACTTGAAACGTTTTTATGGCTTCCATTAAATGCAATCTGCCTGTGAAAGACTCGACATCTGTTTAGAGTTCATTTGTGTCTTTTCATTCATACTTTTTTGGTTTTTTTCAGCTAGTAGACCAGACTTTCAGCTACCAAGATTTTCTTTCAGTGCCTAACTATTTCCCATCCTATTTCTTAATTCCATATATAATTTCATAGCAGTATTAGTTAGTGAATTGTTAAGAATTTGTTTGTTTAGCTGTGAAATGTCACTGTTTTCATCTAGAAGACAACAGAGGAAACAAATCCCAAGAGATTTTGAACCATTTTCATAATCTTCTTTTAAAGCCAACCGATTTAGGAACAGAAAAATAAAGGGTGAAACATGTTTACACAAATATTTCTTCGGGTCAGAAACAGAAAATTTCAAGTTAAGTATGCTCTGAATTATTAGATCATATTGTTTATTACACTTGTATGAGCTTCTGAAACACAAGACAGGACCAATCTTTACAAATCTCTATTCCCATGGACCGGGGGGGCAATGAAGCTATTACTACCCTTTATTAAATTAATGTATTTTTCAAATATAGATTTTAAATTTCAGAAAGTGAGATTATTTCTCCTTGAAAGCACTGCTTAACTTCCCCACATAGGTTGTTGAATGTTATTTCTGCAGGATATGCATCCCCTTCATCCAAAGCAGTGCTGCAGCTCAAATAACCCACGAGCTGGTGTTGATCCTGACCAAGAGCTCTGCACTGACCAGCTCCCAGCTCTCTGCACAGCAGTCCAGGGAATATTCCCTGAGGGAGCAGGGAATGGAAGATACACCAATGCAGACACCAGTTCTGGTGCTGCGTTACTCAGTGAACACTTACACATCAGCTACCACCCCAAACAGGACTTACCCCAAAATTCTTTGGTGGCAGAAGGAGTGTTTTTTTTTTTTTATTTTTAATTTATCTCTGCAGCTTCAGGCTATTAGCTAACTGTAAAACCTGCACTTGTCTTGGACAATCATAACAAAGCAGGTAAATCAATTAAAATCTCAGAATGCCTAAAATGTACTCTCGTGTATTACTTCCATCACTATTACTGGTATGTACACACAACACATAACAGAAGATGCATTTCGAGGTTTAACTAAAAACTTTGAATACAAAACATTAAGAAATAAAAGATGATACTCGTATATACTTCTTATTTAATCCCAATGCATTTATAAAATCAAGTGCAGAGTAACCAGCAATGTTTTGGGTTTGCCTGTGTAGCGGAAAAAAGCAGAACTAGCCCAAGAATTGGCTGGCACTGTTTAGGCATTAAATCAATCTCAATACTGCAAACATAAATTTCTATTAGAATTACATAAGAATATACAGAGACTAAATAAGATGCTTAAAATAAAATATAGTCTTATCTACTATATTTATGGGATTAAAAAAACCACTGGCCCACTTCAACTTAAGCATCAGAATGAAATCACATCCTCAAAGGAATTAGTTAAACAGTCCTAATCCTTCATCTTCCAAATCCAGCACTAACTCTCAGACTTTATATTGTTTAATCTGAACAGTGAAGGGGACCATCCTCTAGTTCTCTAACAACATCATGTTTAACCCTTCGAAATGAGAATCAAGGCACAGACCAAAGATTTGAGATGAATCTTCCAAGATTCCAACACCGCATAAGTATACTTAACTAGAAACATGACTAATCACACGAGCCTTGCCAAACAGCAGAAACTCAGCAAATAGCAGTCTGCTCATTCAGAAACTCTGCTGGGCCTTAGTCAGTATATATTTGTAAAAAGAACCTGATATAAGAGCAAAACCTGAGCAGTATTTCTGTGTGCTACAAATAGGAGGAGCTCAAGAATAGGTGTACAACAGCAACAGCTGGACACATAAATATTCCACAGTGGGCATGGAAGGATCATGTGCCATAACTGCTCCTGACAAGGTGGAGCATGAAGCTCCTTGGCCGAATTTTAGGCACAAAAATTTATGGGCAGCAAACACCTATCAAATAAGTAGAGCAAGTCAAGAAAAGAGAGAAAGTGAACTAAATTACCTGGTTATAATACTAATTACAAATTATTCTCCATCACAGGCATGTTGGTTTGTATTTATAATTGGATTAATATCCATATTAAAATGCCACATTATTGTAAACAGAGACTGTATCTTTCAGATTCAAAACATTAATAACTACTCAATAACCTTCATAAATTGGAGGGAAGGGTTTTGAAAAAGACAAAATAATGAAGCAATGAGTTTTTCTCATTGCACAGTATTTCATTTCATTGGGACTTCATCAATGCCAATATTGCACCATAGCACGTGCCAACTTAATGATAAAAGGTTATTTCAAATTTTCATATACTCCAGATGGCAATGATTCAGAAAGAATTATTTCAGCAGGATTAGGAAATCTCTTACGACCACCTCAATTGACATTTCTCATGCTGCCAGCACTACAGTGGATCCTGTGCCTGTGTTCCACATGGCAGTTGCCAGTGTAATTGTACTATTACACACCAGTTGAGAACACAAATACAGCACTGCAATAAACACAAAACGTGCAGAACAGGGCTCACAGTGAAACCCAGGCAAGCCTATAACAGGACAATAGCATTCATTATTTCTTAACACTATCCATTTCACCTAAATGAAACCCAGAATATTTTAAATATTTTCACAAGGACACTCAGTAAATTACAAAACCAGTGACCCATTATTTTCCCCAGCACACAATGAAGCTGTCAACAAACATTTCAGAAACATATCTAAATGGCCCATTTGAAATTCTGTATTCTTTTAACATTCTACAGTAAATTCACACCACTACAAGAGACCCTCCCACTATAGAGGACTGCATAGGATCAGAAAAAAGAAGCTCTTTTCTCAGGGAAGGGCTGAGACAATGAAGTAAGAACAGAATTTGAGAGACATTCGCCTTTTAGGGAAGACACTGACAGTTGGATTGTTTTGTGGTTTTCCTCTGCACAATTTGAGAATAAAAGCATAGCAGCAGCAGACATTTGCAGCACATGAGAAGATGAAGAAATACTTTAACAGAATTCATAATCTGAGATACACTTGCACACAACAAGCCAATGGGAGGGATCTCCACTGTAGACCACTTCTAACTCAAACTCATTTTGATGCGCTGTAATTGTGACTGTAATTAAATCAGTCAAGTACCTGGCTTTTTAATCTACTGCTTACCTTGCTCTGCCTTACCTGCCTTTCATAAAGCAGCAGTGTTGGTCAGTTTTGTGGTTTGTTACTGATTCTTCCAGTAAAAAGCAATATACACAAGGGCACTGTTACTTGCTTACATCTATACATGACCTATAAAGGATCCGCTTTCTCATGGTTAATAGACACAGACTGGAAGGAATCTCCCAGATGAAGACAAACAGTGCACAGCAATAAAAGCACAATCAGCTCAGTGCCTACAAAAAGGCTTTAGGATGAAGGATGAAACCTACAGCTAAAGACAGAAAAATGTTTCCTTCTGATCAGGTGAGGCAGTGTCTCAACCCTTGCCACATTTATCCAATTAATAGACTGTGGCTTGCAAACACTGATAAGGGTACTGCAATTTAATAATCTAATCTGTATTCCTAGAAATGAAAGCTCAGTTCCAAACACACAGTTGGCTTGGATTTCCAGTTCTGGCATGATGTACATCTTTCTCTGCTATGTACTGGCATGGACAAATGGACAATTAAATCCCACAAATATCAAAGAACAAAAACACTTGATTAAAAAGGTATGTCAAGTTCTAAAATGCAGCACAACCTCCTGTGTGAAACACGACCACAGAAATCCCTGTTCCTTGCAGTGTTAAACCTCATGAGCTAACATCTACCTAATGATCTCACCTAATGATCTTAAACATCTCCTCCTGACCACTTGTTTCATGACAAATGCAGCTCTTCTCCGGCATACCACTTCTTCCTCCCTATCTGGAGTGGTGGTGAAAACCAGGAAGAGTAAAATCCCTTATCTTCCTAGAAAGCAATTGAACTGGGATTCAGTTATCACGAAACAGAATGATGCAAAAGAAAAATCTACTCCAAGGTAAAATGTAAACTAAAATTCTTCAAGAAAATCCTAAAGGTGATTTCTATTATGTGACTTGTTCAGAACTGGATTTGTAATTTCTCAGCATCCTTTTGCAGCATACTCTTAATTATCTGGTTGTCACAAGAGCAGCTCATTGTTTGATGCAATACAATATTCTACTGACATCCTTTGGACAATGTTTTCAGGATAACCTATCTATAGTTATTACACTGCATGCTTAGAAGATGGATGTTTTCTGAAATACATATTTAATTAATGCTATTTAACACACAGTTTGACTGAAGGGTAGCAGCACACAATTGGTAAAGTTTGAGATTATGGGGCGGGCACTACACACAGAATTAAAACCACATTAAACTGAATCATTTAAATCAATCTATATTTGCTTACAGTATCTGCAAAGTGAAGCACACATTATGACCAAAGATAATCACATTAAGATTTCTGGCAATGCTCTACAATAGAAGCTATCTGAAATAGAAGACAGTAATTGTTACTAAATTGTGACAGAATCCCTGTGGAGTTAGGAGTTATAACAATATTAGTCATGTAGGTTCAGGATGATTAATGATACTGCAAAAACTATCAAGATTGCAGCAATTAACCCTTACAGGCAAAGCCCACAGTAATTACTGAGACAAGACAGACATAAGACTCTTATTGTTGCATACCTGACCCTTACTGTTGCATTTTTAGTGCAGTTACCTGGCACCTTTCAGGAGCTGGTAGGGATCTGGCCCACCAAGTTTTCCTTATTTGTCTGAATAGCTTGAATCATGTCAGATGACTTAAAACTGTTTCATTTTTCATGTGTTTCATTCTTCGGTGTTTCTTTTAATATGTTTAAGAAGGGAAATGCCTGTTTCTTTCCAAAGGACATTCCCTCTGTGAAGTCTAGATCTAAACCTGGGGAGAATCAGCAGAAAGACCTCACAGCTGTCCTTGCTGATACTGAGGAACTAAAACCAAGCATCTTTTCTTTTTTACAGCCCATTTTTTCCTCTACATGACATGAGCCAAGAAAATTAACCAGCAACATCAGTACAGCTGAAACTAGCTCCTTATGCCTTCAGGAGATAAATCCCTGAGGATAGACTTTTAGAGTAACTTTGAAAATGTAGTATCAGACTAAGTAAGACATGAATAATTAGAAGAACTAGGTCCATAAGCCAATAAATACAAGGAAAAAAAAATCCATCCTGTTCCCTTAGTGTTTATCATATACCCTGAAAAGCTAAACTCCACAAAAGAGTGCATCTAGTATAATAGCTTTTCAGCTTTAACTATACTCACTGCAACCCTTAATAATCATATTTGAAATGTGTGCATAGCGTCAAACACACACCCAAAATGTTTTGGTAAAAGAATAAGATTAAATTTTTAAGTTGCTCTGTCCAACTTTGAGCACAGAAAAACAAATGAACTGCTGCACAGCCTGTTACATTAGAACAATACCGTGGAATAATTACAAGTTCTAAGATAAAATTAAAATTACCATAATAATTCTCCTGTGAAACAATCCAATCTATGCAGACTACGAATTGCTACAAGGTTGAAAAAATGCATTACCACATCAAGTCAGGCAGATAAATAATTCTATTTTCGTTACTTAGTGGAGATATTTAAAAGGTTATGCAGAGCAGGATGAAAAACTGATTATATTTGCAAATTATGTATTGGTCACATTGAAGGACCAGCTCTTTACCCACACACCAGCACTAGAAAGCCAGCTATGCAAACTGTGAGGAAAAATATGATTCCACAAGTTTCTCGCTGAGGAGAGCAGAAGTCCCAATCTATTGGGCCCACTTTCAGGCACCACAGGTGGTATCCAGCCAGGGACATTTTTGTGCCTGTTTTCCTGTGCTGTTCCTTGTATCACTTCCTTTAGAGTCCTTTTGTGAAAGGCTTTTTCTCCTCCCTGCCTCATACACACAAGAAAACCAGAAAACTTTGCTTTAATTCGAGACAAAACAAAGCATTCCTCTATTACTCTACTCAGAGAGACAACAGTCAAGATTTCATGATCTGATCTTCTCCTCTTTCCCACAAATCTGTAAATGTCTATATTTAAGGAACTAAACTCCCCCAAAGCACTCGGGACACTCTTTTCCTTCTGCCCCTAATGAGAGGTGAATCATAGAATGGTTTGGATCAGAATGGTTTGGGTTGGGAAGGATCTTAGAAATCATCTATTTCCAATTCCTCCACCATGGACAGGGATGCCACCCACTAGATCAGATTCACAGAAATCACACCAGAATCTTAAAAAGGACGAGCACTCTTCAGGATCAGATTTTATCTGCTTGCAATTAAAACAAGAGTAGGGAGTGTAGGCTCCCTGGTTTAGTTGGATGTAAAACTGCAAAGGTAAAACACAGACTCAGCCAACCAATGAACCTTTGCAGATTCCAATCATGTTCATAAAAGAGAAGTACAACTATGAAGATCATTTGACTTTATGTCAGCTTTTTAATCATATTATTCCCTCATGGTTTAATTTGCTCTGTACCTATCACCATCAATCTGAATGCACACCACTGCCCATTAATGTTACATTTACAGTCTACAAGTTTTATAGTACAGAAAAATTACTAATACAAGCCACCTCAAGCATCAAACAGGAAAACAACCACAAAAATTGTGATCATAAACTCACGTTTCTCTCTGATCCATCAGTAAAGAGGAACAGTCTATAATCTGCAAATTGCATATTGACAACGGGTTTTCAATCATTTGACAAAAGAAACCACAAGTCTGAAGAGTGGAAGTAAACTAAAACAGGATAAATCCATGTTGTTTGGGTAGCAATTAAAGCTAATCACGAAATCAGAGGGTCAGTCTTATTTATATTGATTTTAAATGTCTGTGTCTTTCTGACTCTCCGGGGCAAATACTCACTTTGAAGGAATCAAAGTGTGGACATCCCGTGTGTGACTCAGTGGAGCACAGGAAAGGTCACCAGCTGTGACAGGCACGTGCAATGGAGGTTTGAAAACTGTCCTGTAATTTCCCCATCAGGGAGGGGTCATTAATAAGAAGTGCCATTGTACAACACTACAGGGTAGGACAAGAAGTCAAAGAGATGGAATCACTGGGTTGGTGTAGAAAAAATCTCTGCTGGACAATCCTGTAGCTCAAACCAGATTGATGCTTTTAAAAACAGCCTTTTATTTTACCAGAGTTACCCACAATGCATCCTAAGGTAACACTTGTTCTTTTTCTCACCTGTTCTTACCCAGTTTAACTCCTCTAATCAATTTACTGGCACATAATTTCTATTTACACATATCTCTTTGAATTACTGGATTAAAAAAGGTAAATGACAACACTGTTTCAAAGGTGATTCTCCATAGTATTATTCCTCTGTAAGGATTTAAGGCCTTTATCACCACACTGCCTGGGTATTTCCTCCATTTCCTTTTTAATATTCTTTGTTACACAGCCATTATGAAATGCAGATTAAGTTTTAAAAGACCAAGGTACACAAACCATCTGAAGTAAGGAATTTTCCACGTTTGGATTCAGAAAGATGGATCTGATTTTTACATGAATAAACTAGACTCTGAAGACTTCTATCCCAATGAAAGAGGAAGCAGAACATCATTTCATGTCTGAGAAATCCATAAAAGGCAATAGATGCAGAAATACGAGTACGATGCATCCTGTGAGCCACAGACAAATACAGACCAGACACAGGATTTCCTGAGCACACAGATCACCACGCTTTTGCCTGGGGATGATAAAATTACCTATTTCCCTGGTCCCCATGCAAGAAGCTTTCAGCAACTAAGGGCTGCCATGAAACACCACCACATGATTTCCCAGTGCACTGGGGACTGAAATGGGGCTGGCTCTCAGTGTATCCTCAGAGCCTTCAGAGTCCACAGAAGATGGAGAACTGCTCCCTGTGCATCTTGAATAACGCCTGGAGCAAAGCAATCCTTTGCTCTCTGAAAGTGCCACACAAGTCAATATACATCATGCAATACAATTTGCTAAACTTCTGGTCCTGGCATGACTTCTGTGTTCCAGGTTCACCCTGGTTCTTCAGTGACTCTGAGCTCATTGCTCTTGTTCTTTCTCAACTTCAGTACGAAAATATAATTTCAACCTGATGGTTTCTAACACGAGAATGAGAAATTTGTTTTTCAAGAAAACTGAGCCACCAGACTCACAGAAGGTATTTATCATAATTAATTTTGTGCGTGTACTTTCAAAACCATCACATACATACACAGAACTAAAGAGTGGAAAAATTTGGCCTGGTATCAAAAATTAAAAAATTTTACTTTTTGTTAGTCAAACAACAGGAAACCAGCATATTTAGTACAAAGTAGCCCAGAAACTGAGTGGGGTCAAACTCCATACAAACTTGGGGCAATCTCCTCTTTGGGTTTAGTTTCATGAGTTTAATACAGCCATTCCTTTATTTTTCCTGTCAGATGAAGCTTATTCACACAAAAGCTCTTTGATCTTACTTAGAACGAATGGTTCTTGACAGTTCTGAGTAACTATTACAGATGAAATATGTACCTAGATGTTGTAGATGCACATAAATAAACATACTAATGTACTCACCCCAACAGTGTTAACCCAGAAGAAACTTCATTCTTTAATTCTGTCAATTCTAATCAAAAGGTAGGATCAATATCCTAAGCAGCAGGTCAGAGCCCCAGAAAAGCAGTATTCACACCCTGTCCTGAGGCCTGTAGAGTCCAGCAGCTTCCCCCATAACCCTGACACCCACCCTGCTGCTCAGGGGAGGAGGTGGAAGAGTCAAGAATGGAGGAATGAAGGTGAGCCTGGGAATAAGGGATGGGTGGGAATAAGTGTTATTAGTTTTTTCACAGTTTTTCACTACCCTACACTATATTTATTTAGCAATAAGTTAAATTAATCTTTACCAAGTCAAATCTTTCCCCTTGATGGTAACTAGTGATTGATCTCCTGTCCTTAATCGATGAGGGCTTTTTTGCTATTCTTTTCACCCCCAGCCCTCATGTAGACTGTGAATTGAGAGTGGCTGGGTGGGCACCTGGCAATGTTTGACAATGCTCATCTTGCAGCCAGCACCAAGGCAGGAGCAGGTGAACAGGAGAGACACCAGACATGGAGAACTTACTTGTGTGTCACACTCATTCACCAGTTTTCCTTGTGACATTTCACACGGCATCAGCTTATAAAATCCAGCGGTATCTAAAACCACGGGGCAGGATGACAAGGTCAGCCTTTGGTACAGGCTCAGTCTCTGGACCAGCCTGTCTCCCACAATAACCCTACACACACAGGCCATGCAGGGAGAATTGCAGGAGTTACTGCAGTTACACAAAGGAGAATTGCAGACAACTTCCTCCATAATCTCACTCTTGGGAAAAGGAGTGAACTCCCACATAGCATCTTACTCACCCCTGCTATGACAGAATCAAAGGAATGCCATCAATAGCTGCCAGGAGCGCATTGCAATCTCCCCAGAAATTAGATTAAGATGATATTACTGGCCTTAGGCAAAGTGACCAAACTCAGCTGAGCTGGTGTGTAGCTCCCAGACACGGCCTCAGTAGGATGTGGATTACCAGCCATGGCAGTAAGGCCACAGAGGAGAAGGCAGGTGTGACCCCTAGACTGAGCAAACCTAAAAAATTACAATGTGGTGACTCAACATCAACATCCTGATGCAATGCATAAAAATCTCCTTATCACAGCTGCAAGGGAAAAAGTCATCCTTCCCACTCACCTGTGGAAAAGACAGAGTGGAGCTAGGGGAATTAGCAAGAATTGGAAAATACAGTTGGAAATGGATGGGCCTAAACTTACAACCACACAGTTCTTTTATGCCAAGTGTTGTACCAGCAATTTTTCCCCTTGTCAGAAGCAACAGGCTTAACCCTACAGTCAATATTAATGTGAGGGGAATATACAGTCTAATGAGAATTGCACTCATCCTATTCACAGCACCCTGGCAGATCAAACAAGGACCATTTCCTACTTTTCCAATAACATATATTCTTAAAAGCCTGAGGCAATTTTCCAGTCACAGACATTGGTACCAATAAACAACACAACTTTGACTGAAATAGTTCTTGAAATTTACCCAAAAGGTGATTTTAAGATTTCATAATGGGCTCTTCAATTACAGTTTCCAGATACACTTTAAAATAGCATTTATTGAACTTGTTTCATTCAGACCAAAATAGTGATCAAAGCAACTTAAGTAAAGCTACTTCTTTTACTGCTTTAACATTTAATCACAGTTTAGGGTCACCTGAACTGTATGCATTCAACAGACAACAAGTTCTATTGCTTACTGATGTACAGCAGGGAAAATGCAATCAATTTATATTGTGTCTATTAGTGTACTTTTTAGAATTATACTATAAATCACACCTACTGCTGTGGGCAGAGCTGCTGCATTTCTGTTCCTACTGTCAAATGAAAATGCTGAAAGCAGGAAAAGCTGAAAGCAACAACAAGGAGGCAAATGAGGCACAGTGTACAACAACAAAAATGGGAAAGTCAGACTGCACACCACTGTCTTGGAAGAAACTGGGCTGATTTTTTTATAGGGTGTGCATTTGAGAACTGTGCAGCTATACAATGTCATGCCAAAAAGAGCCTCATGGAATTTAACAGCTGCAGAGAACCAACAGATCTCAGTGGCTTTAAGAAATAAAACACCAAGTATTTCAGCTCAAGGTGAGATTACACTCCAGCAATGCAAATATAACAGCATCCAACAACAGTGTAAAAACCCAACTTTGGTATTAAATGTTTTTCCTGCAGGGGTTTCTCCACACCTCAAACATATTTCATCTCCAATAAAATTAAAACCCAAATTTAAAACTACATGAATACATGTTACAATCCTGGAAAAGGAACTTCAGTTTAAAAGCTCTTTCAGCAGCTATCACATATTTATCAAACTAACTACTCTGTCAATTTAAGGCTCTGGCAGATTTATGCAGGTGTTAAGAAAGAGGACTTCGATTTATTTCAGACTACTGGGCTGAAATATTGCTTGCTTGATAACAACAGAATCGTCATACACTAAGAAAACCTCTCACCTTCTGAAGTTCTGCATCTCAAACCATATGCTTATGACAGATTCAAGTTTTCACACAATTTCATTTAGGAATAGGGAGCATTGCTCTCCTGATTACAAAGGTCAACTTACAGATTAACACCAACTACTGTATTTCGTTCTTTCCATCATGCAAAGAAAATAATTTGGAATATACATGTAGGAAGAAATATATGTAGAAATGTCTAGGTAAATCCTCTCAGTTCAGGAATCACACGTGTTTAAAAGATTTTTGCAGCAGTATATGTTCTTACACTGATCTATCTAGATCTGAAAGACAGAATGTTTGAGCCCGAAATATTATTCTCTAGTCAACTTCTTCACTTGGTTTTAATATTTCATCCCATCAACATTTTTCTTGTCCTGTTTAATTGTGTTCAATTTAAGAAAAAAAGGTTGCAAATCCTTCAAACAATACAGAATCTCCAGGCAGCACAAGATTATCCAGCTTCCAGTCCCATTATTTGTTCATGCAGGATAAGAAAAAGTACACTCATTAAGGGAGAAAGTCTCTTTGTGTAAGCAAATACCTTCATATTCTACTAAAAATCAGCAAAAACAACCTTTATTATTCATCATCACAAACATATTGTTTTAAAATAAAACAAAACATTTAAGTGACACATTCTCTTTCCTAGCATCTGGCCTACACTAAAATAAAACCTGACGAGGCCAGCAGGAGTTTTCCTCACTGGAATAACAGGGCTAACCATGCTGCCATTAATGAAAAATGATATTTAAGTTTGCCTTCAAACAGTTTAGCCAATGTGCAGACAGCCTTAAAAAGAACATAATGCTGATTTAGAGGGCCATCACCTTTATCTAAATCAGAGGGACAGACATAAAGAGACAAACAACTTTAATTCAAAGAACTTGCGTCCCTCTGCCTCTCGACAGAGCCGAGCACACCCGACTGCAAACAGCAGTGCAAGAAAAAGAATGGATTAATTTGAAGATAGTGGACTTCAGGGATCCTGACTAATAAGATAGTTTTTCTTTTCAGAAACATGGTAGAAATGAATCAGACTAGTGCAGTTCCACAGGACTAATGAAGAGCTCTCCTGAAAAAATCTGAATATGCATCAGTTAAAATTTGATGAAGGTACTGAGAGCATCACTCTGGAGACTGGCTCCCCCTCACCCCTTCTTCTCTTAACCATGGCTCCATCACCTTCAAAGTTAAAATTAGGACCTCAGGAAATTCTTCCTTAAATAAAGATTAATATAAAATAGAGCAAAATCTTCTAACCAGGAATACTCATGGGGTGGATTTATTTTGTGTATATTACTCCAGGAGTCTCATCAGAATAAGTAAAATTGAAACCAAGGGTGAACGAAGAGGAACAACAGAAAACTAAAAAAGAAATATTCTTAGCATTTTTAATGGAGAATTTCAGAATTAACTGAACACTTTGTGGTTTTTCAAATAGATTTTTTTGAATTCTGCAGAGATTTAATGCAAATTATTCCAAACACAAAATAACAGAGGAGAACAAATTTTATTATTGCTATCAATGGTTTTTGCAGTGTTGCCTAGAAAACCAGATTCAAATTAGGCAAACACTGAGGAAATAAGAAAAAAGCCCACAAAAAATGCCCAAAGCAGGATACCCTAAAAACCCCAAGAAACATAACCAATGAGAAAAATAACCTTCCAGGTTCTTTTCACCTTATTAAACTGAACTTGAGCTTCTTAACAATTCTGTGGTCTAGGGGAAGGAGTTACTATTCAGTCTTGATGGAAAATACACATGAAATTCCATTGTCTCTTTTGATTTTTAGGATTGTTTTGTTTCTGTTCACGACAAAAGCAATGAAAAGAAATCTGTTTGATGTACAAGATCTCATCATGCATCATGAAAACAATAAATACCTCAAATCCTTACTATTATCATATGAATGGTTTGTGTTAATCCCTGTTCTAAGCTGGTTCTCTTGCAAATGGAGTTCTGTTCTAGCCCAAAGCTCTGGCCCAGGCAGTGCAGGAAGAGATTTGAAGCAGGTCCAAGCAGGATGAGCTTGCCCAAAGCTGCCAAAAGGCTTCACTTTTTCTTCCTCTCTTTATTCAAATTGATCAAACCCATTCTTGTTTACAAGACACAACCATGTGTCAGTGGCATGCACTTCTTGAGAAGTGAAGACCTACACTTAGAAAATTACGGGGAATTCTAGCAAATGCAAAATCCCTAGAAATGCAGATTTTCACCATCCCAGAAAATAGTGGCATAAACCTTTTAAGTATTCCAGCATTCACAAGCCAAAAGCCTGCGTCAGAATTTCAGAGGGAGAGCAGGTTTTGCCTCAGATTAGATCCATGGACAATGTTTCTGCACCAAATATGTTTCTCCCTTTTTAACTGCAGTTTACTCGTGGTACATACCTGGAAAACTGTTCCTGCAGCCCCCGCATCTGAGCTCTGCTCCTCTCCGACTCCAGGGTCACCTCCCGTAATCTTTTTTCACTCTCAAGTCTCAAATGCCTTTCTTCCTCCAACTCATGTATCAGCTTCTCACGCTGAAATACCATAAAGATTTGTTCATTAATTTTAACCATAAACCGCACTTTCAGGATAAAAATATACATTTAATTTGAGAAAAATTATCAAAAACTCATAATAAGTAACCTACTAATGAATAATTTTTAATTCATTTTTGTGCAGCAGTGTTACAGAAGGAAGAATATTTTCACAATGTCCCATCACACTGAGCTACCCCTTCCTCAGCTCACTCATGGAGGTCAGCATACTGAAAAACAAACACCCGCCCTCTCTTTCAAAGTGCTTTTCCTTTGCCCCCATTCAAAATAAATATAAAAAATTGTATTTGAGATCTGTGACCCATCTTGTTTAAATGCAGACATGGGGAGCATGAAAAAAATCAAGAGGTCAACTTGTCACCCATCCCTGAATGTTTCAACCTCACAAGGAGGAAAAGAACCTGATTCTGCAGCCACTGGTTTTCTTGTTTTGGCTGAGAGGACGATCCCTATCAGTAGAAGAGAGTTTATTTGAATTTACTTAGTCAAATACTAGGATAATGAATGGATTTTAAAAACTGAGTACAAAACAAACCAATATGAGAGCAATAAAAATGTCATTAATATTACTAACAGCTCTCAAAGGCAGGTAAGATATGGGTTTTGCTAATTCTTAAAACACAGGACCCAAAAACCCAACCCACAACATACAGCACTATCTGGATAAATCTACATGTCATGGCCTAACATTGTTTTTTAAATAAAAAGAAAGAGCATCATATAAAGGATACCTAAAGATGTTAAAATTCTATTTCAATAGTGGCTAAATACAATTAAAGAGGAGCAGAAAAAAAATAACCTAAAAATTATTAAAAATGTTATTGCAATTAAAAAAAGTATTTATAGCCTTTTCCGTGTGACCCCGTTAAATGAAAACGAAATGAAATGAAATTTCACCTCAGTGAATTTAAATGAGATAACAAATCAATCAACCCCCCAAGGATTTTATGTGGCACTTCATTACTCTCTGTCAGTGATGGGGTTCCCATGCCTAGGAACAGGTGAGGTCACTGTAAAGCTGCAGTGGGTTCCCCACCCATCTGCTTTGTGCCTGTGGCGCAGGGAGATTTGCAGCCTGTCAGACAGCCTGACATAATTCCATGTCTGCTCTAAATTTCCATGGCATACCTGCAAAAATGTATATAAAAATTATCCCTACAGTTTCATTACTAAATAACAAAGGTATCTCTGAGATAAGTCATTAAATGGGGGAGACAGGCTATTTGTACAAATCTCACAGCTATAAATCTTACTGGATAATAATTTACAATAGCAGTAACCAGGGGACCAAAAATACGAACATTGCCAAGTGGAAAACGGATCTTAAAGACAGTGATAAATAAGCAGATGCCACAAAGGGAGGCTGCAAAGGTTTAAATGAAATATCTATATGCTTGTGAAAAAACAGGAGAAATTACTCAGAGAATAGAGGGGTTCTTTCTGGTTGGCCATATGCAATACCTGGAAAATGGGAAACTGCACAGCAAGAAACAAATTCCTGGCAAATAAATACATTGTTCTAACGAAATTATCTAATCACTGTCCTTAGTGTTGCACAGCCACGTCCCACCAGGTGCTGAGTAATCCTCCTGGTTTCTGCCACAGGAGGAAGAGCAGAGTTCAGCACCAGGCAGAAGACAGACAGCAACTGGCTCACAGAGGAGAACTCAGGCTAATGACATGGGAAGAATATTCACAGCAGTCAGTAATGCTCCAGCTTAGATCCCATCAATGCCAACTTCAAAATGATCCTGCTCAGGATCTTTCATTTAAATGATCCTGCTCAGTTCCTTGCTGAACTGCTGTCAGCATCTTCTCCTGTAGGGAAGTTTCACTTCTGATAAAGGGACATCTAGGACCCCCGAGTCAGTGGGCAAGAAGGAAAATGACATAAAAGAAATACGTAACTACCACCTGGGACTTAAGAAAAGCTTTTAGATGACACTGGTGTCTACAGACACTGGGTTTAAAACCAAATGTGCAGCTGGTTCTAAAGGAACTGAGAATCCTTCTTGGAGGAAACTCAGGTGCTCCTATGAACACCTGAGCAGCCAAACTGACCCAAGACTGCACTGACACAGTAAAGATTAACTACAGCAATGGACTGGAAAACAGAGATTCAGCCATGCCCTCATGGCTTATTCAGCATCACAAGAGTCACAGTGATCTTATTCCGATACAGCAACTACCTCTGCATGTCCCCTATGCTGTCCCTGCTCTGGTCCTCAAATAAATCTTCCTACATTATGTACAAAGCCAGATCTCCACGGGTAGGACAGACAAAAAGTGACACTCCAAGAAGCAGATGAGTCTTCTGTTGTCCATCTCGCTGCCAAGGTTTCTGCAGGCTGCTGGCAGCTCCACTGCTGTCCTGCAGAAGGACTGTGCTGTACCTACAGGCTCATCACAAACCCACACCTTCTGGTAGAGAACTGCACAGACAGCACGGAGTCACAACCCCAAACTTCTCCCTACAGGTCAAAGAGCTGTGCAGGCTATTTCTAGGTTTCATCCACCTCTTGCTGATAGATCAGAGAATGCTGTTGCTGCCATTTCCTCCTGTTCATGTGGGGAAGGCTGTGTTATCATCCTAGACACAAAGATCAGCACATCCACATGGGGATTTTTTTTCTTAAGAAGAAAGAACGTATGAATTACCTTAAGAAAAGTGCTCCTAAACATGCAACAAATGGGCATTACGAGCACAGTAACATTTCAGGACTGAAATCCCTAAACATTAGGAACTTCTGGAATGAGCTAAATGTCCAGTTCCAACTCAGCCACCTCACAGGCAAGAATTACAACACATTATTTGTTACATGAGCACATACTGCTGCTGTACGAAACTCCTGCTCCTTTCAGGTTTAGCAACAAACCAGTCACCAGGCTACAAGACCAGAAACACCAGCACTGACCTATGGCCCTGAAATTCTGGGTTCTGTTCCCAGCCACCAAAACCCTCCTGTATGAAGAGGGCCAAGATGTGCCCACAGGAAAGCTGCACAACAACACCACCATCAGCCCCCACTGCTGGGATTCTTCACAAGAATTTACTGGCAACCCTGCAGCACTCCTGCCATTTCTTGCAGGCAGAAAGCACATCTGCTTTCAGCCAGATCACAGACAATAAATACTGTGAAGTGGGGAGAAAAAGGTGTAGGAGACTACCCACACTTGGGAAGTTTTCAGTCTGCAGGACACAAAACACTCAGCTATACTATGCACAGAAAGTAGCTCCCAGCAGTAGTGACCTTATCCACCAGAAAAAAGAACTAGATTTTTATTCAGACCCAGAAAATCCATAATGAAGTGTCAGAAGAGAGAAGTGAGCCTAACGTACAGAAAGGCCAGGATTAAACAGATTTTTTACTTTTTTTTTTTTGTCTCCTGGAAGAAAAAAACATATCCCTGAACTTTGCAGGAATTTTGTGCTGACATAATGCACTTTAGAAGCTCCTCTGTACTAACCCCACTTTATTTCTGTGCAAAACAAAGGTGTGTGAGAAGAAATAAACAGAACTCGTTAAAGGGTTTAGAGTGAATATAAGCTTAATAGAAAGTAATAGAATTAGCATGCTATGTGAAAAAAAGGTTGAATAAAAAAAGTATGTGAAATGCTTCAGTTCATTTCAACACTAGAAAAATCATTGCCATCTTCCAATGAAGTTATGTATTCCCACTTGCCAATTCCTCTTTAATTACAGATTCTTTTCTCCACGAGCTCTGCTCAAACTACTTTTCCCTGTTTCCTCTCCTTGCAGCACAGCTGTACCCTTCCCTTCTTAGAAGCATAACCTTTTCTTGATTCTTGCTTCCCCTTTTCAGCCTCCCCAGAGAGCCTGACTTTCATCACATCACCCAGCCAAATTCCTGATGACTTTCCAAACAGGCAAAAAAAATTTCATGTGAACAAACTAGAGTGAAAGACAGTGTTAGCAAACTCTCCTGATACTTTCGTGCAAGTACTGGAATATTTTAACACGGAACAAAGTTTCACGGGCTGCTCATTATGCTCCTGAGCCAGCGCCTGCACTTCAGCAAGGTTCTTTTTTGTGTAGCTGTAGAAATGTTCGTGTCAAAATGTTTCATTCCTCATCCAGGCAGGGACGTGTACCACACGTTAAGTCATCTTCTAAAAGTTAAGGAAGGAATCCAATCTGAGCTACTCACGATCAAAACAAAACGCGTGAGAACTATTTATAACTAAACTGGGAGTAATGCATGTGTTTGACAGAAAAATGTGATTTGTTCCTCAGCGCTCCATGAAGAGACCAAGAGGCACCATTTGTTCTCAGAGTTAGTGTTTAATAGCTGTGCTCTCAGTCTGAGGACTAACCCTGTGCAGCCATACAAGAGTCTCCCGAGAGGAGCTCAACCATTTGTGTCTCCCTCAATTACCTCGGGATGGTCACAAATGTCAGCACCCGGCCCTTTCACGTTCCACAAAGTGGAAATGTCTGGTCTGTTGGCTGAGGAAGGATGAGTGTGGATGGGGCAGGTGCAGGCAAGGCAGACAGCAGCACTTGGTGCTGTGGGGAGAGGGATGCACAGCAGCTCCTTTGCTCCTGAACAGCCGGACACCAGCACACAGAGAGAATGTGCGGCATGCCATGGAAAGGCTGATGTCTCACCTCTTCTTCATTTCAGGGCTATTCCATTGTTAGCTTTAAATCTAGACATGGATGACACTAAAGCCTTCAAAGTCAGGGATTCGGAGTTTTGCCTCCTTCACCTGTTACTGCTGGTAAAATCATCAAATGTCTCATCAGAACGGCAGGACCAACTTCATGAAAGTACTTCTCAGAGAAGTACCCGGTGATTTCTCCTCATGAGGGTCAAGCATTTCAAGTAACTCAAGCAGATTTCTAATTCCAAAACTCTCCATCTCCCCGTCTTTATCTTAGTGTACAAACTTCTTTGTAATTTTTTGTCCCTCAGGTCCTGCTGAGGATGGGGAGCAGAAGCAAAGCTGACCCAAGGCTGAGGTCAGCCTACCACATCAGAGCATTTTCTTTTTTAACTTGTTAATTTATCTTTTGCATAAAAAAATCATAACATGATAATCAATAATTTTATCTATATGTTAAAGGAAAACATGGCTGTGTGTCAAGATTTAAAACTAAAGATGACTGCAAGTGAAGAATTAGAGGTGTGGGGTACACACACACCAAGCAGGCTGCACAGGGCATTGGCATCCATCAAGAACAGCCCAACACTTCCATTAGGAACTGCTCCCTCCTCCTGTTTAGCTTATCCTTGGGCCTTACAAAAAGCAACTCTTCAGAACAGTGAGATATAACCTGACTGATCAGTTCAAATATCAAAAATGTCTGAAGAGGGGCGCACATGCAATCTCTCATCACTAAGGTTATACTATAAGCAGGAGAAAGAGCTACAGATTAAGTAGAAATAAGGATCCTCTAATCTTGAATTTGTTCTTTGCTTCCCCTGTGCATCCCAAGAAAGGGTTTACTCTGGTGCTGCTAATTATGCAAACATGGGACCAATATTTTGTCAAAAAAAGTCTACATGAGAATATTTAGCACAGGCTTAATGTTGCCCAAAATCAGGCTAATAACCTTCACATTAAATTTTTAACAACTACTTTAAAGCATTTGCTAAAGAGGGTCACAATTTCTATGTAATTAATATTGATTTCAAACAGATACTTTGCAATGAATTTAAATGATGGGAAGAAAAGATTAAAATATTTTTTGGTTTAGAGTTTGAAGTACCATTAAGTCATTGCAAACCCAATCTGAGTTTTTATGTATTTATTTTTAATGCATTTTCTGATGCTGTTCCTCTGACACCTTGCCATAAAAGTCATAATTTAACAGACTCATAGTCTGGTTTACAGCACAACATCCCACGAGCCAGAGAGAATGTAGCCACAGAGTAGACAACAATGAAAACTGAATGAAGCAAACAAATAGCAGCTACTAGAGGCACACTAAAATTAGTTTTTCTAGCAAGTCAATGCCCAATACTCTTATGAATAAATATGCATTCAAAGTATTCAAGCCCACTATTTTATCACCCTTGTATGCCCTTTTGAAAGACTGCTGCAGGCAGGAGCCCCAGAACAGCCTGGGACAAGAGATGAGAGAGGGATGGGGAAGCAGTTCCATTTCTCAATAATTAATTATGAAATATTAATTGAAATAGAAACCAGAATTTGCAACTTGGTCTCCCAGTTGGTTTAGCAAAGGAAGTCATTCTTCCTGATGCAATGAATATTTAATTCTCCCAACAAAATGCCTGGTGATTAAATGGTATTTGTTCGAGTGCCACAAAATACACCTGAGCCCCAGCTGCTGGGGAAAGGAAAGTACACATGTCCTCTCTTTTACAGGTATTTTGTGAGAACTTGTGTTTGAGCCTTGCAAATCAAACAGGTCAAGGAGCCCAGGGAGGTTCACCCTCATCTAACACAGAAGGTGGGTGGAATCTCTTTGGTGAGATTTTCACCTCTCTCCAGAGGCAGCTGGACCTGCTTGTCCTCCTCCAGCAAAGCCCAGTGCTCTCCTCCCAAACTCCTCATGTGCAACCTGCTCCCAAATCCAGCACACAGGATATTACAGTCCTCTATCTGCACCTATTTCACTCACAAATGACAGGAAAGAAATGTGATTAAAAACCAGAGTGCATATATCATTTTTTATTTCATCATGAATCGCACTGGGTACTGTATTTTCGTTCAAATTAAAATGAGTCAAACTTCAGTGTCCTTTGTTTGCTACTCATCGATCCCTGTTAAACCAAATGTTTCTCATTCTGTAATCAATACTTCTCTGCAAAAATAAACCCAGGCCCTGACAAACAACTTTGCAGAACATTGCAGCATTCCTTGTAGTGGACTTTCTCAGCATGAAAAAACATTCCCCCAAAGAATGGGGAGAAAAGAAATGCACTGCTTACTGTGCTTATTACAATTTTTTACAGGCTGCTTACAGTGGAATCATTTTACTGAAGAAAGACTTATTAAATTAAGCAGCTATTGAAAGCAGGGCTTTCCACCAGTGGCAGTGCCTTTGTCCCTCGTTATCTTTTCCAGCTATACTGGGAATACTGAGAACTACCCTTAAACACCCAAAGCCTTCCCAGGGATGGAGTTACAGGTGTATTTAAAGCACAGTGAAGCACTGAAATAAAAACAGAAATAACATAAACACTTAGAGGGTTCATGGAGGGAGAGGTAGCTTTATTTCCACGTCTCTTCAGAATAAAAAAGTTAACGCTGAGGTTGTGGGGCTGCTTTGCAACCAAAACAAATTTTTTCATTTCACCTTTCACCTGACAGACTTGTACTACAGAGGCTAAGGAGGAAATTTCCTTGGTTTATATTAAGCATCTACTTTTTCCCCCAATTATTTTATGATGTAACCATTTTCCTTAAACTTATTCCTGCTAAAGCTTTGCAACAGTAAGATATAAATAGTATAAAAAGCAGTATCCTAATTTTAGGCTGGTATCTTCTAGCTTTTTCATACCAGTAAGAAAAAATGATGGTTCTTGAGAACAGCACGCTGCTCCCAAAATGACAGGCCCAAAAAAACAGGGGAAAATCTAACTGACACTAAATAATTTCTTTTAGCATTTTCTAAAAATGCTTTGAAACCAGCTAAAATTAAATAATTTGAAGCAAATGATTGATTTTTCCACTACAAAATTTCTATATGCTAACACATCTGTCTCTTTGGCTTCATCTCAGACTAGCACAGGTATCCCATGACTTTCAGATGTAAACCTCAAGCTTTTCTTGCCTTTAAGATGAATAGCAAAACAGGAAATACTTACTATTATTATTATTATTATTATTATTATTATTATTAGTGATTTTTTGGTGACAGTAATTTACACACTTCATATTGTTAGGAGGTAACGCTGCTCCAAAGCCATTCAAGGAAATTAGAAACTGTTTCTTGGTGTAGTTACTCCTTCTGAACAAAATAAGATGCTAGCTTTCATTGTGCACTAGCTCAAAATTGCCACCATGTGGAAGGACAGCAACTTAATTTAGCATTATTTATACTGCATTGATACGGTTTTAATTGCATCTGTGCAACAGAATAACGGCTGTGCTGAAGCTCCTTTATCATTGCAAGCCTACAATTAATCTGAATTAGGCAGGCTATTACACCAGCAGTACTGTATATATAGTTGGAGTTGTGATAACATTTATTTTACAAGGGAAAAAAGTTAAATAACTCATAAAACCTTTTGGCTCAAAACTGGAGAGTGAGAACCACTGTCTGCCCATCTCCACCAGTGCTCCAAAAGGGAGCTCTGACTGCCCAGCAGCTCTTCATTTCTGTGAAATACCCAGTGACAGGCCTCAAAAAATCAAGAGTCACCTCTTGAAAAGAAATTAAATAGCAAAAAATCCCCCTCATAGTCTTCCAGAAATGACCTGTTTCAGCAGCTGTCCTGGAGACAGAGCTGCAGACACAGAGCCCCTGACAGCAGTGCATTCATACGGGGGGAACACTCCCACCCCAGCAGCCATCCTTCTCTCAGCTCCTTAAAGCTCATCTCTGAGTCATATGTGCAGTGCTGAATGTAGGCAAGTAATCCATGTTTTGAAAAAATCTCGTCTCCCTAATAGAATAGTCGCTATTTATTCAAAATCACAATTGACAGCCCAGTTTTGAAGACTTGCTTCAGTTCTTAGCAGAATTCATTTCTCGATTTTGAACGTTATTTTCTTGTAGTTGGAGGGGTGTAGAGAGAATTACTATTTGTGAACCTGAAGGTCCCATAGTCAGGTCATGATTTTTTTTTTTAATTAATAATCTTTAAATGATAACACTTTAAAAATAAATTTGCAAATGTAATTGAGCTTCTAATAGCTTCTACAGACAGCAATTAAAGAAATCTCATTCCTCTAAATTAAACATAATGAAATGTTTTTCAAGTTCAAATAAAAACTTGCCAACTCTATTAAGATAGGTAAAATCCATATAAATACCTAGTATTCAAAAGTGTGAAGTAGAAGACTGCCAATATCAAAATTAGAAACAGTGGGACTGCTAAGTAATACAGGGAACAAAAAAATCCCTGAAACATCTTAGATTACAATGAGTAATTATAATTTCAAGCCCTTTATTACATTTTTTTTGGTAAAGTGACTTGCATTATATTAAGATTTCTAACTAGGCATAAAGCTGGTTTTGGAGTTTTAATACCAGGTATATACAATCTCTTCTTATTATAAACAAAGTTTTATAACCAAGGTAAACTTGTTTACAAAGAGCTTTGTCTAATTCCGTTGCAAACAAGCAAAAATCCCCAGTTTCTGTTTGTGTTTCTCACTTGTTTTATTCCAGAAATTTTATAATAATGGCGTTTGAACCATAAAACAGCACAAAAGAGTGTGTGTAGAGAGCAACTTGCAAGAGCCAACCCACCTGGGCCAGCAAAGTGTCAGTTGTTTGATTCTCTTACAATTTTCTACCAGATCTGCAATTCTTGAACATATCCTGAAGGGATATCAACACAGCAATGCAGAAAACAGAAGGTAAAATGTTGTCTAGCAAAACAAAAGCTCCAGCTCACAGAAATAGAACTGAGCTTTTGGAACTTGAGCTTTTCATAAGAACTAAACTGTATCTGTGAATAAACAACACTGGCAATCAAAACATCAGCTAAAACACAGGTAACAGCCTGAATTTACACACATAAATACTTCACAGACTCTGAGAGTTCAGAGCTGAATGTTCTACTGATGACAGACTGCAAGCCTCTCAGCCACTTTCTAGTGGATTTATTTGAACAAACAGGCCATGAACAAACTCCCGACTCACAAAGACAAGAAATAAATGATCCAAGAAGGAACCAGGTTCCAGAATATGCCTGATCTCATGGGATTTTGTCTATATTCAGCAAGCAGAAACTCCCTCTCGGATCAGAAGTCTTGCAGCCAAGGCCAGGGGATTTGTGTGAAGTTCTTTCAAGTACAAGCTCTTTGGACTTTTTGTGACCTACAGCTACAACTGTGCTCTGTGTAGATGCACAAGATGAGCCTCAGGCTAGATGGTTTAGGGTAATTTCCACACTTTTACTTGCTGAGATTTAATTTTTGACACGGCATTGGTTTCTTTTATACCTAAGTAATAGGTATTTGCTGTCAGTTTGGATGAAATTTCAGCCTAGACATAGACTTCAGGAGAAAGGAGTGAAGAGAATCCTTGAGCTCTGAAAACCAGGGTATCCCACAGCTAAGAAAGATTTACAAAAGTGTTTTTAGAAAGCCAGGCATTTTCCAGGCCCTGTCTTCGTTGTTTGGAGTGTCTATAGAAGATAATTCCACAAACTGTGGCAAACAGTGGTCAGCTCAGACTCAGAAGATTTATTTTAATTCCTTTTAAGCAGGTAATAATATTTTTATAAGCCACTATGCAAACATTACCATAGAACAGTATTTTTCAATACTTGCCAATGGCTATGAAGACCAGACAGAGGGGGGAGAGAGAAGTGAATAGAATATTATGAATTCATAGTCATGCTGGACATTGATTTCTTAAACACTTGATGCCTGTCCATTTTAAAGAACTCGTTACTGTGGAATAGTGCCCAGCAGAAGTAAAACGCAATTTGTGAAAGGGCCAAAGAGAAGGGTCAAGTCAAAAAGTCAAAGAAAGGTGATGTGACACTCATGCTACACTTGTACATCTGGTATGGGTTTTAACCCACGGAATCCACATGAAGCAATACAGAATTTACTGCTACACTCTCTGAAGTGTGCAGTGAAGTGGGACACAGCCCCAAAGCACAGGTAACAAGGGCTCAGCCACCAGGGTTCCTCTGGATCCAGCTGTGCTGGGAGCCAAGTTCACTGCCCCAGACTGTCACCTCCTGATGGGCAGCTGGAGGTCACCAGCGTCTCCAGTCAGCAGAGAATTGCCTGAGGCTGAGCACAGGAACAAGGCAAGGCTTAACTGAGCCCCCAGCAGGGCTCTGCAGTCACCTCAAAGCGGGTGCTGCAGTGAGGCAGAAGATGGAGCAGCAGCATAACCCCAATGCAGTGGCCGGGGTGACAGCAACCCCCAGCAGGGACACAGCCACATCCTAAAAGCCTCCTGCTTATCTGCAGTGCCCGTGTGCCTGCCTCCTCTGTCACTGGCCAGCGTGGCCTTCAGATGATACAAACAGCTTCTTTTCTAAAGGACTGAAAGCTCATAGAACAAATGGGCACAGGGCTGAATCAAGCGTTTCCCGCTTGGAGCTGGGTTAGTGAGATAGGAGCTGAGGCAGCAGGATAAACACAGGATAAGCACCAGGGAAAAGCACACTTCTGAGAGTTTTATTGGGCTTGAATGGATTGGTCAGTGGAATTCTGGTGCTCCAGGGGGCTCTGGGATTTACTCACAGGCTAGGAGAGTATGTGGGGTTTTCGCCCTGATGCTGAGGAGTGTTAGGGCTTCTTCACTTTCTGTACTTTTCATTAATGTCTTTGTATTTCCTGCTAGTAAATAGGATGTCAAGGAGTTAACTGAAATAGATTTAAGGTTAAAGAAAATTTATGAGGCTGACAGATGTAGAAATTAACCATGCCAGTCATGAGATGTGACTCGAAACAGTCTGCAGCGCCATCAGACCCCCACAAATCTGGGATATACCAGTATTTTAATTTTCACACACACTCTTCTATTTGCCATTCTCAGCTGGCACATTCAACACCTCTGGCATCACTACTTTGCTGCTACCTTTCCATACAGCATTTCCTTTCCTCAGGCTCTTTACAGCATTCCTCATGAACATGTCAGATCTTATTACAGGTTTTTTGTGTCCACTTGTAGAGACCATTTATGGTTGGTAAGTAACTGCAAAAAAAGGTGCCTTATTTACTCAGCTGCTCCTTGCATGGATTGCAGAGTGCCACTGCTTTAGTTTTCTGACAAATGTGTCTGTTTTCCATATTTACCCCTCCAGCACTGCAGGCACTGCCACAGGCAGCAGGGAAATGCTGTGGTTTTTCTGTTAGCTGGCACATCTTCTATGGTATTTTTAACAGAGCTGCCACTACAAAATCTTTATTAGTGCTGACAACACACTCACAAGAACTGACTCAACTTTCAGGGGCCAGACTGAGTTTAAAAGTCTGGAACCTGGCAGAACATGAAAAGATAAAATAACAATTTTTCATACAGTTTTTAATTCATTCACTGGTCAAAATGAATAACTAAAAGACATTGTCTCCACCTGATATAATTTTGCACTATCACTTTTCAGTAATAGGTCTGTTTGAATTTCTTGTTTGTGTTTCAAGAGACCAATTTCAGCTCAGCTCCAAGTGCCAGCCTTTAGAGGCTCTAGTCCTTTAGTCCCCTTTCTTACCAGTAGCCTGGATACACTTGTACAGCTGAAGGTCAGAAACAGATATAAAAACTCTGAGACTTACCTCCCTGGTCTTCATTACCACATTCATCTTTTTATGCAGGATATACCTGTTTTATTATTTAACCCTAGTTAATCCTCATCTATTAATTGCACGTAGTCACATACACGCCTCATTTAAGACATAAAAAACAATCTGGCTTTTTCAATTTAACAGTGAGTGTTGACAATTTTAAATGTTAGCTTAATACTCCTGAAGAGAAAAAAGTATGTTAGTATGTTTCCTTTTCTAGAAAATACAAACTACTAGAACCAAGAAGCACAGCTCTACCCTCTTCTGCCACTTCCACTTTCAGCACTTACTTGAAAAAAATCAGCAGCTATTAGACTGAGCAGAAGTTCTGCTCCTGCACAATAAAACACATAATCACATAATTAAAACTCAGGACCTTCCATGAACATTTTATACCATGCAGAGCACTGTAACCGCAGTCAGGAGAGTCATTCTGAATTTTTTAGTACGTTTTGGCTAGCACACTAAATTTTCACATCATTTCCCCACGTAGCTGTCTTGTCTTTCACTGGGACAGAAACTTTAAAAGCAGGAGAGTGACACCTTTGCCCCGAATCAGGGCAGCCCAGTGAGGCTTTCGAGGCTTCCTGCATCAGTCTGGGTACAGCCCACTGGGCACAAGGAGTATGAAGAGTGGGTTAGCAAACTCTTTGTAATTATACAGTCTCGAAGTTTTGGCAAGAAACAAATTCTGCTGCACATCTGCAGAACAGGAAATTTGCTCTTCCCCAGTGCTTCTGGGGACTCCTGCAATATGTTACTAAAACAAACAACTCCTGTCACTCACTCAAGCCATCGAGTTTGACATCAAATTCAATACAGGAGAATTATGAACAAACTTGTCCAAATGGGGCTGAGAAGAACCACCCACACTGCAAATGACCATGCCAGCAGAGCTGGGCTCCTGGCAATCAGATGCACAAGGGTTTGGTTCAGCTCAGCTGCTGTGGGTTTATGGGCACCAATACCACTGCTGGTCTTGCTCCTCCCAGGCACTGAGCTGTAAGCCTGTAGCTACATGGAGAGAGCAAAACTAAGAAAATACTCTCCTTCCTGTCTCCCTTTAAACATTAAATAACATTTCCAGAGCTGATATTCTTGTTTCTTGCGGTTCACAAGAGTATTTCTGCTCACCTGCTCGTGCTCCTTCTCAAGCTCTTCCTTCTGATGTGTGTTAGATCACATGCAGTCTTCACACCTTGACCTCCACTTATCTCCTCCCACCTGTTTGTGAACAGGTTTCCCTTATCCACTGATGGAATCCAGTCACAAGCACTGAGAACCTGCCTTTAGACTATGAGAGCTGGCAACTCTCAAAGTCTAGTTTTAGTATGAAATTAATTTTCGACTTCTCACCTAGTGCATGTATTTTCTGACGATATCTCCTACATCACAAGTTTTCCCTTTTGAGGTGGTTAATTAGGAACGACATCAGGAAGTAGTTCAAAACTCAAGATTTCCAACAGGCACCTGGAAATTCTGACCTGCTCCTCTAGGGACATTCATGGAAAAAGTTTCTTAAATGGAAAACTGTGCCAGCCAGTGCCACAGGGCACTTTTTAATACTTACCACCAGGAACAGGATGTTCCCAAGAGATAATGATTTTTCCCCAATGCTCAGAAAGTATTTCTAAATAAGCAATGTCACCATGCATGCCAATCACAAACGTGCACCATAAAGATGTAATTACACAATGACAGTTGTGTGAACGCACACACTGAGCCAAATCCTCTCTCATTATTCATCCCAAGGCCCTGGGCTGTGACTGTTCATGGCACATCAGCCCTCCAGGGTCCAAGCATCCATCAGCACTATTGAGAAGACCCTGTCTCTTCCCCCAAGAGTTCACTACTTACACAGGCAAACAGACAAACAGCAGAAGAGTCAGAACAAAGCTTATTTTACAAATTAGGTGTTTAGAAATTAAACCTTTTCCAAGATTATAAAGGTTTTAGGTGGCAAAGGTAATTACAGGCCTTGCAGGACACCAAAGTTAAAGAATATGAGCATTAATGAAGGTAGTGAGGAGGGGTTTTAAGCACCTGGTTATTTACAGTCACACAGCAAGGTACTACACAGAAGGCACAACTTTTCCATGTAGTTTGGAGAGGGAAGAAAAGCCACTTCACAGCCAGGTAAGGCCCTATACCAGGCCTGGCACTTTCATTAATTTCCAGACTAACTACAGAATGCATCATGCCAAGCGGTATGGAAATAACACAATCCAAACATCACAGTCATTCCCACAGTCTAGACAGTCTCCTCTTGCAGGACATGCAAGCAAGTCTGATCACCAGTTCCAGACTTGGAAAACTGTGTCATGAGATCTTCATTATGAAAGATCCCGTGGAATATCAAAAGATGCCTTATCACAATGCAATGGACACGGAGCCAAAACAAACAGAAAGTATGCAAAAGCGAATTCCTGACAAAGCAAAAACTGAATTAAAGTTTATGAGAACTGGAGTTGGGAGGGAAAGGACAGGAAGAATCACAGTTGCCCAGATTATATGAATCTGTACAAAGCTAAAATAGGTTTAGTACAGGAAGACATTACTTCCTTACTACACTTTAATATTTCTTTTAAATCTTGCAGGGAAGTTACAGAGAGATGCGATTATGCTCCGCCAAGAGAAAAAACCAAAAAAGCTCATGGGACATAATGGCACAAAGAATATTGTCCAAAATATAACGTCCAAATCTTTTTCAGATGAGCTGTAAATAGTTTTCCTGTCTACCTGCGAAGTGTTCAGTGGTCAGGAACACGCCAAGAGGTTTTCCCAGTTTCTGCTGTCTCTCTTTTATTCACCCTCAGCAGATTATTTCCTATATCCCTATGTTGTGTCAGTGCCCAGAGGGAGCTGACAAGCCAGCAGAACCTTACCCTGCTCTCTTGGTGCTGTGGAGCAGTTACGGATCAGGGCTCCGGGGGCTGGATGCTGAGCAGAGACTTGTTGCAGTAAGGAGTTTGTACACTCACATGCAATTCAAAGCACTGCTTGAGCTGACTCGTTCCAAGGGTCAGCACTGACTTCACAGAACAAGCTCCAAGAATTTAAATAAATGGGAAATTAATAGAAGCAGCACAACTGAGCAAGCCTTGGGTTTATAAATTTTGTCCTTCCTTATACAGGAACTTTCCTTCCTGGTAAATTTTTTCCCTGCCCCATGCAGGAGAAAAAAATCAAAACCTTTAATTAAAAAAAAAAGAAAAATAAAAGAAGTCTTAAGAAGATAAATTAATGGATTTTTCTCTGTTCCCCAAATTAACAATGGAAACACATCTTTTAAAGAAGCAATTGCTGGTATTATAAATTCTACAGTACTTGTTTAACTACTGGCCACCAAAAAACAAACCAAACAAACCAAGCCCAACAAAAATCTAGCAACTTCTTTTACTCCTTGTAACATACTAATTTCCCCAGGTACTTCAAGAACAAAGTTGAAGTACACCACAGCAGTTTCACTACTATTAATCTGTATAAATTTTCCTTCCTAGTTTGCATAAAATTAAAACTGTTGGCCCAGCACACACATTCACCTTTCCTCTTCCTCATCCTTAGATGTTGTGACTAACTCAGTCCTATCTGAGATCCCCCTTTTGGCATGAGCTAAAATCAGACCAGAAATGTCCTGCCTTTTCAGCGTGCAGATTGGTGGCCCCTATTCAGGTCACCCTCGCAAAAATATTAATCCAGCGAGAGTGTGGCTTACTCGAGTCAACTCCTGCCATTGCCTGGAGGAGCTCAGGATTGCAGAGCTTAACCTTTGATATGAAAATGTGTGCAATTCACTGTTATTAGTGCATGGGCGCATCGCACCCATTAGGCAGCGAGGTATTGCCTAGAGCAGGTTCCATCTGCTTCCAGTCACAAAGCAGGATTTGCTTCACGCTGGAGCCGACTGCCACTCCGATATTGCAAAGCCCGTGGATGCCGGGAGACTGCCCGTGCCCTTTCGGGGCTTGCACATCCCCTGCCTTTGTTAGCTGGAAATGGCAATTCCTACTGCAGGGCACTTCAGCCGCTATGACATGCCTTCTACAGATCGCCTCTGCTTTACTTTCAGACCTTATATAAATCCATTTTGATGTATTTTTTTTCTTCTGCGTTCAGTGATTTTTACATAATTCTGTTTGACTTTTTTCTTTTTTTTTTTTTTTTTTTTTAAACCTAAATACTTGCTGAAGAGAGAGACACCACTTTGCTGAGTTCCAGCTGACGGGGAAAAAAACCCTTATTTCTGCTCCTCTGGATATATCCAGCGCTGGTCATTCCGTGCCGGTGCTTACGGCAGAAGCCACGGAAGATGCGGGCGGCGCATCGCTGCCTTTGGAAGGGCGAGAATTCCAAGCGGGAATTGGGCCCGCCTTTCCCGTGCCTGCAGCGCCCTCTCCTGGCGCACGGGCGGAGCGCGGCCGGGAGGGGAATCCTCGGGAATCACCGCGGAGCCTCCGGATAAACCGGCCTCTGCCATTCCTCCAGCAGCAACCCGCGCTTTGGAGGGCGGCCGCCTCCGGGCACAGGCGATCAGGCTCTCCTTGGAAAATGACTGCTGAAAGTGTCAGCAGCTTAATCATCGGGAATATCTAGATTCAATTAAAATACAGAACTTCAGAATATCCACGTTATTTGCTCGAAGCAAACAAGAAAAGGTACCCAGGACATAAGGTTTTATTTTAAAACCGCTGAAGATAAAACTGCAAAGTTGTGAATGAGGACATTTGGCCTAATGAGGTATGAAAAACTAATGAGGTCCAGGAGCATTAAACCAGGCTTGTAAAGAATTTCGATAATCATTATTGATGCTCAAGCTGCTACTAATGTCACTGAGTTTCCACGTGGCTGTATGATGAAGTTTCTCAGAGAAAGGAGCCAGACATCAGGGCTATCTGTGCATAAATACACAGCTTCACAGAGAGGGCAGCACAAGGGTCAGATTGCTTTTTTCTAGCTTAGGATATTTAATATTCGAGGAGACATTTCAAAACAGCTTCTTTGCCTCTCTCTGCTACTTTCCAATCAAAGCACAGATACATGCTTTCATAGAACGCAAGGACCCACAAGGTGGGAAAGAACATTTAGCCTTTCATATCTCATCTTTAACACTTCATTTATTACTGAATATCCTCTCTTTTAAAAAGACACGGGTGCTTCTGCTACAGCAGCCTTCCCCACGGCCGCAGGGGATGGCAGGGATTCATCACACCGGCGACAGCGAGCATCTCTGCGCTGGTGGCAGGACATTGTGCTGCCATCTGTAACAGCCTGGCTGGAGAGCAGCCTCAGCATTCCCCTCCAACATAAAAACCCGGTCCGCGGTGCAGATGTTGGGAGCTGGGGCTGTGACACGCTGGCCCTGCTAGCTGATTAATGGGGCAGCTTTAATGCCAGCTGCGGACCACAGGGTGGTGGCCTGGGTCTCAGTCCCTGCAAGAGCTCAGCACCAGGAGAGGTAAATGCAGCTCCCAGGAGAGGCACAATTTCCTACAATCTAACTGTGTATTTAAGCTTCCTACGAGGAATTAAAAAAAAAATAATAATTTGCTTTCTATCTTCATTTCGCACAGCTCAACAAAGCACCATTGAACTGGGGTATGATCTCTTCCTTCTCACCAAAAACTAGCACCCACGCTAAAAGCCTGAACTTGAGCAAAGAGCAAAAGACTGAAGCTACATACAAGCCTCCTGGGAATTTGGGAAAGCTGAGAACACAGTCAAACTTTCAATTGACTTTACTGCAATTTTAGTCAAGACCTTTTCTGCACTTCAACACATCCATCTCCATGTGAACGCTCCAGTTTGACAGTGCTTGATGAGAGGAGGCAGATCTTTTCAAAGCTGATTACAACTTCTGATTCAATCTGGAAACAAGAGTGGTTTGCACTTCCCGTGGTTTTTAAAGAGGCTGTTACATATATCTAAACTCATCACATTTAAAAAAGTTGTAACAAGCAGAAGTGACTCAGTTCCTTATAGTAATGGGACATGTTATTGACACTGTGAGGTTTTTATGCCTTTTCTTTTTTATTTCTTCCACTCTTTATTTAAAAACTTGCAGTCTCCACTGTTTTACTGCAAAAACTGTGTGTAAAGCAAGAATTGTGCTGATCGCATCAAAACTCATTAATATAACTTGTTTTTCCATTATTAGCACCATCTGAGCCTGTTGAAAGCCTTAACCAGAGCTTTAATTTTTCCACAGAGAGCTTTAAATTAATTAGCGGTTTACATGCTAACAAAGAATCTGATACATTCATAAATCAATCTAATGCAGAAGGATTACTGGAGGGTGGAAACCTATTCACTGGGGACCTCACACTCACTTAACATGGTGTGTTTTCAACAAAAGGGTGCAGGTGTGGAATAGACGGGTACCAGGAAGAGCCCATGATAATCACTTTGCATCACTTAAAGACGCAGCAGGACACATGATAAATCAGAGCCTAGGGCTCACCCTAAGTGAAACCCATGTAGATATAAAAGGCAATATCATCCCACTTTAACCTTCACAGCTAAATTGCCGGAGTGGTACAATTTCTTTTATGTAGGTTACAGGCCACTGAACTAATGGAAAACAGAGTCCAACTAAGGGACATGGATGGAAAGAACAAACTAACCCAACTGTAGAGCACAGATACAAATAAAGGTACCAATTTAGGTACATTTTAGGCTTTTAGCTAGTTTCTGCTAAAACAACACTTACTCTGCCACAAGAACTCTACTGTTAAAAGTGTGGCAACACTTTTCTCATATTTTTCCTAACCTGGCACTGTTCACTGCTAAGAAAATTTCATGAAAATGAACACTTTTCCTGTTCATGTTTTGTGTCCAAAGGTGCAAATTCATGCACTTCAAAGATATAAAAAAAATACTTTGATGACTAATGTGGTTTTGAGTCTTCAGTATGTTTTGAAATAAACTTGTGATTTGCTTTGAAAGCTGCTTATTTTAATAATGGGATCTCTGTCACTACAGACACCTGCACAGCCCCCATCACATGCAGTGAGAAGGGTACACAAATGAACTGATCATCTCCATTTCCTTTACAAAGAGTCATCCTTGATGAGTCAGAAGAGACGTGACTAAGAAAATTGTGAACATGCACACTATGAAATTAAGGACCATGAGTGACAGGAAGAGCCAAACAACAATCCCAGCTCAGTGCTGCTGGAACTTTAAAGGGATGGATAGGCAGTAATTCCATATTTTGATAGTGAACAATCAATATTTACTGATGGTGGTTCATAAAATAAGAAATTTGAGCAATTGTCAGGTATTCGGCCTGAATTACTCAGTTCACAATTAGAGTAAGTCATAAATCCACATAATCCAATGAAGTATCAGATTTTCCAGACAAACATATGGAAAAAACATATTACAAGATTATTTGTATGGTTTTGGTGATCAACATTTATCTTGAAATGAAGGGTCTTCATTGCATCTTCTGTAGTACCTTCCAGTAAAAGTCAGGCAAGAAAACTGTAACTCTGGGACATCTCAAAAGCTCAGTTCTTTCGGGGAGCACTGTGGGTCCCACACAGCACACACTGGCTGATCTTCAGCCTCAGAAAAACCTCTCCTTGTATACATCCATTTCATCACCACTCACCAGAAGCTCACAGATGCACAGACCCGTTTCCTCAGCACGGACACCACAGTGTAAGCAGCTTCTACACCACATGCTTTGTGTCCATTAGCCATTGGTTTTGTGCATGTGCTCACCTTGCAGCAGTTCCTGGGTGCTGGATGAAGCCGAGTGGGAACAGGGAAAACCCACTGCACCACGTCCTTCCAGCACACACACAGGGACAGGGCACACGCTCCCTGCTCTTTTTGATTGTGCATCCTTACAGCGAGTGTGTTTTACATGAAGTGGTCACCTCTTACCCCTCGTGACCTATCTGTGACAGCAAAACCCAAACAATCATTTTTTTTAAAGAAGCTGAAAATGCTAGCGGGTATTACGTGATTACACATCCTGCCGAAGGTTTGTGTGATGCCCTGCACGGTTCCCAGGACTCAGGGCAGCTCCTGCCTTGCTTCACACTGCCAGAAACGCTCCCTGTGAGACCGAGCGAGGCACCGGAGCTGCCACCAAAGGTGCCACGTGCTGTCACCTGCGCCCTTCCCAAACGAAGGAAAGCCTCCGCGAAAACCTTCACGCCAATCTAACCGGCACCACAAACAGAAAGAAAAGGAGCGAGGAAAGGCGATTAGCTAATTAGCGATTTAATAAAGCTATGTTCTGTCAGTGGCGGGGAGGATGCTGGGGTGCCATCGCTTTGATGTCCCGGCCGGTGACAGCGCAGCCAGGCCCTGGGGCACCCTGTGGCTGGCTGGTGGCCATGCCCTGGCTGCTGGTGGCCATGCCCAGCCTGCTGGTGGCCATGCCCTGGCTGCCGGTGGCCATGCCAGCCTGCTGGTGGCCCTGCCCAGCCTGCTGGTGGCCCTGCCCTGGCTGCTGGTGGCCCTGCCCAGCCTGCTGGTGGCCCTGCCCTGGCTGCTGGTGGCCCTGCCCTGGCTGCTGGTGGCCATGCCCAGCCTGCTGGTGGCCATGCCAGCCTGCTGGTGGCCCTGCCCTGGCTGCTGGTGGCCCTGCCCTGGCTGCTGGTGGCCATGCCCTGGCTGCTGGTGGCCCTGCCCAGCCTGCTGGTGGCCCTGCCCAGCCTGCTGGTGGCCCTGCCCTGGCTGCTGGTGGCCCTGCCCTGGCTGCTGGTGGCCATGCCCAGCCTGCTGGTGGCCATGCCAGCCTGCTGGTGGCCCTGCCCTGGCTGCTGGTGGCCCTGCCCTGGCTGCTGGTGGCCATGCCCTGGCTGCTGGTGGCCCTGCCCAGCCTGCTGGTGGCCATGCCAGCCTGCTGGTGGCCCTGCCCTGGCTGCTGGTGGCCCTGCCCTGGCTGCTGGTGGCCCTGCCCAGCCTGCTGGTGGCCATGCCAGCCTGCTGGTGGCCCTGCCAGCCTGCGGGCCCCGGGGGATGCCCATCACACCGCAAAGAGCAGCACACGGGCTGGGCACCCTGCGGCAGCTGTGGCAGCCAGCGCTGCTCGGGACGGAGCCCCGCCGCTCGCCAAAGGCTCTTCCCTCGCTGGGAATCCCTGGCCGAAATGTCGCCCTGAGTGTTTGTGAAGTATCTGTTCCAAAGGCAGGATGTGCAGCCGGCTGCTTGCCGCCCTGGGAACGGAGCGACACGACTTTCCTAATCCCCGGCCTCCCCTGGGGTCAAATACTCCAGCCCTGGACCCTTGCTGCTCTCACACTGCTCACAGCCCCGCAAGTTCATTAATGTTAATTAATGACTGCTGTGTTTCATATTAAAATCACCAGCTCGGAGCTCTGAGACACAAAGAACTTTCCATACATCATCTGCTTCAAAGCAATCGCCTCTACAGGCACACAGTCGCTCCCGGCTCTAGTCCAGGATGATGTGGATATTACCCCTCAGGGAAGAGGGGAAAAGCTGCCCAGTATTTACCTTAGGGGAAGACTGCACCCCCGGAGAGCTACCTGTCAGCTCCTAATGGGTTACAGCTCCGCCTCTCAACAAATTATACAAAATTACAGCCTGGTTAGCAGAGAGAAGCCATCCACAAACCCATGGTGAAAAGCATGAGAAGCGTCTGACAGGCAAGAGCCGAGACCACAATGTGGGTGCACATACCAAAAGCCTTACCAGCTCTGGAAGGTTCATCACTATTGCTCATTTCATACAGTCTTGGATTATCCCACTAAGTATATTTTACACTCAATATATTATATTACTGCTATGCCTCCAAGAAATGATAGTTTTAAAAAAAAATAAAGGAAATATTTCAAATAGAGTAAACAGCTCTTCCCAGATTTTGACATTTATTCACACTGAAAACTAAAATGCAATTGCAAATCCAATGCCTGATCTTTGCCATTCTTCCTCAGGCAAAATTCCTCCTGGAGGCAGAAGGAGTTTTATCTCAGTCACAGACTCTTGCATTGCAACTTTACCTGATAAAAGTTTGTTCCTCAGTTCCTCCAAGACTTTTATGCCCATTCACAAATATTACCCATGGGCCAGGCTTAAACCCCATCTCAGAGTCTCCTTGTGGCCAACCCAGAGCCCAAGGGCAGGAACATCGGGGTGGAGGAGGGATGGGAGAGGACAGTGGCTCCCACAGCTGAGCTGGGCACATCTGGGGCCGTGGTGAGAGCAATAAACTCAGAGCTGGTTTCTCCCACCTGTCACTCAGGTCCCTCCAAATCTCACCTCGTGGTATTAATCACTAAGGGTTTATAAAAGGCACTCAGTGGAGGCAGGTGGGATTTTGAGGACTCTGCATCACACAGTTCACAGAGCATCCCCTCCCCAGAGACCTCCTACAGCTGCTCCCCACTAACTTAAACAAACTTGGGACCACCAAAGTCTTTCACAGCCAACTGTGCAACTCACTCAGATCAGTGGCATGTCCACATATGTTCAAGGGAATAGTGTGGGTTTTAAGGTTTTTGAACAAGTCTGCTTTATCCCATGGAAGTTAAAGACACTTTATCTGAAGATAGGGACAAACAAACTCCTTAACAGATGGGAACAGTTCCTCAGATATAAAGTAATTAAGCACACTCAGCACATGTTGGCTCCTGGAGAAAATTGTTTTGAAGAGATAAGGCACTCCATAAATTGAGGTTTGCGGTCAACCAAAAATCTGCCATTTCATCTTTTGCTCACAAGGCTAATCTCATGAACTGGTACATGAAAAATGAAGATACAATGAGCATTACACGATTTACAAAATTATCAGATTATGGGGAGTTTTTAAGCTTCCGTGCTTGTGTTCTTTCATTTTCCTGTGGTAGGCTAAAATTTAAAAGGCAAGTAAATATACTGCTTTTTGATCTAAAACTGCCTTTCTGTGCTTGCCTTGCTTCTAATTCCAGTGAGGACCATCAGCAGAAGAATGGAGCAGCTTTCCTCTACCATGGCTTTTCCAAGCCTTGAGTTTTTATGAATACATCACTGGCAGCCCTTGGTTGTGTCCAATTCAGCCTGGATGCTCTGGTGACCACCTTCAGGCAGACCAAACGTGCCCGAGGCAGCTAGACAAGACCCCCAAAGCAGGGAGCAGGCACAGCTTACCATGGCTCCTTCGCTCTTACTCTGGGCGACTTCCCGCTGCAGCCGAGCCACACACAGCTTCTCCCTGAGGAAAGAAAAGCCCATGAATAGCAGTTCCTTCCCCTCTGGCTTCCCCATCGGGGCAGCATTCCTGCACAGCGCTGGGGTAACCCCGGCAGGCCCCGCTCTCCTCCCCGTGCTCCCCTGCAGTATTTACTGCCTGCGTTATTGTTTCATTTCATGGCACTTTGACAGAGCTGTCAATAAATCCGCCCAATCCAAACATCATTTGCTTCATTCAAACAACAAAGTAGCTCATCGTGCTGGTGATACGGAAACAGACTGTGCAAATCTGACTGTGTTATTTATTTTCCTATAGCTCTGCACATCAGCTTTATTCTGCACCATATTAACACATGCCAGAAGGCTGTTGCATCATCAATAAATGTATGCATAAAATTAAAATTAAAACCATCTATTCTATATATAAACACACTGAGATGCATTTTGCAACTACTTAATTATTAGATTTTTTTTTTTTTAATTAGCCTTTTTTCAGATAAGATCCTTACACAAATGTTTGGCTCGACTCAACCAATAATTAATTTGTTTGATTAAGGATTTGGCAACCTCAACACAAGTTTTCAAGTACACTGAAAAGTTGTAAGAAAGGAATGAAAAGTAGTGATTAGCATACATAGAATGGGAAAGATAATTTCCCATTGTATGGCCTGGGGAAGCTCCATCCCCAAAACCTGCAAAGGTGCCAATCCAGGGCAGAAGTAGGACCCAGGCTGTGAAAATGCTCCTATCATTGACTGGGTCATTATCATCCAGGAAAACTTTCTCGTAATGGAAAACTAACTGCTCTGTGGCATTTTATTCCCAAACTTGCAGGAAAAAAAAAAAAAGTAGCCTTCAAACCATTTCTCAGGAACCATTCTTGATGAGGAAAATCTGCACATGCCTGCCTAATTCCTGTGGAATGACAGCGCTCCTGTCACTCAGCCACAGCTCAGTTTGCCTGGGTCACTGCACCAGTCCCCCCTCTCCATTTCAGCAGAAGATGTGGTATTGAAGCTGAGTCTCTGTACTGGTCACCAGTCCCCCTGTGCTCGCTGCACCCCTCAGCATTCCCCACAACAACAGTGGGTATCAGATTAGCTCCAGGCATTGCCACAATCCTCATCTTTTAACAGGGATGACGCTGAAACTACTGAGTATCAGCAAAAGTTGAAGAAGATACAGAAGATGTAGAAATTGTGTTTGTGTTCTCCAGTACGGTATCAAGACTTTCTCTGGCACATGTAAAAAAATATGGATAATTGAGAAGTGGCATTAGTCCAGCATCAAGAGCCTTAACACAGGTGTCCTAAACACATCTTCTGAAAGACACGTGCCCCTTCCCCCTTCCTTGCTCAGATACTATCACAGGCAAATTATAAAACTGGTTAATCCTATTTTAAGGATTTAGTTCATCTTGCTGGAAATAGCCCCTCGCATTTTTGCACTGCTTCAGTGCCCTAATATGTTCTAGTGGAAAAAGCAAGTATTCCCTTTGAGGAGGTTTTGACCTTTTAATTGCAAAACAAATGCCTAAAGATATTTTATGAGAAACTATGCAGGAGGTGGGAGGAGAATAAACAAACAGACCCCCCCACAAACCACTCCTCCATATACTTCCTGCCAGAGGTCTGGAGAGATTTATTTAGCTATGCCTCCTACATCAGGAATACTCCTACTTCCCTCACTCCATGTTAACTCCAACATGGAATCAGTTACACATTTCTGGAATTTTATCAGAATAAATTTCACTCAAGCTCCATTCACAAAGAAAGTTCCTCCAACAATGCCAGGTCTTCCCTCCAGTTGAGGATCCCCAGATGATCTCAAAGGGTTTTCTTAGCAATTTTCCCAGTGAAGGACACCAAAGACTGGCATTCTCAAACTTTGTTTATAGCACTGCTGCTGTTAGGAACAGAATCACTTTTCAATGGCAGAAAATGAAAAAGAAACCTGACTGTCATGTAGGAGAGGGTAAAAAAAGTGTCACAGTGGGTACAGAAGAGCCATCTGTTCCAACAGTGTCTACAAATAGTCAGCTTTGAGGCAGGCAAGCTTCGTGCTCCTGCTTCCTCCCTCCCAGCTGCATTCCCCAGGTGAAGGAGCTATGTTCTCAGAGCCAGACCATGCAGATGGTTACCTTCCTCTGGGCAGGGCGTGCAGCAGGAGCTCAGCGTGCCTGTGGACCACAGGCATCCCTGGGACTGTTCCAGGGAGCTGTGTCAGGGATGCACTTGGCCCGCTGCCTGTGGTGAGCCACTTCCCACCACCTCTGCACAAACACACGCCAGTGTGAAGGGCAAGGAACGTGGTCAGGCTCCATTTACAAGCCAACAGCATTTAAAACGAATTTGCAGTGTTGGAAGTTTCCATATGAGACAGATGACAGGAAAAAACAAGGACCTTCATGTCTAAGGATGACCAAATAAACCCTCTGGTTATTATCCACCATCTCAGTCAGTTCTGATTAAGGCAGCACCTTCAGCGACTACTCTCAGCCCCCATTTTTAACATGGTGTTACAACTGAATAAACATTTTACTATGATTGAGCTGCAAAAATAATCAGCTTTTAGCTGCTTTAGCCTTTCCCATGTTTTAAATGCAAAGAACATTTGACACGCAGCTTCAAAGTCAATCTCATTTTTTAATCTTTGCTTTTAAATAGGAAAAAACAGTAGCATCACTTTGTTGCTATATGGGTTTATTTATTTTTAATCAAGCATGTTTCATCCCTATAGCATGATTAATTAACAAAGTTAATTAGCAACTACAGCCAACCTGCAAGGAAACAAAATCTTCTCCGGGGATTTAAAATATTAAAACATGTTCATTGAGAAGGTCTCATGTTCTCTTTTGAAAAACCTCCAAATGATAAAAGGTTTACAAAAATGCTCTTTGAAAGCACAGTTTATGGTCTTAGGTTTGAATATTTGTATTGTAAGTGGCAAAATTCCCAGCCAAAGACTTTGCAAAGAAATAATTAAAGAAGCCAAACAAGGATTCAATTATATCCTTTCCAGATGGAACCAAGCACACAAGTAGTCAGTGTGTGGATGGAAGAAAGATACATTTCTAATCTCAGTATCACTGGTAGATATTGCAGTAGCTTGTTCTAAAAAACAACAGTTTGAGGAAAGCCCATTTAGCCCAAGGAGAACATAAATGTGCTAAAGAATTCTGCATATTCAGAACTGTCCTTAGACTACAATTTCTCCTTCACTCTCCTTTCCCATCTGGTTCGACTCATTCAGCTGCCAGACAAAAGAAATCCTGTATCAGGTGACAGGGACAGCTCAGAGCTCACCGGAGGACTGCACTGCTCCAGCTCCTCTCCATCCAGGAGCACAGAGGCAGGGAAGTCAATTCAGCCACCAGCCCCCACCTATCCCCTAACTCTGGGCAATTGCTGATCTGTCCTGGTGTGGTAACACATCTCTTATCAAGCACCACAGTAAAAGCTGCACTGGGTACATGAAAGGCTCCACTTTTCTCAGCTCTTCTTATACTGCTGCTTTACACTGATGCAACAAAGGAAAAACTCCAGCAGTGTACTTCAGCTTCCCAAAGTCTGATCTTCAGTTTAATTTGGAAACCTGAGATTCAGAAACTGTCAGACATAGGGCTTTGCATCTCCATCTAATAAAGAAAGATATTACTTAAATTAGCTTCTGAATAAAGTTAAATTGTGCTGAAATATATTCATTTGCCAAAACCTAAGCTATACGGAACCAGGATGTATTCTCAGTGGTAAATAGTAATTTTACCATTTTGATGATGAATAGTAATTTTATCTTTAATGAAGAAGACAGTCAAGACTCAGAAAGAATGGGAAATATCTTAGAAACATCATCTGAAACTGAAGTTAATGTTTCAGCAAACTTTAAGCTCCATGATTCCCGGGGAGGAGAAGGGCTCCATCCACCCTGACACTATCCTCTCCTGTCCTGATCAGCCCCACAAGCTGGCAGCAGGCACTGACAGCTTACATTTTCAACAAGTGTCAACACTGACAAAGATTTCAAACTTTGGTATGTTCTAAGTAAATTATTACTTCTCTACACAACAAAATTCAATAGGTATGACGCTCCCAAGTTACTAATTTGTTTCTCTAGCTGCCTTTTTTTTATTCATGAATAGGAATGTGTTTTCTTCGTGTTTCATCCTGTCTTGGAGTTTTTCACTTTGAAGCAATTTCATTTACAAGTGTTCAGTCCTGCACCGCAAAGTGAAGCCCACCTTCTCTTGTCATTTTATAATTTTCACTATTTGAAAAGCTGTAAAATCACCACTGACAAAGTCAAGCTTTGGAAATACAAAGAACTTTTATTTTATTGTTGATGACTGTGGCCAAGCACAGTGGCCAGGCTATATTCCAGCAAGTCCTTCCATGCCTTCTGGAGGCTATTTTGGAGCAGAGAAATCCCAATCAAGTTTCCACTCTACACTGCTGCTGTGAGATTCAGAAGGCGAATAAATACTTTGTTCTCATGGAGAAAAAGCAAACTGAAGACTGACAGAGACTCAGAACCCAAATTTGCAAGGCCTCCCAAACCTCCTTGTGCCTTAGAACCGCTCCTTGTCTACCACCTACCAAAATTACTTCTCCTTAACTTTTTCCCCCCTCTATCCTTACTTGTAGCCACAGCATTGTTTTTTCCAATGAACCAGAAAAAAACCACAACTAAACTCCATCAAATATGGATTAAATATAGCACAATGCTAACAACTGGGGCCAGTCTGTGCAGAGAGACACAAGTTTGCTCGCAGAGCCTCAGTGCCTCAGCCACATCTGGCAATAAAGGAGTCATCCTGAACAAAGAAAAAAATATTCATTGCAAATTTAAGGCTGAGCGAAGTACGGGCTTTATTTAAGTGCTTTTACAATAATTGCAAGGACTGGAGTTACAATAATGGAAGTACTAATGCTGTCAGGCAGAAGCAGGAAAGATAGGATGAGCCACCAGCAAGGAGCAGCTCCTATTCACAGCTAACTTATTGGTAATAAAAGATAAGCCTACAGAAAATATAATTTACATTAAACTTCTCTTCTGTAAGACATGATTCTGCCAAATCCAGACAAGCGAAACAGGTAGTAACTTAGTTAAACTGTATTTTCTTTGGGTGACACTAACAGCAAGGAAAAAGAAAATTATAACTATAATCTAAAATAAGGATCGTCAATCCTCATGGGCTTCTTACCAATTTCCAGTGGATTTTCATGTACATTAATTTGAAGAAGCTCAAAGACAACTATCTAGTTACTTTCCAGAAGCATCCAAACAAGACACCAAATATAAAGAAATGTCATGGAAGAAATCATGGGAGAACAGAGCAGAAAGGAGGAGGTAAAGAGAACATCATGAGGACAAAGCCTTCGTTATTAAAGTGAAAACACTAAAAAGTGGGACAGTTCTGGCAGAGAAATTAGAAAGGAAAAGTTATCAGGAGTCTGTGGCACATTGTTTCCATGATAAATTACTCTCCCAGCACAGGCACAGCAGCCAAGGTCAGCTGGGCACCTGAGCAGCGGGATTGCCCTTCTCTAAGCACAGGCATGGGAATGGGAATTTTCAACAAAAGCATCCTTTCTCACACTGGCAATCTTTATTATTTCGTTGATATTTATTGTTTTCAGCACTGAAATAATGAGCGCAAGGCTGCATACTTTAATGATTCACTGGCATTTCAGACAACATTTTAAATATATCTATTTATTAATGCTGGAGCACCATCTTCCATAACTAGCACTGATTCCACAATGCAGCCCACCTTTCAGATTTTGTACCTTTTTAGGCAGACAAACATAGTTAAGGAGGTTGAGACCCAAAGTGTAAAATGGTGGGGTTTTTTTTCTCTTGAACACTGAGATGGTTTTTAACGTTGCTGATGCAGAAAAACCAGCAAGTGAAAAGCAAAAGCTTTAAAAATACAGACCCTTAAATAAGTGTCATTAGTAACTATGAAATAATTAGGATGACAAGAAATACAGCCACCAAGCAAGACATGGAGGTGGTATCAACCATCACAATCAATGCAGTTCCTTGCCTAAAAAAGAAAGAGAAGGAGAAAGTGATTTCTCCTCCATTATGCACATATTGAGTTGGAGTATAAAAGATTAATGTCTGTGTGATACAATGCCAAATCATTGAGAAAATTATTAATTATACCAAGCAATCATTTTACAAATCTCCTGGAACATCTCACTTTATGACCATTATTAATGAGATTATGCATTCAACTGCAATTTTTTTAGATATATTTCTCTAAAGCCTTTCTTCTGGTCTGAGATTCCAGACCAAAGAAGATGAAAATGAGTTTTTCTAGAAAGACAAAAATGGAGAAAAAACCCCCACGTTTTTCTAACCAACTCTGAAGTCTGCAGAGAGAAGTGAGAGGTACTTACAGACTTCTAACAAACAGCCCAAACACAGAGCAGTAAATTGCAGCAGGCAAAGGAGTTACACCTGGCTATCAACTTGAATGGAACCTGCTCCAGTATGAAACATCAAAACCTAAGTGTCAAGAAACACCAAGTAAACAGCACCAGAATACTGAACTCTGAAATACATGTAAAGTACAAGTTTTCACATTATAAATTAAATAGTCCATGCATTAAGTAAACCTTGCGTTAATGAGAAAGCAAATGTAAGGTTTTAGCAGGGCCAAATCCTGCACGGATTTGCTCCATGCTTAAACCTTTTGATTCAATATATCCCTGTGAAACTACTACAACTCACTGCTAAAAAAAATGAGCACTGGATCCATCACACAAAATTTGTTATTCTTAAAAGTGGTACATTAACTATAAACCTTATTGTTTCTGTTCTGAAACCCACACTTTGAACTATAGAGCAAAATCAATTTGACAAATTCACACTGCTGTATTTTGGAATTTTTTGACATAAGCAACTGATTTATCCATTTTAATGTTACAATAACAGTAATATTTATATTTAATGCGGTATTATTTCTGCCAATAAGTTGCAATCCAAGAAGCATACAGCGGGAACTTGTACAATTAAGCAAGCTGCCAAGTTCTCAAAGAATTATCATCACTGAAAACCTCAGTGCTCAAAAGCGAAAAAAAGAAGGAAAGGACTAATGAAAGTCAGTATGGAATATTAACTCAACAGAAGAAAACTTTACCCCACAATACAGGCAGCTGCTGCACAGAAAACCCCATTCTTTACTATAAGAATTACTGCTTGCTTATTTTGTCAGGTGCTACTTTTAAAATATATTTTACACTAATGAAGATATGTTTAATCAATGCCCTTAAATGGTAACAAATTTCTTCCTGAGAATCCTTTCACAGCACAAGGCCTCCAGTTTGCACTTCTCTAATTAAAACATATTGTAGTGTTTATCTGCTTTTTGATGGCATCCTAAGAGCCACCACGTTATTCTTCTGACCTTCTCCGGGACAGGTCAGTGTGAAAAGCAAATTGTCCCTCTGAACAATTCCATGACTAATTCCATCCCCCCATGACTAATTCACCTGATCCTCCCTCAGCAGTATATGGTCCAGGAGCTCCAGTTCTTTAGGTGGGAGGGTAAGACCATGGAGGTTGCTCAAAACTTCCCACTTCAGCTTGACAGTGCAGTTGAGTTCAGAGTGGGCCAAGTGACAGGGTCATTGCTACACAAAAGTCTGGCCCATGGAGAGAGACAACAGTGTAAGTCACCACCTTTTAATCCCTCTTATACCCAACACACACAAACTGCCACTCCTCATTTCACACACACACAAGATGCTTTTTTTTGGTCCTAATCCCCAAAAACACCTGCTCTCGTTGCTGTTAGTACCAAAACTGGTGACACTGGGCTGCTCAGCAGAGCTGACATGATACATCAACCACCAACACAAGAAGGTGCTGCTGAAGCAGATGTTGCCTCTAAATGAGTCAGATTTTTATTTCTGTGACTTGGGGACACTGAAAGCAAGAGCAGAGGTGTGAATGGAGAAGCTCTGCCTATAGAGCTGTCAAAAGATCCTTTTTTTAATGCACATTCAAGGAAGAAGAGACAGAGCAAGGAGTAGACAGAACAATAATGTAAGAAGTGTTCTGTAATGGCACTTCTCCCACCTTGCCTGCCCTGAATTGTTCAGCACTTCTGCTCTACTCCAGATTTCAAGCCAGCCCTACAGGGGCAGGTCATGCACAGAATTCCTGTTAAAGCAAGCAAAGCTGTTCCTCCTCAGTGCCATTGCTCTTAGCAGTGTCTTCCAGCTGGTGAGTGTGTAAATTCTCATCTCTCCATTTGCTGCTCAGTTTTAATCAGGGTCAAGGCATCCTCTAGATTAAACAGAGTCTCAGTTCTTGTGTTTCTGGTTAGGGTGTTATGGATAGTTGGCAGTATCAGATCCTTACAGCATACACATTTTTATTGTATTGTTTACCTGTGTTAGTTTTTTTCTTAAGTATCTGGAATCCAGAAGATATCTATCTCCTGCTATAGTGATGAATTCTTTGGTTTGTGACCCAAACCCCTTCAGCCATTCCTAGTAGAAGCGAATTATTTTCTTCACTGAGCCCGAATGCAAGACATGGAAAATGAAAAACAATAGAAGAAACAAGCAAACAAGGTTTTCTTTTTGCAAAGGATTTGGAAGTTGAGCTAAAAAATTCCCCTAATCACTTTTCCTCATATATATTTTTTCTCTGGAGATTTGTCACATGGAGATGATGTGCTGTGGAAATTCTTTTGAAAGGACATGCATTTCCCTAAGGGGTTTTTAATGAGAATTTATTGCTCATGAAAGATTCAGGATTGGCAGCACTTCAGTCTTCAGTTAATGATCTTTTGTTTATTAACATAAAATGCATCACACTTAACAGGAGTGTAACTTTCCCAACCAATGCATCAAAGCACGAAAGAATTCTCACTCCTTCCATCTCTTATCCCCTGAGGCTGTCTGAGAGGGTGTTAGCTCAAATTTGCATGGTTGTCCTCTATGGAAATGAAGTCAGAATTCTTGTTTCACGTAAAGCTGAAAATCATGGAAACATTTTTTTCTTAACCAAAGTTACCCAGACATAAACTAACAGCAAGAAATGTCAGTACACCACTGTGACTTCTCACAGCGCCTATTCCTTCCTCACAAACATTTTACCAGAACCAGAAGGTATTTGCTCAGTCCTAATCCTAATTACTTTTACATTCTGTGGGTAACATTCATGCAAAGAACTGATTCCACATCCTGGTAGTAAATTACCATCTTCAGAAAACCAACAAATTTGCCAAGAGTGATGAAGACTATAGGCAACTGGGTCTGTAAACCAGAGATTCCAGAAACAACACACCCCTAAGCCACCTCTCGTATATTTAGGGAAATAAAAAGGCAGAGATACATTTCTTCACCAAAAAAAAAACCTCAAAAAACCCCCAAAAACCCAAACCAAACCAAACCCAAAAAACAAACAAATAAAAAAACCCCACGAAAAACCAAACCAAACAGAAAACAAAACAAAACCAAAAAAAAAACCTGAAAAAAACAAAACAAAACAAAAAAACCAACAAAAAAACCAAAAAAAAAAAAAAAAAGACCAAAAAAATAAAAAAAATAAAAATAAATAAAAAAATAATAATTAAAACAAACCAACACTGAAGGAAAATGGGTGTAAGGCACAAACCCCAAATTCATTGTTTGGGATACTAAGCTCAACCAAACTTTAAGATCCCATTGCTTTCTCCCTAACTAACTTTCCTTCAGCTCTGCCCAAGAGATACACCCAGTTCTCATTTGTTTGTGAGAACGAGAACGTTCGCAAAGATTTTCCTCCCTGCTCTCTACAAAGCCTTTCACTTTTGCTCTTACAGTTCAAAGAAGATACCTGATTTTGCTTCATTACTGGTTGACCTCTTACCTCTGTTTTCCACTCCTTTGTTCCCAGATCATCACAACAATTCCTGGTATCCTTTGTAATCTCTTTCTAAAGGAAGGTGTGATGTGTTTCTATCCATCCAGAAAGCCCACAGCATGAGGACTTATGGTTTTCTTAACAGCCTGTACTTGCTATGTCTTTTTTCTCTCTGAGCTATATTTATTGCAAACTCTGTAACCTCCTGGATGTCACTCATGTCCTCTTCTAACCGAACACTGAAACACCTTGTAAAAACCATGTGGATAAGAAACAAGACCAAAGTGATTTTTATGCTTTGCCCACTTTGCTCACAACTCTCCCCCTTGGCTTTTTTTTTCGTGTCTACACAATTGTTCAATGCTTACATATTTTGGTATAAATCACTAACAAATCTGCAATGACCTTCCACCCACAGAGAAAAAGATCAAACCTGGTGAAAAATTCTTTACTGGATATATTGTTTTCTTTCTTTTTTTTTTTCTTGTAATCTCATTTTTCACCCTCAAGAATACTGATATGGTAAGACCCAGAAATACCATTCAGCCAGGGAGACATGTTTCTGCTCAGAACTGTCTACATTTTAAGGCCAAAGGAGGTGAAACTCACACCTAGCCCCTGGAGTAGTGTTTTCTGCTGTAACCCATTCCTGCTCTCCTCTACCAACCCACCTGAGATACAGGAGAAGTTCTTCTCACATCATTTTATAGGAAATCAAATAATCTGAATAGTGAGATTATACTCTTGGATACAGCACTTTTGATACAGCCCCTGCATGTGCCTTCCAATAGGATTCTCAGCAAGTGACAGATTAAATAAATGAAATAATTATTTTCTGAGAGCATTTCTTAAATGTCTCCATCAAACATATTAAAGATTTACCAACAGGCAATAATTGCCACTCAGTTTCCAGTTTCAGGATTGTGATTCTCTTTATTGAAAGAAAAGATTTCAAAGAAGAAAGCAATTTGGACAATTGTATAAATTTCTGTGGACTTGGGTAAGCTACAGTTTTGTGAAGAGAAAAACAGACGAAAGCTGATAAGAAGGATTTTTTTTTTATCCAAAGTGATGCTGTAACAAACCTCCTTGGAAAAAGTTATAAACTGCTGGACTTCCTGCAGTCCTCCCCCAGACTAAGGAACATGTTTCACTGTGCCCTAAACAAAATAATGTTCTCTACACCACATCTCACCACGCCAGAAAGAAAACAAGCAGTATGCTGAAAATCACTTTGAAGTGTCCTTCAGTAACCCAACACACAAATTCATATTCATGCAGCCTTACAGCAATAAAATCAGTTCTATGCTAATTATATAATTGTTTCTTCTATCATTCTGTCTATAAAAGAAGACTAGATAAAGTCAAAGGCAGTGGCCTCTGGCTGATTATGTGTTTTGACAAATTAGATGATTAACTGAAACCTCAAACCCAAGCTCTGCTGTCTCAGTAGACCTAGAAGAGGAGAAGAAAAGCTTTGCTTTTGAAAGGACATGGCTCTACAGGGACCTCAGCCCAGACTGAGAGCGCTCCTCAAAGAGCAGTGTTTGCACTGAGCACAGAGCCGTGCACACAGCCTAATTCCAACAGAGAAATTACAGCTGTCACTTCAAATAATGGAAGCAGCATATGGCAGTGTATGCAAAACGCTCCCCTCCAACATGTTCAAGTAGAGATGGAGAAACTAAGTTATCAATGACACTTTTACACCACATAATATACCAGTGTAACACTTAACTACACTGGAAATGAAATCCAGACATATCAGTGGGGCAATGGCAGTATTTCTATATTTATGAAGCTGTTTAAATTCACATACAGTCAAATCACAACTAGGAATAAAACAGGGAAGACTGAATAGCAACAGGCCCAAGATCCATTTGTGCTGTTCAAGCTGTTTTACTGAACTCAGCATGTGGCACCCTGAACTTGCCTCAGTACATCTCAAGCCCTGCTCTCTGAATATTAAATTATCTGGTGCTCAGTACTGTCTGTCCTTCCAGTTACTGTCTGTCCTTCCAGTTACTGTCTGTCCTTCCAGTTAGTAGCTCAAGGAAGCTGGGCCAGAACTGTTACTTAGAACTTCTTCAGTTATTCGTGATGTGACTGAAAATGCTGTTACAAACGACTGTACTGTCATCCTTTCACAAGTAAACACAATCTAAAAAAGCAGCTTTCTGTTTAGAACCTGAATCAGGGAAGCAAACACCTTCAAGAAAACCCAGACAAACGAAACCCTCTTGGAGCATTTTAAATCATTTTCCCCAAGGACAGCAGCCAGCTCTGCTCTGTGAGTGAGGACAGCTTCTCTGAGCTCAAAGAGCATCAACTTCAATGGAAGTTCAACTTCAGCAAACAAAACAAGTAATTTAAAAGATACGGATGAATGAGGATTAAGATGTGTTAGTGTTCAGGCATTTCCAAACATATTAAATGTATATTAGGAAATGCTAACTGTCTGAAGTATTAAAATGGAAATGCTTTCAGCAGTTCAAATGTCAACCAGACACTTAGGCAATTCCGCATTTCTCCAGTTTCAGCAACAAATAGCATGTTTTGAAATCATTTGATGTTTGAATAAAGCTCTTTGCCATTTTCCACAGCAGATGCGTTGGATCTGGGTAATGAACTGTGCTCTGAAATAACTTATTACAGTCATCACCACAGCTAGCTACATCACCTTTGGCAGAAAGCAAAATAAAAATCACACAGTGCTCACATAACATCACCACAAGCATTACTTCATTTACAGAATCAGGTAAAGCTCCATTTCAAATCAAGGTATTGATTATTTCAGAATTTAATCCCACAGTCAAAAGCTATAACAAGAAAATAAATCCACTAAAGGGCATTTTCCAATTAAGTAAGTGACCCTAATCTTGATTTTAAGTTACTTTGATATTAGAGATCATAAAGTAGAACCACACTTTAAGTATCCAGGTTATTAGAGTAGGAATTAAAATAGACATATATAAAATAGGTAATTAATTTTGTGGTACATCTCCCGCATCATGGCCATGCCTTTAGTACATAAGATCAAAACATCTGACAGAAAATTCATACATTGGTACCTTGAGGTTTTTCCACTTAAACCTAAGCTTTACCCTAATTTCCTTACCTTCTTTTAATAATAAAAGGGTCAGAATGAGGCTGCAACAAGCACCTGCTTTAACATCCACCCCCAATTACCAGCAATTTTCTTAGAGAAAACCAACTAGAGCAAACTCCTCCATTCCCTGGGTTCATCAGCAAAATTGTGACTGTGGCTCTTCACAGTGATTCACAAGAGTGCATAATGAGCTGAAATATTCTGTCTGTACAGAATATATGTTACTAATGGTCTAAATTGTTATACAGCTGGTCAGAGCTGCTCTGAACTTAGGGGATCAATATCTAAGAGATGTTTGGGTTCACTTTCCTTCCTCAAAGTCCCCAAAGCAAAATCGAATTGCTTCTCCTTTTTCACTAGGCTGCAAGGACCAGCAGACTTCGATACGCTGAGACACTCACATGCTGACATATTTTCCTTAACAATATATTGTCTTAATTAGTTTCATCTGCCATTTGGAGGTTATCTAGATAGAAGACAACGATTTTTAAGGATTTTTTTTAGTGAAGCAGAAAAAGCCCATATGTTTTTAGGTTGCATATTATTCCCAATTATAAAAACCAGTACCTGCTCATTACTGCACATCCCACAAAACCGGTTTTCACAGCTGACACTGAAATCTAATTTCACATGGAAATGCAATGTTAGAATATTTTTCTGCACAAAATACCCACATATTCCGCAAACATTTTTGGTGAGAAGGCATGCCCCAGACTCAGAGGTGTTGCCTTGCCCTGCTGCTGGCTCTGGCCTCAAAGGTAAAGCTGGCACCAGCCACACTTCCCTGGCCTCTGCAAAGCTCTTGGCAACAACACAACGTCCCAGTGTGTTAGATGGTAATAAAGCCGCATGCTAAATTCAAAATTATTTCAGTTAGCATAATGCTGCTTTTTTCTCAGTCTCAGATAAACACAAGGAAAGGACAGAAAAGGATAAACTCTCCAGGTACATGAGGTTTATCAACAGGTACTTTCCCCCAGCACTATCTTGTGAAACTATTATGAAAAACTGTACCTACATATAAACAGTGCCTCTGTATGCACCAATAAAAACTATGGCTTTGTTTAAAAATCCTGAGCTTCCAATTTCTCAGAGCTGCCAGTGACAGATAGAGAAAACAATTTATTTTCTAGATAGGTAGGGAATAATTTTTCTTTCCCCCTATAAACAGATCGTGGTCTACACAGTTTCCCAAAGACATATTTTCTTTAAAAGCAGCAATATTTTTGGAGCATTACCTGTAACAATACCAATCAACTTTTCTTCTATGAGGAAATTATTTCTCAGTGCACTCAAGTACAGATAGTCAAAAGTATTAATGAAGAAAAGTATTTAAAACCACTAGAACATGATGCCCATCACATCAAGCAGTAATTTAACACTTTAAACAGGCAGCCAGATGGCTGGTTTCAGTCAGCCCATCTCCACTGACATGTATTTAATCAGCTGAGTTATCCCAGACAAACAACCAGCCTGGATTTCTAAGAGCAGGACAATGATGGAGCGGGACAACTGGGGCTGGAGATCAGCAGGGTTTGGAAATTATTTCAGGCTGGGGCAGACCAGAGGCTCAGCGCAGCTCCCGGGGCCAGCAGCACCACTCAGGCACCTGCTGGAAGCCCCAGTGGCTGAGCAGGACCTGCGGGACATTCCTCCAGGGCCAGCCACAATCCCCCAGATGGGCTTTTAATTACAGCCCTGCCACTCCTCCGCCTGCTGCCAGCCTGCAGCCCCAGAGCCCAGCAGCCTCAGACACACAGCCCCTCTGCCAGGGCCCAGCTGGACAGCCAGAAACCACACAGGGAGGGGAATGAAACACCGTCCCTGCTGCAAAGCAAAATCCCCTCTGACTCTTCAGACTTCTAGTCTGGTGAGCTCCTCTTTGGTAGAGACCTCCAGCCACTGTCACACTCTGGCTGGACGTTTCCATTTGGGTTATAAATCTGCTCCTTCCTCAATGGTCAGAGGATTTTCCCAGGAATTCCCTGGCCAACCACCAAACAGTCCCACTAAAGGCCAGAGCCATACTTTAACCTATTCACCCATCCTTTCTATACCTGTATTAATTTCCTCCACATCATCTCCTTCTGTACTTCCACAAATCACTCTGCTTTTCACTAGGACTTTACCACTGCTCTCACCAGTTCTAATATACTGGTTTGGTGCTGGTTCTCCTGAGCAAACTTGGTTTGACCCTGCAGTCAATGATTATGGACAGAGCCATTCAGGAACATCTGTGTACTGTCTCTGGACATCACAGAAGAGGACAGACCTGGGGAGAGCCAACCTTACAATCTCCGAAGAGGTTACAGCAGCAGGATCAGTAACTGCAGAGGGCTGACAGAGCCTCTCCTGTTATTTTATACAAAATGAAAAATGGTGTCATAAATTTTCACAAATTGCTCAAATATTACAATCTGAGTACTCAAATCCTGATTTCTACCTCAGCACTCTACAGGAAATGTGCAGTTTGAGCCGGTAATAGAACCACGTTAATGACTCCCAGAACCAGCCCCACCTTTGAAACAACGTGCCTTGAGCCTCACTGCAGAAAGAAATTAAGATAATACCCATGCCAACCACAAGAAATAATCTCATCCTCAATGCTCACTATTACACAACATACTGCTCCAGTATTTACTGCCCTTTTTATGTTCTTCTATGCACAGAAGCATGTAACATTGTCTTTATTTTAAGCCAGGCAAAGTTTGAGAGCTTTCCTGGGAGGCAAGGACGTTGCTTTTCGTTTCATTTTTAAAAGGAATTAAAAATCTAGATCACAGCATCCAAAACAAACAACAGTGGAAGTCAGTGCCAGGCTTTCTTATTCTCAGAAATAAAGTTAAGCAGTCTCAGGACTTTGTCATTTGAGCATAGATTGCATTCTGGCATATCAGATGCTGCAGTAATGGGATTTTGTAAATCTGAAATGCATTCATATTGTGTACATAAAGAAATCTCTTGATGTTTTACTTAGTTCAACGCTCTTTTTCATCATATGTACCAACCCATGCCCCCCTGCGTTCAACAGCTAATAACCAATATATCTGATGAAAATTAATTGTCTTGACAGCTTGCATAAAAACTATAAAGGTGCAAAGGAAAAATGCTGTGGCAGCATTTTCTTTCTCTGTAGGACAGTAGCTATGGAAACTATCTTCAGAGGCCAACTGGCCGCCATCCCAGTGCAGCACAAAAAAAATCAAAATGCTACTTTTAGAGGGTTAGTCAGTGGCACCAGCCATAATTATCAACATCTACAATGCTGCTGCACATTAAGCACAGCAAAATATTGATTTGGTGGTGTTGGGAGCAAAGCTCATATGACATTCTACCACTGTTACAGACCTGGATAATGCAGAGCCTTATAAACTGTCCTTATACTGATAATTATTATTATAACCTGTCAAAAATAGCATAAAAACATGTAAAAATAGACAGCTATCTAAAATATTCATATGAAAACCATCCCATCTCCTACCAGAAAATATTTTATTACTTATTATGATAGAAATACTCAGGTAAATACTTGCAGATGAAGAAGAAATCTCTAATCTTACTTAACTGTCACATTTCACTTACTGAAACTTACCCTTTTCTGAAGGGTTTTATCCCATATAGCTAGCCTGAACAAAAGCTGTGATTTCTAATACAGTCTGACAAAATCATCGTTTTTTATGAATGCTGAGCGATTATGAAGGATTTTTCCCTGAAAAGGTAGGACACAAAGGAGCCAGAGGTTCATTATTGCAAATGCAGGTGGCAACTTTCACTGCCAGCCACAGAAGAGTTCCTGTGGAAATGCAGTCACAGGTCATTGATGACACTCAAACTTTTGAAGAAATACGTCTTCCATCCAGAACAGTATTCAAAAAGTAGGAAGAATTCAATCAGAAGAAACTTACTTATAAGGAAGAAAGCTGGAGTGTACATACACCTCAAGTATATACACGATTCCACCTTTGCAGAGGCTGGTATTTCACTCAACTACACTCTGGTTTTGCCACTGAGGTATTCTCTAGTGTATAATTTCACTCTCTGTGGACACCCTTCTCCAGTTTTTCTGGAAAACTCCTTCTCTGACACCAAGAATTCTTATTGAAATGGTTTGTGGAGACTATCCAGGAAGGACAGTTATACAGACCAGGTTTATGATCAGCCAAGAGCCAAATTCTCCCCAGTGTCACACTGTACTGGCTGGGTCTGCTGGGGGCTGTGGAAATGGTACCTCTTGCAGGATCTGACTTGAGACCTTGGAACCCTGGCAGGCACTACAAAACCAAACACAAGTGTGTCTGATGGGCTGTTATCCTGGTAACCTCTGAGCACCCACAGATCAATGATGGCCTCATTCAAAAAAGTCGATGCCTATGGGCAGAAAATAAAAAATAAGGCGTGTGCCTAAAATACAGGATATTCAGACAACTTTAAAATTCAGTTTCGCTCACAGATTGCAATCGCTGTTATTCACATATGTCCGTATCCCCATCCTGCTGTTTCCACTGGGAAGCTGTGATCCAGCTCCCCCTCAGCCCACAAGGATCTGCCTGTAAGAGCTGGACCCAGGCAGGCAGGCTGCACCCACAGCAGGCTCTGCTGCTGGAGCCCCACTCTGCCTGCTGGAGCCCCTCTAACCCAGCTGCTCCACTGGCAGCTCACTCCGAACCGAAGCAAGGCAGGAGGTTTTCAGCCTTTTAAACCAGTATGAATTACTATAAATAACAAGTAGGTCAAGACCATGTTTTCTCTTGCATTTTCTCTTGCTCACAACAAATGATCCAATTCTGACCCCTGCAGGTCCATCATCAGGGTGGTACAGCTGCCCCCTTTGGGGTTGACAAGGTGAGGTGGCACAGCTCCCCAAGGGCAGCCCAGGGAAAACCCAAACACTATTTTCCTGTCAACCTGGTCTGTCTCCTTGTAACCTCAGTCACAACCTTCAACAATCCTGCAAGTGCTATATGATTTTCCACAGATGAAAGGGGTTTTTTTTCTCTTATAGAGGAAAGAAGATGTTTAAGCTGTATTTATTGAAGATCTAACAATACATCCCTGTTCCTCATTTTTAATAAATTAGCAGTGTTGAGCAGCTTTCTCTGTAAAGCAACAGATGCAGTCTATCAGAAATATGTATTTACTTACACTACCTATTAGACAGTCAAAGCAATAAATTAAGACCTTCAATGCAGTCTTAATCCAAATTATTTCATTGGTTGACTGAGTACCTCACCATTTGGAAAAGTGCTTTCACACATCCTATCCAGACCTCACTGTAATGTACTGATGCTGTAATTTGTCATAGCACTGTAGAAAAGAAACAACAACCTGACAACAATAAGGGGCAAGCTTTCTGCAGGCAGAGGGAAATTCACCACTGCTTCAAATGGGAAGAGAAACATAGCTGTAGGGCTGTGATTTCATCCTGTCATGCAGGAGCTCTGCATCTGACATATTGATTGGGGTAACTGGAGGGAAGAGGATCATGCCATGCCTAGATCCCTCCAGCGCCATCAATAAATCCATGCCTGGCTGGAACTGTGGGTTATATTTTAGATCTAACAGTTCTCATTAATTTACCTCTTACCTCTACGTAGTTGTATCAGCAGAAGATTGCAGCAAAACAGACCAGAACTATTTATTACATGCCTCACACTGAGGTTTTATCCAGCTACTACTAAACAAACGAAGTCACAGTTCAACTTAACTTGGATCTGACTCAAAAATCCGTGGTCCATGCTGCCACCAGAAAAGAGGAGATTAACAGAACTGAAAGGACTGACAATAGGGTTTGTGTGCCAAAAGCCTGACTTCTTTTCCTGTGTTAATCTCATCAGAGACATCCATGACTGAAATCCTTGTCTTGCCTACTGTCCTTAAGACTATCACAGCTACACGCTGCCGAGTGAAGATGTTAAGGAGATCAATCCAGACTCTAATAATATTTATCTAAGTATTGTTAAAAATATCTCTCTCAGAAAAGCCTTTACATGACAAGGGAGAGATAAACTCACGTATTGATAAATCCCAAACTATCTAACCTCCACCCTTGCACAAAAGCCAGAATCAGACAAGAAAATGCTCAATAAATAATAAAGCACATTTTCATTACTCTAGGAAGTAAATCCATCAGGGACCACTGCCACCATTTGCTTTAATGGTGCTCACTACACCAGTAAGTTAAGAGCACTGGCTTTTAACAAAAATATATTTAAGTAGTTACGAAAAATTGGATTCTTTCTTTGACACAAGTAGCTCTACTCTAGAAAACAAGTCCCAGTAAAATACAAGATTTCTAATATGTTAACGCCACACTTACTCCCCTACACTTTTACAGCTTGGTTTCACCCCTCACTGAAACGCATGCTGTTGTAGGTCTTAATATCTTTCTCCACACCTTCTTTCACAGTTCACAACACCTGTATCATGAATCTCAAGACTGAACAGGTTGTTCCACTGCATTTTTTTATTCCTTTAGTTCTGACACTTTCCTAACTCAGCTTTTTAAACTTAATAGAATATCCCTTTGCAGTTCAGTATTTTCTGCCTTTGATTAACTCCTGCAAACCTGCAGTTCTCTTCTTGAACACAACTTCACCATTTTCTTCCAAGAGGAAGCACATCAAAATTCAAGAAGGTAATTTCCTTCCTCCTCACCTGCCAAGATCATGTTGATGTCTCAGTCCCTCCTTCACTTGGTCACCTTACTCTTCCCTAAAGTTCTGCTGTCCTTGGTTCCTGTTCCATGCCACACAGGTCTATTACAGTCTTTCCTACCTTAAAAACAGCCATCCTTGATTTTACTTCATTCTCTGAACACTGACCAACTGCACTGCCACTCATCCTCATCCTTCTTCCATGTCTTATTCTATCAAAATATCAGAAGTGGTGTTTGACCCTCCGTGAAGCTGCAATCTCAGGAACCAACTCCTAACTCCTCATCAGGGAGCCATGAAACCTCTCCTCCTCTCAAACTGGGAGCTGCTTTACAGGGAGTCCAGAATAGGAAACCCTGGGATACACTGGGACTTCCTGAGTTTCAGATATGGAGTCTGGACAGAGGCAGCCCCAGGCTGCCAGGAGACATCAGTGTTTGTAGGCTCCTGTAACCCACCAGTCACATTTGGACTTGTGAGACACAGTGCCAGCCACAGAGGCTCAGCAGTTTTGAATCAGCCCTTCAGATATCCAGCCTAGTGAGAATGTCAGGCTTTGAGAACAAATAGAACTCCTGACATCAAAACAAACCTCTTCTCACTCTCTGACTAACAATTCCACATTTTCCTTTGTACCCTGCAGTCTAACTCTCATCATTTGCTGAGCTGTGTTTCACACATACAATGTGAAGTTTGGGAGACAGACATTCTTTGTGATCATATTTTAATTCATTAGGTGCATTTGAACTGCCAATTTAATGTGATGAGGGGCATTTTCTCAGTGAAAACTTGACGTGCATTGACCTTTAAGGTCTTGGGCTCACCACTCATGATAATGTGCCTTGATTTCCCCCTGCAGCTGTGCTCCAGGACAACACCCTGAGCACCCCAGATATACCAGAGATCTGATCCTGCAAGGTCTCCAGCAGCTGACTCTTTGCTGCATGCCCAGGAAAAGCAGCTGGTGCAACCTCTTGGGCCAGCTGGGAGATGAAATGGAGGTGTGGTCCTGGACCCACCAGGGATCACGGCAAATAATCAAGTTTTTTCTCATTTGTGCCATGTCAGTTGGTAATACCCATGCCCCTTGTCTGGGCTCTACTAGAGAGCCAAAGCAAATGTAAATAAAATTATTTAACAAGAGTGAACATTAAAAGAAAATAAATCAAACCATAGCCACATACTACAACACTGTAATTGTTCATTTCCATTAGGTAACATTGAAAATGGTGATAACTTACCCATCTCCAGGATACAAGCCCCAGCAATAGTTTAAAGCCAGAGTTACTTGACAGGGAGCCCTGCAGCAAAACTTAGAGCAAATTGTTCCTACGTTATGAACTGCAAACACCCATCTAGACCTTAGATACCAGAGGCATTCCTGGCAGTCCTCTCTACTACCACATGTGCTATTTACATGAAAAAATATTTTTATATGTTTGAGCGTTGGCACGTCAGATTCCCATTAACACCACCAGGAGTGATCGCAATTCCAGCTCATGTTCGGGAGCCACCAGGAATCACTTCATTGCAGATGCCAAGAAGGCCAAGGCACAACACATGGTTACTGTGGCTCCACTGGTAGCTCCAGTCTTCTCCCAAACTCAACAGAAAGATGCATTTACTGCACTGGGTTTGGCCTGCATTCCCTTCTGACCACATGTCACACAGGTGTGCTCTTAGTCAGGACACTGCTGCCCTTCAGGGTGCAGTAAGTCACGGAGGTCATCATTTTACAAATGCCAGCTGGGACTAGGAACATCCACTGGAATGCACACATACACAGGGGGCACGGAGAAGAGGAACATAGGCAGTCAATTCAAAGGAGAAAAAGAGAATTCAGTCAATTCAAAGAGAAACTGAAAGAAATGGAAGGAAAGTTCTGTAAAGATTAACATCTCTTGCCACAGAAATGATTATTTATGACAATGAAACCTGAAATTACAATTTGAAATGCTTAAAGCATACAGCTCATCTTCAGAATAAAAAGAACCCCACTCAGAATAAGGATGTGGTATAGTCAGGCACAAATTACTTTATCATCATCGACTATACAATGGGATAAGGACTTCAGCTTCCTGTAGTGGCTTAGACCAAGAGCATGGGTAAAACCTTGGCACAGAGAAGAACTGAGAGGATTCAAGTGGACATAATGAGAGAGCAGCTGCATTGTCTATTTAGAACAACACAGGCCATCAGGAGCCAAGAGCCTTTTTAGAGGGGTTTATACACAAAGCAAGGGAAGTTATTAGAAGGTGGAACAAAGATGTACATGGATAGCAACTGGTATATGTTTGGCTCAGACACTTGGAACCACACGGATTTAAGAGAAATCCTATAAAGAAAGACAGGGAAAAGAAGAACACTTCCTTTTGTTCTTTCATAGCACACAGAAATGTTGAGAACTTTGTTTCTGTAATATACTAAACTTTTTCTCCACCACGTATTGGTTTTTCCTTCATGATCTTACTTTCATTTTGATTATTCTGGGAAATACTTCATGTTTCAGATGCCAACCATCAGTGCACACACCACAGGAAGATGCAGAAGTACTTGATTCTCCTTTACAAGCCATTAATTTCTGTACTTTAAAGATTCTCTCTGCAAAAAAAGGCAAAAAACCTTCCTATGTTCATTTCAAATGATAAGTGTAGATGAAAAATAAATTCTCAAAGAAACAGACAGCTTGAGGGTTTCTGACATAAGTCTTGCTGCATAACTTTCTTTTAAGATTTAAAACATTTGAATATATCAAAACTATATGTATATTTTTAAAAATTCCATTCACATCAGCTTGAGACTGTATCAATCATCTAATGTCCTAATATTATCAATTCTTTTGTGATTCCTAAGAGTTTCCATTATATGAGATCTAAATATCAAATAGTTAGAACCAAGAAACAGAATTTTGCTGCTCTAATTATCCCTCCAGACCTTTTTCAGAATGGAAGCATTATCAAAAACCCTACCATCAACCTTCTGGTTGATGTTTTTACACAAATATTGATAAATTGCCCTTTCATTCTCTCCTTTCTGAGCAGCAGAAATTCTGCTTTACTACTCTGATCGCCTCAACTTCACCATGGTGCACCTTCAGGTGGAAAAAAGAGGGTTTAAAGATCCATGGAAACATCAGCCAAGAGCAGAAACACCCCGTCTGTGTCTTAAATACCAGTCCCAGGTCAGTTCCACCACTCCATGGGATTATGTTTTAGCTAAATCACCAAACTAACAGCAGCTGTTGAATTGTGCTTCCTGAGAACTGGAGCAAAGCAGAAGTGGATTGGGCTGTTTTGGGTTTTTTTTTGTACAGCACCTCTTTGCAAGCTACAGGTGAACAGACACACACACTTAGCTTTGAGTGCAGAGTGGCCTATCAGTTTCAATGCTGTAACTCCAGGGTTAGGCAGGTGTCTAACTGGTGGCAAAATCAGGGTCTTAAAAGGAAAATGAATTAGTGTAAGAAGTGGATTTATGCACAACACCTGGCTGCTGCTGGGCTAATCTATGTAGGAATTCAGCTGGTGGAGACAAGCAGTGGTGTAGCAGTAATGACCTACAATAGTTGTAACCAACCCTACATGGCACAGAAGAAAGAAAATTAACTATTAATAATTATTACAGAAAGGGAAGTTCTTTGCTAAAGAAAGAGGGTGATACAAACTACTACAAAGCATATATTTATACTTCAGCAAGAAAAACTTGTCAATAAGTGTGTGCTACATGCAGTAAACTGCAAAAATGCAGATGAGAAAAAGCTGAAGTAGGAATAAATTTCCTAGGATATACTCTAAAAAAGAGACCAGATTAAAAAAGCCAAAAAAGGACATACAAAAACATGCAGAGTTTCTGAGCTAAAGTATATAATCTTCTTGTCCATGATGTTTAGTGAATGGGGAAGGTATGAGAGGTGCTGAAACCACTGTGAACATTTATAGTTTTTGTTTTTGCTTCAGAGCTCTGCACTGGACATCCAATCCACCCTCCCTGATCCACACACCCCGAGGACACACCATATGGCTCACTTTAACCATGCGAGCTGCGTGCTGGGACACAAACTGTGGGACTGCTGCAGCCACACGGCCAATCTCCAGACCAAGGAACTGGGCAGAACGGGGATTACACCACACCACACCCACTCCAGGAACAGGCAGGGCTTCACACAGGGGCAGCTCCAGCCTCAAACCACACACCCAGACCCACCAGCCCACAGGGAGCTGGGCGAGCGCTGAAACCTGGAGGGCTCAACATTTTATTGGGGATTTGTAACGCAACGGCGACCTAATAATGTACTTTTTCCATACTGCTTCCCTGCACAGCACAGCGAATTTCAGGTTCTAAAAGAAACATGTAAATCCACAGCAGCAGAAACCTGATGACATTTTTATTCTTGCTACTGGCAAGCCCCATGTAATGCCAGTGGCATTAATCCCAATGCTCACTAGCAAAGGGAACTAAGTCCTGGTGAATTCAACCAAGGGCACTGGTTGCTTTAAGCTGAAAGGGAATTTTGTGTTTAGCTTACATGATTTGTTTCCTCTCTTAACAAGAAATGGAAAAACATTTGTGGTATTCATGGCAAAAAAAAAAAAAAAAAAAAATAATTGTATTTTTGGTTCATCACCAATGACCAGCATAAAAATGCATGGAAAAAAAAAATTCCTCAGCATTCTAATTACTGCCCAGCTATTCCCCAACCACATTTAAAACTCTAGAATGCCCATTCCAGCATTTCAGCGCAATTTTTATTGACCTACTAACCTGTAACTCTGGGAAGCCTGGAGCTAAGAATGCAATAATGGCTAGCAAATACAAGTCTCTAAACAGAGTGTAATAACCTTAAGTAAACTATTGCCAAGCAAAAGTCCTGCAGATCAGACAGTTCCCACGAAGCCTTATGCTATTAACTAGCAAAAGAGTCCCATGATATCTCCATAGTCATGCACAATAACAGAGCACTGTGCTTCTGTTTACTTACATAGCTTATCTGCAATCCACTAATGTATACAGCCAGCCCCTCCGATGTAAATCACTTCTCTAATTCATGATACTTCCCTTGTTAAAACTTTGCTAGCTTCCTAATGATAAACAAGGGGTTCATCTGGAATATCTATTTTGAAGGGATGGGCAATGGACACTCACAAAACCATTTCAATAAGGGACTCTGTATTGCTACATGGAGAAAAAGAATTCTTAACATGCAAAATAAAGTTTGCAACAACATGGTATTTGTGTGGCTCTGCATTTTTCTTGCGTCAAGGCCCACTCACACTTACTCCACCTTATTTCTGTCACTCCCTGGGTAACCCCACCTTGGAGACGGATAGTGGCTCTAACACCCTACCAAAGCCAAAGAATCAACAGCTAAAGGCCTCATGGCCAGCAGTGGGTCACTCTACACCCTGCTTTTACCTCACACCCTACTGCTTTGTGTGCTTCAACTCATTTCAGAAAGATCTCTACCTAATAGACCTCTTCCATGAGGACAATCTGAATCCAGCCATCCAGCAATGTGGAGGGGTCGAGCCTTCAAGGATCAGGAATAAAATTAAAACAGAAATAAAACTCATTAGGATGCTCCTTCAAGAGGCACAAAACGAAAACGAATTCTGTTGCCTCTGAAGCAACAGGGGCTCGAACGCAACCCCCTCGGGCTCCTTGCCCGCGGGTCCGGGAGGGAATGGCAGGGGAAGGCAGGCGTGCTGCCCTTCTCCCGGCGCCGAGCTGGGCTGAGCGCCGCGGCGGGGCCGGGCATGCCGGGGGCGGTGCGGGCTCCGGCCGCCGCTCTCCGGGCCCGCTGCCCGTTCTCCGCTCTCCCAGTCCGTTCCCAGCCCGCTCCCAGCCCGCTGCCCGCTCTCCCAGTCCGCTCCCCGTTCTCCGTTCTCCGCTCCCCCAGCCCGCTCCCCGCTCCCCGCTCCCCCATCCCGCTGCCGGCGCGCAGGGAGCCGGCCCGGGGCGCCGCGGGCTGCGGCCCGGCGGGCGGGGCGGGGAGGAGGCCGGGCCGGCGGCGGGCTGAGGCGGCAGGTGCCTCCCCCCGGCCGCGGGCCGCGCCCGGCTCCGCTGAGCGCCGCGGCCTCGGGCGGGGGAGCGGCGGGCGCCGCCGGGGCGGGCGCGGGGCGCCGGGGAAGGGGAGGAGACGGCGGCGGCGGGGCGGGCAGGAGGCGCGGCGGGCAGGTGAGGGAGGGATGGACGGACGGACGGACGGACGGACGGATGGCGGCGCGGCAGCGGCCGCTCCTTACCTGCGGCGCGGTGGCGCATCCTGCGGCGGGCGGGGGCCGCGCGTCCCGGCGGGCCGGGGGTTCCCCCGCCGCCGCCCCCCGGGCCGGCCGCCCCGCCGCCGCCGCTCGCCTGCTCCGCTTTGTTCCGCCGCGGCGGCTTCTCCTCCCGCTGCCGCCGCAGCCGCGGGACGCGGAACATGTGCCTGGGGAGGGCGGGCGGGCGGCTGCCCGGGGTGGCACTTTCGGCGGGGCGGGGAGCGCGGCGGCCGGGCCCCTCCGCCCCCGGCCCCGCCGAGGAGCGGGGCTGTCAGATCCAGCCCATCTGCCGCGATCGCAATCGGTCGCAAGCGAATGGCTCCGGCAAATCTGCGGCGGCAGCGGGGGCTCGGCGCGGCGGGGGGGCGGCGGAGGCCGGGCCATTGTGTGCGGCGGCCCCCGGGTGCCCCCGGGCTGCGGCTGCCGCCGGCCGCCCGCACATCGCGGCCGGGGACATCCCGCACGGCCCCGGGAGCAGCGCTCGCATCGAGCCCGTGCCGTCCCGGCTGTGCTCCAGAGTTAGAGAGGGCATGGGACGGGATGCGGTGCCCAAGGGGCAGCCGCTGTGCCCGTAGGGCTGCCGAGGGTCTGTGTGACACACAGCTGAAGGAGTTGGTGTGGATGGAGGCTCACAGGCATGCACGGCACGCTTTTAAACCTCGTACTATGTGAACAAGCAGGTCCAAAAGGATCGCTGAAAGCTTTGGCATCTGTTGATCCAGTAATTGCAAGTAAAATTTTTTTCCTGGTTAGAAGAAAATCTAACTGGTACGTGATCCAGTTATTTGTAGACACGTGGTGTGTGTAAGAGAACCCGAGATACGGTACATGTGGAGAACCTAAGTGAACAGTGAGCAAGAGTTCAAGCAGGTTTCCCAGTGTAATGAGACAAAGTGAGAGATCGTGGCAACAGGGTGAGAAAAACTGACATAATGCAAATGAGAGACCGTGGGTACACTGAAGTGAAGAGACTGCAGGAACCAGGGTGTAAATAAAATCCTCATCCATGGTGCTGGGACAAGAATCAAAAGGTAGAGCTCTATCTGAAAGTCAAAGACGCGTACTGGAGAAGCAGAACTTCAAAAATGAAGGTAGCAGGAGTTTTTCTGGATTTTGAATTTGGAGGTCTCTTAGCAGAGGCGCTCAGAAGAACAAATAAATCATTGGATAATGTTCAGATTATGCTTAACAGGTTAGCTGTGGCTAAAGACAGTGCAGTAAGTTGCAGAAGGAATCTCTTCCTGTGATGGTACAGAAAAGTCTTTGCAGCAAAATGTGTTGCTATGGTGCCTTGAGTAAATGCATTGCCAGGTCTCTTAATGCAGATTTTCTCCCAGGTTGGCAATTCCTTTTTCCAGTGTGGAATGAGAGCCTCCAGAATTATTTGAATCTGTCATACTTGTAAGTTTGTCCTTTCCAGGAAACAAGCATCTTGCTCTCTTCTGAGACACAATTGTTCAATTTTCTGAGTCCTGGGCTAGTCAAAGATCTTGGGTTTAATTAACTGTAATGAGGTGAAGCCTAAAGTCTGTACTACACTGTGAATCAGAGTAGATGATACAGTGATGCTCTTAAATACTGCAAAAATCTGTGACAGAAAGCTGCAAAGCAGCATGAGACAGGAGCTAAGCATCATGGCAGACAAGTGGTCCTCTCCAAGTCCAGTAGAGTTTGGGGTTTCCAAAGAGATTGTTATTCTCCATTCAAACATGCTATCATCATTTAAACCATGGCCCTGTCTGAGTCATGTTAAACTGCTTTGTTGTGTAAGAAATCACCTTGAGCAACTCTTGTACGAGCTACTTTTACCTACTGAGTAGAAGATATATTACTTTTCTGTTAAACATATATAAATTTTCTGTTGAAATAGAAAAAAACCCCAATAAAACATAATCACACTACAATGCCTGTTGCTTGAATAGACAACCTAAGCCTTCTCTCCAGACTCCTTTCTAATTAGTGACTGAGACTGCAAATGCAGCGTGGGTTTTGAGACTTGGCTAACACGTGAGTGGCTGTGTGGATCTGTCCAGAAAGTCAGTGTAATTCAGTGTCATTTCTTTTCACTGGCAAGCCCCAAATATCCAGGGGAAGATCCAGCATTTCACCTCTCTCCAACCCCCTGGGAGCTCAGGGATCTGACCCAAGTTTGCCTTCTCTGTGTTCAATACATGTCACTAGCTCCCCTCCATGACTGTCCAGCCTCTCAGTGAACCCACAGACACTTTTAAAATCTGTGGCACCATGTTGCAGATGCTCTGATCCTTGTTTACATGAAAAATCTCTTACTTTCATTTGTTTTTCAATGTGCTGCCTGTTTTCATCCAACAGCCTGTACTTCTTGCATTGGAAGAAGTAGTGGACAAGCAGCTCCTCTTCGTGCTGCTTACAATTTAGCTTTCATTCCCCTGCCTGGGTTACTGCTTCTTCAGACTGAAGAGTCCTAGTTGTTCAATAAATGGAAACCAACTCCAGCTTATGATTGCCCTTTTCTGTCCTCCCCTGAACTTACCCAGATTTTTACACCTTTTCTGAAGTGAGGGACCAGAACCGCAACTGGTACTCGAGCAGTAAAGCCACTGGCACAATCATGGTCCCTGCCTAGGTGTGATACTGTAGATCTTACAATATTGGCCTAGTCAGGGTCAAGTCTTTCTATGAAGTCTGTAAATTACTGCATACAAAGTTTCTGTTTGAAGACCACGTTTATCTTTCTGTGATTCTCCTTCTCTGAATTCTGAGTGAAAACATGGAGTGGTTTCACCAAATCTGCTAGATTAACAGCGGCTAAAGGGACAAAAAAAAATTTAAAAATATTGCCAGTTTGTTATTTTCAGGCCTAGCTTACATTCACTGAAATCAAGAGTGACAGACTTGGTCTCTTACTCTGTAACTAGAAGTGATTTAGAATTGAACCAATATTTATCTACAACTTAAAGCTATAATTACAACTTGAAAGTGTTTTTTATGCATATGGAGCTCCACTGTATCTGACTGCTGAGATACTGTTCTTCTGTGTCTCTTTAAGATTAGTGGTATCTCAGTTTCATACACAGCAGTAAGTACATGTTCCAAATCATTATTTCTTGTCCCTAGGCTTGCACAATTTTGTCTAGCATAGACAATTACAAGATAATGCACCAGTCTTCAAACAAAGTTCATGACTTGGCTCACCATTGCTTCTGAGAGATACAAATACTGCAGTGCTCATACTTCAAAACACTGAAATGAGGTAGATGATGGCATTAGCTCAATACATTGCTGGTAGCCATAGTTTTAAATAAACGAACCTAACAGCTGGAACAAGGCAAATGCAATGATTTGGGGGATCTTTTTTTCATTTTCTCACAGACACCAAGCTACCATTGGAGGGACAGATACTTCCTAAAATGATTTCTAATTCTGGTATAATGTGCATGTATGTGGAGGTGATGTACCTCTGCTCTCTGCTGCATTCTGCAGCTCTTCCAAATGGGAGAGACCCAGGAAAGAACAGATCTGTTGGCAGGTTGTAAGTGACTGATTCGCACAGTTGTCAATAATGCCAAAACAACCATGGAACCTTTATGACAGTCTCTATTCCACAGAGAAACTTCATCCTCAAAAACCTGGGAAGGGGAAGAAACCTCCCGAAATGCAGTTATTAAGCTTTACTCGCTTCTTGTCCTTTTATTAACAGTCACATATTTGCTTACCCAGGGCCGAGGCTGTGTATGGGTGACATAATTCCAGATCTTCAGATGTTCTACCCCAAGGCACTTAACACCAGCGGTGTTGCAGGGCGCTGTTAAACACGAGCAGGGCAGAAATCCCATGAACTGACAGTCATTTATAGAAACAGTTGCTCTTTCAGCCTGACACAGGGCACTGTTCAGTGAGACCTGAGGCACTGCTGCCCTTTTGAGGACTGCAGCTCTGGGGACGATTGCCTGCGCGCCCAGGAAAACTGCCAGGCCAGGCTATTGCACAAAAAACTGTGCAACAGGAGCTGACAGGGACACTGGATAAGAATCAGGCACTGGAGGAGAGGCTGCAGAACAAACTGGTGCCCAGTAACCATGCTGGAATTTCCCAGTGCAGCAGAACTACAGGAAGACGGGCTGCTGCCTTGTGCTGACATGGGTTAGCAACAGCTCCGGCTGCTAATGGGTACCTTCAAAACAAAAAGGATTCCGTGAAAGATTTCTCTGGATCTCAGTGGAATTAGAATTTAGATTCTTCATGGGAATTCTGAGTATCTTTTGGATTGGCTGAATAAAGGGTCAAGTGCAGCCACTTGCACATTTCCACATTGTGGAACAGACTTTACTGTCACGGAGATGACACAGCATTTGGCCATTTTTGCAAAAGTTTACAGCAGTGTTATTAGAGGAAAGGAGGAGAGGAATTGAGAGTGTTTACAGCCTCTGGTATGTTTATGGACCATTTCTCCCAGGGCTCTTCAGGAAGATAGATACCTCCTTGGCATTTGAACTCTTCCAGCCATGAGGAGTGGAAGATCATAAAAATACAGGAAGCCTTGTTGTACACAACGTATGTACTTGTGTCTTTCCAAAGGGCTTCAGAGGCTTTTGGCTTGCCTGGCAGAGGACTAAGAATCTACTCAATGAAAAACAATAGTGGATTTATCACAGCATTTTCAAGAACTGAATTTGTAAGGTAATATCAAAGTTCCTCAGTTGGAGCACGTGCTGATTCTGGCGGGGTGTGGAAGCAGATCACCTTCTCCCTCTGCCAGCTTTAAAGGTGCTACATAAATGACAGCAAACTAAATGACCTGCAAAAGGTGACATATTACTGCAAAGTATTTGGTGGAGATCAATCTGAGGTTTTTATTTTTTGCTTATTTGAATTACACTTTCTGAATTCTGCTTAGCTAATCAGGTGGTAATAAAACTAAGAGCCCTGCATTTTGCAAGCTTTTATTAAATTTTGAAAATCTCAGGGGAATAGCTACATAAGCAAGAGTTAGCAAATTGTGAGCTATGTAGGAAAAAAATATGCTCATGTCTTTAATATGTGATGAATCCTGCTTTATATTTGAAACCTTGTCCCCAGTGGAACCCGTTACAATAATGTTTATACAGGTTTATGCTATAAATGCATGATATTTTCCCTACAGCAGAATATGTTGGAATTTACTCCTGATTAAAAAAAAACGTGTGAATGGGTGATATCCCAGAATCTAGATTGCTATAGGCACAATTATGCCCTTTTATTAACAAATGAAGCAATTAAAAATATAATTTGTTAACATAAAAAGGACTTCGTACAGCAGGCAGAAGTGATAGAAAATACACCCCGAATCTCCTGCACCAGGTGTGAACTGGAAGCCAGCCAAATCCTACAGAATCCAGGGAAACTGAATCTTCAAGTGCCAGCCTCACACAAAGCCTGGACAGAGGTGCTGACTGTGGTGGAAAAAAGTGGGAAGATGACAGTGATGGATCAGCACACAATTAAATACCAGGGATAAGTGGTGTCACAGCAGGATTTTGGCTGTACGGGTGTCCTGCTTCCAATTCAAGCAATGTTTGTCCTGTCACAGGCACAGCCACGTGACACAGGGTCTGCATCCCTGGTTTTCTCTATGTGAAAAATCCAGTGGTTTCATCAGCACAGGAACAACCACGTACTTTAAAATGAACTGCCTGAAGAGAACAGACAGAGCCCTTCTCTCCTGCTCCCCTTGCCCATCCCCTGAGAGAGGACATCATTTACTTTATCCTGTGGAGTGACAAGGGCCAAGGACAGCTTTTGGAGAGGAGACATCCAAGGAAAGGTCACCTCTTCCATACCTCATCATGGTATGTGAACTGTAGACACAAGAAAACTCTCCCAGCACACAGCTTGGGGTCAGATAGCCACCAAGAGTGTTTTAAGCTTTAGAAGTTTTTAAAAATTCAAGCAGTGATGTTGTAACTTCATCTCTCAAACTGAACAGGCTGACTGTACACAGTGCTGTGACTGAACACAGCAAAACTCTGGCTTACACATGGATCTCTTGTATAAGCTCCATTACTTTTCTTGGTTGAAAAGGAATTATATTATCTCTTGTTGCATCCTTGGGGCTGAGGAGATGAAAACCATTTCTTGCTTTGTGTGGAACAATGATGCCCTGTTCTCACTTGGGGTCTTAAACCCTTGCTTTAATGTAATTTAGGAAAAAAAAAAAAAGGCCAAGCATTACAGAATGAAATAGAAATGCTAAACTTGATTATTTGACTTCTCTTTCACAAGTGAAACTCATTTACAAGGAAAGGTGCTAACCTGACTTGCATGGCTTCATTTACAATTTCTCCTTGGCCTTTTCTACCTCTGCCATCAGCAGTGCCCTATTTGTAGACTTCATCAGTGAAACAGAGCAGTAAGTACTATTAAAAGTAATTCTTTTAAAAACAGCAAATTCATAAATTTTCCTCTTTCTCAAACCCACCATGCCATCTAAAACCCTGTCTCATAGCCTGTGACTGTGCAGTACTCATTTCTATAACACATTTTGACATCCTGGTTTTATAAAGACCTGAATTCTCAGTTGTTGCCTTGATGTAAATCCATAGGTTTCCTCTGCCAAATAGGAGCCAGGGCTCTGTATAAAGATAAGTTGTTCACTCTTAGAGAAGACTTCAGGGAAATGCCACTGTTACTCATTGAAATTATCCTTTGCTCTGTGAATCGAGCCAATAACATAATTGGAATTATCTGAGGAGTGAAATACGATTCAATTGGAGTAAGCATGGCTGTGTGCAGGCATTAGTGGAAGAGTAAATTCAGCACCAAATAATAAAATGAGACTCGGGTCGGTTTCCATTTGGAAATGTTTGATTTCTGAAGAAGAACGAGGTAATCTCAGAGCACCAGCATCAGACAATTTGTATTTGTTTCTTCAGGTCGTTGTGCTGATCTGTGTCTGCCCTCTGAAGCTGGGGCTGTGTCAGAGGAGCAGGTGCCCTGAGGTGTCCCCACGTGTCCTGGTGCCTGTGCCAGGCTGCCCTGCAGGGGACACACAGAACCCTGCCACTCACACTTAGTGCCAGACAAAACCGCTTCAAAGATCACTTTTTTTTTTTTCCTTTCCCTAACCCTAAATAGCCACTACAGTAATATGTATATCTGCATACACAAAAGAGTTTGTTCTTAGAAAAAAAATCTAAAACAAATGCAGAACCATGCCAGGATTATACATTTCATTTCCCAGCATACAAATGAGGAACTAATTTAGTCTGGGCTGTTCATGGATTTTGCTTTTAACAAACATCCATATGCCAAATAGACCTTCCACATACTTCCCTGCTGGAGTTTTTTTTTTTTCCTTTCAACTTGGTAGGGAACATTTGTGAACCTTATTCTACCAAATATATCTAAAGAATATATTTTGCTCAAGGCTTTCTATTTTATAATTTAAGAGAAACAAAATCAATTCATGGCTCTGGCAGTCTTGCTATTATGACAAGCATACATCTGTGCAAAAATACCCCAATCCCTAATTAATTACAGAATGTTATTAACATTTTATAATTTAGCATTGGTTAATTTATTTAATTTTATAAACACAGCCATATGAAGTTACTTTTTATGGATGACTTTTTCATCTTTTGCCTGCAGTTCTGAAATCTGGGTAGTTTAGCATAGATACAGAGATATTTGCTTGTTATCAAGATTATTTTCTATTCAGATGGTTCTCAGTCCTTTATGAAATGACTTCAATACTGAGGCTTGACACTTCACTCCTGACTCATGCAGCACTGATGAGCAGTGTTAATGGGAGTTTTTTCCAATTAGAGGAAACAGGCTGAGAGTCATGTTCTTTAAAATTAATAATTTTTATGAATATATAATGCCGATCATATTTCTCATTTACCAGGGCACATCAAGTTGAGTTTAATTTTAAGTCAGCTTAGTAAATACTTCACAAAAATATGCCCTGTTGGAGTTAAAATGGCTCATTGCTGAAAGAGATTTATTTTTTGATCTGGTAAAGAGCTGCACATAAAACTACTATCAACTTTAATCAGACAAGGACAATTATTTAATGCGACTAATTAGTGGAGCTAATAAAAAATCAGAGCAGGTATAAACTTCTGTGAAGCATTTACATGTGATTGAAAGACCAGTCTTGATTTGAACATTGAGATAAATCCTCAGTGTTTCCACTGCAACAAGTGTTCTAGCAGCTCTTCAGCCTTTTCCTGTGCTTACACATTCAGTATTCACAGTGCACATACGTAGTCCATTGAGTTCATTTGTAATCTTTAAACTATCCTCTCTTACTGTTCTATGACCCTATTAAAAATACAATCTAAAAGGCAAACAGTAAAACCCTTGCTTTTTCTCTGTGTTCAAGTTGCTCTCACCCAGTTTGGTCCTGGAGAAGTATCTTTTGTAGCTGTGGTGTGACGTGGGCACCGTACTGGGGAGCCAAAGGAAGCAAGTTTTCTTTCACAGATAATACAATGGCAGTGCTTTTTGTGCCTTGTAACTACATCTGCACTGCTCACTGAACCATCCACATGTATGCCCAGCTAAAGGAAAGCACATTTGGCCAAAAATAAAATACATTTTTAATTGGTATCCTCATGTACATATTTAAACACCAATTCAACACCAATGGACATGTGAAGCGGTACTGTGAGGTCTGTAATGCAACTTCATATGGCTTTTATCTACATTTTTGTGTGTTTTTCACACATAAGGTAACAAATCAGAAACCTCAGCTTTAGAGAGATATGTATGTTACAATGTTAGCTGGAAAAATCTGAATTAATACCTGAATGACTCCTGATTTCCAAACTCAGTTCTACTCTACTTCATTCAGCCTCAACCTTCAAATATTAAGGAAACTAAAAGGAATCAATGTTTGCATGGGTTTTACAAATTTATCACATACATCTAGCAGTGCTGTAGAGACATAGGAAAAAAAACCCAAGAAAACACAACCCCAGCAAAACCAAAGACTGATGAAGAGACAAGAGTCAGGCTTTAGTGGATAATAACACAAAACACCTTTCTCCTGGCATTATGCATTGCCAATGGTATGACCAGAGAGGTGGATCAAGAAACAAAGCAGAAGGAAGCCTCATGCTCTTACCACACCTCGCCACACCACACCAACCTCTAATCATGGACTACAACAACAATTTTGGAGGATAATTAATTCCAAATACAGTCTATAACTCACATTAGCATCGTAGACCAGCGGCAGAGCGGCAGTGTTTGTTATAAGAATTCAGCAATGGGTTAAAATGAGGGTTTGGCCCCAAGACACCTTCATTCCCCTCAGGCCAAGTTTCTAAACCCTGGCAAGAAAAATATACTTGTGCAGAGCATGACCTTATTTAGTTGGGGTAGCATTTGATTTTTTTTCTCAGCCTTCATTACTGTAATATCATACACAGGGTTTTTCCTTTGTGTGCCATGCAACTTATTCCCCTAAGATTAGTCTTTTTCTAGTCAAGCAGTTTAAAGCTAATCACAGTTGTTATTTTAATCTGTGCTCACCATTAAGAATTCTCGCCGAGCTATTCTGCTTGTTAGCAATTAAGGCTTCCCAATGGAAGTTCATGATTACAGCAAAGGCAACCTGTTTAATACTTGGCACTTCTTTAGTACACAGGCATTAAAACCAGGAGCACAGAAGCATGCTAATGCTGCTGATGAAAGCAGCGCAGGTCTATTTAACAAACTCTGTTTTGAATATACAGCACAGGAGAAATGCAATGCAATCATCATGTGCATTTCTGGTCCCTCCCCTCTGTGTTTTACAGTATTGTAATAAGGTAAGGAAGTGCTGTTTGACCTTCATTAACTTATTACATATTAGTCATGGCTGAACTGCAGCGTATCCTCAGGCTTTCACCAAAGCAGACTGAAGTCATGGTCCTGGTTCCAGTAGCAATACTAATAAAATTCCCTGGAAAGGTCTCAAGACCAGGATCTGACCTTTGCTTATTCAGGCAAGCATCCAATGCTGAATTATGACTTCTTTGACTTCTTTCTTCTGTTAAGAGAATTAGTAATTGCTGCCGCTGATCGGTACGTCAAAACTTAAAAATTATGATCTACCATCAAGTCAATTAGCAAAGACTGCAGGGGCAATGTTTTTGCTTCTCATGTTGATTGTCCATGTGATTCTGCCATAAAAATTATACATCAGCCAAACTAAGGCATTAGATGACTCGGTAGAAAACAATATTGCAGGGGGATTCCACTCCCCTGACCCAGTTCTGTCCTGTTTAAAGCTATTTCCAGGCAGGATAGGGCAGAGAAATCCAAAATCCAAAATAATATTTCCTTTTTTTTTTTCTTTTTTTTTTTTTTTTTTTTTAACCAATACATGGAGATGCACAACCACTACTGCACATCACCTCCAGTGGTAAATTTTAGTGACTTACATTGTGGGGGTCAAATTTATCTCACATTGAGTAAACATGTTTAGCTCCAGCCTGAGAAATAGGGGAACTACTGACAAGTCAAATACGTGATCAATATTGTGAAAATAACTACTGTAAAATGTCCAGTATAAGAAAAGCTGTGTTAATAAAGTCTGCATCTTCACAAACTGCTGATGTACCTTCCCTGGTTGTAGTCAAGGCTTTAGGAACAAGGCACCTGAAGCTGGGGTAGAGGTCTGCTTTAGTGGAAAGCCATAAAACGTGACCTAACCATAGCCAGTCCTCCTGGGACAGCAATTACAGCAATAAATGTTCCACAGCAGATGCTAATGCTGTGTATAAACAGTCCTCCTCTAAACTGAAAAGAAATTTTGGCCCCCACATGTCTTTCAGGGTCCCATTGTACGCGTGGAAACGTAAAGGAAATGTAAAATTGATATGCACACCATGGCATTGTGTTTAGTGTCCTCTGCCTCGGCCTGGGCACTATAAATCTGTGAGTGGGGCTGGAGGAGCTAAATGGGGAGAATTTGTGTGTGTCAGTTTTATGGGCTGGCCCCAGTGCCGTGCGGGTTATCGGTCAAAGTCACGTTCAGCGCCCAGTGACCCACTGGCTCACATCGTGGCAGCCACAAATCAAGAGCATAATGAAGGCTGAGGAGAGGGCTCTGCTGATTTATTAGGACATCTGTCTGGCTGTACACAGCCCAGCACTGGCCCTGTGTAGTGCCAGCTATTAGCATAATCCTCGCCACGAAACTTCTCAGAGATTTAAAAGAGAGGAATAAAGTGTTCAAAGGAGACCGGCTAAACCACAAGGGTTTTTCTTGTAGTGCTCATTACCAGGCTTGACTTGTAATGCCAACGCCCCATAAAAATAATAATCAAAATAGAAAATGTTGTAAATAAATTGTTTTTAGTTTTTCAAAACCACTGACTTTTCAGAACACATCTGTATGTCTGTTTGTAATAGTCACTACCCCTGCTACTTTTCAAAGAATTTTTAATATTTTAACTTTTTTTATTATTCATTTATGCTTAATCACAGTAGTGTCATCTGCATATAGTGTTATCACCTTCATTCTTTTAAAGTTAGTCTCCTGAATTCTATAATGTTAAATGAAATCCTCAATTTTTTGTGGCAGTTATCTTTGACTGCCTTTGAAGAAAAGCAGGAAATAAGCAAAAACTTTCATAGTTTGCCTATAAATAAGAGTCAATCTCATAATGCTGTAAGCTGTAAATGCTGTGATACTACTTTGTATGGTGTAGGTCAAGAAGTTTGTGAGGTGCAGAACAACTAATACTGGTATGTGCAAAGTGGCTCTTTTTTCATACACCAGATTCATTCACCTGAAAAATCAGACAGATCATTATTTCTCCCTTCATCAGAACTAAGGTGAAATAGGTTTCAGTCTATGAACATTAAATTATTCCCTGAAGATACTTTTATATTTGACTGTGTTTTAAAAGACTGTCACTGTTCATATGCCTTCAGAAAAAAAAAAAGTTAAATGCTGCAGTAAAACAAAAAAAATCGCTGCGAATGTTGAAGGAATTTTTATCACCGCTATTATTCCATTTTCTTTGTATTAAATGTTATGTTAGATGGGATTTGAGCAGTTACCAAATTTGCTGTAGGCAGTGTAGAAACACCCACCAGCATGTGTCAATCCCTGCTTTGCTAAAGACAGGGTGAAGTCTGGGCAACATGAAAAGAGAAGATGTAGAAAATCCAAACTATCAAGAGCACTGCAAATTTGTAAACCTGTGTTTATTTTCATTTCAATACTTTCAATTGGTCATGCTGCTATGGTGGTATTTTGTCTAGATTTTATGTGCTATTCAATGAAAGCACTTACATTCAAGGATATAAGGGAATTTCCAAAATCCAGTCCAATTGAAGGACTCTGAAGTAGAGTTAGCATCCACTGCCTAGAAACTTGAACATGAATAAACCTGTGCCTGTGTGCAACTGCCCTGATTAACAAAGGCATGATTCGACTCGTGTCTGCTGCCCTGCTTATTTCATGAGGTAAGGTTTGGGAGTCTGCAAAGAATTTAAAAAATGGAGAAATTGAATACACAGTCATTCATTTGAACTCACAAATGGAAAGCTGTGGACGCTAGTATCATTTCTAATATAGCAACATAAATAAATACGTGTGGCACAGTACTTGCCTCCATAAATTCCAGCGTTGTTCTTCCAGCTGAGTCACTAAATGCTCTATGTATTTGTTGGAGTCCATGTATTCCTAAATGAAAAAATATTAAAATATTAGCTTTTCAATGTTCAAAGTATTTGTAAAATTTTGAGTAAAAACCAGTCAGAGTCAGTTTGTGGAGTGCACTTTGATTTTGCTCCCAAAGTTGTCCCATGTACATAGAAATCACAGTGATGTAGAAATCCAGATTAAATCCACATTTGGATTCATGTTACATGAACAGGGCAGTAGCCAAATGCACTCTTCAGAGATTATTTGAGGGGAAGACAAGAGGCACTGAGGATACACAAGCAGCACAAATAAATTAGTGTACATATAAATTCACATCCATATTCCAAACTCAGGATAATCTTCCCTGGATCCAGACTGAAAAATAACTTCCCAGCAGTGCAGTCACTGTTTTTGGTGCACATTTTGTTTACTTTAGATATAAATCAAAGTGAACTGAATATTTTACTCAAATATTTATTTTATGGACACTATGAAAAATACTATAGCATGTACCCTATTTGAAAATGAAGCTATAACTCAGCTCCTATATTATTTTCCAGTCCAACTTTTGCAGATGCAATAACTTGCAGTATCAGCTCTATGAAAGCTCCTGTACTTGTGTCTAGACAGAATTTCTGATAAATAATCTTGACCAGATGAAAAATTTGGATTTTTTTCCTACTGAAGCCTATATTCTTGAAACTCAATGCAAAGAGATGATGTTTATTCTCTGCAGAGAAATCTGTCAGTAATGGAAATACACCACCTCATTTCCAGGAGGAAGGCAACATCAGTGTTATTTATATCAAATATTTCAGAATGAGCCCACAGAATAACGTGATGTAATATGATGTATTTGGATGACAGCAATAACAACACAGTCACATTACTATTATTCTGAAAGTCTATCAGTAATGATATAGCTGTCCTGAAATATCTCACCAAAGCAAAAATATGTCTCGAACTTCATACTTCAGGAAATTGCAAGCATTGAAGTACTACATAGAAAAGAATCCATCTTCACTTTCTGGAGACAAAAGCTCCATTTTTATAGCTCCACTGTTTTACCTTTGGACTCATCACAGAATCACTTTGTGGGGCTCCTGTTTGTATAAGAAGTTCTCTCTTTACTATTATTATTTCTTTTGTGTACAAATATGGATTTTTGTTGCAAAGTAGTTGTTTCTTCTGAGCCATTTATCTTCATGACCAGGAATATGAGACAGCCACTACAGGGACTGTACATCATTGTGTCTCCTCAAGGTGAAGATAAATGTTAGCTGATTTTAATGATCATAATTTATATATAAATGTACATTTTTATTTTTCAGGACTGGAATTGTTCCAAGTGATTCTGTGTTTCTGTCCACAACAATTATATTCTTGTTCAGACAGAGATGGAGAGATGGAGAGTGGTCCTGAAAAGGAAGCAAGAGTAGGACTCTGCTCCCAAGGAGCCTCTGCAAAAGCAGCTCAGCCATATCCTGTTCAAACTGCATGGCTTGAAAAGCTTTGGGTGTTGTAATACTTTCCATTAAGCTCTGTGGTCGCCCCAAGTTTAAATTTCATTCTAACTGCTGTAAATAGAAGCATCGCATAGCTGTTCCTTTCAGAACACATTAAATCATGTAAATCCTGAGAAACACAATGAACTTCAGTGGCAATTAAGCAGGAAGCTTCTTCTGAGGTAATTCTAGTAAAATCGTTCTGCAATACACATATATTAGAGTTCACAAAATAGATACTGGACAAATATATAATGATGATTAGTTGCAGTACCAAGTTCTTTAAAAGAAGTTGCCTATTTTATTTTATATTTTTTATTACAATGAATCTGGCATAAATTAGTATTAATACCTTTACATCTTTTTAATGTAATATTAAACAATATTCCTGATTTATTCATCAGTGCACTTTGCCCTACAGGCAAAGATAGGATCAGCAGTTTTATTCTGCATAATTCTACCGTGATAATATAAAAGACCTCATTCTGAAGCAATTTTTTTAAAACTGTTTTCTGGAAAGAAGGACAACGGGGAAAAAGAAAGCACAACTTCTGCCTCAATGTGAAGGTTTTCCTGTGACAAAACAGAAATATTCTGTTTCTCTTTAAAAACCTGCAACCTGAGAGTACGTAATCTTGTCAGTGTGCAGAAGTGATGTAAAAAAAATCAACCATGATTTGATGGTGGTTAGCAGCACCTCCTTTCTTCTGGCACATTCATGTGCCAGCTGTGTCCACAGCAAGCCATCTGCTTCAGACAAGGCCCCTGTCCCCAAGCCCAGGTTGCTGCTCTTTTCTCTTATCAGCTCTCCCAATAAGACAAATTCTGCCATCCCTGGATCAGGACCCAGCGTTATCATTCTGTCAGTGTGAAGCAAATAGCAAACAGTCACTTGAGATTTAGAACAACTTCGTGATTTAGAATAACTTGGCACCTTCAGCGACAGCAGAAAATGTGAGTAAAACCCAGAAGTAATCACGCTGGTTTATGGCTGGACTCAATGACCTTAAAGGTCTTTTCCAACCTAAATGATTCTCTGACTTTATGTTCAACGAGACGACGTATACAGTTCATTAAAGCACTTCACAGGGCCCAATAGATCACATCTAGAAGGGAAATACAAGTGTCTTGTAGCTTCCTTGGAGCTCTGTCATATGAAGGCTTGTGCCTTGCAAGCTCTGAGTAGCTTGGATAACTGTGGAGTTTGAAAGATTACATGGAGCATCATTTTCTGATGTCAGGATAAAAATCATTTGGGCAGACATGGTGGTACTCCTGTTAGATACTAATGAGACAGACCAATCAAATGGGAGAGAAAGGCTGTGAAAGGTTTCAAAAGGGGGTCGCAATTCTTCCTGTTCCCTCTAGAACAGTGGACACAGCACCTGCAGAGCAGGAAGGGGTAAAGCAGTGTAAGGCCAAGTCAGTATTTCTGAAATGATGCAGGATTTTTACTCTGAAGTTGTAAACACTCTAAATTAGTGTGTTTATATACGTCTGATGCAGTTATATAGCGATGGTGCTGCTTGGAGAATTGCCATCCACACCTGGACTAGACCTCAGCATCCTGCACTGCTGCCTCTGCCTTGAGTCCCACTCCTACCTCCAGCCATTCCTCACAACTTGCAGGATTACTGAGAACTTCATGATTCAAATAAACAATGAAACATACAAAAATTAAAATTCTTTTCAGAATAATGAGAGAAACCTGTCCCTTTTCCTCTGAATTAGTTACCTTGCAGCCATGAGAAGCTCACTCTTCCATCTTTCCTCCTGTGATGGCATATAACTGCAGTTTTAAGGAAAAAACAATTCTCTAATATGTTTAAACGCAGTAGAAAATCTTTCTAACAGCTGCATGCATTCTGGCATGCAGGAGGAGATGGCATGCAAATGTCACATACCAGCTCATCTGATTTAGAGAGCATTAGAGAATTGCTTTGCCCAGATTGTTGCTGATTTGAGTTGAAGTACAACCCTAGAAACATACCTAAATATGGGGTTTTGACAGAACTAAATATCTCACTTTGCAATGCTGAATTGTTTTGCTAGTTTTTTAGGCTTTTATTTTTCTTTTCTTTGTTAGCTGGATGGCTGTCAGGAAAAAACAGGGAAGAGAAAGGAAATGAAGTGCCTCCACTGAGGCCAGGGATCCACTGCTCGGTATTTTGGTTGGTTACTTGGGTATTTGTTCTGGCATATCCCTGTTGTTGTGCTGGGCAGGGTATCAAAAATTATCCAGCACACAGAACATTTTCCCATCCATTGTTACAGAGCAAAGCCTTTGAGCAACCTTGGGCTCCCAGCACAGGAGTCCCTCTCTGGAAGCTGGAGGTGATAAATCCAAGCCAAAGAACTAGCACATAGTCTCTGCCTCTCTTAAGGAACCTGCACAGCTTGGTATCAAAGAGAGTTTAATGAGCTTAGTGAGATGTGAAAAGGATTAGGGATACCAGCAAATCACTTGATTACGTACTTAATTCAATAGGGCTACTCAGGGCTGGGGGCTGGCCTGTGCTGGGCTGGGCAGCAGGGCCATGGGTGGGACTGGCCTCTCCTGCCCCACAGACACCCCAGCTCCCCAAAACCCTCACACCTCAGCCAGGCACGTGGGGACAGGGCCACTGTCCCCCTGTCCTGAACCAGCCCCCAGCTCGTGCATGGCTGAGATGCCTGAGCTGGGCAGAGAACAGGGACACTGGGAAGAGACTAGGCTGGCACCCACATCCCTGCAGACCAGTTTTGAAGCAGGGCTGAGAGGTAAATATCATATTCAGCCATGCACAACCCAACAGAGCTTCCCATTCCTCTCTGGCACACAAATTCCGTTCCTGGTTTGGTTGGGACAAACTGCAGACGGCCCTAGAGCCCTAGCCCACTCCTCCACAAATTACCCCTTTATTCCCCCCACATTTGGATTTGGAAGCAGGCAGGGAAGCACCAGCACGGGTTCAGGCTCCTGTGCTCCACAGAGGAAAATGCTGGTCACTGGGGAGCAGAGAAAAAACCAAATGAACAACGGGAAAAGGGCACAGACAAGTTCCTCTGAATGTCTGGAGCCGTCCAGCCCTGGAGACAGGGAGCTCCACGGAGAGCCCACAGTCATCTGCTCCAGTTCAGGAAGTCACATTTTCACAGGGAAAGGTTATTAGAAACCAAACAACAACAAAGCTGTCTGCAGCCAAACAGCAGACTGTTGCAATTAGGAAATGATGTTAGCAAAGCAACAACGGGGACATCTAAGCTGTTACACTGAGTGTGGAGACACAAGTCATTTTTGAAGGATCTTGGAAGAGTGCCCTGGGGTAAAGCTTTAAATCGTGGGAGAGTGACTTCAGAGAATATTATAACTTTTGTAAAATATTTATTTTTGTTTTCATCCTGCTGCATAAACCTTTGATAGAAAGTAGAGTTTTTTCCAGCAGCCTAAGAGGACACACATATATATTTATATATATATATATATATATATGTATTCTTGTCTAGACAATGTTTTTCGTATCCAAAAACAATATAAATGAGAATTGAGTGAGATTTCTGTTGCACACTAGAAAGAAATCTGGTATAAAAAGGCCCCATAAAACCCTTTAGGATTAGTATTTTTTCACTCCTTTTAATACTATACCTGGCTGGACTACTCACTTTTGGTCCTAAATAACAATGAAAGCTAAACCATGTGGCTTACAGAAAATAATATCTTTTAAAACTGCCATTATTGCTGAGTTATTATTTTCCTACATGATTTCAACCTGTTATTTTAATTGTTGGGTTTATTAACAACTGGCATGAAAGTGTGAAAGTGTACATTGAGAGCCACTGCAGTGGAGCAGGAGGCTGGCAAGAGCCTTCGTGCACATTACACCATTATGGAAAAAGCAGTAAGGATTGTTTTAATAAATATGTTGAGCAAATTTCTTAATTGTTCAAAATCACTTAAGCCTCAGTGAGCAGTTCATATTACGTCTCAGCTGCAGTGATTAAAACTGATTTACCAATTCATCTGAAGCCAGTTGTTTTCATAAAAAATCAGCTGGGTTTCCCTCCTGCTGCTGCTTGCCTTCTGCTTTGCACCCTATTAACCAGCACCATCCACAGACAGCAGCAGAGTTTTGTGAGGCCCTGAAATAGCACAGGCTCATTAGCTGATAGACAGATTCTGCTCCCTGTGCTCTCTGAGGACAGGGATGCAGGGACAGTTCTCAGAGGAATGCTATCCAGAGCTGCAGCTGGCACACAGAGCCCGGCTGCATTTGGGGTTTGCCAGTTTGTCCCTAAAGGAGTTCAGTCTCTGGGATAACAGCGTGGGTATCCTGCTGCTCAGTGACACTGATGTTGGGGTTCTTTCCACACAGGGAGGAGAACGGGGAGGGAGAATGCTGAAGTTTTATGCTGTCTTCCATCAGCTTATAAAACCTTTTATTTTGCAGAAAGACATTTTTCTAGGAGCAAATCTGTGAGAGCTCTTCCCTGGCTTAGTAGACCAGTAGACCATAAGCTGGAAGGTGAGGAACAGATTTTGTAGGAACCATCACCACCACCAGTACTAGTCAGATTTCCAGGTGCTTGGCTGGTTTGGGTAGCTGCAAACAAACCAGTTTTTTTCCTATGCAAATAGCAGGCTATGTAATATTTTTTTTTTAAATTTCTGCTAAATATTGAGCAAATTATTCCATTTAGCTGTAGAAGAAAAGGAAACTGAACATTTTGTCCAGCAGGTAAATCAATGCTTCTTTTAGCTGATTTTCTTCCCCAAAAGTATAAATCAGTAACAACAAATACAAAGCATTACCTGGAATTTACTAGAGTTGTCTTGAAATAGAAAAGGATGATATAGTAGGAAAGTTTGCATTTTGCATCCTCTGAATTGTGAAGCTTTTAACTCCCATGAACAGAATCACTGAGCAATACATCCCTACAGCATCGACACGTGGGTGTCCTTAATTTGGATATGGAGCCAAAGCAGTCTCCATAAAGGCCAGATCTCCATGGATACCCACCTATCCCAAAGTACAAGTGGCTGGGTAGGGCCTGACCCTGTGGGACAGGGAGCAGGAGCTGCAGCAGGTGATGGCTTGCACTCACCAGTGCTTGTCCCAGAGGAAGGAAACCACCGAGAACCCTTTGAGCTTCTAACCTACCAAAAAAGTCAACAAGAACCACTAGAGCAGCCAAAGATTTCAGCAGGGAAAGATTTGCCTTTTGGGCAGGAAGAGGAATGACTATGGACAAGCAGGTTGTGCCAGAGCAGCCTGGCTCTGTCTCCTGGGTGGGTTTGGGGCTGTTCTCCCTTTTACTGAAGCTTAGGGAAAGTTCTTGTCCTCACTGAGTATAAAATCTCTCTGTATGGTGAAATATAAAACAAACAGAGAAAGTGAAGCTCAGCATAATGCTACATGTAAGAGTTTCTTGTTGCTGGAAGTTATTGATGACCATATGTAAGTTAAGGAGGTGTCAGAGAGATGCAAATGTTTACAGCCGTGCAATTCCACAAATGAGAAGGTGACAGTGTTATTTAAGGCAGCAGAAATTTGCTATTTAGCTAAAAACAGACATCCAGAGTTAAAAAAAAAAATTTAAAAAGTGCAAGAAGATGTGCAGATTTTATGAGTTTGCTGCTACACAGTGTGTATATTTACATGAAATAATTAGCTGTAGTCTTGTTTATGTCAAATCCAATTTACATTAATAAACTTCACCCAGCAAACACTCTGATGCTGTAAGAAAATGCCCAGAAATGTTAGCAGCCTTAAAAATGCAGAGTAAACACTGGAGCATTTAATTAATCAATTTCTGGCATTACCAAGTAATTACAATTCCTGAATCGTTTCTTGGATGTTTTTTATGAATATAAATCAACCACAGCACATGGAAGAACTGCTGGTGGGAAGCATTTGACTTATGTAGGCATATGGCAATTGCATGTGACTCCCCTGTCTAAAGAAGACAAGGAGTTACAATAAGGACACAGAAACATTCATAGGATCTATTGCAGAGTTAGGAAAATGGAATTCCAAGGTTATTAGGGATGTTTGGGATGCAGAGATAGAGTTGCTTCGTCCTTGGAATGCATCAGACTTTTTAACTCACTTGGAATAACCACTGTCTTCCATCCAACAACAAATACCTCAGGATGTGAAGTTTCTTCTACCATTTTCTGTAATTGCTTTGTTATCACTTTGTTATCCTCACATTTATTCTGGCAGCTTCTGATGAGGGACAATGTACATTCACATAAGTCAAGCCTATCTTCATATGGCTTCATTTCTACTAAAAACCACCTAATAAACAAACAAACAGTAGATGCTTGTTTGTTCAATCATTGTAATCAATAGTAAAAATTATAAAGTATACATTATATATGATCTTAGGATGGCCTGGTTTGGAGAGCACCTTGAAAACCATCAAGTTCTAACTCCCCTGCCATGGACAGAGACACCTTTCATTGGACCAGATTGCCCCAAGCCCCATCCAACCTGTCCCTGGACACTTCCAGGGATGGGGCAGCCACAGCTTCTCTGTGCCAGGGCCTCCTAACAGCAAATCTCAACCCTCTCCCAGTGTGAATCCACTCCCCCTTGTCCTGTCACTCCATGCTCGTGTAAGAAGTCCATCCCTGTCTTTCTTGTAGGCTCCATTCCCATATAGAAAACATCTCAGTGAAAGGTTAAAAATCCAGCACAATGTTACAGGCACATCAGTCTGAGGATGCTAAAATACATCCAAACACAGTGGACAAAACAAGGTGAGGAAAAGTTCTGAGGATCTCCAGATTCTGACCCCCACTCTAAGGACAAGGGTAAGCTGAGGTTTAGCAAAACCCAAATTACCAACCCTTTTGGGTTTGTGTGGGCGGAAAGGAGGGAATCTGGAGATGAGCAGACGATGTCCCAGCACAGGCTGGGACCCCTCTTCCAGACAGATTTCACTTGCTTTCTCCAACAGCCCCTCTTTGGTCCACCTGCCACTGTGCTCTGCTCTAACCACAAGCATTTTCACACAGAGGAGGGAACTGGTTATAGCACAGTTTGAAAATTAATCTCTATGTTGACAGCTCTGTTTGCAATGCCTGTGCATCTCTATAGCCAAGAAAAGATTGTCTCCAAAAGATTGTTAATAATGTAGCATTGCTCAGAAAATCTCAGAAGCTGCTTCCAGCACTCCACCCCTTCCTCGTATGCTGAATTTAGTGGGATTACTACTTACATCCATCCATCTCATCTGCATGATACATAAACACAAGCACACAGGAAAATGACAGAACACACAAATAAATACACTCCTAAACATCCCCTGTTCATTTTTCACACTGTGCAGAGAGAAAAAGAGAAATTAATCTGAAGCTAACATGAAAATATACCTCTGCATTTTCATGGTTTGTTATGAACAAAGCAGGAGCTGTGCTCATAAGGAGCTTTGTCAACTCATGGTCTGCCCAAAACACATTTATTGTCACTACCAGGACTTGCATCAGGTTCAGGTTTGGATATTGACTGTAGGACACAACTGAGTCTGACGCATGGATCTGTTGTAAATTGTTGCCCAAATCACACCTTTTCTTCAAACCTCCAAGTCCAGCTCATGGACTAATTTCCACAAGATATCCAAAAAAATAAAAACCTTCATTAATGCAATAGGACTGGCCCTGCTCGTAGGTATTTGACTGTTGGAAAATTTTAAAAAGACAGCCTCTGCAACATTCAGTGTATTTTCTTGTAAGTAACTATTCAGTTCCATATGGGAAGAAAGTGGACTGTCCTGCAAAGCAGATTAGTTGTGAGGAGCTCACAGTCCCCGTGGAGGACAGGCAGGCAGCATGATGGAACCTGGCTTTTGGGGCCAGGGGATTAGTCATAAAGAGTTTGGCATTTCCTAAGTGGTGTGTAGGCTAGACAGCATCATGTGATCCTGGCTGGAGGTAAACTTTTCGTGTATCAGGGATTTAGTGAAAGTGGATTTAGTGGAAGGAAAATGTTTCACTGTAACGGTAAGCTATAAGCAGAGAGTTCAGTAAAGTCCCAGAAAGGAAATAAGAACTGGAACATTTGTGTCAGCAAACAGCACAGAGAGATTCACTTCTGTTGTGTAGCCTGTTAAATACTCAGGCCAAAGCAGTGCCTTTAGTTACAGACACTAATTCCCAGTAAAATCTGTGTGGAGCAGAAAGCACAAAAGCACTGCAAGGACAATTTCTTGGGCTGCAACTCCAACCCTGTTATCCCCAGCAGTGCTATAAAAACCCACAGCCATAGGTACCAGTCTGGGATGGTGACAATTTGCAAGATTAAACAGACCCATGGGCTAAGTGGGAGATGCCCCATGGCACGAGGAGGAGCCCCTGGGGTGCATTTCCTGGGGTGAATTTGGATGCCAGGTTTTGAGTTGAATGTGGAGGGGTAACTGAGCCTAATACAAAGCCTTTCAGAAAATAGGAATTGTCAGCTTTTCCCCCTTAACTTATGTTGCAAAGAAAAACTCCCTCTTCAGATCCTATATACTACAGGATTAATAATAATTATTATCTTGTGCTTTTATAAGTGATCTGGTGCACTGTTATGCTTTGTCTCCTGAATACTTGTGACTCCAGTATGCCATGTATAGTAGATGCTAAACAAACATAATGATGCTGCTCCATTTAACAAGAATCTATTCCCTTTTCATAAAAATTAAAGTGAACCTTTAATTTCATTCAGCATTATAGAATTCACAGGTACAATGCAATACCAGTGAAATCAGAGCTATAATTTAGCTCCTGGCTAATGCTATAATTTTTCTGCAGTTGAGTATTGCTGCACTGAATTTCAGCTTCATATCAAATGTTATGTGCCTAAAGATATTAGTTACAGTTATTGCAGAGCATTCTGTTTATTCAAATCAGACTGAAACAAACACAAACTGTAGCATGAAAGCCTGGAAAATATTTGCTTAGATAAATATTCATTGTTGGCTGCTATGCAGGATATATAGAGACAATTCAGATTACATGATAGCTTTTTGTTTTATACACCATCTTGCCAGTTAGCATTCAAAAATGTAACTTTAAAATGCCTTTAATTTTATGTGTGCTATTCTAAGTGATATACTTAGCTGTCCATGTTTCTTACACATGAATCTTTAATCCGCAGGGAACTTAATAGGAATTAAAAGTGGAAATATAAGCATAAATCTTTATATTTCTGGTAATATAATCTTGTCGTTAACTGAAGCTTACTGGAAAAGTCCTTTGTGCTATTTAACTGAATTACATTTTAAAGACCTTTATCATTATCAACTGGAAAATCTATGGCAACAAGCAATGTATCTTGTTAGCCTACCCACTGCTCTGCTGCCAGCTTTGTGATATTTAGACAGAGGGAGACCAGAGGCAGAGACACAATTTCCTGCAGAAGCCTTGGCTCTCATTGTTCTGAGCCAGAGAGGGCAAATTAAAAAACCCACCACGTGTCAATCCTGCACCTAAAAGCATTTTTTTTTTCACATGAAGGTGACATCCTGTTTCCAGTGTGTAAGGGTGTTGTGGGTCAGCTTAGCTGGAATCATGCTGACCTTGAGGGAATTAAATGAGGCCACGTGAGTCCAAAATGAACATAGATGAGATGCAGAAAGTAATCACTCTCTACTGTTAATGGATGATTTTTAGAGTAATTGGACCAAAAGTTTTTCCAACACTGGTTTAAAAAAGTGCCATTTGGGGATAGTAATTATTGTACATAAACACTCTGGAATGTACTGGCCTCTTGCTATTATCTAGCATTTGTTAAGCATCTCATGTTTTTCGAGTATTCAAAACTAGTAGCAATAATTAATGTACAACAGAAGGGCTGAAATTCTGCATCTGAACTATGTAGGTGCTCCATGCATGACTCACAGACAGTTTATTGTACGATTTTCAGAAGAGCTAATGAGTTAGATTCATTTCCATAATCATTGGGAAGTTTGCATGCAGAGTCTAGATCAGAAATACTGAGCCTAAATCATTAATATTTTTTGGAGAAAAAAACCCCAAAACAGTAACTTCAAGAAACTTTAAAAGTTAAGAGAGGTTCCAGCCCAGAAAGTGCTTCTTTCCCTTTCAAATCTGCATAATCTACACCACCCTGCCCTCCGTAGCTCTTATTTGTGAAAGGGTTGATTAGTGGTGACGGCTCTGCCCTGCTCCACAGCTCAGGCAGGGCAGGTCTCCGTGCCCAGCTCCCATCAGGAGTCACAGTGGCAGGAATTTCTCGTGTCTCACTCCTCACATAGAGAGAGGCCCACCAGGTAAGAGTGGTTTTCAGGTGTGACAGACATCAGGAGAGTCATAAAGCTGAGCTGCTGCCCCCACCAAGCTGTGCCCGTGTAATGTTGCGTGGCTTTGCTCTGAGAAGTGCTGAGCATCTGCAGGTCTCACTGATGCTGCAGAATTAAACTTATTCAGGGGAGAAAAACCAATTTCCAAACTTTAGATACAGCCCTTAATCATTCATTTCAAAAGCATTTCCATAGCCATCAGCTTGACAGTATCTAAATGAAACGACTGAAAATCTCTTGTTTTTCCAACAGGAAATGTGTTCGGGGATTGGCATTTCACATGTATAGAGAAATTTACAATAATCATGTCCTGATGACAAGTCTAGGAAAGGATTTACATCTAATAGGAACGATCTAATTTATCTTTCATACAGTAATACCCAGTGGCTATTGTGAACATTTTATTATGAAGGAAATTAAAGACAACACAAGAAAATTAATGTTTTAAGGGAAAGTCGTATGGACCATTTAACTCTTCCTTTGACTGTCCACATAATGCAATGAGTTAATTTGCTTCTTTTCATATGTTTTAGTAATAGAAGCAACACTTTTCATAAATCATCTACAAAAGATGATTTTAAGAAGAAAAGCAAGCTAGTCAGTACAAAGCTTTTGAATTACTTCTATATAAATGGATACTTCCATTTCTCTCTTGAAGAAAAAGGCCTTACACTGAACAACCTTCCTCCTCTTTTCCTTCCCAACTTTTTTTTCCGTTTAGACCAAACACCTACACAGCAGTAATATCCCGTTTGTATGGGACTCAGAGGAAATTTTGTCACATACAAGAGTCACACAGTCACTGCTTGGATGTGGAGACAGTGGCACGCTGTGACAGCAGCACAAGAGCTCTTGGCAGAAGGTGCCTTAGCACTTCACACTCCAAGACTTGTAGGGAAATACTCAAAAGTTTTGCAGGTGAGCAGAGCCATTTCTCTTTTCTCACCTCCCTTTCTTCCAAGTACCCTTTATAACTGAGCCTTTTAAAAGAAAATTGTTCCACCCAAAGGTTTTTGTGGTAGCAGTGAAGGGATAGAGCCTCAAAAGAAAAGGTCTCTGTGCACCTGGGATGTGCCTGAGGCCCTAGACCTGGCATCCCAATCAGTTTTCCTGCTGTAGCCAGTCCTGATGAAGATGCTCAGGGTAGGATTTCAGGCAATGCCTAACCCTGAAGTCTTTACTTAATCAAACAAATCTCAGGGCTTAGTTTGGCCTGGGTCTTTCAGTCCAGCCACTTTTGCCTATGTCTCTCCAGCTGCTGAAAGGAGAGGTACAAAGCACAAAGGAATAAAGGCAACACAGTGTTAGATGGAGCATTTAAACAGCTAAAGACATAGATTGGCACCTAATGAGATTTTAATGGGAGTGTGCTCATTCTGCTTCCTTGAAGATTTCTGAAATCCCTGTAGACTTTTGGTAAATTTTAAAAACTGTCTCCCCATTCCTTCCTGTGTATCCAACTGCTTTGCTTTTCTTTTTCTGTGAGGAGGAGGGCAAGGAAGCCCGGCATATAAATTCCTTTCCTTGCATTCATACTGAAGAAAGTGAAGAAAAATTTCCTCTGTACATATTTGAAAGACAAAATCACTTATGTGGATAGCCGAATTCCCCCTTATAATTACTTTGCATTCATGCATCAGATGCCTGGGGCCAGAAGGACATGCTGAATATGAGAGTATCTGTCTAGCCACAAAGTAAATACGGTGCACAGGAGGATTAAGACAAGGCAAACGAGTCTGCTGTTTCAGACTGCTAAACTTTCCAGGCTCTCCTGCAATGCCAAAAAAGTTAAGAAGTTCACAGAGATTATTGGGCTGATCTGTGTACCAAGGGAAAGTGAGTCACTGAACAAGTGCCATTCTCTGGGTTACCCTGGCAGGACCATGGGTGAAAACAAGTCATCCTCAATCCTTCCATCCCCCGAGCCTGGTTCCATCCTAACCCGACATCCAAGCCATGCCAGGTGTGCTTGTGCATTATACACACACGTATGTGGAAAAACAGCTAATTCAAAAAGTGTTTGTTTAGTTCAGATCCTGTGATTTCATCTCACAGCCTTGAAAACTGGAGAGGCCCTTTCCATAAGGGTGTCACACAATCAGCTCCACAGACATCTCAGGCTCAAGTGATTTTTTGCTGCTTTGGTGGATTGCATTGCCTGTGTTAATACGTATCAGCTGATAAGTCTCAAGCCATATTGAATTGCTTTATCTTTCAAATTTTGATGAAAAAGACCTTTAGATTATTTGTCTCCTAAAATGATCCTGATTAGAGCTCTGCTTTCAAATCCAATACTAAGTTATTAATCATGGCAGAGTTTTCTGCTTTCCACAAGTCAATAATTATGCATTTAGCCATGATTAGTGCTACACAGAGAAAACCTTTGTTTTAAAAAAGCAGCATTCAATTCTTAGCCGATAGGGTACATCAGGAATGTAGCTTGGAGGTGGAATAATGTGAAGACGTACTATTCTCCTGGGAGATCTGAGGATTTCCTCCACATCTAATTTTTAATTTATGGCACTGATATGCTCTAACTGCTTTATCTGAAAAAGACACGAGGCCCATATTAATATCCATCAAGAAGAAATTCTTGAACCTGACTGCAAACTCAGATTTACTAACCTATAATCTATACGGGAGCACTAATTAGTTTCACAATGGTTATTTGTAAGCCCTTAAAGCCTTGGGAAGGTTTTCTAGTGGATAGCACTGCAATTCCAGTGACGCCTGAGCACAGTTCTAAGCTGGATTTCACCATTTCTACCACCAATTCACATTGTTCTTTCCATCACCATGTATTACTCCCAGAGGCAGTCAGATGTGGAGCAGTTACACTGCTGTTCATGCCTTGGCCACCCAAGGTCAGAGGAAAACCTCAACCTGACAAGGCTGCAGGGAGGACTGAGTTTGAAAATGAGCTCCAAACGACAGGGAGAGGGAGGCATATATCAATGCATATCAATATGCATATCAATATCAGATCACAATACTGATTGTGATATCAATATCAGATATTCAGTAAAAGAGGTGTAGTGTTATTGCTGCTAATTAAGATGATAAGATGATAGAACAGTTTGTGTCTTCACTGCTAAACATGAAAGCAGCATCAAAGCCCTTTCTCTGCCCACCCTCTCCCTGGACCAGCCCATGGAGCTGCTCCCTGGCCTCACCCCAACTGCACACAAAAATGCTCCCTGCTCACTCAAGGTATGCTACACACAGCAAGGAAAAGAAACAAGAAAGAGTTCCCACCATTCTCTGAAAACGAGAAATTTCAGGTAGTTATTACTATTAAATGATATAATTATGGGAATTGTGGCTCGTGAATAATAAACATAGACCTGTCATTTAATGTTTTAATTTTGTGCACTTAGAGGCTCGCTCATGCCTGCAAACATCTTTTCCAAGACACAACTGGTGACATTTCCCACCTTCTCATCTATTTTCCTCCTGTTGCTCATGTTATGACTAAAAGCAGCAGGCTTATATTTTTCTCAGTGGGAAATATGTCACCTGCTGTTGAAAGAAAAGCAATTATTGTGTCCTCGCTAAATCTTCAGCCTATTTGTGTAGAGCTTTAGAGCTTAAAAATATAAACATCCTGCTCTGTGCCAGTGTAAGTGGTTAGACACTCAGAATCCCAGCTGGGATCCCCCTGGATGTCACCTTCAGTGCCTGTTAAGCACAGGGAAGGATGCCAAAAGCAAGTGCCTTTCCCATAACTGTGTCTGATCACTGGAAATTAAAAGTGAACGATGTGCTCCCAGCTCCAGCACAGGACACCTCAAAACATTATGTTCTCCTTCTCCTCCCTTACTCCAGGAGTCAGATAATACTTCCCAGCTTTATTGAAATAAGATTTATGTCTGCTCTGCATTTGAGAAGTTGTTTTCACTCCTTTTGTGTGTTTTTATGTGGCTGTAAACCTGTCTGACAAAGGGACAGGTATTTTATTTGCACACTGTCAGATGCTATTTCTCTGTGCAAAATCTCCTGTTTTCAAACACAAAAAAGCCTCAGAATCAAAATGGGAAATAAAACAACTGGACATTTACATTTGCAGCTGGCCAAGAGCAATGAAGGCACCAAACTCACAAACTGTACGTATATATATATGTATATGTATATACATACAGACATATATGCAAAAGGATGCATGCTAATAGACAGTAGTTCTTAAAATACCAAGTGTGTTTCTCATAAGTCTGTTGCTATTTAGAAATCATTTTACCCCACAGAAGTGAAGAAAACATGTATAAACAACTAAAAGGAAAAAAGGCAGAATTATGACTAAATTATAGAAAAAAAATGAATCTTCTAACAGTACTGATCAGTATGTTAAGATTTAGGGAAGAGGATCTCAAATCTGTTGTAGGGAAGAGGATCAGCAACCTCAGTCCTGAGTGTTATTTCAGGTAATAAAAGGGTTCTCATTTCTTACTACAATATGATCCTAGCCAATAATAATAACAACAGTCATGAAGAATTATTTTCCCTAACATAAACTAAACAGTTACTTAACATTTAAAGTAGGGATCATCTACAAAAGCATTTAGGAGGCACTGTCTATGCAACTGTGGGATTTTAGAAGAAAATACATCTTTATATGACGTTTTATTTCTAACAAAGCTTGCAAGTGCAAGTAGAAAAGTTATTTTTTTCATATGAAGCACTACATTTAGTTCTTCATATGAAAATACTAGAAGAGAACTCTCAGTTCATAGGCATTTTCTAAGTATCTGTCTTATGTTGACCATGCTGGATAGATCACAAAATTGATAATCTCTTTACTCAGATAATAATTATACTTTTGCCATCTCATATATCTTGACAAAAACACACAAATTTTCAATGAATGAACATTAGGAAAATGTAACCCTGTGCACCGAAGAGAGAGATTGAGATGGTAGTCTTCCCAAAATAAGTGAGTCACCATCCCCACAGTGTGCAGGCTGCTCCTTCAGCAGCAGCTCAGAACCAGTCACCTCTCCACCCTGCTCTGGCAATGCCATTAGTGGCGAAGACTAAAACACTCTCTACTTGCTGATAGTACTTGGCAGGATTCAGAAAGGACCTGAGGACATGTAGTACCCACTACACAGTGTATAGCATCCATTGTAGGCTGCAATTTAGCATTTAAATCTATATATACAACGTAAAAAAAAACCTGCAAGGAAAACTGTGTTAAGAAAACTCAATTTGTGCAGCTTGTTAAAATAAAAAATTCCAAAATTCTATTTGCAGTGTTTTGTATCATGGACAGCCTTTCCTCACTTTTGTTTCACCACAAGTGTACATGCTGTTGCATGAACATTCGGGGTATACTTTGCCAAATACACCAGTTCTTGCTGGCCGACAATTTATCTGAGGTGAAGAAGGAACACTGCATAACAGACTAAATGCTTTCCTTCATGTGATCTGCTAGAAACAAGGGCTTTTAGTTTTTAATGAGATTGAAACAATCTGCAGAGGTAACTGTTCAAAACTGCAGCCTATGAACTAAATTGATATTTAACAACTTGACCTATAAAATCTTTCCTAAGCTGTGATACAGCATATGGTCTTTGCTGAGATGTACCAGAAGATTCAGTGATAATGTACACACAAGGCTCCCTCCATTCCAAATCATTTTGGATGTGAGTTGTCATAATCTATAGCATATGGATGTATTTTCATTTCATTTCATTTCATTTCATTTCATTTCATTTCATTTCATTTCATTATTTATCTTCTGTTTCTCTTTTCCTAAAACTCTCTAGAAAAGCTGACTTTTAGTTCCAGGGTCAGTATTACACCCGCTCTGATCAGTGAATCACAGACATTTCAGTCCGGCCTGTGAAAGTCATGAGGTCCACTATGCCTCTTGAAATGGCACTTTGTGTCCTCAGTTTCTAACTTTTTATGGCCTTTTAATGTTGAGTCACAAGAAGTATCACACTCGTATCTTCAACAGATTTGTACTGGGACAACAGGAGAGAAATACTGTATTTCCCTTCTTTTGTCAGCTGTGAATGAAAGTGCTAGCAGACCTCTAATCCTTTCTCTATGGGCAGATGGCCGTTTGATGTATGTACTCATCTACAAACAAAATTCAGAAATTCATTTGGCTTTATCTTCATTCATTATGTATTATTGGCCTCCCTTCATTTAACATCAAAAGTGCAAGTAAGAGGACTGCCATTCTTTATGGTCATTGTTCGGTTGATTAGTCATGAATAATAACACTTAGAATGTATACAGTTCTTTGCATCTCTAAATTACTTTATAAATCTTAGTCCATCAAAAATATCTGAGACTTTTTACCAGAACTTACTTTCTAATAATAATGTCTAACCAAAAGGAAAAAAGCCCGTGTCACAGTGCTATTTATTCGATATTTAGTGGTCTGAGGTACCCGTGCAGCAACAGAGTGCATGAGCTTTGATGAGGTTTTGAATTTCACGCTCATATCATAAATGCTTCTCTTTTGCATACATGGAAACCAGCAGGCTGCCAAGGGCACGAGAAGTGAAAGAGTAGGGAAGCATTATGCCAGTGAATATTAATTTATTGGAGGATTTCATACCTCCTGTTACCTGACTGCCCAGAACAGGTCAAATATGGAACAAGCTTCACATGCATGGTGCTTCTTTCAAGGGCTAACTTCCCCCATTTCTGAGGGTGAAGACAAGCCATGGATAAATTGCATCCTGGTGGTTCTCCATACTCCATTCTGCTTGCCAATAACCTGCTGCTGGTGTTTGGCAGGATTTGTTAACCAGCTCAGGGTAATTGCCTCCCAAGTCAATGTGCCCTTGTCCCAACCTATGGAACTTAATGCACAAGTTTTTGTTGCATAATTACTGCTAAATTACCCAAATAAAAGGTTGTAAATGATGAGAGCAGGGACTCAAATGAGAATCCTTACAAAGTAATACCTGTCAACAGAACTTCCACATCAGAAGAAGGGGGGAAAGTTCCACAGAAAGCTGGAGTGACACATCTCAGTGGCTGTGCAATCCACAGGTGTCCCCTGTGGATGCAGGTGCACAGTTGGCAGCCTGAGTGCATTTTATGCCTGACACTGAGCATCAAGAACTTTCCAGTTGCATTATTTCATGTAAATGAAAAGGTTTGAATCACCACAGTGTATTTTGTAGGAATTTTGTAGGAATTGGAGTTTATCCAAGATGTTGTAAAAACAGTTTCTATTTAAAGGAACTTATTCTTCTTTAGGGAGAGCAAAATTATTAAAGATTGTGTGTCTAAATGAAGGAACTTTATGTACAGGTTTGTCTGAGAACAGATTTTGCTGAAAAAAACCAAGATTGTCATGAAGCTGGTGACTATGTCCCAGGGCAGTGAGTGAAAATATGTTCATTAAAGGATCTTAGTCCTTTCTGCAGAGACCTAAACACACCTTCATGCCAACAACAGATGCACAGACAGAGCACAAAGAGGCCAAAGCCTGTCTCAGTGCTGGCCCTCCACAATCACTAGAGCTGCCTTCCATGTACGTGCTGGGTCTGTGTGTTGTGACACGTGGCAGGGCCAGCTGTGCTCCTGCCAGCTGACATTAAATACCAGTGACTCTGCAGCTATCCTCTGCCTCTGCCCTGCATGACAAAACTGACCACGAAAATCTGTTTTCCATTGGACAGCTCACTTGAGTGTTACTTATTCTTACCTACCAAGCTGAAAATTCAAAAAGTGTGAAAAAAAAAAAATTCTTCATATGTGTTGTAAACCCAATGTTTTAACCATCATAAACCTGATAAACATTTGCAGACTTTGAAATGTGCTCTTTAAGTGAGGCAATTAAAAGCAATGGTCCAATGTCAATGATGGCTTCCAGAGGCTAAACAAAATAAATAAAGCTATTAAAATAAGTGGATGCTTAACCTTAAACCTTCACATGATGTTGGGTGTTACTTAGAACATTTCTGTTAGTTTAAAAATGTCAGTGTCATTGCAGTAAAATTTTTGTCAGTAACTTTCCAGAAGTGAACTCCAGTGCTATAAGGCAAAATGCAGCCTCAGACCTGCCAGAGTAACCAACCACTGTCAGTAAAATGGTTGAAACAGCAAGACCAGTAGCAATATTCATGCAGTTCACCTGGAACACAAACCTTTCAAAATTTTTCCTTTACAAAAGTGTTTTGATTACATGAAAGTGGTTTCCATTTAAAATAACTATGCATTTCATCCTTATTATAGTTAAAGTGAACGCATTAGATCCTTGACAACACAGAAAAGGCTATAAATGAATGAAGAGCCCATTTCAGCCACCTTGACATGATTAGTCTGTAGCACAAACTGTGCAATGAATCAATTGCATTATGATTTGCTGGAGAGCCTGGTATGTTACAGAAATGACTCATGCTTAGGCTCCTGTGCATTTTTATTTTTCTGCTTCATTTAAAAACTGGTCCCCTGGGCTTTTGCTTAATAAAAACCACATACGTTGCTCTAGTTGTAAGCCATAAATAAGCCTGGTCTTGGGTCAGGGCTAGCAGGAGGATCCTGGGCTCCAGAGGCAGTGAAGGAATGCCAACGACATTTGACATCCTGCAGTTTCTGAGCATGACTTCATGGGGCTGGGCTGGTGTGATTGCAAACACTTGAACAAATTTCACTGGGAGCCCTGGGAGCTCCATAGGAGGTAACAAAGTGCAGGCATTCAGAAAGAAACACTGAAGGCAGATCATCAGGGTCTCAGGAGAGACTTTAAATTTCTCAAGAGAGTCCCATTACAAGCGAGCACACCCTTCACAGCTCACCTCTCCTGGGAGGCTTGGGCTGTCCCCAGACTTCCGAGCAGAATAACCTGAGAGTCTTCCACTTTCCTACATTCCCAAAGAATTATGTGCCAGATGATCTCTTCCCATTTCTTTAGAGTAAAACACGTTAAAGATGGTGATGAAGAGAGAACAGAGCTGAGGAACTCAAGGTCCTCTCATTTCAGAAGTACTGGTCTTGCAGAAGAAAAGTTTTACTGCAGGATTTTGGGAAATACTTGAGTCCCTTAAACAATCATTCAATTTCTCTCAGGGTTTATGATATTTAAAAGGTAGACTGAATATAGTTGAATTTTACCTTTTATCCAAGCATTTAACATTTTCTGCTCATTACAGTGCACTGCTCTTTCCAGCAGGACAAGAACAGGGTGGATGGGGTTACAGCAATGGAACTGCCTGTGCTGCTGCCATCAAGGGAGCTGGGGCTGGCAAAGAGGAGGTGGCTTTTTCCTGTAAAATCCCATTTTTAAAGCTCTGTCACTGCCAGTGGTGTGGGGTAGGTTTAGGCTTTAGGCAGGAGGTGCCTGAACTCCTGGTTCCATCCAGCTCTTTCACTGAAGGCTCGAGATTTCAGGGAGCTCAAACAGGCCCCAGATTTAAGGAAAAAATAGGACCTTTCATAAAATAAGAGGAGAAATCACAGAGACCAGTATTTGCCTGAGGATTATCTCAATCCCCTGCTGTCAGTTCCAGAAGCAAAGTCTATTATTACACCTCTGCTGCTGCCTTGAACAAGTTTCTACAGTGTAAATGAAAAGATTCTTATTATCTGCCCACAATGGTGATTGAAAAGTTTGCACTTTGTAGGAACAGCTCACTGCTCTCAATTGCCTCATCATTGATTTTCTCCAGGCCATGCCTCTCCTGTCACAGCACAGACAGAAAGCCTCCTTCCACAGAGTTGGTCCAGATGCAGTGAATTTTACTGCTGCTGCTGCTACTGTCTTTATGAGAGTGGAAATCTGCAGATGGAGCCAATGGAAAATCCTGCTACCTTCTCCTTGCCAGCTCTGCCATTTCTGTCCTGCAACCCACCCCACTGCGTTCACTCCGAGGGCTTGATTTCTCATCAGGAAGGTAAAAACCCATCACAGAGGGCAGAGCAGAGAGAGGATGAGACAAGGGGAGTCCCTCCACAGACAGCCATCAGCCCTATCACAACTGCTCACCTGCTCAGGGAGAGGTGCTGAGCTGAGCTGAACAGGTGTCCATGGAAAACTGAGAGTGAGACAACATGAAGAGCTCACAGGATAAATCTGATTACATTTTTTAAAGCCATTAAGAGCATGAACCCTATATATATATATATATATATAAAGCAAAACATTTCACTCCATCCAGCCTAGGCTCAGAATTTCTTTCCCACAGATAAGACAAAATTAGAAACACATTTTCAGAGAAGGCCTAAATCCCAAATAGATGTGTGGCCTTCAGAAAGCAGCTCTGCCCCTACAACCTTCTCATTTTCGTCTGAGCAGCCGTCTGCTTGGCCAATTAGATGTCTGACTATTAAAAATCCAATCTCAAGGATTGCTGTGATTCATGCAGGATGGCTGCACAGTTTTTCCCTCTCTCACAGAGCAAAATGCACATGCTGACACCAATCCATCTGCCTTACGACACAGATATGCAGCTTCTAGTTCCTCTGTCTATCAAGCTCAAACCACACTCTGCTTTCCTCCAAGTTGAAGTGCAGTGATAATAAGAGCATGAAAAATTGATCATCTGCTGTGGCTAGTCCTTTGGCACTGCTCTATGAGCAGTTTGAATTCCTTGGGAACAAATTAAAGCTGAGATTAAAGCAAATCTGGACTTTAAAGGCCAAATTGAATCGCTTGCTGCGTCTGCAATAGCTGAGTGGTTCCTGCCTGGTAAATGTGGGTTGTTGTTTTCTTTAGCTGCATCTACAAAATACCTAAAATCAATTATAAAGGTGATAAACTCACAAAAATTAGTTACAGTTAATCAACAAAAGAAAGGTTTGCATTGTACTGTGATCAGTAATTACCAGTTATTTCAGGTTCACTCATGTGACTGTTGCTTTTCTGTGACTTGTCTGTGTGTGGTTAAACCTGTTCATCACAGGTTAATACCAGTGCCTCAGAAGTGTCTCAGTGTACTCCCTTCCTGGGCTTAAACATTATCTGTTAGCCCTTTTGTGCCTGAGAAAATTAATTTCAAAATACATTTTTAAGTAAAACAGTTCATAAGGCTGCCTTAAAAACGTGTTTGGCGTTAAAGGGAGCTGAGTAGACAGGCTTGAGCCTATGCCACAGCACTAGAGTGGTTTAGAAAATTGACTTGGTTTATTGACTGCGGGCTTTTGTGACTGATTAGGATTGTTTTCCTTTTATATTTCTTTTTTTTTTTTAAATTACTATGTCACAATGAGTGCACGTGTGAACTCCAGTAGCTGCGACAGGCTCCCCGATGTTTTCTCACAGCCTTTGCATATTGACCCTCCATCATCCTCTGAATTTTGTCTGGCAGCAACATGAGCCCCCCTTGCAGCTTCAGTTAATGCACTCAGGGAACAGCAGAGTCCTACACAGGGCTACAGAGGATAGGTACAACATTCAGCAGACCAGAGTGCTCCTTAAAACAATGTCCAATTCCCTCATCTCCTCCTTCTCCTCTTCCATCCAGGTAACTTTCAAGGAATTCTGAAATAGCTGAAGTTTTTAAAACATGTGCCAAGACACCCAAGATAAAGGAGCATGGAAATGTACTTGAAAAATGCCTTCTTATTTGGCAGACCTGCTGAAAACCTTTAGAGCTGCTGAGGAGCTCTAGAACTATTTTCCATTTAAGGGGGTCATAATATTTGAAAAATAGCAAAATTCCAGTATGCTTTTCTGAGCTCTGACATAAAATGATGGGAAACACAATACCTACATCATGTTTAAGTGCTCTGTGGAACACAATGAAACATTACCACAAAGCCAAATACAAAAAATAGAAAGGATTTTTCATTAATATAATCCTCAAAAAGCTGCAAAGACAAACGTAAAGATGTCCTTGGAAGAAAATGGCAATATTTTGCCCATCCTCAGCTTTGCCAGCTCATTCTAAAGTGTTTCAGTAATGTCCATGAATGATTATGAATGTTGTCTTAGATGGTTGCCCATTGCCCTGAAGAAAATGTTTATGACCTGAATAGATTAATTATATTCTCCCCTTAAATATCATTCCTTCAGGACTAGTTATTGTTGAGTGTAAATGTGCCACTTTATATGCAAATAAAATGGACTGAGTGTGGAATAAGAAGTTCAGCATATATCTACTGACAAATCATCTTATTATGTTTTATATTAGCAGACAGAACATCTTGTGGTAGGAAATGTTAATAGACCTCAACAGGATGCAGTGCTTGTTTCCTTGTTTCTAGGAAATCTTAGTCAAACTTTCAATTACTTTCTTGTAGTCACCTTTACTTCATTTTAAATGGATTTTAATTGTATTTTAAGAAAAAGTTATCTATTGAATGGAAGGAAAAAATCTAAAACTCATTAATACCTAACATTAGTAAACCAATTGAATAGCAGTGACATAAACTAAAAACCAGAAGGTAATGTAATCTTGAATTCTCTATTAAAGCGGATTCAAAACAGCTAATTCACATTAGTGCAAATCATTGGACTCAAAACCCAGAGAGTCTTGGGGTAAACCTTGGTTAGATTTAACAGAGCTCATCATTAGCAAGCCAAGGCCATTCCACTCTGAACTACACTCACTTCACTCATACAAACCTTTTGTTTTTTCAGGAAGAGGAGGAATCACAGTACACAGATTTTTTTTTTTTTGCCCTAATTTGTTCCTGAGGTGCCCAAAACGATGACCCACTGCCTGCCATCAGCCACGGAGGACAGAGAAGATATTTACCAGCTCTTGGAAGACAAGACCTTTAGTTTTTTGAATAAAGGAAAGATGCAGGTGATCTAAAGAGGGAAGGATGGTATCTCTAGAAGGTACAAGGGCAAAGAGATGTCATGGTTTGATTCTCACTTGGGAGTTTCATGTCACATTAAAAATTATTCCGATTAAAAATTATTAATGCCTCAGGGAAAATAAACCTCATGGATTAGGAATGATGGTCAGTTCTTGGTCTATCTTTTCTCATCTATGAACAAAACTGGGAGTCTTCAATAAGGCAAATTAGCAAAACCAAAGTCACCATTCACAATACCAAACCTATCTCTGCTATCCATGGGATCTGGTATTTGAGGACCATAAACTTGGAATGAAGTTGCATAAAATATTGAAAATAAGAAGTTATCCATTCCTATAGCTTAAATTTGTTCTGGATTGAAATAAGTCTTTGAATTTGAATAAAGCACATAACATCAGCTGAATACAAATAGTTGAATGAAATTTTATGGATTGGTTTAGTATATCTTCTTCTCCCGCATTTTTAGCCGAACTTTTAATTAATGTAATTATATCAGGCTTTTTATGGTATTAGTCAAAGTCAGCTGGAGACAACCTGACTGAGTTCAAAAGAACCAGGTTAAATGTGGTGCTCTGGATCAGGCCAGGATAATTAAAAGAAAATCACCATCAGAATGATTTAATCATAGATCCGTCTTGACACAGAATTATTGCCCTTGAAGCGTGAACTTAATTATCGAATCTGCTGCTGGGAATCCTCGAATACCATTGAAGCTCAAAATACTCAGGGCCTCTGAGATGCCCCCACTGCTGAGATGGACTGGCCCCAACAATGGGATCACTGGGTTCATCAGCACGGGAATACATAAACAGAATATATAATCTCTGTGTAGCATTTACACTGCTAATGTGATCATAGATGGGTTGGCTGTTAATTTAGGATTCTGTAAAAAGTACCAGGAGCATTGGGAGAAATAAAAAACACTGCGTGAGGTATAAAAAAATTTTAAAAACTGTTCCCTCATTTTCTCCCTAAATCCTTGTGCAGTTTTGAAAACAAAAGCTATGGAAGTCCTTCTTTCAGAGAAATCTGCTCATGTGGAAGATATCAGCAGCCTTTGAATCCCAAACAACAGATAGATAACAAATAGATAGATTGATTGACTGATTGATGGATAGATTAGATATAGATTGTATAAATGTAGATAATAAATAAGGATGATGACAAAACTGCCCATAATATTTTTAAACTCATTTAAATCCATATGTACAAACAGACTTAAAATTTGGGAAAAAACCCCAACAACCAAACCCTGCTACATTTAGCTCTTGCATGCCAGTTCACAACTCAGAGATCATTTTTATAGCTGTAATAATCCTATGAAACTAGGATAAAAGTGTGCTGCTGGAGTTCCTCAAACTGTTGTGGCACTATCAGAAACTTCTATATTATGAGGAGATATTTGAGCCCATCATCTCCAATTTCCAGATGATATACTGACTTAATCACCACTCTCCACAGCACAAGGAAGGCAATCTCTCTGTCTTTTGTTCATTTTTTACATCTGAGAACAGTTGTGTTTCAGTCTTCTATACATCATCTACTCCCACATCTGTCTCACACTATGTAACTACTCTTTACAATCCCTGCCGCACTTATTTTTTGTTGCAACATTGAAATCTTGTGCATAATTATGTGAGGTTGCTATGGAGATTATGTGTGATTTGTCATGAGGAAAATCTATTGTGTTTGAGATAATTCTGCACAAAAGTGACCGCTGAATCTTTCCCCTCCAGGGCCCCGGGGAGCAGGAGAAAGTACCTGCCAGGATGTTCACAGTTACAAACCAAACAGGTTTGGTAAACAGAGAAATTTGTGCACTGCACAGAGGGCAAGGCTGTTCCCTCTTTAGGCAGATGGAAATGAACTGGTGCAGGGTGATGTACACATTTTGAAGAACGCATCAGAGGGGTTTTTAAAGCATCTATAAAGTTCCTTTGTTGAGAATACCTCCCGTCAATGTTCATGAATAAAGATCTGGTATGGTATATATTCAAACAAATTATAATTGTGTGGACACTACTTTGAAAATTATGTAGACAGCAGTGCTTTGAAACTTAACTTCTCCATCCCTAGCTCTGCATCCTTTCAGAGCTGGGCAGGCTCACTGTGATTGATCACTGCACTTCAGCCCAGCCAGCTCGGGCTGAACAATAGCTAGGGGCTAACACAGCTTTCAGCCAAGGTCACGGGTTAGCCCTTCCCCACACCAGCAAGCAACTTCCCTCCTTCCTCAGGCTTGCACTACCCCAGAAGGCACACAGATTTGCAAAACAAGTGGACAGGAAAAGAGGAACATGCCAAGCTTTTCCACCATGGAAGATCCGACTAAAGAAATCACAGGCATTCGGTAGGAAAATCCCTCTTGTTTCAGGCAGAGTTAGAGCACAACCCCAGCAAGTTTCTGGGAGCAAAGAAACATTCTCATAGAAACAAGATGTTCATAAGGAAACTGCAATTCAAGGAGCTGTTTTAGAAAAGCCTGTTCGTGTGACAACTCCAAATAAAATCTAAAGCCTTGGACAGCCACGGGCTCTGCAGTTCAGGTCACCATCGTGTGGCTGCCATTAAGTTGGTGCAGGTGTGATGTCCTTTACTACCCTGGTGATGCTGGATGGAAAGGAAAGGGCAAAAACTACAGAGGCAGAAAAATAATGAGATCTTTAAAAACTTCAGAACATTCATCGTCCTCTGCCACTCTTCATTCCTCATAAGTGACCCTCATCATTTTTACTACCCTTCTACAGATCACCTTGTAGATTTTATTTTTATGCAATTACTGATGAATGTTTGCTGGCCTAAGCAATTCTCAAATCACTAGTAGTAGAAAAAAAACATTAAGATGCAGCTTGTAACAGAAGGACAAACACACCCTGAGGTGTATGTATCTTTATGCAGAGCAACTGCTGGCTTCCACACATAATCTTTTATTAACCTACTGCTCAGGACTGCTGCCCGTGAGCACAGGAATACATCTGAAATGGAGACTCTTTAATTAAAACCTGACTTTCAGTAAGAAACTATTACGGCCAAGCCTTCAGAAAAAAAATAAAAATTCATATGACACCCTTTCACACTCAGTGGTTTACACTTCAGAAGCAACAGGACTTTGGAGGATTCTTTCATATCTCCCATCCCCTGCACTGCCTGTTTGCCATCCAGCCTGGCTGGGGTTTGCAACCCTTTGAGTGCTGCCCCACTGTGCTCTGAAGGTGGAATCTGCTCCACAAGCTGCAGAAATTGATTGTTCTGATTTTGGTGCCTCCCCCAACTAAAAAAAAAAACCCATATATATATATATAGTTTTTTTATATATACATATATATACACACACATGTATATATATTTATCTAAGTTTGTTCTGGTGGTTCATAATGCTGCCAGAACCCTTGAAGGAATTTACAGCCTCATTATGCACTACTGGGAATACATTATTCTATATATTTCTGATGTTACAATGGTGTTTAATAACAGAGCTTTTGAGTATTTGAAAAACTCTTCTACAGCACCTTTTGAATGTAGTTGATAAAATACAGTCAGGTAAAGGCCATTATTGACTTTTACCAAGCTGTTATATTACTCCATGCATTTTTAAGCATGTTTTTTTGTGATTAGAGTTAACTCAAAATCCTGAAAGAGTTCTTTTAAAATAAGAATAAAAGAGAGAAAGTGAAGGAATGATGGTTACAAACTCAACTATGTTGCTCAGGCATGAGGATTTTGAAATGCTGCATACAAGAAAATTGTGCAATTCATTGCCTCCCGGATATATGCCAAAAATGTTCTCCAGAAGAAAGGGTGAGTAGAGGTGATCTGGAAAGGGCTTTTAATCTGTGTGATAAATTGCCAAACGCCATTATATTTAATGAGTCTCATCAATGCAGTGCTGGAATAGCTGGAATAAATAAATAAATAAGTAAATAAAGCCCTATCAAAAAAGTAGTACAAACAATTGCATGAATTAATAATAAGGATCCCATTAATGCATGCATAATTTAGAGAAGTTAATGAAGCCAATTTAAAGATTTACTAAGTATATTTGATTCTGTGAAGTCTAATTTTCTAAAGAGATCTTAATGCTCCCTTTTACTATTTTTTCCCTCGACCTGTCTCCCATTTAAGAAATTAGCTCCTCTGGAAACAAAAACCAAAAATTAAATGGAAAATTGTATTTTCTGCAGGATTTTAGAACTGTATTGTGAATCTCTCATTCCTGTAGAATACACAGTGGCTCAAATACACAAACCTGTAAGAAGCACAGAACCATCATTTACATCAGTAACAATTGAGAAACGTGTCTGTGAAGCCCTTGGAAGCCTGCTAGAAGGATCTACAGTTTCCAGTGTTCAGATCCTATTACTGTCATTTTATTGGAATAAAAAAAACATCCTTGAGGAATTTTGAGAAGCTTGAGGAAAAGCTTCATATTTGGCCAAACATTAAAGAAATATTCAAAGGGGAACCATCATGTATATACATATCTTCAGAATATTTTTACACCTTTGCACGTTCATATAGGCAAACAGATCCATCTTGATCTGCAATGGAGATTGTGAGGTAATGAGTTAAAATTCTCCTACACTTCTTTCTAAGCAGCAAATGCTATTCGTGCATTTCCAAGTAATAATTCTTGGTCATAACTTAAATGGTTAAAACGGTTAAAATAATTAAAAGAGTAAGTTGTGAGCAGAAAATAAAGTTATGAAACAAGAGGCATCTACAGATGATTAGACTTAATGAAACCTAAGTCATGGGTAGCTCTGCAGCCGGGAAATAAGAAAAATGTGTTGATTAGCATCAACGTCTGTTTGCAGAAAAAGTTCGTTGTCATTTTCAGCTGCTGGCTGTGGCAAATCCACTCATTCCCTGCCCTTTTAAATTCATTTGGTGGAGCAGTTTCCAGGTTAAAGTGAGAGGGGCAGCCTCACTCTCTGCTGTTCTTAGGGCAGCTGCCCTCCAGGCTCCAGGAGGGAGGTTTTTCCAGGCTGAGTGAGGGCAGAAAGGATAAAACAGAAATCAGCAGGTGGGCAATGAGAGGACCTTGCAGGACCCATTCGCTCTGTGCTCTGTGAAGTGTTCACTCCCTGTCTACAAATAATGTTTTCACACTGGTTGTTTACAGCTGACACCGGGGCTGCCAGAAACGAGAGGTCAGTTCTTCAGCCCTGGAAGCAAGTGGGCTTTTTATTAAGGGTCTGAACTGAGGCAGTGTGGGGAATGTTCCTGCACATCACCTTTAATAACTCTGCTATTTAAGGTGTATTTACCACCTCAGTTTTCCACTCATCTCTGAACTGGGGGATTCAGGTTTTTTGGGCCATCCTCTTGGCCTGTCTCACCAGACAGAGCACACTTACATGGGGCTGCTTTTGGTTCTGTGAAATGTTTTGCAAATTGTTAAGTAAACTCCAGTTTGAAAAAAAAAAAAAAAAAAAAAGAAGTTTAAAATTGAAGTGCCAAAGGTTTACAGTTAGCTACACGCAAGAGTGCCAGAGCTGAGTGAAGAGGGCAACGTGCTATCCTGCAAGGAATTGGGCTTCATGATCTGACTCTGCAGAAATGACATTTAAAAGCCCCTGGTGATGTCTGTTTTAAGTTGCAGTGATGTTACCAGCTGACATCAATCACAGACCCACTCTTTAACTAGGAGAGAACTCACATGAATTCTTTCAAAGGAGCAGAGTAACAACATTGGTTGCTGATCTTTTCTTCTCCTCAGGAGGTATATTCAGTTATATTTTCAATTCTTCCACTCAGGAAGGATATTAGATCCCTTCCTTTGGCTGTGCAGCAAATCATAATTATTTACCATGAGATATATTTAAGAAAATCTAAGATATGAGGAATAGCTGAGGAGCAAAGGCTGTGTACTTAATACCTACGTTTACATTTCCAGTGTCTAGCATCTCCAATTACCTACTTTTGTGGAGGTTTTCAGCCAGATGACAAGAGTTTGTGTTGCACTTATGGCTCTATCATACCTCAGCCTGAGTCAGGGTACAGCACTCTAGTATTGTTTCAAGACTGTAAAATAATTACTCCTGACTGCCTCTATTCAAACCCAGCTCCCTAAAAACTGAATATACCTTTCCAAAGAGTCATGACACTGTTTACCTTGTCCAGCTGCTGGCCAGATATGAGAGCTCTACTTATCCTCTAAGTTATGAAATTTAATTCAAAAGGATTTAGACCCATCCCAGCTCCCCTCCTTATTTCAGCAATATTTTCCTCAACCAGTTGCTTGCAAAAGCATAAGCTCATTACGTTCTGCCCAACACTCATCAGATTATCGTGTATTAATTTTCAAACCTAATATTGCATTTCTCACTTGTGATAAAGTTTCTCAAAACAGAGAGACACCAATTACTTTGGAGTGGCAATTTGTAAAGAAGATTAGTCTGGCAAAGTGGATCTGAAGAGTTTGTTTCTAATTATTTCCATAAATGAGCTTTACAGGAAATTCTAATAGGAAATTCCAATAATCAAGCAATTTATGCCAAAATAAGTTCTAGTATTCAGAACCTTCAGATAATACATTTATTCCATTAAGATCAATAGACATTGTGAGTAACACAAGGGTCCTAAAGTAACAACGAACAATAATTTTATTGTACAATTTATAGAGTACATCCATCATGCGCTCGCCTTCAGGTTCCATTCAGTTGTGCCTTATACCTAAAGGAGTTTTATCACATTAGGTGGACTGTGTTATGCATCTGTGATCAATCCTAAGCATTATTTCACAGCTCAGTGCTTTGAGCACAGTAAGGAGGAGCTAAAGGCTTTGGCTATCATTTTGCATATGCATAAAAGTTGACCTGGAAATGCGCACAGCTTTTAATAACATCTTGTAACTTTTAGTTTGTTCATGACAGAACAAACACTCTGGGATACATCATCTTCCCTCAGTACCAGCTTTCCAAGCCTCAGAATATCAAAGTGACAGCAAAGAAAACTGCACATGTCACACAGACTCAGCCAAGGCCCTAGACCACACATGCACCCTTACTTTCAAAATATGCAGGCACTCACTACCTCTATTTCTAACTGGATTATGTAAAACTCTAACAAAAATGAACATCAGAACTCCACTGAAGTCATCACATGCCCACCACATGGGTTTTTAGGTCATCCTTGTGTGTTCCTACCTCAGGTATATTTATACCAAACAGGATGATCTCTGGGAATGGCAACTCTGCCAAGACTTTGACAATTTTCAAGGCAAGGTTCATGTTGAAATGCCAGCTGCAATGTGGCACCTGGTGACAGGCAGTCCTGTTATCCTGGAGGTGACAGCCCTGCTGATTCCTGCCTGGCACTTCCCAGACATGAGGATCTGAGGGGGGTGATGTCATTGATGAGAGCACATTAAATATTTTCTAACCAAACTGAGATTTGTTTGCTAGTCAGGATTGTAGTCTTATTCTTAGATCAATGTCACCAGGAGAGAAAGTATTGCCACAGTTCAGTCTTTTGGGTTAATTAAGAAAAATTAATAGATTACATTTATTATTCACTTGCAAGGCACAATAATTTTGCCTTCAGTGATGCAGCCCAGATTGCTTCATCACAGCAAACAGAAAGAGCAAAACAGAAAAGGAACAAAATGCTGAGACTCATCAGCATCTCCTATTCACATCCCATACAGGCACAAATGCCCACTGACAGATAGGAACAGGAAAACCACCCAGTTCCAGAGTTTTCTTCCCTAAATTGCAATCTACATGGTCCACTCCATCAGCTTATCCGAGAAACCTAGGACATAAGAGGAGAAATAATAAAGCATCTATTTTATCTTTCCCTTCTCATTCTACAGGAGAAACCAGTCCAATTTACTGTGTGTCCATTTGTGTACTCAGCTGAGCCACCAGAGTAGGTTACATGTGGGATGGAATTATTGATGTAAATTTAAAACTGAGGAAACAAATCTGAGCCTCAATTCTGGAAAAAAACTGATATTTTCTTTATTTTATATTCTCTTTACCTTACACAACTTCAGGGAAAAAACCTGTATTTCCCACAGTAAAATGTAGCGTCTGTCTTTTTTGGGATACAGCTGTTTGGAAGCTGTTTGGGATGCAGGTGTTTGGAAGGAGAAGAGATCTCAAAGGTAGCAGGAGCCAGTCAATTGATGGCTTTTAAGTATGAGGGGCTGCGAGTTTGCACTGACCTGTCTGTTAGGCAGAGAGTCAGCACAGGGAACAGAGAACCAGGACGATGCACATAATCACATATTGATGCTATATGGACTGGCACTACACTTGTACATTTTTCAGTTCTTCCAGCTTCATTCCTGTATGTAATGTTCTGCAATAATCAATGTTTTGAGCCATGGATGTTTAGATCACCTAGGCCAGCTGTGCTGTCCAGTAGCTTTGGTAGCAGCCTATCCAGTGCTTGGAGACAAAGCTCAAAAATTAGCTGCTAGAAAGCACTTCCCACAAGGGCACAAAGCAGCCCCGCTCAGTGGAGTGCAATTAAAAGAAGAGGTCATGGTGCTGTTGCAGAAAGCATCGATTGTGCATTCATCAGTCCTGCAGCAGGGTCCCTTCAGCCCTGCCAAGGCTCCCTGTGTGCCCCTCTGTCTGCCAGGGCTGCAGTGCAGGAATGTGAGTCAGCTCACACACAACGAGTCGGCGGCTAACGAAGACAGCTTTGTTGAATTCTCCTTTTGATTTAAGTTCAACCATGGTCGAGTTTGCTCACAAACAAAGCTGAAGGACCAATAAACACACCGGGGAGAAGAAGAAAATGGTACTGACCTATAATATCAGGACACACAGAAACTTGCAGTAATTCCATGCTTCAGAGTGAATTAGCAGAAATAATTAGTGTAAAGGGGTACTGAGGAAATTTTGATAGGTTACACAGAAGTCTGGTGATATTGTTCTGATATCCCACACAAGTGTGCCATAACTGTACTGTCACTGCCAGGAAGTGCTTTGTGAGATTTTAGGACAGAAGAGCAAAGGAAAAAAGAAAACAACCAACAAACCACAAAAACTTACAGGAGAAGGAGGAAGAATTTCAGTAGGACATTTCACCTTGTGCTGGTTGTAGATTGACACCTGATTTGTAAAGGGGAAATGGCCCAAATTTGAGCTGTTGCATTATTTTAATGCCATGTGACGACCATCACCACAGCTGGTAGGTGCAATATGTAATCCAAGCATCTCTTAAAAAACTCAAAGGAGCTGAAACACAGAACCTTGCCCAGTACTTCCTGAAGGTGGGCAAGAACTTTACAAGAAGTTGAGAAACTGAAAAATCTTGACTTTCTGTGGTTCAGAGAAAAGTTTGAGGACTTTTATCATGGAGTTCTCTTGCAATAAATTCAACCTTATACTGCTGAAAGGATGTTAAATCTTGGTTTTCAGCAGGAATTCAAGAAATACCTACTGACTGCTTGTTTTATTTATTTAACCTTCATAGGAAAACATGTAGGACTGAAGCTTTTGCAGCTGTGACTACAAAGGTGCATCATTCATGAGTTTTCTGTATCTGACACCAGTACAAAAGGCATGGAGCATCATAGATGTTAGCCAGTGAGAAAGAGACTGAGCTGATTTTAAAATTATTTTTTCTCCATTTCATTGTGGAGACAGAGAAACAATTTCCTTCCCCTTCCACATACTGAAAATATGTTTTCATAAGAGTTTTCAGCAGCTAATCCACATTTTATTACTCTCCTCACTAAATCTGAGGAAACATGTATCTTATTTTAGTGAGAATTCACTGTAGATTATGGTTGCTTGAAAGTTATGTGATGAAACCCAACACCAGACACAGTGCTGGAGATTTTCCACTTCATTTCAAATGAAAGATGTGCCAAGCTCACAAATGTCCGTATAAAGATGGCCAAGCAAGTGCAGGACGCTACAGCATCTGAGCTTTGTTTGTCACAAGTAACAAAAACCCCAAAGCCAATCAAACTTTTGTTCACATAAAAATCCAGACAGCATTTGGAAAAAAGCTCTGTCACACTTCTGATTTGTCTGCCTGCTTTCTCAAAGCATCTTTTCACAAAGAACAGCCAAAATAACGTGCCTCCTCTCTCCTACACTGAAATGAGTTGGACAAAACCTGTATACAGCTTTTTAAAAGAGCATTACATGGTTATTTAGTGTACCTGCATACTTGGTGACATTCATTCAGATTAAATAAGCAATATGTAAACTCAGTGGAGCTGTTGTGCTCCTCTGGAGGTCACATCTTTTGTGCAGACAACAACACACTGCAGGAGATTCTCCTTGTAGCTTTTCCTTAAGACAGTCCCCACTATGACAATTCATCTGCAGATCAGTGCAGTCTAATCTATTTACTCTAGAAAATACTCTACCGAGCCTGGCTCAGTAATACAGACTACAGCTGCCTGCTTGGGTATGAACTACTGCTTGGAAAGGTGAAGGGATGACTCAGTGAGTCCCTCTGTGTAGGATATCACCAGCAGAGTATGTACTGACACAGACACGCTGCAGATACTCTGCTGACACCCATCTGCAGTCGGAGGAGAGAGAATCCGTTCATCATGGAGTAGCTTATTTTTATAAAAGACAGCCTAATTCTGTGCCCTCCCCTTATCCAGGTTAGAACAGATCAGTGAACTGATAAACGCAGCCAGGACACCCTGATGGGCCTTTTTTTGCCAGAGCAAAACCTGCCTGCTCTGAAATCATAGTTGTGCCCTTTCTTGAGTGAAGACAAGCTCAGTACATGCCAGGAAGTCACTGTCCGTGAGTTAGAACTCTTGGTTCTAAATATGCAAATGTGCATATTTTAGAGCGGGATTGATACATCCCTTGCTATAATAAAAATATGTTATAATGAATTAATATGTATTAATAATTGAATTAATAAATGTAAATGCACATTTCAAAACAGTTTGTTGTTCAAAAGAGTTCCTTCATCACCACCTAGATATTCCATCAAATCAAGTTTTGTGTATTTAATCTGAACTAGTATGTGTTATTTATTCATTACTACAGTCACAAACACCTGGTATTTAATTCCTTCACTGAGTGACTGAAGAACTGCCTCTGTCAGTGATGCACTGAGGATCTATGGCCAGTCAAGCAAAGCAACACATTCTGCTGGTGGGACAATTTAAACATATGGCAATGGGCACCTGGGTATCCAAACCCTCTGGTCTAAGTAATCTGAAGCTGCAAGAGATGAATCCCTGGATGCAGATAGAACAATCCCTCATCAGGTAACTTCTAAGCTATCACTTGTCCTTCATGTTAGAAAAACTGCCAATTATTGCAGGCCAAAAAAATAATCAAGCACTGGAAAACATGAGAGTGTAATACAAGCTATCAGGAGAAATTTGACAGGTAGTAATTGTTCTTCAGCGTGGAATCTCTTATTTCTGAGAATATGCTCACAATTATGTTGGCTCAGAATCTGGAATCTTATTTCGTGTTTGCAAAGACAGGACACAGAGGCCCTTACAGTGAGGCCCTTGACCTCAGCCAAGGTAAAAACATTGCCAAACCTGCAAGAGGCTGATGACTTCCAAACCAAGAAACAGCACACCAAAACCAGAAATTGTGGGTTTCATTTTATTCTGGTGTCCTTTGTGAACATGATACTACTTATTTAATTTCACATCCTTTTGAGGGTTCTCTTGGTAAAAACAAAGTCAAACAAGTTTCTCTAAAGCATGCAAGGATTCAGGCTTCCATGGGCAGAGCTTTTCACTGGGATGGGCAGGGCAGAAGGGTCAGATTAGGGCTCCCATCCCATCCTGACCCTTCTTCCCAGGGGAACCCATGTCCGCTGACACACTGCATCATCTGTGCCCTCTCCATCTCCTTCCTTCCAATTCTCTTTGGAAGTTTTGTCACTTCCTGGTAGGTCACTGTGCTATTTGCATTGCTTTTAGTATTTTGTTTATATTTAAACTTCCTCTTCTTTATAATTCCCTGGATGTATTTACATTCACACCAAAGTGTAGTCCCTCCTCCTCCCCGGGTGCAGAGCTCCACACTGGGAAGATCTGGAGGGCTTCCTGACACAGGGGGAGCAGCTCACTGCCCTCCTATTTTAAACTCAAGGTTTGCTAGTTATCTCCAAGATAACATTGCATACTGACTTACATGGATCAAGGAGAAAAATCCAGTTCTCCTTCATTAAAAGGAGAACTATTCTGCCTGCAGACAATATACACTAGACATAAATTTGAGAGCTAATGAATGGTATCTCAAGGACTCAAGCTTTAGCAGGGAGCATTACTAGAGTTCTGATATGAAAGTAATTTCTGTCCTTGCTGAAACCTGGGTAAACAGAGCTTTTAACCCTGGAACAGTGTCAAGGGTTTTATAAAGCTGCCACCATTTGTTTACTCCTGAAGCAGAGTTTGAAAGAGTCTAACAAAGTGTATGTCTGTAAGTTATTCTGCAGAGTGGGGAAGCAGACAATGTGACTATTTTGTGGAATTAAGAGACAACCAAGGAAACTATTAATAAAATATGAAAGAGTGTAATTAATACGCCATGCTATTTTCTGGTCCTAAACCAGCAGTATCTTCAGCTTCACATCTCCCTCTGCACAGATCCACTAGTGGCCTTAGTTCTGCTCACTGGAGATCCTGATCACAGCTTCATGCACAGCACAGAAAGAGTAACCAATGCCAACAATCTGTCTGCCAGAATGCATTCTGATTTTTAAACATGGTTTGTCTCATTTATTTCCAAGTTGCAACCACAAAAAGTAACTGAAAACTGTTAATCAGAGTGTAAAGAAAGCAGAGATTAATGTCAGGCGAGAACAGAAAACCCTAGTGATGCCAGTGGGATTTTCTATCCCTGGTCTGTCTTTGCACAGTATATAACTGACTATGTAATATGCCTAAAACACAGAGCTTTGGCAAATAAAAGACTTTCCACTTATAATTTTCCCACTCTCCCTTCTCCTTGCAGTTAATTATCCTATAAAAGGAAGATTTATTGAGGCATGTTCTAATAAATGCTGTGCATTAGCTATAGCTATATATATCTTTACCATTCCAATGGAAGTCCTGTACTTCACACAAATCTTTATTACAGGGCCCCAGCTCCACAGTTCTTACACCAATTGTTCCCTCACTACAATCCATGAAGCATTTGCCAAGGTTAAAACTTACAGGTGAACCCACAAACTACCAAACTCTCCAGATTCTTCAGTCTGACAATAATTTGACCTAAGCTGAAGTATGCTCTGCAACACAGGGTGGACCACAGTCCTTGCTTTAGACAACATCTGAACTTTAAAACTCCTCTAAAGCAGAGCTGGAATGTACCTAGTTTCCATTACATACTGTCCAGGGGCAGCTCTGGACTCTTGGTAAGTGTCTGGGTGGTTCTTGCCTGCAGCCCTGAGTTGGGCACATGGCATGCAGTGTTTAGAGCAGGGTCCTCTGTTCTCAGCATCCTGCCTGCCCTGCAGCCCCTGGGAGCCACCTCCCTCCTCTTCTGGGCAGGCTCCAAATGCACCAGGAAAGCAGCACCCCACCCCTGGTCTGCCAGGCTTTGACCCTATTGCCATGGAGTCTTTCATGGGCCCCAGCCTTAAATGCCCTCTTGGGGAATGGAGCAGAATTCACCCAACAGAGCTTCTTCCTGTCCTCATGAATCCCTGTGGGATCTCACCCTTGTGGCTTCAGTCTTGGTTCTGGGAGCAACAGGAGCTGAGCAAGGCACTTCCCTACCTAAAGAATGAGGCACTGCTGAGGTTTTCTTGAGGGTCAGATTTTCAGCCCAGAAACCAACAGAGAAAACATATGTCATCCTAGGCTGGTGACAGAAAGGTGTCACCAAAATTGAGAGCTGAGAGCCAGCTGAAGTGTACAGCTCTAGCACAACCTTTGATATATCCTGGCCCAGCAGAAGCACTGGAGAGCACAACAACCTACTTCAAATCTTGATTTTGTCACAGGTGGGCAGGTTCAGAGGACTTAGGGGAAAAAAAAGCAAACAGCCACCTGAGAGATTTTCCTCAGGATTATAAAATTCTACTTAAGATTTCCAACAAAGTCATCAAAAGTATGGGTTAAGATGAAGTCCTTGTCACTAAGCATGACAGACTATTAAAACATTACACAATGAAGCATAAACAACAATGTGCTTCATTTGTCCATTTATTTTACAGTCAGCTGAAAGAGTATTTAGGTCATTACATTTAAAATGCCATTGCATTAACTCATCTCTCAAACAACACAATACCCAGACATTACCAGATCTGCTACGTTTCCTACTACCCCACTGGAAAGATATAGAAGTTCTGATTACTATGACAAAATATTTCACAGAAATACTCACAGCTCTGTGTATTGATGACTGATGGTTGGGACACTGATATTGGGCAAAGAGTTTTTGTTGTTTACAGAAACATAACTTCAGGAGGCCAAATTTGAAAAACAATCCCGCAGAACTGCAGCCAAGTCATTGAAAACAAGAACAAAAAGTACTGAACAGCATGAGAGAGAAAAGATAGCAAATGCCAAGCGTGAAAGAGAGGTGCCTGAAGCAGGAGCTGGAAGTGCAGCACAGTCCCTGCTGCTACACCCAGGAACCCCACAGGTCTGGGTACAACTGCTGGGAACACTGGGGAAGTTACACTGCAAGGGCAGAAAAGTGACAGCAACAAAGTCCTTGAGAACACATCTTATAAAACAAAATCCAGGATTTAGATGCATGTCAGGGTTGGAGCGAAAAATAATTCAGAAGAGATTTCCCTGTCTGCATTACACTTGTCTGCTTTTGAGCATTGTTCCAGCAAACATGCCAGCAAAGGGCTTTTTTTCCTAGTTAAAAAATGTTTTAAATTAGGGGATTCCTTTGCCCAGATCATGTCTCTCTACCTGACCTATTTCCTCTGGACTTCCAAGCTTCTGCAGAACAGACTTGTACTTCACACTACCTCACTGTATACAAAAGTGAAAACCACTGCTACTGGTATAACGAATTAGAAAATTAATGATATTGTACCAAATTCCATTAATACATATACATATACATCTAGTGAAGCAAAATTTCAGTTTTTCAGAAAAAAAATGTAACATATTTAGTGCAGGTAGAGCTGAGCACACACAGGACGTGGAGCACCGCTGTTCTTGAAGGCACCAGCAGTGTCACACAGTCCCATCCAGCAGGAATCCAGCAGAATCCTTAAGGCAGTTTGCCAGCTACCAAAACACATTCAAAATCCTGTCTCCAGCCTCCAGCAGCAGTTACAGGGAATACCCACCTTTTAGCAGATGCATTCAGTGAGTGTCTTTTTCTCCCATTTTCCCTTTAATTCCTTCTATCAGTGATTTCTGTATATGCCTTATTAAATTCTGGCATTGACTAGTAAATATTTTGCCAAACAGATGTTTGTTTGTTTAAAACTATTGGGGAGCTAGATTGATTTCTGTGCCTGTGGCTGTATCCTATAAATACCTCCCCTGCTTTTTGAATACCTAGGAATTAAAAAGAGAAGTTCAGTAAGGAGTGGATGGGGCTGGAAATGCCTGCAGTGCTCACCTGACCGTCAGCACGTTCAAATGCCATAGGGAGAAAAACAAACCCTTTGAGCCAACTGGACCTCAGTGCAGAATATCTGAAGGCTTTAGCTGGCCTGTCATCCTGTGAGCAATCCAAGCTTCTCTTTCCCCACATGTCTGGCAGTCTGCAGAGGAACCATATGGGATCCCAGCAAACTGCATATGGGAAGGACATGAGTATCCAGGGTGAGCACAGGGAAGGGTCAGACAGGCTCTGCCTGTTGTTTGTGACAAGAGTTTGAGACCTGTAAGGTGCTGCTTGATTGTGCCCCATGAACTGGACTATAATTCACAAAGCCATTCTTTACTTTCATGCAGGACATAAAGAGTCCTTAGGACAAGTTAAGATTTATTTTAAAATATTAAATAAATAAATCAAACATTAAAAAATCTTCCATCATTTTTGTTTTCAGAAGAATTTTCTTTTACTATACACTGCTGAAACACTGCATTTCTGTTCTTGCTTCTAAAAACACATAGCTATTTCCAGGAGTTTATTTTCCTGTTAATATCCTTTGAAGACATTCAACATATTCCACATAATACATCTTTTAAAATACCATTTTATGTCATATCTTGGAGCCTGAGGAGTGGATTACATAGAGAAATGAACACAGTAGATAAAGAAGTTTGAGAAGGATTCAAGTCACATTTCAAATCTAAAATCTCTAAATTGGATTTTAAAGCCCCAGTCTCAGGGAGGAGCTGCCATGCAATTTTAATTCTGTCCTGGGCAGGGCCAAGGATCAGCACACAATCCAAAGAAAATAAAAGTTGCAAGATTCTTTCTTCAAAATTCAGCCTGAATTGAAAGTATATCCTACACAGAGCTATCATCATTGAGGACAACTGCACAGTACTGGAATATCAAGTGCAGCAAGTGGATCAGAACAGAACCAGGGACATCCCTGTTTATTGATGGGAGGGTGACTGGTTCTGAATAAGGATCACACACTGCCTTAATGGACAATTCTGGGTTTTTTCCATGCCAAAATTCCTTTCATGGAACTTTATCAGAAACACAAAATGTAACTAAACAATTGATTTCTGCAGCATTTGATGAACCTCCTCATGTCTCTCCCAAGTGTGATTACATTATACTGCCTGATTATGTTAAGTGGTTATTAATCCACTTTTAAAGTCAATTTGTGGATTTTGCTTAGAAATCTGTCCTTACATCTTTGCTGTTCTCTTTGGCTTTTATTTAAATTGATTAAAAAACACCACAAAAACCATTACCAAAACAGATTTTGTGTTCTTTTCCAAACTAGCATGAAAACTCAACTACCTTGCTTCATAGAGGAGACTTTACATGCCACTTTTTTTAGCCATTTAATCACATGGCAAAATTTCTTCCCCTTAAGCTTCTGTTTCCATAGTTAAGCAAAACCAGACACCAAAAGAAGCAACTTCTAATTTTGAAAATCCCCATTCTCCTGCCAAACATTTGGTTTAGCTCAATCACACAGAGTAGCTCCAGGGTTTTGACTGCATAAATAGGAGAATGACATTAAGTGACATTGCACTGAAAAATAATATAAGTCTAATCATTCCAAGTTAAGCTTCCTCCACAATACAACACTTTCTTACAAGTTTCTGAGATGCAAATTATAATTATTTCTGAATTTGTTCAAAATAGGCAAATATTTCCTCCAACTACAGTGAAACAAACAGGAGAATTAAATCAACTTCATGATATTTATTTTATTCCATAACCTCTGGGCCAGATTCAATAAAAGCTCTATCTGATTTTAGTCTGTGTGACAGAACATAAAAAAGACATGCTATTTATTTAATTTAGCACTCACTACTTTTTTGAGCAAGGAAAGATAACTTCCTGCTGGCTCTTGTTTACTATGACTTATGCATGGGAATTGTGCTTTACATAGCTGAAGTCCTTAAGATGTCAAAATCTGGAACTTGGGTTGGAATGCACACAGATCTTATTAATTAACAAGGCCTGGGAAAACAAGTGGGATAGAGAAAATATATTTGGGCTCTGGATTCAGCATGAGAACGAGGTCTGCATTCAGATTCAAAGCCAAATCAGAGCTAACGTTCAAGTATGCATGGAATGAGGTCCCTAGCAGTGCTCATTGTGAGATTCTTGCCCTAACTGACACAAATCTCTTGATATTTCCTCCATTTCTAGCAAACTCAGAGCAACTTTCTTGATTCCTTTGTTTCTTTAATCACCTGTGTTTAGACACAGGGATTTGTGCCTCGGTCCTGCAAATTTGAATAATGTATCTAAAATGATCAGGCTCTGTTTGGGAGGAATATTCTCTCATAGAATTGTTTGTAGACCAGATACCATTCCACTATGTACTACATGTAATAATCTCAGTTCCTTGTATTGGATTGGATCCCTAGCTCCATTTTTCCTTTCTGAAAAACTATATTCAGTTTGGAAGCCTGTCCATGTGCAAAATTCCCTCCTGGACTAACGAGGCTGATGTCACCGCTGTGCAATTCTGGGTTAAGCCGCAGTAACTCCCCTGATCTCAATAAAGCTGCAGCAGCAGAAAACTCCAGTAATGCAAAAACGAGTCACACCCAGGCAGCTCTGCATGTGGAAGGGTTCTGGATGTGTCCAAAGAGTAATCAATGAAAGCTTTTCATTTTTTTACCAAATGCTGGATGCATTACTCTGCAAAACAGGGGTTCAGCATGCCCAGGTACACTTAGAAAACTCACCCAAAGCAAAAAACCAGAGAGCTGATTTCAATGATCCAGACACATCGGGACCCAAAGGTATTTGAGATCCCAAATCGTTATAGGGTGGCAAAATTGATTAAATATTCCTGAATAGACGAAGCCACAGCATATCAATCCTTAATCAAATAGTATCACATATGGCTTTCTTCTCAGTTTGGTACCTTGGTTACAGCACCATGGGCCAGGATCCAAGTTTTTTATCAAGAACGTGCTTGTGATTTCTGTCTAAGAACACAACCAGGGCTCAGCACTGCTCCCAGTGTTTGCAGAGCCAGGTGATGTCCAGTGCACATCACTTTGCATATAAACGTTGGGCTTTCCTCTTTCCACAACTCCCTTTCCCTGCAACATTTCCTACAGAGGGGCTGCTAGCAAGAAAGAGTGCAGGGACCTTCCCAGCTTTAGAAGCTAAGCCATAAAATTTAATGTGCCCAGCACAGTTCTATTTAAAGCACTGGTAAATGAGCCAACAAACTACTGTCCATGAGCATTACATCACGTGTTGCCACATTTCTCCGAGGCTATATAAAGCTGTAATATGTTCACTAATGAATTGTATGGTATGTTGAGGCCATATGGCTCCCCGGAACTGTACAGAACAATGCTGCAGTTATGGGGGTACGGAACAATCACTTTCTGACATGTACATCATCATGTGTTTATGAAATGTCTCCCGGGGTGACCACATGCTAAAATAAACAGTCAATATTTTATTGTTCGCTCTCTTGTGTGCTTGTTACAATTTGGTTTGTGTTTTATTTGTTTACAAAACCATTTGTGTTAATAACCCAACCATATTTTTTATTTTCCTCTATGCCCTAATTTCACTGCTGCTAGGGCAATACAGTAGAGATGATTGGCTCCAGTTTTTTTGTTTCAGAAGTTCCAGCTGCTGACTAATTACCTTGTTGGAAAAGCAAACACGGCTGTTTCTCATATCTACACTACATTTTCTTATTTCCAAATATGAAGTTACAGGAATCCAAGGCAGTTAATATGTCAGGTTTTATTTACATAGCTCTTCAGTTATCATGTGGAGCAGCATCTCTGCTCAACCTTTTGGATTATAGGAGGATTTTGGTGAAAGACAAAATGCTATGGAATGGGTTAAAGTATGTATATAAATTTAAACAAACACAAATAAAAAGCAGAACACTTGGGCTATCTCTGTGCATTATGGTAAATGAAGCCATAATCTCCTAATACCCCTGGCGATGAGGTCTCTCCATTAGCTAATAGCTGGTTTAAAACACAGTCTTAAAATAATTCTACGAACCAAATAAACATTTTAAAATAAACACACACACACATGCATACCCATTCTGATTTACAAGGCAGAAAATGCACAGCATTATGTTCCACTGTCTGTTTTTCAGTCATTAAATTTTCAGTAGTGTGAGCCTGCATGCAACCGTGTGACCCATAATAAGAACACCCTCTCGAAGCAAAAGCAGCTTTGAGGTACCCACCCTGCTCCCTCACAAAGTGGGAGATTTCTGGGAAAGCAAACCTACCTTTAGCAGCTGAAGGAATGATAAACCATGCAGGGCATTGGACTGGGCTGGATCTTTTGGGTTCCTGCAGCCATCCATTGTGGGTATGAAAATCCTGGCTGTGCTCAATCAGAAAAGCAAGAGCGTGTTCTTCTCTTCAGAGCAAGCACTGCTGCCTTTCTGCTTCTTGTCAATATTTAACTAGTTTGTCAAGTTGGATTATATCTCCTGTCCTAAAGCCTACTCCTTTAATTCAAACTAAGTGGGTGTGCTTCCAAGGCAGCTCCTTAGTCATGTATTGATATCTTATCAAAGTCGTTTGTTTGGCCTGGAAGGTTTCTTCCTGGATGCATTTTCATATATAGGTGATGCAATTGCCAAACCAATGCATGGTGAACAAACAGCCATGATTTCTGTGTTCTACAGCAACAGCCACAGAAAACAAGAGCTTTGTGCTATTTTCAGCATTTCTTGATCAGTCTTGGCCACAGAATGAGAACATCACTTAGAATAATCGGAGGAATTCCAATATATACACACTTTTCAACAAACTAGTATAAAATCATGTGCTTTTTTCAGACATGTTTTTTAAGCAGAGGCTGGAGGAAGTGCTTCCTTAAGGCTGATCCCACCCTCAGATGTGGCTGCAGCTGCCTTTTCCCTGCAGCTACTCCAGCACTGCCAGAGCTGCTTCTGCTGTCTGCAAACAAACCAGTTCAGTTCGACTTGCTGGAGATGCAGCCACACACTGCTTTGAACAGGCTCGTATGGATTCATGTTTTCACCACTTATGTACATTTATTTGCACGTTAAGCGTGTCTCTTAGGCACAGGCAATCTGCCAACACGGTTCTCAATGGAACATAATTTTGCTTTCCAAATTAAGAGGTACTAATAATATCAAGCAGCAAAAACAATGATGCAAAACCTGTATAGTGCTTCAAGCTACAGCAGTTAACATTAAAAAGCCAATTATCACCAGTTCACTGCTGTATTTTGTCTCAGAAGGTAGATTTTTAAAAGAATGTTACAATTTCTTAGTTTGGTGCTTTCTTTTTTGGGAGGGTTTTGAGGTGTGGGTTGGGGCAGGGAATGCTGACTTTTAAAAATAAACCTTGCTTTTTCCAAAAAGAGACAGGATGCAAAAAAGCTACAGGTTTCAAAATAATAGATACAAATATTCCTCACAGATCTCTTTTCCCCTGTCCTCCCTCTAAGCTTTTTTACTATAACAACAACAACAGGATATTTTGAGCCAAAGAAGTCAATTCAACCAAATGATGGGAGAAATAAGATTCACACCACTTGCAAGGAGCAGTAAAGGTACAGGAGGTGGAGTCCACCTAGCTGTATTCCCCAGCTGAACTTCTGGAATTGAGTGGCTGCTGGGCAACTTTTCCCATGTCTTTGATAATACAGATTGTTTACATCCCTGTAACCTTGTTTAAAATAACCTGGTCATTATTAATGACTAATTCAGATCTGAAAATATCTCTGTACACATGGATGTATACAGTGAGCTCCTATAATAAGTTATCAGAGAGAGATCATTGTGTCACTCTGCCTGACACAAAGGCTGATGAAGAAATGGGAAGATTTCCTGCCATTCTCTGACCTGAGGGCTGGGCCAGGCTTTGCCAGCACACAGGCACAGGAGGCTCTCAGTGTTATTTAGCTCCATTCCCATACCTCTGTCTCCAAGAGAACAAACTATCTGTTTCAGGGTCAATGTACAGGGTCTTGTCCAGCATGACATGATTTCAGATCACCAAAAGCTGGCAGAAGCTCACATCTGCCTCTCAGCCTGATGGGCACAAACCCTCAGGGGACAGTTATCAGCCAGCCAAATCATATGTACAGTGGTTATTGCAGATATAAAAAGATTCTTAACCTATATACAATCTCTTGAGCAACTTGACTCCCCACCCCCTTCCCCAGTGCTCTCAGAAGCCCTCAGCCTGCCCTGGAATAGATGCTGAGCCTCCAACAGTCAGAAGAGATTTTGTAGTCTGAAATCCAAACCACGCGCAATTGGCCTCTGAAACTAGTGGAACAAATGCTACTCTCTTGCAGTAAGATATTTTTGTCTTTGATAAATATTAAGTGACGTGCAATAGTCATAGCCAAAGCAGCTGACCCATATTTCATAACTAGTGGAAGTTTTCCCTGACACTATCATTAGAAGCACTCAGCTGCTGGGGGCTGTGAGCAGGATTCCACTGCAGAACTCCTGCTCAGACCCAGCACAAGATCACCAAGCACAAGATTACTGCCTGTGGCCTTGACAGGAGGAAATGCACTGGAGATCACTCGACAGAAGACTTTAATGTGGCTCTTTACATCCTTTTAATTGGTTAAAAAGGGGAAAAGTGGAAGCATTTAAATTATGCCTTATTAACTGTTATTTTTCACTGGGGAAACTCCACAGACTCACCTCTATCAGCACAATCACGGGGAGGGAACAGATACTGGGCAAGGGGAGTTTTGTCACAGGGGTATTGTGTGACAGAGCTCATCTGGCTGCAGGGATTACAAGATAACATACAGAGACTGGTCATGAGGGCACCTCCAGAGTTGCTGCTTTCAAAAAACTATCACTGGATGTAACTTTAATGAAAATTATTTGATAACTGAAATCTGCAGATCTCAACAACATTGCTAGACATCAGAAAGCCTTTAGAAAATACTACATTCTTGAGCTTAGAATGTTGGGGGGTTTTATTACTAAGCTGAAACCCTTAATGTTTTCAGGGTTGTGTTGAAGTTTGGGTGCTTTCTGCTTTTTTGAAAATAAATAGATTCAAAGTTTGCAAACATAAAGAGGAGTGTAGAAAACCTGAGAATAATCACGATCTGCCTAATATTTAAAGTAATGTAAAATACCATGAGCCTCGGAAGAAAATTCTACAAACCTGGTACAGGAAAATCTTTGTTTACTTAATGCAATTCTGACTCCTTATCCATTATTTATTTATTTAAGTATTGCACGAATTTCCCCAGCCAAGCTGTTTGGGTTGCCAACATGAATAGCTTTTCACATCTGCTGCCAACTGATGTCTCCCCTGGTGGTATTCAGAGCTGAAAACCAAAAAATTTCACATAGAGCAGAATTAGCTCTTTAATAAATGGGTCTGTGGAGCACTTCAGCACAGAATAAAGCAGCTGTTTCAGTGGTCATGTGGCTTCTGGCAATTGTCTCCTGTGCCACAGCTCATCAAGGAGTTTCCTGCTGCTTCCATCACAAGTCCCCATTTTTGCATTCTTAAATAATATTTTGAGTGAAACGGGGACCTTCAAGGGTATATTTATGTTGTTCAAATTCTGCGTTTGTGGAATGAGACTGAATTCTACCCTTTAGATCTCAGTGAAAATTTGTCATGCTTTTCTTGAAAACCACTTAAGCACATTCAGGACTTTGCATGTACAAAGGGGAACATTTCTTGGTACACACTGCAACAAATGGAATTCCCAGATTCACTTATGCATTTTAGACATGTGAGCTGAGGTCTTACTGTCTCACAAGGGACCACTGAGCTAATTCTGTCAAACTCCCATTGCCCCAGTGGAAATTTGTCCAAAATTAAATAAAAAACCCAAAAAATCCTGTGGACCATGCTCTGTGTTTGGGTGAAAAATGAACTGACTTGGTAGCTGCCACATTTGTGTGCCAGGAATTGTTGTGTGGGATTGTAAAAGGTGCTTACTTTTGGCCTCTGTTCCCAGTTAAATCAGTCAGTGATTAAACTTCCACTGACCTCAGTGGCAACAGATCTAAACTCACATTGAGCATTTTAAAATCCAAGTATGCAGGTTTTACATATCAGACAACATACTTTGCCAAGCACTGTTATAAACCCTTTTTTCCAGTCACATGTATTGGCAATGCATTTTTTGCAGTAGATGTTGGGAGACTGAAGGAATGCAATTGTTTTTCAGTGTCACTTAAAACAATTGAGTATAGTGCCACAGGCTGAAATGAGAAGATATGATTTTTTATAAGCTCATAATGTTTTCCTTCACCTGAGAATGTCTTAGAATTGTTCATTAAACTTTGAACAGCGTACAGCACACAGCATCTGACATAACTGCCATGCAACCACTGCCATGTCTGCCCCATCACACAACAAACCAGACATGACTTTTTAATGAGAAACAATAAAAACTGTTCATCAATTATTGATGTTTTGTTTTTAGTATGTATGACTGAAAAAACACACAAATGAAAATATCACTTACCCTGACTACATGGCACTTACACTAAATATTTTGGTTTACTTATAGTAGGCCCAGCCACCCCAATACCTTGTTTAGAGCATTGTTTGACAACAATACTTCACTTTTTTGGCATGAAGGAATTCAAAACCCTCCCTACTGTGCAACATGCAGCTACGGCCTTGGGCTAAAAAATAAATACCTGCTTTTCACAGAATGCATTAAGCAGTTCAGCCTTTCCAGAAATAAATTCCTTCTCCGAATCCTCTATTTGGATCTTTTCAGAAAGAAACAAAAGGTCTCTGAAACATTAAATAGTTTTGAATGTGGCAATGTTAATAAAACTGATGGCACACAATGTGGAGAGAGTAATTAGTCCTGCAGTCCAGAATTCCCTCCCATGAGTGGGAACACTCTCCCTGTGCAGCTCCCAGTGACCTGAAGGTCATCGCTCTGTACAAGGACATTTGCTACAAGGTCACTAAGCTTTTTTTAAACTAAAGAGAAAACAAGGAAACTGCTTTCCTCTTCTGCCAACTTCTCTTCAGAGCATCAAATTTTTGCTGCCTCGTGCCTCAAACTATAACCTGAGGAGTGGAAACTTCTTTAATGCCTTGACCTTCATTGCCTTCCATAAGAAGGCAACTTTCTGAGGCAGAAAAGACCATCCTTTGACCTTACCTTCAGTTTTTCTTCAGTCATGGATGCCAAGGGAGAATGATGAGAAAGTTTGTTGTTTCCTTCTCCCCCACCTCTCTCCCAGCCACATCTCTCTCTTTCCCAAGAGCAGCCACAGCAGCTCTTGCAAAATCTTATCTCCTCAATGCCTCACCCTATACATCCTATAGTTCCCTTATCCCAGCCGAGATAACAGCCCAGCTAGTGCAGTGGGTGTTAGCTCATTCTGGGGCTCTCTAGTGGGACTGAGGTGAGTGTGTCACCCAAGAGCTACAAACACCATTTCCTGTGCTATCCATATATTGAAATGCTGGAAAATCTAACATCCAAATACTGGCAAGCCAAGCTTGGCTCAGTGCGAGACTGCAAGAGATCACAGCCCAGGGAAGGATGGCTGCAGGCCATAAATGCAAATAGCTGTGCGATTAACAACATGTTATAGCCATAAAATTGAAATCAAACATTGGTCAGCTGAAGGTCATTAAAGAAAGAAAGTCCCTTAGTTCTCCTTTAGGCTGCTCTGAAAGGCTGATGGTCACACAGGAGGTATGGTGCGCTAAGAGGAAACCACACAGACTTAAAAGATTTTGTTTTGAAAATAAGAAAATGGATTTGCTGAGTATTATGGTGAGCCCAATCAATGCAAGGAGAGCAGTAACAGGCTATAAATTACCAGAAACAACAAAAAATGTCCTTGTTGGTTGGAGTGACTGTTGTCAATACATATCACTTACCCAGCAAACAAAGAGAGCACTCGCAGCACAAACATTATAAAAGGGCCAAATTTTCTAGAGTGCTCTGGATCCTTTGCCAGCTTTGGTAAGCTGAGTTCAGGAAATGTGAAACTACTTACTGTCAAAGGGCTGCCTGCTGACTGTGAATAGTCACCTTTGACAAGAGCTAGAGGGGACGTGGAGGTTGTTTCTGCAAGACTTCAACTCCGAGCTCCTTGAGGCAGCAGAGGAGGCTCTGAGTACCTCAGTGCAGGTACCCTCAGCTGTGCAGCACACCAGGTCACTGGGGGATGAAACAGCTTCTGAATCAACAGATCTGCTTAATTTGACCATTGTCTCCTGCATGAACCAAACCAGGCTTGCTGGCAGTACAAATACCAGTCTTTTTTTCATCTCCACTGCTGGATGAGGAGAAATTTGCTGGATTTAAATAAAGCAGAGAAAAAGACACTTAATCCATGACAAAAGTGCCTGTGACCAAGGTATGCCTTCTGTATCAATAATTAAGACAAGAGATGATAAACTTTGCCGGGTAAATTAATTTGATATTACAAGCTAGCAAAACAAGCTCAAGGAGGCTGAACCTCTTGGTCAGATGTGAAAATCACCATGATAGATACAGAAAATGAAATTCTGATGTGCACTTGAATAGCTGGAGGACAAAGTAGTTTCTTTGGAAGGTGTTTGAGTTTGTGACTCTTTCAAATTTTATCAGGGAAATAATTTTCCTTCGTAGCTACCAAACAGGAGGAAAGATCATAAAAGTCCAAAACTGGCCAACTGAGAAACATCTATTACACCTGGCCCTAGGGAAGGATGGGAAAATGTGTGAAAGTCTGAAGAGGAAAGTGCCTCTATGTGGGAATTTCCAAATTCAGAACATTCATATAAACACTCGTATAAGTAAGTTTATATTTATGAACGGTTTATATTTATGAACATATTGCTATTGCACTATCTTGGCTTCCTTGTAAAGTTGAAAGGAAAGCAAAATAGTACTGGTTTTGTCTGAGAAGCTTTTCTGATGCTGACTTTATTTATTTGCTTATTGCCAAGAAGAAGCCTAAAGGATGTGTAAAGTATCTGTTGTGACACACAATGCTTTCTTACTAGATCAAATCTAGGTCTCCACAGAGAGCAGACAAAAGGGGAAGTGCAGATGAACTCACAATAGAGTTAGAAACAGGAAGGATTTAAAGCTGGAGGATTTGAGGAAAAACATCCATTATGATACACTTCACATTCACCATTAGGCTGCCCTTGGGAGGGAAGGAATCAAGAAGCTGTAAAACAGGGTTTTAAATGGGCTTCCCGGGACTTGAGGAACCACTAGACCTCCATCAGACAGACTTTTGACAGGTCTCCCCGTTAGCATATCCAATAGATAAAAATAAAACCAGCTCCAGCTGGCAGACTATTGTTTCTATGGCAGCATAGATCAAGACCACTCAGAACTCTTTGAAGACTTTGAAACCAAACTATTTTCGAAAACCACAGGAAGCACAGGGCACAGATACGGTATCATTCTAGCTGGGAGCTGGGTAGTGACAGCTGCTGTGTCTCTGCTCTGTGCTTGGGGAGGCTTGTGAGTATCTGGGACTCTCAGGACTCAGCAAATGTAAAACTATCCCTGCACAAACCAAAGGGTCTGAGCAACAAGACACACATGACAAATCTCCAATGTTTTGTAAAACAGTTTCATCGTTTTTGGCATGGCGATGTTAATTATCACTATTCCTCTTTCTGTCCATGCAGATATACAGTAGGAAACTGATGATTCCATACAGTTCTCCTAAATTTAAACCCTTTTTTATGAAGTATTTCAGCTTCTATTGTTGTCTTCCTTTTTGGGAGGCTCTACTCTGATTTTTTGCAAATCTCTAGAGAACACTTGCAGCAGGAACCACTTCCCCTACGTCAAGAAATGGGTGTTTGAATATGGCTTTGTAAAGTCAGAGAAAGGAGCTGATTTGAAAGTGATTAATGACTGAGAGCTACAGAAGCTTTGAGGATGGAATATACTGTTTTACACAAAAAGTATTCCCTGCTTAGGCTCTCTTGTTGCTTTACCAGATTACAAAGGGTTTTTCCAATGGGCAAAAGCAGAAGGGGTGGATTGAGCGCAGGGAATTGCTTTTAAATAAGGCTGTATTCTCTTAATCTCTTGTTTCTACAAGAAAATCCAACAGAAGAGAGATAAATCCACAGCAAGGAAAATACATGCATTATACATGCAGTATTGGTAAAGTATATATTTATTTCTGAACACCCTTAGCAAGCTTAATATGAACTGACTTTAATAAAGGAAATATTTTTCTTCTTCTTGATCACTCATGTATGGGTTTACATCATTTGCTTTCCACATTTCAGCCTTGGAAATTAAGCAGGGATATCTCCTTTTCTACGTGTTTTTACACATGTGGTTCTTTGCAAACACCCAAGTCAGACAGCAAAATGCACCACCTTCCCCTGTGGGTCCAAATAATAATTAAGAAATATCTGAGAGCAGCAGCACCTGAGGTCAGAAGGAAATGGATCCTTCCAGTTCTCCAGTAGGGAGCCCTCAGAACTGTGTGGAGCAAACACCCACTTTTCCTGTAGGTCACTGGACAAGCTGGAAGGGAGCTCTGTGGGGGAATGGGGACTGAGTGGAGGCTGGCAAGGGCAGTGAGGGAAGGGATGCAGTTAACTGCCTGCCTCCTGGACTCTGAGCCATATGAATCTGAGCTTCAGGAGCATCCTCTGAGTTCAGCAAACACATTTCAGCGCATTCACAAATTGTCAGAATGGTAACACAGGGTTCAAACAGGGAGATTTGTTTGTAAGTAAATTCTTGTCCCACTACTACAGCTGTGTCAAGGCTGATGCCAGCTGGCACTTGAAACTGTTCTGCTGCCAAAATTTGCTGTCTCCAAAGCAAATGGGAATGAGCCAGCATCCTGTGGATCTCAACTGTAAGTAGCCTTCCAAGACAGAATATAAGATGAGCTTGCAGAAGAGACTGGCGATCTCCATAGGAACAGCCAGCTCAGAGACACAGAGAGAGTGAAAAAGAGAGAGGGAGGTTATCCTTATTGCATAAACAGTTCATTTTTGTCTCCTGACTAATATTTAGGATCAGATTCTCCACTGGGATAAATTAGAGCATCTTTAGCTCTATGTTTGAAAAAATCTTGACATCGTTGTATAAACCATATTATTTGAAATGATAAATCTGTTTTCTTTGCCTTACAGTTTAAGAGCCTCCAGGCTATTGTTTTCCAGGCTCTTTCCAACATCACAGAGGCAAGAGACTTAGTCACACTTCATCTTCATGCAAATGGAGACTGCATGTAGTTCCCCAAGTCTGGGTTACAGGGAATGAAAGGAAAATCTTGTACCCAACACCAGGAGTCAAGTAACAAAACCGTAAGAAATAGTGGCTGCAAAGTCTGTCCATCTCCAGCTCACATCAGTGGAAGAAGTGGTTTTGTGCCAGCTGAAGACCCAGCCCTCAGTCTAAATATTGACTCAGTGTTTGGTCTCCTGCACTAAACAAGAATTTTCATGAGGCATTTCCCAAACCAGCTGAGTTTGGAGAACCTGAAGGCCTCCATTTCAACCTTGATGTGATCAGATTTGAGAGGTCTGAGACTACCGCAGAATACAGTCAAAAGGTTACCTAGCTGCTTTAAAATTTGTTTTTTAAAATGTGGTTTTTATATATGCTTGCTGCAGCACGTACAAGCTAGTAAGTATTCTCCACAAATCAAGAAAAAAAGAATTCCTGCCCCTGTAGTCATACCTAAAGCTGGACAAAATATTTAAGAATCATTTTTGCTCTCAAAAAGCAAGTCATTTATCTGATTCAGGAAATGGAAATCAATCTTTACTGCTATGCCTGAAGTGAAAATTGTCTTCCACTCTTCAGAGAGCTTTGTATTTTATTTGGCCAACTAAGTATGTTTTATAGGAACTTAGGAAGAACATTTGAGTGTTTGTTAAATTCTTTCAAAAATATGGCAATATTTGCAAGATTTGTATTTTTTAAATATTAAAATAGTAACAGGATTTTTCTGTAACCAATGAGAAGGCATCGAATACCTTCTGCTCTAGATGTGCAAGATCAATCTTACTCCAGGACAACAAGCACAGTAAAGTACAAATCTTTGCTTAAGAATTTAATTTCTTCAATCCATTTTCATCTCTACAGCCACCAAAAATCTGAATTGTCTTTGAAACATATTCTCTCTTGATCCTGATACTCTATTTTCAGCATATTGACTCTGCTGCAAATTTTGGAAAAATCTTACCCTGAGCAATTGCTGTTTTTTCTCTGACTGAGAAACAAGTGAGCTTGCTGGCTCTGAATTGCTTCTCTGGATTGAACTCTGCTCCCTTACAGGCTCTGTCAGTGATATGTTGCTACATGCTCTGATGTAGATCACATCAATGTACCATCCTCTGCTCTCATCATGTTTCAGTAACTGCTGTAGCCAAGGCAAAAGGTCTTGGTTAATTACTTGCTTCCTTAAAGGGTATTTGGAAGATCACAGAAGACAGGTATGTTATTGTTAGCTATAATACCGCTTGCTCACTCAAAGGCCATCAAAACCTCCTCAGATCAAAGTTCCTTACTGAGAATTCACACTGTGCTGTATCCTAATGAGTACAGACTGGGATCACGAGTCCTCAGGGCTCAGGAAAGAAAATCACCTCTTTTTATCTGTAACCTTTTATTGTTGCTGTTTTCCTTGACTACTTAACTGTGGCCTTAAGTGCTCTTGTGCACCAAATTCCAGCCTCCATTTACCAAGGGGCTACCCCACCAAAAGGACAAAAGCTACATTAGCCCCAGGTTTGAGAGCAGCCACATCTGTTGGCATTTTTTTTTCCCCAATAGAAAATATAAATGTGTTTTTCAGATCTTATTTCCTCATCTGCCTACGATGGGGTCCTTTCTGCTCACCCAGCAGTGACAGCAGTGGAAGTGAGAGTGTGTCAGCCCCTCATTCAGTGCCCAGATCCTGGACACAGCCTAATGGACATTGCCAGTGGGGACACACTCAGAGAGTGCCATCTGTGCCGAGGGAAATTGCCTACATCAAATGGATGGGGAAAAATGTGTGTCATGAGAAGAAGAAAAATTTATCTGTTTTGCAAGGCTATCAAGGATTTCAATAAAGGACAGTAGATGCATCGCCTTTGACTAGCTCATAAACGCCTGTATTGCCATTCTGGGGAAATGAAGTTCTACTTAACAGACTCTGCTCTTTCTCACAGAGATGGGAGGAATTTATCTCTGATGGCTCTTCACTGAAAGCAAGCCATCATTCACATCCCAAGAAATACTAGGATAATGAAAAGTGCCATACACAGTGCAGATACTTCCCCCAATTTCTCTTTGGAAGCTTATTAATTATCAGAACTTTCTGAGAGGTTTGTAAATCATGGGAGGAATCTGCTTAAATAATCTATGAATGTGTGATAATGCTCATTATTTTCAGAGCTTGGAAAAACAAGTCCGTGGGCAATCCCATCACCACAGCAGCACTCTCTCGTGGTCTCCTGAGTGTGTGAGGATCCCCAGTCTGTAAACATGACACCCTTTCTTGTGTTTCCTATTAAATAATACAAAGCAGCAGTGATCATTTACATGGATTCTTTTAAAGGTCTTCATTTTATAGTACCTGTGCCCTTTTAAGCCTCTTATTTGCATTTGTCTTAGGAGACGTGCTAACTTCCAAGAAAAACACACAGAGGCAACAAATGCTTGGAGAAGAGCCACAACACAAGAAAAGGCTGAAGTCTGCTTGGGAAAAGGGATTAGACAGGGTCATACCTAAAATAAAGAGAAAAAAACTGCAGGCTGTGCCTTCCCACAGCTGCTTCTGCCCAAGAGCCGAGTCACCACAGGGGAAGGAGCAGCTTTAGAGGGCTCACCACCTTCCATTTTCCATCCAAATCCAGCTGGGAGCACGAGGTGCCCCACATGCAGGTGCACAGAGATGCAGTTCATAGATTTGTGAACCAGCTGGAAAGATTACAGTCCAATAATTTCACAGGCAGCTCGGTTAGAGACGGCCCAGAGGGCTCATTCACTTAGGGGGAAAAAAAAAGAGCAGGACTGACTTCTGCAACACAAGTATTTACAGAGGCAGATCACAAATCCAGTGGTTTTAGCTGCTCAGTCACGGGGAATGACTTGGTAAGGCCTGAACAAAAAACAACACTTGGGAAGAGCTTAATTTCATTGTCTAAAGGTTCCTCTGCTGGGTTCAACCAGCCCTGCCCTCGGCTTGTTTAGGCAGCTTTTCTTGGTAACAAAAGAGTTTCACACTCCAGCATCCATGAGAGATACAATTTTCAGATGCACTGACATGACGCAGCCTTGGCACTGGCCTCGCTCTGTGCAGACTGAATGTAATTAGGTTCTGGTCACTGGGCTGTGGGCAAACACCAGCTTCCAGTCCACACAGTAATTAATGACAGCACAATGACATCCAAAATCGACACACTTCACACTAGGGAAGGGGGATGTGTGGAGGTTAGAAAACTGTGGTCTGTGGGTTTTAGAAAATCTTGTGATACAAGATTGAACACCACAAATACCCAGAATGTGCATTCGAAACTGAGGAGCTGCAAAAAAAAAAGCACAATTCTCCTTTCTGTACCACAAGTGTATAGAGAGTAGCTCACCCTATTTTTAGGTTTTTCATCCATTCATCTCTATCCCTATCTCTTCTGCACCACTTCCTGAGCTGTGCTAACAAGTGCATTGAGCCATATATGTGGATACATAAATATAGCTTAGATATAAAGACCTTGTGGGTCTGAGTTTTAAAAATACCCCTAAAAATAGATGGCAATTGTGTCTAATAGGGAGCACTGTTCTTCGTATTTCCTTCCTTGTCTTCATTTTGTGAGTACAACATAAACAATTACTTTACCATCATAAATAATTCAAGTAATTCAACAAGATATCAGTAATGTCAATTACATTTCTTCCCATCAATGAAAATTTCCTGTTTTCTACTATGCTTTGGGAAAAAAACACTCAGCCTTGATGCATCAGGAGTTGAAAACGTGTCTTTTTTCCTTCACAGCTTTCTGAGTCCAACTCATATGCTGTGAGCCCCAGTTTACAGGTTTGTGCTTCCTCAAATTTGTATCCAATTTCCAAGTGCCATCCTGCAATTCATGCAGGGCTGGGCAACCTATGGTACTCGTTAAGAAAGCTCCATAAGGGAAGTTGACTGGGCCCCCAAGTGACATACGTCCTCACACCACTGGTGCTGAAAAATATGTAATCCCTATTAAATACAGCCCTGAGCCATTTGCAATAATATTTTCTCAGTTTTAAAAGGTCATTAGAAGGTGAGAAAAGGTTGAGGGAGAACTTTTTACAATGGATAAGAATAACACTGCACAGATGTAACATTTCTGGTGGATGATCCACCAGGTCTTTGCAAACATTAATTAAGCCTCACATTTTCCATATGAGATAGGTAAACACTGTGGCTCCCTTGCTCTCTGGTCTGTAAAACAAGGCCAATAAAAGACTCGTGACTCATAAGACATCAGAAGAGCCAAGAGCAAAATTAAAAAAGACTTTGCAGCCAGCCCACATTCAAGCAATGTGAATTAATTCAGTCAGTGATGGGATCTTGTGCTCTCCTCATGCAGGGTCAGGTCCCGTTTCCCCTCGCCAGCTACAGCAGAGTCCTGGATGTACTTGACTTCCAGTTTTGCATAACTACAAATAATCTGCTACATCTCATTCTTCCAGACTGCAGTCATCTGTAATTTCCAATATGACTTCTTTCCTCCTCCTCCACTGCACTGCTTTGATGCTTAACCCCTTGGTGCTTTTCTTTGCATCATGGTATTATAAGAAACCTCGGCAGAAAGGGAAGCTGTGAGCCAAATGATGAACGTGTTCAGCATAGCCCACAGCTGCGAGAAATTGAATGATAACAAAGCCAGCAGGAAAGTGTTTAAATTCTCCCTTCTGTCCTCAGGTCTGAATAGCAGCAGGGTGTAAGTGTTTCACGGACACTGTACCTCTCATCTTCACCATGGGATGAATTTCACTTAAACAGCACAGTCATATCCCACAGCTTTGGTCTCCGTTCCTACCTATTTTCATTTCTGAGATATATCCAACAGAAGCTCTACCTGATAATAAATATTAAATCACACTTGTGCTAACTTCCAAACACGGCTGTGCACCTACAGATTCAAAGTGCTGCACCAGACAGGTGGACTCAGAGATGAATATGTGGACTCAAGATGAAAACATAAACAAAAGAAGAATCAAGCTCTGTTCTCCAGATTTTCTATTCTGTTAGGATTTATATATTGTATCAAACAGACAATCAAATTATCTTCTTCTGTAGTTGGTCAAATACATTCAAAACTGTCCTGGAAAGCACTTGGGAAATGAATGTACTAGCAAGATGTTTAGGACAGAAGTTTCAACTCAGTGCAGGTTCATGATTGGAGTAATTATTTAGAATTACATATCCAATTATTAAATCTGAGGTCACATTTGCCTAAGTTATTGAGAAAATCGTATTTTATTATTTTTAACTCTTTGGGCCAGCAGGCCTTTGGGAAAGAATTCCACTTTGTTCTCTTTCAAAGACTAAAAAAAAAAATTGCTGGAACATTTTTTTTACTGTAGCTTTTGTCCCTGTTGCAAAGACACATATATTTGTCAGCTCTGAAATTCTATTCATTGTGCAGGCTGTCAAAACAATCAAATGGATGGTGGAAAACAATGAAGAAATAGATATGAATCCTTCACCTGAGTATCAGGACACAACACCACTGCTTTATTTTCACAACCAGATGCATTAAAATCTATCAGCATTTGTGTGATTTATTGAAATAGTGTATTAATATCTACCTTACAGCATGGAGTGCCCATTTGATTCTACACAAATTCAGTGTGCACTGCTGAGGGCAAAAGAAGGTCAAGTCACCTCTTGACTTGTGCGTGAAAGTCCTGCATCATTAATGAGATGAGAAAGGAAGGACCACATTTAGCCAGGTGATCCAGCAGAATAAGTCTCTTGATCTGGATCCCCACAGTTAATTCCTCTGCATCAATATTTCAAATGCATCAGGTTCAGGGCAAAATACACTTGCCAAAAACAACAGTTTGGCTTAAAATCAAAACTTGTAACCTGAAGTGTGTTAAGTGCCAATGGGATGCTTCCTGGTTTTATGAATACAACTCGCAGTTCAAGTGTTATCATGCAACAAGTATAAGAAGATATTTTAAAAATAAAGGTATGAAATGCACCATACCAGACAGATTGTGGCTTAAGAATATAAATAAATGCAGAGTCAAGTCATTGCTCACAAAGTATTATTTCAGTAATCTGAAAGAATGACCTAGAAAAATGATGGTTTGTATGCGATGATAAATATGCTCATAAAAAATGGAAAAGCTCACAGGTTTCTTTAAGACTGACAGCATTGGAAACCCTGAGTTATACCAGGCCAAGCAGCTTTCAGTTTATTCAGACATAAAGTGTTCTGGGATCTGAAGAGGTGTCTTTTAGTACAGTGCTGGCCAAGCTGAACTTGCTTTTTCAGTTGAATATTCACTGAATATTACATTTTACTCAGGTTTTTCTTGCAGTGATGTGACAGTTCATCACAGCTGCCTACAACTGTCAGCATCTCATTTCTCCAGACAGCAAGGCCTGAAATTCATTTCAACAGCCTGAGATAAAATAATAGGAAGCATAACACCCAGAATGCAGGAAACATCCCATGCTTGGGAACCCAAGTGTGGTTTGGACAAAAGTTATGAACTGAGGAGATGCCACTGGAACTGCCAATTTGACTGAGCCTGAAATAAGAGATTCCTGAATGGATCTCTCCCACCCTTTGTGTGCAAGCTTCCTCACTTTGCACAGAATACTTAATTAGGCAGAAAGATTTTTTTGTTCTGTAGTGGGAGATTTAGATTCCTGTTCCCGTACCAGTGGACAGTCAATTATTTATACAAAGTAGAAAAGAGTCAACAAAAGGGACTGCAAATTCCCCATGCAACATAATGACCTATTGCTCGGAGGCTGCAATGCTCTCGAGGCAGAGGAGAGAACTGAGCCTCATAAAAGCAGGACAAAATCATCTCCTGCCTGGATAATAGAGATCTTTTGCTGGGGTTTTTTTTTTTTTGGTTTTTTTCGTTTTTTGGTTTTTTTTTTTTTTTTTTTTTTTTTTTTTTCTCCCTGAAATGAGAAGGAAAATTTGACCCAAATTCACAAGCAGTTTCCAGGCAACTGAACTTTGCCAGAACATGGAACGAAGCTCTGAGATGCTACGTGCTCTCCTGCTGGAAAAACTTAATGGATTGCAGTTGTACCATGAGGTACAGGAATGACAGGCAGAACCTTCCAAAGGGCAGGGGGGGGAAGAGTTCCCTGTCACTAAAAAAACACTTAATGCTGATCATCAGGATGTACTTTTGCCTCCAAAGGATGATGATCCAGATCTTGAAAGTGACGGGAATCCTTCCCTCCACCATCTAGAATCTTGTTTCAATTTCTGCTGCATGAAATTACTATTAATCCTTCTTGCTAAGATTTTGATTTAGGAGGGCAGCTTAGTGATGCTCTGTAAAATGTGGGTTTCAGGCAGCAGAATTTCAGTGTAGGAGTCACCTTAACATTTTTGTTTTTCAATATCTGGTACATTAAAGATGTATTTTAAAGGTTTTTGAAGGAGAGCAGTATCTCTTAGCTATTAATGACACATTTTTCTGAAGAGTGAGGAAGATCTGGGAAGTAGTAAGAATGTCTTTTGACACCTCTTCAAGCAGAGTGGTGAGCTGAGCTTTACACTAATGGTGGGTCAGAAGGCCAAGTCAGCTCTTCACAAGAGGCTTGGGAGATGAATTTCCTAAAATGCACTGAGAGAAAGGTGAGGTAATGCAGGACCACAAAGTGAGAGACGACAAGTGAGCAGACAGGAAAACGAGTCTCTCTCCTCAACAGACTTAAAATAGTGGTGTTTACATCTAACCTGCTTAGCAGATTCTATGATTCTATGGTAATTAATTGCTAAAGAAAAGCCAGTTGCACGCTCTGAGCAGCTATGGGGAAACTGTTCCAGTCAAGTTCTCACATTTCACTCTCTTACTGGGTGCCAACCATCAAACATGCTGAGAGTTTGCTCAGTGGCTCAGCCACCACAGTGGATCCTCAGGACTTCCACTGAGATGGCTCCTGTTGGAAGGGAGACTCTCAGAGTGCTGGCAAGTCAATTCTGAGTTTGTCTCCTGGAGACGAGCTTTGCAGTTTTATCCTGAGGTTCAATGCCACAGCAGAAAGAAGCAGCCTGGAATCTTTCAGTATCTTAAAATTATTACCAATTTATTTAGTAAAAGATTTCTATCCATTTCTAGTTCTGGGTAAAGACATGTTAATTAGCTCTTGAGATAAAATCATGCCAAATATTACCAGCAGTCTTCCCTATTCTTCCTAGACAGATGTGAATGCAGAGATACTTAAGAGGGTAATTGCACCCTGGCTCTTTGCTCACTGAAGAAATCTCCTGCTTGAGCTTCTGCTTCCTTCTTGCACTGAGAAACCCAGCAAAGCAGCTCGTTGCAGAACTGGGTAGACAACAAATTTTGTCTCACTCTTGTGTTAGTTATTGCTAGTTGTCCCATCACCAAACTATATTCTTTGTCTTGAAGAAACAGACATCTGGAGAGATACCATGCTCAGTGATTATCTACTGTGCAATGTGCACACAAACAGTATACTTTAATGACTCTGGTAAACTATCATATTATTCCAATCATAAATCAGATCAAGAGGGGAAAATTAGATAGATATATAAGCTGATAAAGTCAGGCAAAAGAACTATCCTCTCTCAATTTTTCCTATCAATGCAGAATGTATTGTACAATAAAATAATAATGAAGATAATTATATAGTTTTGAATAAAAACATCTCAGAAAAAAAGCATTTCCTCAAACTTATTTTTTTCTTTGTGGATTGAATGATCTTATTCCACATTAATATAATTAGGCGCCCATTCTTGTTTTAGTTCTTCTACTGACACTGGTAAAATACATCACTCTTGAGATGGATATTGTCTAACACTCTGTCAGTTTTGTACTTTTATTGCCCCCTGCCATTCAGCACGCAGGGCACAAGAGAGGAGGAGATCTCTTTTCTCCAATTAAATATACAGCTATTTATTTCTTCTGCAGTCAGTATTTTCTTTGTGATCTCTCGGATAAAGATGTGGGAAACAGTTTGTGTCCGGATTTGCATGGCAAAACAAAGCACAGTGTGACTACTGCCGAGTCTTACATTCTTCTGTGTGTCACAGTGAGTGAACTTAATTATGGTTCATTAACTCCAAATCCAGTTTCTCATTCATGCACCCAACAGTGTGGTATCAAATCATCTTTCATAACTTCAGCATGATGTTCTTAAATCAATGTGGACTTTTTTTATTTCTGCATACCCTATAGTCCTTGCATTTTTCATGACATTTATAAATGGAAACATGGCACATAATAATTAATGCTTTCAGAAGATAGTTATGAAGAGAAATAAATTGGGATTATCAAATCTCTTCCCTGAGGACAGACAGACTGATTAAGTGCTTCCAAAAGTTCCTGTTCGATATCTTTAGCAGAAAATGCCCTGCTGTGCCTGCCCTCTGGTTATTAGTTTCACCTGTAAACAGTTCACTGCCACTGCTGACTTCACTAAACATCTTCTTTGTACTTCAATCTGCATTTTATGTGAACTCTGGAGCTATTAGCCACTAATATCAACAGCATTGCACAGTCTAGGAACATTTATTGGTCCCCTGCTTAGTTTAATGTTTCTGCCTTAGTACCGTAATATTATTAATAGTCACAAAGTACAATAAAAGAAAATTAAGTGTTTATTTTGTTTAGGCTTTCGCCACTTTACCTACAGCCTTTTTCCATTACATTTGCACATAAATGAGCACACACTACATTTTTTTAGTGCATCTAAAAGTCAGGGTTTAACTCCCCTAATCATATTCTATTTTCAGTCATCTTTCAGGCTACTCTATTCTTTATTGCAAGTGCAAGTATATTATGGCAAATCTATGCATATATTTTATAGAAATGGATAGCATGCATTTAGTAGCTAGTCATCTTGCTAATAGACTTCATTTGCATATTTTTATCTGTCTCTTAAAACAAATATTTTGAAAAATCCTTTTGTCTTCAGCAGAGGCATGACATAGTCTGCAAAACATGCTCACATCACACGCATTCCAAAATAGCCTGTTTGCTGCTTGTGGTGCTTCTTTATTGTTCCCCTCAGTTTCATAGTTATAAAACTAAACGTGAGGTTTTAATGCCTATTAAGATCAGCATTGATTCAGATGTATTTCAAACTGATGTGCATGGAGCCCAGAGACAGTCGCCTTCCAAGAGACAATGAAATTCTGCAGTGGCCACTTTGCTGAGGAACACTGGCCTCCACTGACAATGTGCTGGTAAAAAATGATCCAAGTCATATCTGGCCACAGGAATATAAATGAAAGTGCTTCCCATGGACATACACGATAATGCCTGAGAATAGCATTAACCGCATTCCTTCCAAAGACCAGCTCCAGTACATACTCCTATTAAAGGAAGGAGAGGGTGGATAAAATTAAAGATTACACGGTTAACGGGTATGTAAAACTGCAGCTGCAAAAAGGCTCTTTCTGTGTGGGGCAGGCTTTGTGCAGCGCCCTGGTGGGCACAGCCTGGGCTGCTGCTCTCCCACTGCATGGCAAAGGCTGCCAACGGCTGAACACTCAGTCTGACAGGTAGCAGTGGGGAAATGGAACATAAAATAACACTTCCTTGAGTTAAAACTTAACCAGCCCTGTAATCTCGTTAGTAGAGAGATGTCAGTTGTTTTCCCCAGCCAGATAATTTACCTCCACAAGTGTCCCAGCCAGTTCTGCACAACTTGCACAACCTCATACAGCAGCAGCACAAACTACCTCAGTGACAGGCAATTTGGTTGTGAAAGTGCAGGTCCAGAAAAGCCTGAAGGGCCCAGATTTCCCAAATGGTCCTTGGAGAGGCCTTCTGCCAGCCTGGCACAAGTATCTGGTATTATTGGACTCTCCGTGTCAGATTCAGCTCCCTGTTGTTAAAGTGATTAAAGCTTAACACTTCTAAACGGCTTAATGAAAGACAGGAGGTGGCTTATATTTTTTCTGTCTCCAATTTTTCCAGTATTCAGGGGCTTAGATTATATGCCAGGAGTCCCTTCACCATAGGAAAAGTATTACGTTCTCTATTCTTTCACTATGAATCCAGATTAATACCTCCAAATTCCTGCTCCCTGCAGACTGAAATGAGATTCTTTGAAATGTATGCATTTGTTGGGCTATATTCATTTGTACACATAGCTAATTAGAAAGTAATTAGTATTATCTCCATACATCTAAACAGGCAAGCAAAGGAAGACAGAACCATTTATTATAGTGACAAAGAGAATCAGCATTTTTTTATCATGAAAATGCAAGTTATCTTGTTTTCCTGTACATCAGTGTAATTAATCACTGTGTTTAGCATTCACAGATAATAACATCCAGTATCTGCTTTGATGAGATACAAACAAGCATATTATGAATCACTTCACATAGAGACCATCCTAATTGCCAAAATTACTGTCTCCATGTCTGCTGCTCCTGTAGCAGCAGTTAACGAAAGGCCTCAAACACCCGCATGCTTCGGCAGCCAGCTTAGCTGCTGTGCTAATATGGTGGTTGGGATTCTTATTATGAAGCCATATTCTTCCTTTATTTACAATTTCATCAAGCCAGAGAAGTCCAGGGGTGGTCACTGTGTGATGCAAGGAATAAGCAAGGAAATGCACTTTCTATAGTGGATGACTGAGGGAGTGAAAAGCACTCAAATTCACTGATCCCACCTAAACAAACCTCTTCACTGAATGGAAAACAAAGTGAAACCTTACTTTTATCTTTAACTGAGTAACAAAATAAAATTTAAAAATAAAAGTACTGTTATCAGTTAATTGAGATTGTCTTCAATTATATAAATATGACTGACTAACCTTTAGGGCTTTTCATTAACCAGGGCCCATCAATTCTAATCATCTGACACTCAAACACTCCAATCGCCATGCCAATGTAATTACAAGTTGCCAATTCTGATGACAAAGTTCTCAGGTTACAAATACAGTTATCAATGCAGGATAATAAGTAATATTGTGCCACGCTGATTTCACTTTCCTGAGGCATTAATGTTAAACTGGGGACAGACTTTATTAATGAACTCAATCTTCAAATATGTACTCAGTCATTATTTTTGGTTCAGAACCAGAAGCAGCCACTGGTTCCTAATCCCACATGATATTTTATCACAATTAATAAACACAATTGCAGTTACAGTAGAGTTAATCTTCATCTTCAATCAAAATAATTAAAGTTTAATCTTCTAAGGGTAATTTGTTTGACCCCATCCTACCAAAAACATTCTGCTCTATAGATTGTGACTAAGGGCAGAAGGACAGTCAGGGTGTAAGGAACCATTTCAGCAGTTTCTTTAGAGCATCTTTCATGTTGCATTTACATCTAAATGCAAAGTGTAAAGACTGCTCATCACGACAAGATGATTTCCAATTAAATAATATATTTGTTGCCTACAAAATGTGCATAAATTCATTTAAACAGCATATAATACTATCTGTTATTAACTGAAAAGCATTCTACAAGCTTATGCAGCTACAGACATCCAAGCAATGGACAAACATTACACACTTTGAAACACTGGAAAAGTTTCATTGTCTTCTATCAGGCTGATCACAGAGTAGTTATCTTCTCAGTCAATAGGTGCTTTTCACTTCTAGAATTGCTATAGGATATTTAGGAATAAGTTTTCAAGAAGAGATATCCCCTCTCCTCCTTGCATTCAGCATTCTTTATCTTTTTTTTATAATAGATCAAGAAAAAAGAATCAGAGAAAATCTCTCACCATATGATAAAAACACCTTAGAGCAATATGATATGCGACAAAGCAAAGTCTGAGTTTCAACTATCAGAAAAGGAAAGAACAGCCAAACTAGGTCAGATCAAGGGCTCTGAAACTGGCCAGCAGAAGCTGACAAAGTGAAAATGTTAAGAGGATGGCAAGCATATTGTCATACTTTCACAGAACACTTTCAGACAGTTCTAGTCTCAGTTTCTTCTCCAATAATTCCTAAATTCAATTTTCTTTCTTGAGTGTTACTGAAACTGAGCTGACATTTTCATTAAACTATCTATAGTAACTATAATGCCTCATGCGTGAACAGTAGTACTTAGTTCCCATCTGAATATATTGAACATATTGAACACTTATCTAATCACCTAAAGCAATCATAATTTTTAAAATTAAAATACATTTATGAAATATAGCTGAGCAGTAATTACATCCAATGATCTCTTGGATGCTTTCAGATATTTGAAAGCAAAAAGACAGAGATATTCTAAGGATTTTGAGGACTTGGGTTTGGTTTCTGAGGTTGGTGGCTTTTATCCACCAAAACCACAGAAGGGGCATTAGAATTATTAACTCATGGGTAATCCCTGGCTTTTTGACTGTGTGTCAAAAACAGTTATAGGATAACTAAAAGGAAAGTTAAAAAAAATAATTAGGACATGACATGTTAAATATTGCTAGTCATGAGCATTGACATTAGGAGTTGTCTCCCTGTTCTGCTCGCAGAATTTCTTTTAACAGACCTGTCAGATTGTGCCTGTATTAAAAGAAATAACAAAAATACTAATTTATTTCTATCTTGTAAGAGTTGCTTGGCAAACTCACACTGAAAATTTACATCAGCACTCGAGCTTGCCAAGAGTAAACATGTAGTTGAAAGTAGGCAAGGGGTTGTCGGGGATTTTGTTAATTTTCACAAATAATTATTATAGTAACTACATAGGCATCGACCTATACTAGCTTGAGGCTGTATCGGCTCAGGTCTTATCTTACAATGAATCACTTTGGGTGTTTTTTGACCTAGTGCCAGTCCTGCTCAGAACATCTGTACAGCTGTGCTGGCATCAGTGAAGCCTTGAACTTGCAGGTGAAGCACATGCTTTACTGCAAACAGGCTGCTGATATCTATGAGAAAAGACACAATGAATAAAAGTGAAATACAGATAACTGTTTGTAGGAGAACAGCCTAGAGAAACTGCTTTCACCTCATAGACTTTTGGTCTTCACTATTAATGTACATTCCCACGTGCATTTCGAGGGCATTTGACACTTTGTAAAACATTATTGTTCAGGAACAAAGTGTAAAAGCTCCACTGACAGCACGAGTTCAGCGCATGGCAAATTCAAGAACGCAGGCCTGCCCTCAAACCCAGACTCAGTCTCTTTCCACATGACCACCAAGCTGATGCACATGTGCAAAACCCCTAGAGAGTCATATTGTCCCTTTGATGCTTCATCCTTCTCAGTGGGGCTGTCAGAAGGTGCACGATGGCAACGCCAGGCACTGAATTTGTCAGCACTGGAGATGAAATCAGAAGCAATTAGGCAGCAATATTGGTTAAAAGTATTTCAGTTCTTAGAATCATTTCTTCCCACAACACATATTTAAATGACAAGTTCTGGAAACTCCATTGAATTGTCAATCAGCTTAACAGGCACTCACCATCGGAGGTGCCTGGGAATTGTTTTTGAAAAGGGGTTCAACAATAATGTCAACTTTTGGCCCAAAGTCAGCTGGAAACAAGCCACAAGCTAGACACAGATGGCCTGTAGGATACGCTTCCAAAGACCTTGACAAACTTAAATTTTAATTATGTCTGTTCAGCTTGATTTATAATAATTGTCAATATCTGTGGTTTGAAATAACACGTTTTACAACACGATCAGTTAGAGAAAATATTTTCCTAATGACGAAAGGGAGGAAGAGTCTGCATTGAGTCCAAGAACTATATTATCAATCTTATTTATTATTTTTTTAAACCATAACACAAAAACATTTAGGAGACACTGATCTGAAAGCGGGGTGAAAGGCTGAAGAATAATATGTTTTCCTGGTTCTGCAGCAGTCAGATTTAGAAGTCTATTCCTGCAGACCGAAGAGCAGCTGAGGTCCCAGGAGTTCACAGAGATAACTAATGACATTTGATATGCTCACAAATTTTGAAGAGTCACTAGAACCATAAAAATTTTATTGGCCAATAACTTTTTTTCAGTAATTATCTGCCAAGAGTTGATAATTTATACATTTGGACGAAAATTGTTGTGATGTTCTTCACAAGTAAACCCACAATTATTTTATATCACAACAAGGCTCATTAAAATATTCAATTCTTTTCTTTTCTGTAGAGTTCACTTGCAAAAATGGGCTCTCAAGCTTATCAGGTTTGGGGCAATATTTTTAAAATAAACTGCCATTACTTAAAAGATACAAGGCTCAACAAACTCTCAACTAGTGTCAGTGTTTCTTGCCTTTAAGCAAGGGCCACTGGCTGTGCCAGGAATTTGCTAAATCAATACTTCAGGTTGCTCAGAAATCATCTACTTTCTTGCTTTGAATCTATTTACAAAGAAATTATTGAACATGGTTTTAAACAAGAGGAGTAGAGGGTAGATTAAAAGAGCATATTAAAGTGCAATAAGAACAGCTAAGCTAGAGTGAAGAATAGATCCCAATAATGCCAGCAGAGGAGTGTTTAGAGGTCACAAACCACAGAAAACAGCAGCTACTGTCCCTGCAAGGAATAAATGGCTCATCAGAAACAAACTCCATCACTTGCAAGTATTGTATTGGCAGGTTAGTAACAGATGATGCACAGATCTTCAGTGTTTGGGTGTTTTCCCCTGATATAGAATGAACAAAACAAATACACATTTCCAGTTTTGGGGGGTTTTTTGTTTTTTTTTTTTACAAATTGACCCAGAAATTACATCTGCCACGGGTCTGTGAATTTCTGGCCATTGCTTGATTCATTCTAACCAGCAGTTACTTCAGCTGAGAAGGTATTATAAGCTTTCCAATTTTGTGTTCTTTTCAGAGGCAGGCTCCTGTAATATCTCCTCCCAAATAAACTGTTTTTCATAGCACCAACTGAATGAAATAATTTTCTTCATACATCAAATCTTGCCTAATTTCCAATATTCTCCCATTTGGGCTATAAATTAAAATTACTGTTGCCTTTTTTTTAAGTAAGTGGGTAAACCCCTGAAATTCATGTACAATGGAATAAAGGACAGGACTTTGCAGCTTTTCTGCATTCTACCCCTTTAACATACAATTCCTAAACCAACAGGCTTCCTCACACAAGTCCTTCACATTTTTAGCAACACAACTCCAGAAACTCTGTGTATCAGAACTATTGATTACCTCACACCCTGTCCTAAAGCAGTTTCTCCTTTAAGAATTACAGCACATTATTCTATGACAGTATTTTCCCTCTCATGCAGGCGACAGAAATGTGAGAAGGTGATGAGAACCTCGGTGGGAGTTCAGTGAAAGCCACAGGAGAGTGAAGTCGATGGCTGAGCTCAGCACCAGACTCCTCATTGAAGTCTGATTCTCTGCCTCTGAAAATAATGCAGTTTACAATGTTTTTTTGACAACCTCTTCCCAAGTCAGAACCCCAGTTCCTGTCCCTGTTTGTGCAACACTGGCAGCTGTGATGGGCTGCGTGGGGATCTCAAGGAATTCTGCACAGAACCTGTCCTCCCAGAGAGCAGGAAGGAGCTATGCCCAACATCACTAACTCTGAGCACAGACTCCCTCCCGAGCCATGAAGATGCCCCTGGTTTCCAGCCTGAAAGCCAAATCCATGTTTGGGAGGCTGAGCAGGTAAAGCTTTACCAGCAACTCAAGCAAACAGAAACTGTTGCTCCAGAGGAAGAAATCTTTAAACAGCAAAAGTATAAAAATACTATCAAATATTGTAGCTCCCCTGAGCAATTCAGGGGAAGAGACCTTTAGAGGCCTGTGGGCTGGGAAAGACACAGATTGTGTTCCCTGGTCTGTGTGATCTTAGGATAGGTGATGAAAGCAGGGCATTCGGCTTTGCATTTTCCAGATCTGGGATAATGCCACAAAACCTGCATATCACCCATTATTACAGGGAAGCTTTGTGAGAATTATCTTCTAAAGTAGGAGGTTTCTGCAGAATTGTATCTTTAAATGTATGTTCTCACAGTCCAAGGTTTATTAATTCAAGAATTAGTTTAATCCTTTGTAGAAATGATACACCAGAAGCAACTATTTGAATACAAATAACATTTTGTATGAAGCAAACCCCACAGGAAGGAGAGTAACTAGCATATAGTTTGCATTCATTTGATAAAATTATGAAATCGTAGGCTTGTTTGAAATAAAATCCAAGAGATAAAAATTCGTTTGGAAAAGACATTTCACCTTATCAAAAGGAGAGTTATGCAACATAGATTTAAAATATCTTCAACTGCTTGACATCTCCCAAACAAAGATGATGTTGTAATAGAACAGTGGTCTCAGGATCTGTATCCAGAGCAGAAAATGATAAAAAAAATAAAGGTTTATCAAATGCATGTTAATTTGAGATTTTTTTAAGCTACAAGTCAAAAGCATCTTTCCAATTAAATCATTACTCCTCTCCTATAAGCAATAACAAGTTTTTTCCAAAATAATTTCCTAATGAAACAGAAAGAGGTAGGTTTGCTGTATTTCATGTTACTTCTTTCCATTCTGTACCAGACAACAAAAAATGATAAAATTTGTAGGGAAAGGAACTTCCGTTCCACTTGAGTGAAGAACATGGGCCAAAGCCACAAGTGTCATCCCCTGACACAGTTTGGTTCTGAAATGCAGAATCTTTCAAATGGAGGGCAAAATAAGATCTAAACCAAACGGGGTTTAAAAGAGAGGAATGACTTTGGATCATTAAAATGAAGGCGAATGTGGTGTGTGTGAGCTGAGGTCCCAAGGACAGTTCCCCCCTAACACACAGTATCTTTGCTAAATTATTTCCTTTCTTCTGAGGGATCCCACTGTGGGACACTTATCTACAGAGAAGAAACTCTGGGAAGTTCAGATAGACCCCAGTGGAAAGCCTTCAACCCAATCAAGGGCTTCTGTGGTGTTTTTGTGGGACTGAATTTATCAGTCAAGGAACAAGCCAACATCATGACTCCTGCCTTGAGCCCCTAAATCCCTGAGAGGAATTCTCAGCACAGAGAGCAGCAGTGTGTCATTGCCTCAGCACAGGCACAACACACACGAGCAGGAACAAGGCTTCTCTTGGCCTTGAAGAGTCCAGTCCAGATTTAACCTCCCAGGCTATTGGCCTGGCATCAGGCTGTCAGCCTCTGATGGCAGCCTGTGCTCTCCTGCTGACCCAGCGCCTTCTGCTCCCAGGCAGTGGATGTTGTATCTTCACAGGAGTTACAAATTATTGCATACAAAAGGGCTTTCAGGGTGCAGGTCACCATAAAGAAAAAAAGAATTAGTCTGGTTTAAGTTTGATTTAAAAAAATAATTTCTTTCAATTAGACTATGCTGTATTCAATGGATTTACATCTTTGAAATATATCAAATGCAAATGCAGACATTTCAAGCACAAATAGGAAGTGATCTAAAGAATGCTGAATTAGTTTTTAAAGATCTGGTAAATAAATTGGACTGGTCAAGATAAGCACATGATTCCACACACCCTTCAAGGGCCACCGTACAAACTTTTCATTACTCTTAGATGTGCTTTGCTCTCCCCTCTCTCCCAGCTATGTGGATAAATTCCACAGATGTCTGAAGGAAACAGCTGGGAGAGGAGGATGCAGGGAACAGTATCTCTGAGTGCCTGGCATCCCCTCCACTTGGGAGCCAAACCCCACTTGAGAAAACATAATTAATGCCAAAATGGGTTTTCTGAGTCCCAGCAGCTCTTGACTCTCTGTTCTAGCCCACACAAATTCAAAAGGTAGCACGCTCAGACACAGATGGGGACAATAACTAGCACAGGACAATGACAGCTGAAATCACACAGTCCCAAAGAAACCAAGATTTCCCTTGGTTTCCCTTTCTCTTATTATGAATGTATCTCTTCTATTCTTGCATCTAAAAATGGGAAGAATACAAAGATTGTAAAATACAGGAGAATTTTCTATTCCATCAGTTCTGGGACCTTTGCTACCCACTGTAACACTCAGTGCATGAAGGGCACCAGAAATGACACTGATGTGTATTTTCCTCAGTTTGTGGAGAATCACATTTCTAACACACAAAGTAACAGATCTGTGAAGTGGCTCCACACATATTCCCATTTGATTTTCATTTCACCCTTAGATATTACCGTTGAAGCATTATCAGTCTAACAAAGAAGATTTTTGAGCAATGGTATCTATTCAAATGATACAATGTTAAGGTTTTTGTGGCAAAACTACCATTTTTGCCAGTAAAATTAAGTCCTTTGCCACCTTCATGCATGCCTTGTGTGCATACAAAACCTTTAACCAAAATAAATGCCTCTTCTTTTGCAGAGTGATTTCTTCTTTTGTCAACAGCACATGCACCAACTGCTGAGCAGAGGATAATCTAAAAAAATTAACTTCAACTTTCAGTTTTCCTAACTTATACAATCACTACAGTCATGTCTCACTTGATATCAGTTCACCAAAAATGGTTTTGCTTACCTAGAGGGCAAACAAAATAGAAACAGGAGACAGACTATAACATTTCAAAAGAAATATTATAGCTATTAGTTCCACAAACACACTGTACCTAACTCAGAACCAAATTCTGCCCTCAAAAAATGACGTGTCATTTATAATTATATGTCTGTGTGTACATGCAGAAAGTGAAGGAGACAGAATATGAGAGGACAGTCTAGTCCCTGAATTATATAGAGAAATGCCTGCCTCAGGTGTCTGGATGTTGTGGAGATCTATTATATGGTTATCTTGGTTTAACAGGACTTAGAGCAGGTTGCAAATGGTGTCCATTCAACAAAATGAATTAATTCTTTTACAAAAACAAAAATAGTTTGAGATTTTTCTGCACAGACTTTTAATTTTAATTCAGAATGCTTCTACCAGCTCTTGCTGTCAACCTTGGATAAAATTAAACAGGCAGGCAGGAGATCAGGAACAATTTTAGCAGACTTTATATGATAAAAAATGTATAACTTCAAAATAGCTAATAGAAATTTGGCACAATATTCACACATGACAATTTCATTTGAATATGATTCACAAATCCTGGTGGTTTAAGTATTAGTATTTCTGGGATTTGGAAATTCTAGCTAGAACAAGCTCTTAGCTTTGTTTCTGTGCTCACCCCACTCATGCCCTGTAGCTCCTCTTTGAAGAATTTTCAGGAGATGTTCCAGCATTTATGCCACTTCTAGGGAAAGGCAACTTCTCCATGATGTGCCAATGGCACAATCTAAAATATCACACAGGGATGTAAACACTGCAAACAGAGTTTGGCAAGAAGTTGCTCAACACACATTTCAGAATTTTCCTATGCTGAACTGAGAAATGCCAGAGATAAAGAAAAAATCTGATATATTTTAGCGAGAAAATTAATCTGGTATTTTGCATTTTATGAGAAAGCTAGAGGATTATATTCTCTTATTCTACTGGATACAAAACAAATTATAAAGCCAGTTTTCTTTGACTTATCATGTGGTCTACACTGATAGGAACAGTTCTCAGAAAGAGTTTCCCAGGTCATCTTTGAAATCCTTTTCTGTCCTGGAAAACCCATAGTTAAACATCAAACTTTCTTTCTTGAGTTTTGGTCCTAATGTGAAGAACATGATACAACAATTTGACAGGTTTCAAATGTCCCACTTTTCTTCTTCTTTATTTCTTTTCTTTTATTCATACCAGATCACTTTGGTCTTTGATAGATCAGTTTCAAAATTCCATTGGGATTCTAAAAGCAAAAGCAAAGCAATACATGGCAAAGATAAAACAAATAGCTCTAAAAATGGCTGGAGGATCAGCACACTGCTGATGGAGTGGTGAATCAAAAGATGCTCATTCTTTAAGGTTTCATTGTGACAGTCTTGCATTGAAGGCATGAGGAAACTCATCTGAGCCACAGTGTGTTATAGCATTTATCATAAAGCAACGCTATTAATGCAAGCAGACAAGTCACAGTCTGATGTATTAGTCCAGAGAGAACAGGAACAAATAGATTTTCTACAAACAAGCTTAACCCAAAATAAGTATAAAAGCATCTTTGTTCTTTGAAACGGCCCTCTCATTCATACTATTCATACTTTTTTTTAGAAATCCTTGGTTTTAAATTAGTGTTTTCAGTACAGCATATTCCTCTGGCCAAAAGGGCAAAGTAATTTTAAAGCTAGTATATTTCTATTAAAAGTACAGCAGCTCTTCCCTCCATCCCAAAATTCATGGAAAGGAGAGCAGCTCAAGGCAATTGGCTGCTGCACCAGATGGTGAAACAATTCTGCCTGGCTTCTTCCCTGAACTGCCCTGCTTCCCTTCATACTTTTCCTATGCTGCTTCCAGCTATTCTGCACACAGTCCTTCCACTGGAGAGGATGAAAGTTTTTCAAACTATTGGTAGTCACTTCTACCCAGAAAATAGAAGTGACTCACCATAATGACACCCTGTCCTCCAGAGTGTTCTCACAGCATTGCAAAGCACTTCAGGAAAGTTATTAACCATCAGGCTGAAAATGAAACTGAGACACAGAATTACCCACACTAAAAACACAGCTATGACTGAAAGCAGCTACTAATTGCTAGTTTTGCTTTTTCACTTCCATTTTGCCCATCATCTTTGAAAAGTTGTGCCAGATCTTGCTTTCTCTGGTTGTTGGCTTGTAAAGAATAATAAAATGCTGCAATCACTTTCCCCTCTGGGATCACACAAGTAATAGTGTGGCTTCACAGCATTACAGAGCTGAATAACAAGGAGAGAATGCCAGGGCATGACACCAAAAACCAGTTGCTGATCCTTAACCCTCTAGAACTGCAGAAGTACCAGATTTCATAGGCAGTAGGACCACCATTATCTTCAAGTCTGACCTCCTGAACAATGAAGGCCACAGAATTTCATTCAGCAATCCAGTCAGAAGAGGGAAGTAATAAGGGATGCTTGATTCTGCCTGCTGAAGCAGCTCTTGAGACTAGTCATAAGGTTAAAAGGAGGATATCTACTGGCCGCTCCACTCCAGACAGTAAAAGCTAGGTTAACTCTATACTATCCCTGTTTAAAAACGGGCAGAATTTGTTTCCAAGCCCTTTTCCTCATTTATCAACTCTTCCAGGCTGTATCTACATGCACAGAGCGTTGCCCTAAAGCCCTGAGCTATGGCCAGCTATACAACAGATTTGGTTAAACCTAAGCCCACAGTGCAGCCCAGTCCTGGAGCCTTCCTTCTCTTTCACCATCAGCCTTCCAATACACACTTTTCTACTCTCTATTTTATATTTGTTTGCACAAACATATGCTGTGAGCTCAGGAAATCTGTCAGCAATTCACAGATGGCCACATTCAAATAAACATCTTTGATAGAGATGTAAGGTCTGACTAAAGATGTTAGAAATCGCTAATATGACTTGAAGCATCTCAGCTTGGTAATGTGAAATCTGGGTTAGCCTTGTGCAGAGACAAAGGCCAGCTGCCCTATGAATTCGGTTTTATATTCTGAATTACTCTAATTCCTGACACTGTTTGGCAATTTGGGACTGATAGAATATGCAAGAAGGTTGCCTGACCATTGCATTTGAATTTAATGCAGTTGCCAGATGTAATAGAAAATGCTGTACAAAGAGGAGTGTTTATCAGAGTTCTAAGGCCAGGCACAGCACCTGTCTGTTTTCCAGAGTTATCCATGATGCCTGTTTGCCATCAACAAAAGTAAACTGTGTGTTATTCACAGTTACAGAAAGAGCAAAGGATCATTGTTGGGGGTGCATGCCCACAGTTCTATATTGCCTAGAAACATGAGCAGGTAACGGAGTGAAAATGGAAGAAAACAGTCTGAAAATAAGTTTAGTATGGCTTTTGCATCTCAAATACTGGAAAAAACAATGTATAAAGCTTGCTTCTAAGATTATTTTTATCCTTATTTCATAGGAATTCAACAATGCCAAATGAGCAGAATGAAAAACAAGAAAAAAGTAATAGTATCAAATTTACAGTAGAGAAATCACAGTAAAACCCACAGCATTATCTCCTTCCTTCAGGAAAATACATAACAGAAGTGTCAGTGCCAAAGTATCCAGAACAGGGGCCAATTTATCATATGAGAAGGTTCACCACAAGCTGCAATTTGTCTGCATTTTAAGCAAATGAAGAGTAGCCCATTGCAACAGATGCTACCCCAATTATGAGCCCACTCTTGCAAATCTCTCCTAATTCCCACCTGGGGGGCTTCTTCTGAATCACTTCACTGTGGCCAGGCTGGGGAACTTTCCTGCCTATAGCACCAGCAGGAGGGTCCATTCCCAAAACACCCAGGCTATCCCAAAGCTACAGGGAGGATATCCACAAGAAATCAAGACAACCCCACAGCTTTCACCTCTCCTTTTCTCCCCAGGCATCAAAATCCTCCAAAACCCGTGGCCCATGGTATTCAAAATCCTCCTGCAGTATGGGAGTCACTCCTGTGACAGTGGTGGTGGTTCCTTTGACATCCTCCTTTTTCAGGGGACTCCTGAGAAAACCTGACTTCACTTCTTTTCAGAGAGGCCTTGATGATAACTGGTCATGCCCCAGGCATCCTAATTTGACCAAATGATACATTCCACCATATCAAATGTGCCTCCTGTGTAACTCCAGGCTTGTACTCCTCCGTAAAATTGTAACTTAATGATATTTAAAATACTGCAGTTACCTCCTGCTTTATATGTGTGGAAATGCTGCAGCTTGATAAAGGTGACTTTCCTCTCTCCATCCTGTGCTGATGCCTGTGTGTGCCCATTTGGCAGCAATTGGTTTGGGTCAGTGGTTTATTAGCCATTTGTTTGCTGCCTGAAAGGCCCTACACACAGATGCTGGATGCTTTGTTTTCTTTTCCTGATCTCTTTCACACATGAAGCTGTTAAGCACATGCTGATGGACCAAATGAAACTATTACACACCTAAACTCTTACCAAGCATTCCAGGTGAGGAGCACGTGTAAGTGCCTGCTTTGTTCAGTGGTGCCCGTGCCAGGCTGTCACCTCTGTGGCTTCCTCTGCTTGCAAAATTGCTCCAGTCCCAGCCCATCTGTGCACCTTAGAATTTAAGCTCATTCTCCAGATAATCCCTACTTAATTCATATTTTGTAAACTTTTTTTAAAAATAGGCACAATTTGAAGCATATCTTCTCTCCTCAAACTGTAGTGGAATTACACAAATAAGTGTCATTATCTCTACTAGACGGATTTAGACATATTTTTTTACCATTTTGCCCTCCCATGGCTCTTATTGACAACATGGCTTAAGCATATCAACTCTGGTTTAATTATAGGCATGCTGAATCCAAATACCAATTTCCATCAAGAATTCCATAGTTTCAACTGTAATACATTGATATGTTAAATAAATACATTAAATAAATTAGATGGGGAAAGCTTCCAAATTTCAAGCTGTGCTCATTTGCTTATTTATTCTGTTATTAGAGAAAAAATATGCTGTACTTGTTACAAATGCTCATGAAAAACTCAGGTTTAATACAAGTCCTCACAGAAACATCTTTTGAGTGCAATTTCTCTTCCTGCAGCTCCATCTTTTGCGAAGCTGAAAATACAGCTTTTGCAGCAAGGACAGTCATTGTCTCTTTGAACAAACAGAATTCATTCAGTGACAGGTTTATTGCTGGTTTACCTCAGAAATATTTCCTGCAGTGGACATCATAGAAAACTGCAAGAAACCAGAACATTAAAGGAATTTTCAATTGCAGGATATGGGATTCTCCAGCTGGAATGGTATTTGATAAAACAATGTTCTCAACTCACATTGTCACATCCAAGAAGAGCGCTTGGATGCATGAGATAAAATGGTTGTGTTCACTAGAAAAATTGGATTTTATTTGTTTTCTGTCAATATTTTCATTTGACTAAAGCAAGGCTTGAATCTTCCTGACATCATAATTTCATTGCATCTCAGGATCTGCACAGAACTGAATAACTCTGCTTGCCTGAGCTGTCAATGTTATTGCTTTAAAAGCTTATGGAAGCAAGGACTGAACTGTAAATTTGACGATGCTCTAGGATACAGAAGTGTTGCACTAAAAACACCCCTCAAAATGCTTTTTGAAAATGGCAGGATTACGGACAAAGGTCACATTTCTGACATTATTTACATTCAAGTTGCTCAGATTACTTATGGAAAAAGCAGCCATGAGATTTATACCCATAATCACCCATGATTGCAATATGTGTTCTGGTGAAAAGGTAAGACCAGCTCCAGTGAGGAAAAAGTCTGAGATGAGAAATGTTGGCTAGTACACATGGCAGCATTTCAACCTGCAAATTACTAAAATCTCTCCCTAAATGCTGTTTTCTCTTCCCCACAGCAGGAGAGGAACTTCAGCATGAGAGAGCACTAAATCAGGGAAGAGACAATACAAACTTTAAATGACCAAGAGATTTCAAGAGGTCTTAGAGAAGTTAATTCTATTTCCCACTAGAAAATGAGATTTCTTACCTGACTGGAATATGAAAAAGCAAACTCTGAATGGCACACTCTTGTACTTTCACGGAGTATAATTCATCTTATCATTTCTCTGGCATTCCTTAAAACTGATTTCAACGGGTGCCTGAGCAGCACTGCCACACAGGCTCTTGAGATGACTCAACAAAGCACAATAATACAATGCTACACTGACCACAGTAGAGTCAAGGCTTTGGGCCTCAAATTTAAATATATTTTCCCTGCCTTAGATCCTTTCACAACTCTCTGTCCCATCAAAGCTGAGCATCAGTAAATGAGAACAGTATACACATTCCTTAGATGACCACCAGCATGTGAGTTTCAGGTGAGCAAATCCTCTCCCTCACCCACTCTGCAGTTTTGAAAAGCTGAACTTCCATGACAGCAGGCCACCCTGAAAAAAGATCTTCACCTCAGAGACATCACAGGGTACTCATCAGCAGCAACACATTTGAAGGAAGAGCTAAAAGCAGTGCTTGAATAGAAAAAAATCTGAGGCTGAGCTGGGGATGTTTGGTAGGGTGAGACAAACTCCATTCAAAGTCACAGAATATCAAATTCTAATAGTATCTGACTTGAAAGGGATTTGGAGTTTTTTGTTTGGGATTTTTATTTTAATTTTGTTCTGTAATTTTTAATAACTTCACATTTCTTAAAGTAAAAAGAGCACAAAGAGTCCAATTAACTAATCCCTAGACTATGAAACAAGCCAGGTACATCAAGGAAATTCAAATTAACACTCATCTCAGCCTTCAAATCAAGTGTCAGTTTGTTCCTTTTCATTTTAATTTATTGTAGTCAACATTAGTTAAAGCTGGAGACATTTGTTCTCTTGCTAATGATATACACATAACTCCCACTTACCTCCCCTTGCTCCTTCCAATTAAGAACTTCTCCTGAAAATTTCAGCTAGAAGGCTTATCTGGCACAGATTATTCACTGCATCATATGGATTCAGGTTCTTATGACTGGAAGCTCTTTAGAGCAGCAATTTGTTCTTTGTTTAGGGCATTTTGCAGTGTATGGTGCTAAATAAGCTTAGGGAGTACTATTCACTGAGGCATGTTTGTGCTCAGTGGATCCAGCACTGCCTTGTGCTTTGTTCTTTCAATCTGTGCAAACTCCCTCTCCAATGCAACGTGTAAAATCCAGGCTGCCTGTAAATCAGCCTGGTTCTTAAGGAGATCTTCAGACTAAGCACACACAAGTTAGGAGGTCTGGAAATGCAGCACATGTTATACTACCTTGCTCTTCCCCAAGTATGCACAACAGGCACCAGCCCATGGCTTCTCTAATTGTCTTCCTTGCCACGAGGCTCCGACACATCCTGTGTGCACATTGGGAAAATTTAACACCAGCTGAGCAACCAAGCAACACCAGTGCCTTAACTTCAGTTCAGGAGAGCTTGTCCAAGTTAACCATTGCATTGCTATTCCTTTACTTTCCAGCCTTGCTGAAATAAACTTTAGAAAGCAGAAAGACAGAGCATTCCAAGACTGAGCCTTGGAATAGGCTTCTCTCCTCAGTGCAGAACATGTGGTGCTTTATGAAAGCATCACACCAGTTTAGCTCTGTCCCTAAAGCAGGACAAGCTCTCAGCTCCATCCTGTGAACTCTCAGGCTCTGAGGACAAGGGAAACTGCTGCAGGGTAGATGTCTGAGGTGAGAGCACTACAGATCTCCCTCTTTTCCCCTTCAGGAGCCCAAAACGGCCTTATTGGTAAACTGAATATGAACATGGCTATGTCAGGCCAAGATTTTGTCAGCATCATCCAAAAAGGTGCATGTCCTTCTGATACAAACATCAAAGAGCAACTGAGCAGATTTCACCTAGCACCACAAATCTAAGAAATTATTTCCTCCAATAAACTATAAGGAAACTCTTCAGTTTAGTTAAATGCTTATAGTTTTTGAGGAAATTGAAAACAGGTAATTATTAATTTATAAGTTTTCCCGCAAGGAAACGGAAATTTAACATAACACATTTTATACCTTGTGTGATACTCATCCTCTTGACTCATTCATCAGAGGAAGGGATCTTTAGGTAAGATACCATAAGTTGTTATGAGAACAGTGTAGCCAAGGCATGAAAATATTCATGCTCTCAGTTGACTGATACAGGAGAGGACTTGCAATATCTACAGGTTATGAGATATTTGAACCCAGACTGAATCCCTAGGATGATTAGAAGGATACTTATACTGAGCACTTGATTTCTGAAGTTGCTATACAAAGCAAGCAATCTGTTCAAAACACTGAAAAGGCTTATGTGCTTAAGCTATTGACATTTCCTCTGATGGAGATCCATGAAAACCAGAGCAAAGAGTATGCTGATGAGATTTCCACTCACAAAACGGAGAAATTTCACAGGCTCCTACCTTCACTCAGGCCAGCATCAATCTGTACAAATCTCACCACCTTGCCCTTCATGGAAATACCTCAAAGCTGTCTTTACACAGCTTTAGCAAAAGGAAATATTTCAGGTTTCTGGTCTGTTGACCTGATTTTAGTCACACCTACTTGACTGTTCAGCTCTTAATTACAGCTGAATCTTACTTAGTATAAACTGAAATAGCTTGATTATCATCAGTGCCAGTTTATATCACATAAGAGCTTGGTTCGCTGACTTTCTTAAAATTATGCTTGATTTACTCTGAAGCATATGGGGGTGAAATCAGCCTTTGTCTCTCCTTTATGCTGAAGCTTCAAGTTGAAAGCTTAATTTTGAAAAGGAGGCTGACAGAAAAAAATCTTCAGTAATACATAGATTAACAAGAGAGGATGTGTGCTGGTTAGCTTTAAACTTTATGGCCCTTCCCTCCTTCTGCATGTCTCCATCTACCATAACACTTCTTCAAATAAGTGTTCTTATTTGAAGAAAAATTTGAAGAACTTCTTAAAAAAACATGCTCTCCAAATAAACAAAGATTGGTTCAAGTTACATGTGATCTCACAGTTTCTTCTGATGCTCCTAGGCTGCCCTGAAAGGGATTTTATATATAGGTATAATGTCAAAGAATCCTTTAGGCTGGAAAACACTTCTAAAATCAGCAAGTGCAGTTGTCTATCCAGTACTGCCAAGTCCACCACATCCCCAGATGCCACTTCTGCTCATCCCTTAAATACCTCCAGGGAAGAAAGGTGACTCCATCATTCCCTGGCAGCCTATCCCAGTGCTTTATAACCATTTTGGGGACTTGTGCTTTAGACTCTTCACCTGGTCCACTGCCCTTCCCCAGACACACTCCAAGACCTTAGTATCTTTCTTTTAGCCAGTGGCCCAAAAAGTGATCACAGGATTTGAAGTGCAGCCCCACCAGTACCAGCTACAGGGGGACAATCCCTGCTGGCCACACTGGTGCTGAACAACTTAATGGGATCCATGTTTCAAGATTTCCAACATTCCTGTAAACAAAGTACTCAAAGTGGAATGTCCAAAGTAATACATCTATCATAGTCAATTAACAACCAGGAGAACTAAGCAATTTTAAATCAAAATATTATAATCCTAAAACTGATGAATAATATAAAAATCAACTTAATTTCTTTGAAACTCATAACCTCTGTCAAAGGAAATTCCCAGGTCACTTAGGACTGACTCTGAAAGGAATCAGAGTTTCTGCTCCAGAGGGAAGCAGCAATACAACACCAGCAGTGCCCAAGTCCCTCAAGAACAATGAGTGAGGTGTTACATTCATTAAATCCATTCATACATCCCACAGACACTGGGATAGTCCAGGATATGGGCATGTGGGGAGGGAAGCATAGTTTAGACCTTTTAGGTTTAAGCAGTGCCGCATTCCAACGCAATTCACTGCCTTGTACGGGTGTGCTATGACAATTTCAGACACATTTACTGAATGTCCTTTAGCACACAGAGTGAATTTTGCACAAACTTAGGAACACCGTGTAGCAGCCAATCTGGGAGGCTGTGAAGCAGCTACTGAAATAATTCAACCTATGCTATTATCCAGGCATAAATCAGACCCTCTGTGTCCTGCTGAGACAGCAAGACCTGAGCTTTTCCTGAATTCCTACACAGACGAAAAAAAAAAAAAGAGAAAGCCTGTACAATGTAGTTGATGGGGTGCTCAAAGGAAAGCTTGAAGTCACAGATGAAACTGAGATTACAGTGTGGTTGGAAAGTCTATAAGAATCCCATCAAACAGAACCACATAGGGAAGAGGGTTAGGAGGAACCTGCTGCTTTGCCAGCGACAATCAGCATGATTCAGTATCACAAGATGATCCAATCTACAAAGACACAACATGAGAGAAATCTCCTGTCCAACCCTCAGGAACAGCGGGAGAAACAGGCAGGACATGCTAGTTGATAACTAAAAAATGTTTGAATGAAAATACCTATAGAATAAATGGAGGACATTAACTTGAATTTTGTCTAACATAAATGTACATAAAAACAAATCCATTGAGTTCCAAAGTTCCAGGCATGCCAGAGACATGGAGATAAGATGCAAGTACTTGCAATGTCAGATTCTATCACTTTAACATATGTGGAGTGTGCACTTTCCTGTCTGAGATATCCCTCTCATCAGTGCCACTGAAGTTTCTTCTTCGTGGAGTAAGGCAATAGATAGGTGGGCTAAAGGTAAAAACAGCATCTATTACAGCTTTAGTAAAGCTACTTAAGAATCTTCTATAGACTACTCCAGAGGAGACTGCAGCTTCCACAAGAACAATCAGAATTTTCAAAGGGCAATAACAATGCAATTCTTAAACAATAACAGATTTCTTTTAGGATAACAGAAAATTTTTCATTTCTGGAGACAGTTTACATGACTCTTATGCATCACACCCCACACACCCCTTCTTCCTGTGAATCAGAAGCTTTTTGTTTGCACACTCAAGCATGGTGAATTTAAGGCCATAAAAGGTGCAACAAAGATGGGAAGAAAGTAAATTCCGTTTAAGAGAAGATAATCTTCACCACTTATAAGTTAAAAAAGAATCAAAAAGCAAATTTAATTGAAACCAAAGTGTCAAAGCATTGAAACAAATTTCCCAGGATGAAAATATCTGTTCTGACCCAGCCTAATGTCCCAATTTGAGAGGAATTACACCTCTCAGTTGTTTGATTCAAGCATTTGTCTTCCAGGAAAGGTCTTTAATGAACAGGTATATTTGAATCTATTTACAAAGCAGTAGAAACAAAATTATTATCAACAGTCAAATCTTCCTCTTTTTGACAGGGACTGAAATTTATGCTGTAAAAACTTTGAAAGAACTTGAGAATTAAGTTGTACTTCATAAAAGTCTTTCAATACACTGCGTAGTAAATAATACACTAAGACAAAAACAGACTGGCAGGATTTTGGAGAGCAGTGTCCTGTATTTTTACATCACCAAAGACACATTGGAGCCTTCTGAACAGTTACACTTTTGTTTGGGATTCAGTGCAAGAAACCACTGCCCTGAAACCTGATCATATTGTGAGTTATCTTTGCCAAAACTCATAAATTCAAGCACAGAGAAAACATATTGGGTGTCTGGAAACAGTGGAGGTAATTTTTCCCTTCAGACCTACTAGAGATTTTCACTATAATGAAAAACTCTAAGGTATCATTACAGAAATAAGTTGGGAAACTGTTTCCCAGCCAAAATTACTTGGATTCGCTTTATACGCTAGGAAAAATACCCACTGAAATCATAAAAACTCTCTGGATTTACACTGTTAGCTTCCCATAAAGCCAGCTGTTGATACCCAATTATTTTAAATGCCTTGCAATGATCCCAGCTCATTTCCTATCTGGGTCACACAAGGCCCTGAAAGCCAAAGCACACAGGCAGGCAGGAGTGAGTTGCCAGCACAGCCATTCCCAGCAATTAGAGCTCGACAAGCACCTACAGACTGCCTAGGACAGAAAAATGTCTGGAATCGGGGTACCTACCCTCAAATATCCCTGCCTCCAGGGGTCCTGAGCAAAAGGCACATTTACACTGCAGAGTTTTGCATGGCTCTCTTGACAGCGTGAAGCAGAACGTTTTCCATGTGGAAAATTTAGCCAGTTCTTTGGCAGCTTGGTTTTTAATGAGGAAACGCTGATTCCACAAAGGCAAAACACACAGTGATTCGACTGAAATTTTCAGTGAGGCACACTTTATCTAAAGATCAAAATTGTAAACTTGTGAAGCAAAACATTGTACATCTGCAGTTTTAGTGTTCATCTTCTATCATAGCTATACAATTAAATGAGCAAGGAAACCAAAAGTATGTATATATATGTATTCATGGATAAGCACAAAAGTGTGGAGATATATATATATATTATGTGAATGAAATCAGAATTTTCCAGCTGGAACTAAAATATAAAAAATCTCAAAATTTTTAACACAGTCTGAAAACACTGGTTTGCAAACAGTTCTGAGCAGTAATTTTTATTTAAGGTTGTCTCACATTCACTGTAAGTGGACAAAATTAGCAAAATTCAAGAACATGAGCGAAAGTTGACCATACCTATTTGTAAAACAAAACTACTTGAAAATCCCTGTATATCTTTCTGCAAAAATTGATTTTATTCCTTTGTATACTGACATGTGCACAAGTCTGTGAAAAGAAATTGAGATTCTTCTATCGATGCAACAATAATCAAAATAGGACATTTGAGTGGCTGCCATGACTGATCTAGCAAGAGATAGATTTACTATTCGTTCTTGGTTTTCAGGGTAGGGAATTATGTCAACACTATAAAACAACACAGGGCATAACTTTTCCTTTCTCATCTCCCTAGGATTGTATTCCACTTGAATCAGGCAACTGGGAGACACAGAGGAGACTTGTGCTTCTCAGGATATGTGTTATGTTTAATTGCTGAAGGCATGGAGCATTTTAAAGGTTTGTCAATAAAATCCCTATTTAGTTAACCCCAATCTCTTCAGATCTCTCGTTACAGGCAGCCTTCTGCTCTTAACATCTGGGCAGGCCAAGTGTCCAATTACACTGCTGCATTTGGGAGCTTACCAGAGCTAGATAAGGGTGCCCAGAATATCCATTTCCCCTGGTAGCTGCTTATCCCTGGCCAGGCCGATGATGAGCAGCCTTCATGTCACACGAGGCACATAATCGTGTGGCACACACCCAGCGTGTGAGCACACTCCCCTTAAATCCAAAGCTCTCCGTGACCTCTCCTGTGCTGGGGCTGGGCTGACATCTGTCAGTGCTCCGCTCTGTAATTGCTGGGGCAGGGCAGAGGGAGAGAGCAGCCCGAGCTGGCAGCCAGGAGCTGGTCACACCGCTGGAGCTGCTGTCCCCTGCCTGCAGCGCGGCCCTTCAGGGATCTTATAAATGGCTATTATAAAGTTGCCTTTTCGCAAAATGTGTGCTATACGATTGATGGCTTTGTAGTAAGGATGTAGGTTTTTATTTTCTACTGTTAGTGGAGAAGATTGGGCATAGTGGTAGTAGGGATGTGGTGTGCATAAACTGTCTGTTTGGCTAAGATAACATCCAATAAACATGTTGGGGGTTCCCTACTATTGATACACCAACTATCAACGTCTGCCATCTAAAAGAAGCACAAACCAAGGCCCAATCTGGAGGTGATAATGAAGACACAATCAAAAAACATGCATAGTCTAAAAAAAAAAACCCAAAAAAACCCATACAAAACCATCCCTAAAATAGAAAACAAATTAATAAAAAAATATGAATATTCAACACACTAATACAACAAAAAAAAATTTAAAAAAACTATAGAATAACAACTTGTGAACTTAACTAAATACCAAATCACCCAACCAATTGTTCCTTACTTTTTTTCTTATCTCCTAATTGTCTTATCTTTTTATTAAAACCTATTTCTTAAAATCCACCAAAAAATAAATCTCATTTTTCACAGGGACAAAAGCAGAGCAGGCAGGAGGCTGCTGAGCTGGCCCTGGACCAGAGGACAGGCACCTGCCAGCTCCTCCCAAAAACCCTGGGGAGCAGAGCCCAGTGTGCACGCTGCAAATCATCAAACTCCTCCAAATCAAGACGTGGGGTTCCACCCAAAATAACAATCTACTATCAAACAGTTCCACAGCAAGATTTCTCCTTAATATGTCCCAAAGAAGAAAACCTAGTTTCAGCACAGTCATCTCCCCTGCGTCAAGATAAAACGAAGATTTTTAACATTACTACTTGCTTCTTCCAAGCCCTGACATTTGCAACTATGAATTACCACAAAATTCACAAAGTTCAGTTTCTGGAATTTGTCAGCTTGAACACTTCACATCCTTTCTTTTTGTAACACCCAAATTTTCTATTGTACCATGCTGAACTTTCCCTCGTGAATAACTCTCAAAATTCAAGCATTTATCTCTTACTTTTTCCTTCATTTTCATTTTTAGTTCCTCCTCTGCAGCTAAATCACTGTCTTTAAAAGCTTATTAGGAGTTTTTAAAATTTAATATTTTAATGTCAAAAGTCTGACAGTGAAATTACTGAAATTCTGTAGCAACATAGGCCAATTTTCCAGCTTTTTTAGAAGGCAACAGAATATGATTACCCTCTGTTTTTTTCCCAGTCCATATGCCAGCTAATTTACAGGCCCAAGTAAAAGCATCTTTTCTGCTCTCTGTACTTACTTTCCCTTCACTTTTGCATCCAGTTCTGTGACAATGAGCAAGGGTAGATCAGCTGCATAAATTTCTTTTAAAGCTTCTATTTTAACCTTCAACCCTTGTGTTTGTCACTTGAAGTTTATGTGCCAAAGACATGAGAAAGCAAAAGCCAGCAGTTTGTCAGAGCATGATCTCTGGGGACGTGGGTACTGTTTCAGCTGTCACCATGTCACCCCATACACCTATTGATGTAAGTTTTGATGTGCAGCAACAAATGGTAAACAGTCCCTCTCTCAGAGAGCACTCCTGCCTGTGCTGGAGTCAGTGCTTTTGATCAATAAACCATTGAGGTTTATTCCGGTAGGAATATTATTCCAAGTGTTGCTCAGGAACAACATGCTCCATGTGCTATTTGTTTTCAGGGCTCAAAGCTTTTTATTTCTAGTCTCTGTTCAAGCATCTCTCCACTGCTCACTGTTTATCCAGATCTCCAGTTCCTGAAAAGGATCACTGGTTTCTATTGGTGCAAGCTTTAATCAAAGCAATGGGTCACTGTATCACCACAAGAAAAAATTTCAGTTCTGTGGCACTGGTACCTAACAGAAGCGTTTCTTTATATTAGACCTGGCACTTACTTCTAACATAATTCCCTGGGTTCACTGAGTGCTTTTGAACTCACAGCCCCTGTGTTTCTTAATTATGATGTAAGGGTTTGCCACGCTGCTCCAGAATTTATAAATTAAACTTGCAGTAACCAACAGCTGTCAGGATGTCCAGTGCTTTACACACTTCTTCATTTTCGAATCCCTCTTCTGCAAATGAAAGTTTCCAAACCAGCCATCTCCACCACTGCTACACAGAAGTGCCATCATCTCTCTTAGTGTAACTAGTGACAATGCTCTTTCTCCAGGCTGATGTAGATTCTACTCCTAGTACCTTAGATGTACTACTGTGTTGGTAAGTGATGTCCTTGCCAACAGACCACAGTTTCCCACATTACTAGTATTACTGGTATGCTAAACCTAAACACTGCTGTGCCATATCAGTGGGTTCTCTTTTCTCCCCACCTCTCAGCAGTTTCTGCTGTAAACTGACCCATTTGGATGGCTCTTTTCTTCTGCCTAACACACCAGAGCTCTTGTCTCAATTTTCACTTTATTAAAAATGCAAATGCAGACTAGTCTGTGCTCTTAGGACTACATTTATAGATCGCTCAGTTTTCTCAAAGTCCAAGTGGGTGTTAAAGGCCCTGGGTGTGTACAACAGAACCTGTCCTTCTGTTTACATAGCTTTTACACAGTCAGACCCCACCGGGATTTTCTTTTTCTACCAAGTTCCAGTCAGATTCCAGGACTGTCTATTATGCAGGCAGTTGATAGCACTTCATCTGCCCAGTCTGTGGAATAGATGTCCTAACTGACAGATTCGCAGAATTGTGTGACATTAACCTTGCCATGAGGAAGATACAGAAGGTTTCGAACAAGATGATCTTTATGATCCCTTCCAATCCAAACCATCCTATGATGCTATGAATAAATTTGTCTTAGAATCGTGTTTACTGAGCCTTTATGTCAATTCCATATCTTATGGTTTTCCTCATGAATGTGAAAACCTTCACCTGTGCAGTCAGCAACACAACCTGTGCTTCACTGCTGTTCTTCCCTGTATTTTGTCTTCTACCTCAAAATTTCACACTTGTCACCTTTATTAAACTGTTCTCCTTGACTTACTCTCCCTCTGGATGTACTGGATTTTAGGGATGCTTTATCTTGCCTCTGAAAAACACCAAAAACCGTGTTTTGTTTGAGGCTCACCTTCTGGGTGCATCTTCCAGTGCTGAACCATACTTTTGCAGCACTAAATTAAACCCTTGGCATGGGCTTTTCCATGATGGTGTACCCAACTGAACAAAATTCTGAATTATAAAGTAGCACACAAAATCCAAGTTTTGAGAGGACTGAAATACTTGCAGACTCCAAAGAAATTTGGCAGCAGCTTTTAGGTGGAAAAAATATTCAGGCTACGAAAGTTAGAACATTAGCTGACATCTGACAAGGACATATTTTTAATGCCACTTTTCACTTTGAAATGCTGGATTTTGTTTTGTTGCACAGGGATGTCAGACACACTGGAAATGTCACAGCCAACTAGTAAAAAACCCCAAAATAGTCAGGACTATTCCCAGAATTTAATTCCCAGACATGAAGGGTTCCCCTCCTGCCTTGCTGCTGCAGCACTTTTCACAGCTCTGCTACAACGTCATGTTCTCTGACACCTTTCATCTGAAGATATCAAAGCAAGCCACAGACTCATGCTAATAACAGACTATTCCTGGAATCCTTATGAGGTAAGAAATTACTATAACACCCAATTTATTGACAAGAAAACCGAATCAGAGTTTTGTTAACGAGAAAACTGAATTAGAAATTTATTAAACCGACTTAGGAATTGATTAGAGGGGACAGATGTCAGCCTGAACCCCTGAATTCCTGGCTCCCACCCCCAGATAACACACGCACGCTTCTCAGCGGTCTCCAGCTGAACTCTGTTTTTGCCCATGTCACCGATCCAGCTGCAGGCAGATGAAGGTATTCCTCCCACGCCCCGGAGCAATTCATTACATTACACTCTACCCTTAGTACAACAAAGTGGTGCCATTAAAGCCCAGCCTACAGAGCCCCACAGGAGCGTGTGACCAGAATGAAAGCAGCAGGGCACAGTTCACCAGCCACCACTGAAGCACTTCACCACAACTTGCTTTCAGAGGCAAAAGCCTCATTTTAAATAAAACAAAAACTTCTGCTTTGATAAATGCAGGCTGCTTCAAAAATATATTCTGTTCTCAAAGCTCCCCAGCTAAATGCCACCACAGCTGTAAGGGTGAACCACGTGTGCAGCCAGGCTGGGAATTATCCACATAAATAAAGAGCACAGCTTGAAACATTGACTTTTTCCTGATCAAAAGGGCCTGGGAGGCAACCGGACAGTTTGGATCAGGCAAAGGATAGGGCTTTTATTATTTTCAAAGAACACCCCAGTGAATAGAGTAGCCAATGTGGCCCTGGTGGCAGTGATATGTTCTAACACTCTCCCATCCCACACAAATTACTTAAAAGCTTGGCCTTGGGTCTATTTATGGTTTGAGGTATTTCCATTTTTCTTTTTTTTGTTTAAGAACTTTTGTAAGGAAAACCTGAAATACAATCAATCCTTTCATGAGGCTTTTTAATATCATTGCCTTTCTAAGCTACCTCCCTCACATACCAAATAATAAATTGCAAATATTAACAAAGTAATCTTCTCATATATCTTCATTTTTACCCATATTAAAAAATAGATGCCTAAATTCTATCAAAGTACTTTTTTTTATTTTATCATGAATTTTCGTATTAGTTTTCTTTGTATATTCCAACCTGAAATGAATAAAGGACACAAAAATCCCTTTCTTTCCTGCTTTTTTCTAGTTTCTTTCACTAGTTATTTTTCAACTAATTATGCTTAAATGCAAGATTCAACAGGAAAAAAACTTATTCATGAAAAAAATCAAAGCCATGAAATATTCACACTCTTACACTTTGTAAATCTGTTCTATTTAACCAAACCTAAAGGATTTAAGACATACAAAAGCAAAATGTCTTTCAGGAAAAACTGCTTCTCTTTTAACAGAAAACAATCTGACATGGGTGTTATGTGACAGCTAAACAACATATTCCAAATAAATGCACTCCTTCAATATTATGAATTTTGCAGTTTGTTTTCATGCTAAACAGAAGTACTCTGGCAATAACAGCAATTACTTTGGTCTTGACTTCCTGCACAGCAAACCAGAAGGACACAGAGTTCCTTGTTCTTCAGTTGTCTAGCTTATCATCCACATATAGAATAAAATATCCTTACTAATGTCATAAAAACATGACAAATGCAGATCTGTTACTTAAAAAAGATACAATCTTTAGTTCTCCTATCTAACCATTTTGATTTTCAGAGTTGTGGTGTTTTGATTGGAATCAGTTTGCAGAAGAAAACTTTATAAACTCAAAATACAACAGCATCACTTGTACAGCAGATGAGACAACAAGGTAGTATAAAACTATATTGAAACTGTAAAAGGTATATCCTCCTTGGGTGGCTTTGGTTTTTAAATGCCAGGCAGAAAATACAAAGATATTATTTTCTATAACTGATCTCATAGGATTCTCACCTGTGAGAATTGTTATGAAGTTAATATTTCCTAACAGTTTCACCTGAATACAAAGCTCTAAAACACCAATGTCACTGCAGGCTTGCCTGCTTTGCCTGCAAATGGAAACAAGTGGGTGTAAAGCAAATCTTCAACACGTTGCCAATATTGGAAACCCACAGAGCAGTAACAGCCATTGGCTATACCGGAGACTTCTGGAATTCCACCTGTGATATAACGACTAAAAGCTGATAGAGATATAATTTAATTGAAGCTAACAGCAAGATGTCCCTTTGACCTGGGCAGAAGTAGTAGCAATTCCTCTGGCTTTTCTTAACAGTGGTAGGATTCTGGAGCTTGTTAAACTCCATGCTTTCCAACTATGACCTTCCAGTAAAGCATTAATCATCACTCACTAAAAAATTATGCCCTGTGAAGAAGATTTTATGAACATATTTGTGCACCTTTTTTTTTTTTTTTAACTTTAAAGTGTTTATTTGCCCTCATTGTAAATCTTATTTCCCCAAAACATTACCTGAAAGGGTAGAGTAGTACAGGAAATAAAACTGAACCCTTCTTTTTCTGAGGGATCCAAAAGTAGTTACTGTGCCTGTGGTGTAAGGAAGAGTGTTTTAGTAGCCATGGAATTTCTCCCTGTTTGAAGGATGTCCCCAGCCTGGATCTTTCTTATCTGAAGCCTGAAACTCACTGTTTGGTGGGGCAGGCCTGAATACAAAACACTGATGAAATTCATGGTTGTATTTTGAAGGGCCAGATCCATATTCTAAGGAGAGAGATGTCATGTCTTCTCTTTAGAAACACCTCTTTCTTTTCTCACTCAAATACCTTCATAGCTTCTATATTCAGAGGCTATGAGACGAGGAAGGAAGATGAACTTTTTTGGCTTTTTTTTAACATCAGTATGCAGTACTTGTAGATTAAATCATGGAAAAAAACATTCCAGAAGATTACAATCTGATGCAGATGGGAAAAGCAGCAGAGCCAGGCAGGCTAAGGAATGTTATCAGAAACGCCTATTTGTATCTCAGGGTCCAGAGTGCAAAAGTAGAAACATATTTTCTTTAAACACCCAGAAATCAGAATTCTTTCTGAGATATGATAATGCATAAACTCTCCACCAAACACGGAGAAGCTGGATTTGAGAGAATCAAGGCCAGATTTCCCAAGCGGAGTGTCCAAGCCTGAATGCCTGAGAGGTTAAACACAAAACCTTTGGGAAGAGAGAGGACAAGAGAGATCCAAGAACTTAGACAAGCAGGGGACTGGACTAAAGCATGATGCTCAAAGAGAATTTGATGATATAAGGGTAAAGATAAACATGTATGAGGGCAATAATTAAGAGAAGGTATGCTAGAACAGGAATTTGGGACAACAAGGAAAATACAAAGGGTTTTGCCTTTACCGGTTCAACTTAATGGAGCCACAAGGCATCCATGTGACTTACTACCAGGCTGCTGAAGGCACTTCAATCTCAGAATGTCCCTTCCAATTTGTTATGAAATAATAGCTGGGAGTAGACTAAAAAGTACTCAGAAGTTTCTAATTAAAGGCATGGATGGCACTCTCAAATCTAGTTACACATATTTTACTCAATGGAAAGCTTCAGAGATACAGACCTGTGACACCCCAGTACAGCAAATGGATGCGTGCACTGAAACTTGGCAGTGACACAACCTATAAATGCCACCTGTGGCAGAAGGTATTGCTTTACAACTGGGTGATGACAGCATGATGGATTTAAATGTACAAAATTTTGAAGTATTGCAATATTTCTTTCCCTCAACACATTTCCTTCAACACTTTCACAGCAATATGGGCTAACCAGCCACAGAACTTCAGCTGCCACGTGCTGGCACTAATTCACTGACCTCAACCCAGTGCTTGAAGACTGATTTCAGCTGTGTGCAATCTCCCACCCTGCTTGCCCCCTGCTGAAGAGCAGGAAGAGAGGATCACCATCCCATACAGCCTGAAACACTTTCTGTTTCTCCTCCAATTAAGTCCTTATAGGTGCTCCAGTATGCACATAGCAGTGATTATTGTAACACAAAGCCCTTTGGATGGTGCCACACACACAGTAGTTTCTATGTCATTGGCAAATGTCTCTCTCTACTGTCCCCTTACTCATAGAGAAGGGTAAGAATTAGACATAGTGCCCTGCCTTGGCTAGAAATCAAATCCAAATTTCTGCTAGGTGGGACTGGAAGCCAGAAATACCTAGTTTCTTGATTCCATCCACACAGCACATCATAGTCACTTCAGAAAAATGAAAGTCTCTATCTTAATACATTTAGTAAAGGCTAAATCTAGTCCATTACATCAGTGAGAATGTTTAGGGAAAAATAGTACTGATTTGCCATACTAAGCAATGTCTTTATGCAAGATTCACAACTGCTAGCATTTCCCTTCAGTGCCCAGTCTCTACCAGTATTCTTTTCTCCAGATAAATATTGACAGTCTGTGGTCGATTGTTTGGATCACAGCAGTACATTTTAGCTGCAGGATTTAGGCTGGAATCTGTTCTGGGGCTGTGTATGCATAGAACTAATAACAGAGCTTTGGGCCCTGGGACTAAGCACACTTCTGAGCCTACAAAACCTTTCAGGCTTTGTCTGTCTCTGGGTGTATTACATAAAGTTGTGAGTTCATACCAAACCTCCCTTCTCTGCCCACAAGCTAGAAAGAGTTTTAAAGTGTTGGGAGCACGACCTGACCTGCTGTGTGCGTGCAAGCCGAGAGAGCAGGTTTTGTTACAGCTGAACAACCTGAAAACAGTCACGTCTCAGTACCAGAGCCCTGAGCTGCATGGCCTCAACAGGGGCAGCTAAACCAGCTCTTCCTTAGGGTCCTCAGCACCTCAGGGTCTGGGAGAGAATTCACTGTTCTTCACTACTTTTTGTCCTCTCCGGCTAATTATATTTTTCCAAAACAAAGGGATGCAATTCATCAGCATAAGAAATGTTGCCAAGAAAAGGACAGACCACTTTTTAAACATTCTCTGCACATTTCCTCACTGGCCAATTGACAATACCTGAGATGTGCCTTGTAGCTAAGGCCTGAAGGAGAAGAGCAGAGTCCTTAAAGGGGTGGAAACCTGGGAAGGTGGGACTCCTCTGCTGACCCAAATAAAGAACACAGCAGGTGATTGAAGAGCATCAGTGGATAGACTGAAACTGCCTGAGTCCATGTTCACTGCTATTAGCATGTCAGCAGGCTTTATACTTTGGGGGAAAAAAAAAACCCTGAGCACAATTTTAACATAAGATGAAGAAAAGAAACTACACAGTTGTAATAATGTGTAAAATTTGGGTAATGGGGTTAGCACAGGTGTGGCATTGCAGGCAAAAGGGCTTTGGGGTCCCACAGTCACTACCTCTATGAGTATCAAAGAGATGGCACATTTTCTTTGGATCTCTCAGCTTTCCCTGTTTCAGTATATTTGCAGATTGTCATACTAAATACCTGACACTTTTATCCTCGTACACAAATCTTCCACATCTATGAGCATTTTCTGGTCAGGTATCTGTAATACAGCTCTAAAAACTCCTTTGTCTCAGCCATCCTTTGAAAATATTAACTAAAAATAAACCTAGAACACAATCTCTGATGAATTTAAACCAGCAAAAGTAATTGTTTTATAGCATGTGGCATTTATGCTTCTTTTTCAGTAGATACTAGGGTAGTTTATAGATAGATTATGGTTTATAGATTCACTGTGGTGAACACATTTTTGCTGATACGCAGATAAACATTTCTGACAGAGGACCTCATCTACTTACAGCCCTCATATACTAAGGGCAAAGCAGCACAGGATGATCCCACAAAAGCTCAGTAGTATTTTAGTAACAAATCTAATTTTTCTAATTGTCTGGATTCCTCCCTTGTGCAAATTCAGTGAATTCAGGGATTTGTTTCTATATGATGACAAGTTTCTACTAGGATGTTGTAAAATTCCTCCAAATTCCTTCAGTACTTTTTTGCTGGAGAATCTGAATAATCACAAAATGTTGTGATGTTGTGATGAAGAGATAAACACCTCTAAAATGTATGTAATTGTGAGTATTGCCTCTTAAAAACTAATTTTTATGACAATATATATATATTTATATTCAGTAAATGCAGCAAATATTCATTCTTACCACAAGACTGCTGTCCAGAGAAAGTCTTTTCCCAAATTCCCTTTTCTGTAGCTGTCTTTTTTTCTCCATAGCTGAGACTATTTGTTTTCCTTTTGATCGACTAGAAATGTCAGGCTGCTTTCAGCATCACTGAAAAAGAAAAAAAAAGTAAAATATTTAAATGCTTACTTCAATATCCTACTTAACTGTTACTGTCTTTCATCATTAACTTTTTAATAACCCCACAGCTAATAACTTTGTGTTTCTAGTAGGCTGTGTTCCAGGAACAAATTCTCTGTGCCAAAAAATCTAAACTCTCCAAACAGAAATATTACCAATGTGTTTGTGCTTCTCAAAGGGAGAAAAAAATCTGCTACAACTGTCTTTAGCAATACACCCATGTTTCCATAGTCTGTTGAACTGGGCTGGGAGCTGAATTTGCAGAGCCAATGATTCACCTGAAACTGGGCAGGAGGAGGGAAACAGTTTGTTTCAGATTAATTGCACTCCTCAGCAAGCCCTGCTTGTTGGCACATCTGTGCTGCTACTGTGATGTACAAATTTTGGACCTAATCCCAAAGAGTTCTAAAAGCTTTCAACTCCCATTATCCTTAACAAGAGAAAAATGCCCTCAGCATTTTCCTGAAGTTTTTAAGGTCAAAGATTCTGCTGTAATAATCAAACAGTCTCACTGCCTGTACAGAACAGCCAGGGAATTCAGTCCATAAAGCTACCACAGAGGGAATTAATATTTACAGTTTTGTAGGATTTGGTAATTCCTGACCAGTGGTTTCTACTAAAGCCAAGCCACAGTTTACCAGTAATGACTACCAGTTCTCTTTCTAAATGTTCTTGTTGCTGAAAGTTTCTGCTAGTATCTTAAGATATTTATTGTTTGTGATACAGGAATATGGGCAAAGTTAATGAATTTATTCGAGATTTACAGAAAGTAGTAGAACGAAAACAGAAATCAGAATCTAGCCTAAATTAAGGCAGGCAGATATACTCATAGAGAACCATGCACAGAAATTTTCTCTTGCATCTCCCAGTGACTGTATTACTGTATCACAGTCCCATCAGCTGAAAAACAAGACTTGGCAAAAGAAGAAGGTCTGTGTGTTTCTGATCCTTTTTGCTTGTTGTGGACATCACCTTGGATCACCCACAGCCAGGTGATGCACAAATCACTCTGCTGGGGGGTAGCACAGCTGGCATTCCCAAAAGCAGCCTTGCACGTGCCCTGCAGACACATTTGCATGCCTGTGGATAGACGTGACTTCTCACGCACCTGTGAACGATCCCATCTGTCGCTGTGGGGATATCAAGCGGATAAAACCTCCCCAGCTCTTTCCTCAAGCTGACCCCAAATGCTCTGCCACGAGGGCACACAGGAGCCTGAACGTGGGCCAAGCACAGGCTGCCTGCAAGGAGAGCAGGATGCCCCAGGCCCAGCTGCCGAAGCCAGCTGGGATCCAGAGGGCTCCTTGAGGCAGGCACACTGGGATCATCAGGTACAGAGTGGGCATCACACTGGGGCTCCCTTTGAAAGCATTCCCATGGGGAAGCCGTGAGTGCTCCAGCTGCCAAACCGTACAGTGGTGAATCCAGCCTTCCGCTGAGCAGCACCTGGTGGTTCCTGTGCTTCTGCTGTACTTCTGGTCTGTACTCATGCAAGGCCAGAATTCAGGCCATTTTCTCCCGAACAGATAAAAGTCAACCCCTCTATATATTCATCTAAGTAATACATGCAATAAGAACATGTACCTACAATGGAATGAAAGATCTGTTATTGCACTTGCTCATTGCTGCTTTTGGGGTTTTCTTCAGGTTTACCTGTAAGCCCCCGCCTGCTTCTTTTATAGCTCCAACCCTAAAACTACACATGCTATTTAATTCAGCTGATAAGGAATCTCAGTGGTGTGATATCACATCATTCCTATTGTTTCCTGATTAGTGAGTGAAAGAAACACAATAGATTTAAACAAACACAGCAGCAATGTATTACACTGTTTGCGTGATTGTGCCAGAAATTAGTAAACAACCTTATGTAATCATTATATCATTGTCCTGAGCATGCATCATGCCTGGAGAGCATGACTTCCACCAAGGGAGTCTTTGTTGAGCACAGAGCCACTAAGGAATGAGCTAGTGAGAGCTCCAGCTGGAGCCAGTAATCCCCATGCAAGGTCAAGTACTTAATATAAGTTAAGTGCCTGAAGTTTCTGTCTGTAGGTATTTGGTGGAACCACCCCATATTCTAGTTTAGAAGTAAAAGCAGGAAGGATTATTATTAATTATTCCTATAGTTTATATGTTGCCCTGGGCTTTTGAGGTGGATTTACTGTAGCCATACCTAGCACAGCACAAGGACCTACTCATGTACTGGTGCAGCAACTCCAGACCTGCTGGCTCCACTCCTTGCCTCACACACAGCATGGGAGCTCCCATCTCTGCACATTACCTTTAACAGGCTGTCACACATCTCTGAAGAGTTAACCACCTAAGGCTAAACACACCAAGCCTTGAATCACAGGTAATTATCAGACAAGATAATACAATACATCACCTGTACCAACATAGGTTGATGCCTCAAAGTACCAATCTCAGGAGGCATTTAAGGAAAAGTGAACATCAGAGTGAAGCACTTAAGAAAAACAGAACAAGTTTCCATCTTGGAATGGTCATATTTGTGCATCATACTGCTTGTCACAAAGGAAAAAATGACCCTCCCAAGTAAGTTTCTCTTCCTCTGAGACCAAACAACAGACTAACAAAAACACAAAATGGAGCTAACACATCCACTGGGAAGCTCAGCAGAGGAGAACAGCTGTCCAGATGGAACAGTCTTGGAATACAACAGTGCTGAGAACTGCTTTGCCCAATCATCAGAAATACTGTTTTTGTGTTACCAAGAGAACAGACTGTAGCAATGTACCTGCCTTCCCTGACCAATTTGCTTGTCAATATGTTTACAGCAAAGACACCAGTGATCAGCACAGATGATCCCATTTAACTCGGTGGAACTGTGAACTATTGCAAAGTCACATCTGATTTATGATGTCTTCACCCACACTGCATTCACATGTGTATATTTCCAAACCTTTGAGGGCTCATCTTCTAGTTCTTTGTGCTGCAGGAAATGCTTCTGCTGTAGGACACTTCCCTAAGGGGCTATAGAGTTCATCTATGTTGAGCATATGGGGGCAAGCACTCTGTATCCCCAAGAAGTGTATGGGGATCAGTCTAAGAGGATGCTGGTCCCAGATGTTTGCCCAGTGTATTCCCAGGTTTGCACTGAGCTCAGGGCAGAAGGTTTTGTATGGACACAGAAAAAAACTCTCAGAGGAAGACCCAAGTGTGATCTTGCTTCAATAGGGTATTAACCTCACTGCTCAGGAAGCCAGCAAGCCAGAGGCATCAGCTTGGTTATATATCCTAAAGTGCAGTATTTTTAGTACTCACTAGAAGAATGTTCATTATTTCAGGAGATGGCTTGAAAAGTATGCCCTGGAGAAATGGTTTGATTAACATAGAAAAGCACTCTCTAAAATCTATGAGAGAAATTTCTTGGATTATAATACCCTCTTCATTTCTAGCAGTAACAAAGGATGATTGATGTATATTGCTTTAGCTGATGAAAACGTACAACATCACATTCCTCGGATAGGCATCCAAGATATTTTCAGGCAGTTTGAAACTGCAGTCACATTTCAACAGAGTTATGCCAACATATGCCAGCTGGGAACTAGCACACAGTATATCTGTTTGGTAACTGGAAATGGACTGTATTTATTTTTCTCTCGCAAACATGTACAAATTTAACAGTTATGACACATGACAAAAGTGACAGCTCCACAAATCAGCATCCCTTTGTTTAAATTCAGGGTAGATACAATGCAGCCTCCTCACTCTTGGCTTTGCACGACTTAATGCTGCCAGAAGGCAAAACACCCGTGGGGCAGCAAGGTATTCCCTCTCAGCAGCCAGCTTGTCTTTCCCAGGTGTTAACAAGAGGAGAGGATTTGTGATTTGCGTAAATTTAACTGTTGGGTAACAGAATGAGGCCAGAGTTATACGGTGATCACCTTTAAATGCTTTTTCTACTCTGTTAGGTCTGCTTGCTTGACAGCCAGACTTTAAGACTGAGAGAAAACCAGCAGAACTGGTATTATCCCTCAGCAAAGAGAGGAGGAGGGAAGTAATATAACTGGCATAGGTCACGAAGCAGCAATGAGAAAGTAAAGATTGTCATCAATGTAAACGTTAGTTAGAATGAACAGGTGACCTAAAGGTGAAAGATTTTATATCTCATTACGAATCTGTGGAGTGATTCAGTTTCCTAGGAACCTAATTGAATTGAGTCTGTCATTTTGCAGCTGGGTTTCTTTTGCCAGCTCTGGTGTTAACACCAATGTGCACACACTGGCTTCTGTTGTGGTCTTTGTAGGAAAAGCATAGTAAGTACAGTTTATCAGGGCCTCCCAGAACTGGGAGAAAAAAAAAAATTCTAGAATTAAAGAGTTGATGTTTGTTTAACAGATCAAGATCCAGCTCCAGAAGATTACTACATTTATCTTGCTAGGCATAGGCCAGTAAAAATATACTAGATTTATACTAATGAATTTGATATTCCACTTGGTTTTTGGGAGTTAGGGTTTTTTCTTCCCCTAATGGCAGAGTATTCAAACCACTCTGCCTAGTCATTAAAAGGCAACTGTGAACATGGTTTCATTTCCACACCCTTATCTCTCCCCATTGTGGTATTTGGCTTGGTCATGACTTTAAGTGACAAAGCAGAAAAATAATTCCTAAATTCTCCCGTGAGTTGGTGTTTCAAAATTCAACACCTGGGAAATAGAAAACTGCAACAACATCAGCACTTCTGCAACCTGAGGCTTAGCTAAATGCTTTTTGTTTTGCCCCAGTGTATTTCACAGCAGCACCGTGGGCAGACCCTGCCTAATGCCAAATACTCCCAGGTATTCGCTGAGGCTGGTCAGCAGTTCATTAGCACTAATGTACATGTAATGCACTCACACCCACTGGATTAGGTTGCTATTTAGATTAGCAAGATGCATTTTTGCAGGCAGGGAAGGAGAATGTGCCATGTGCCAGCATTAATGAGTTAATTAAATTAGAAAAATTCCAATGCAGAAAGCTAAAATGCTTAGATGAGTAGAATATTATGGGAATTACAAGACAACAAACACAGCACTGCTGTACCATTCTGCCTATATACCTAGATATTGACTGGCTTTGGCAAGTTGTGTTAAAAAATACAAAATATTTGGGCAGAATAATATTCTTTTCCAGTTCTCTGGTTTTGTTGTTGTTTTCCTGTGGAATAATTAATTTTCATCCACCACAAATTTCTAACAATCTCTAAAGCTGTTATAAAGTTTACTGGAACTGTACAGGCAGTGCCCAGAGTCAACTGTGCCCTGCAAGTTATTTTGTGACCCAAACCACTCCCTCATCCAGTGGTCCTACAGCTCTGACTGAGAACTTTGCAGCAGTCATAGTATCATAGAATGGCTTGGGTTGAAATGGACCCTAAAGATCATCTTGTTCCAACCCCCACACCATGTATAGGGATGCCACCCAACTGGACCAAATTGCTTTAAGCCCCATCTAACCTGGCCTCAAACACTGTCAGGGATGGGGCACTCACAACTTATCTGGACAACTTGTGCCTCACCACCCTCTGAGTAAAGAATTTCTAACACCTAACCCAAATTTCTCTTCTTTTAGTTTAAAATCATTCCCCTTTGTCCTACCATCTGCCCATCCTATACCAGGCAGATATGATATCAAGTAGATATAAAGTAGCCCCCCAAAGAAGTGTGGGAAGGGCCAGAGCTAGACATGGAACCTTCTCATCTTTCACCCTTCCTTGGCAAGGTGTTGGACTGGATGATCTCCACAGGTCCCTTCCAACCCTATATATTCCATGATTCTTTGATTATTTTTTTTTTTGTTATTTTAATGAAGTACAATGACATTGCCTTATGCCAATCTACCAAGGGTTGATCAATTGAGAACCAAATGCTGTGGGTCTCTCCTGCCCTTACCCCATCCCTCAGAAGGGACTCAGTAGAGCACACAGGATGGTCTCATGCAATTTCTGACTGGTGATCACTTACCAGCACAGAAGAGAATTAGTAGAATGTTCTAGAAACACAAAATTTGGAAAAATGTATCCCAGCTCTAAATTCTATCCTGTTCCAGCCACAGGATTTCAAAACATATTTATGCTTTTTTCATGCAAGGTAATCTTCCGTTTATTCAGCAAACTAAACAGCCAGTAAAGCGCTCTATAGCACTGCTCCCAGGATTTAAACAAGTTAAGATTAAGGGCTTAAATCCAGCAAACCTATCAGTGTGCTCAAAATAATACCAGGAATTTCAATACATCAGAAAATAAAGAATATGGCATTAAAGATGTTATTACTACGACAGCTGTCAAGATGAATTGCATGAGAAGCATTTAAAAGATTTATATCTCAGTATCTCACCAGGTTAATTAAATGGATGCATGCATTCATTTAAGAGGATAAGGTGGGTTGCAGTGACATAAAATGAGAGGGCACAAGATTATATTCTTTCAGCATTAACAAGAACGGGTTGAACCAATATCATTTCCGTATTCTGTAATAAGCATGATTCATCCATTGCCATTTTCAGCTTTCATTTTCTTTCTGGCAGAAAAAAAAAAAAAGACTATGAACATTTACAGACTAACATAATCAAAGCTTTAACCTTTTCAGTGTCTTCTATTTGGATTGGCTGTCCATTTTTATCATAGGATTTCAGGGCCATGCCTCAGGGAGGAGAGGAATCGCCAGTAAATTACACCAAAGAATGTTGAAAGGTCAAAGGATTACCCTCCCCTGTTTGCTTTTATGGGACATATGAAGCATTCATATCATGCAATAAAATTATCAAGACAAAAATGATGAAAGATAAGCAGACAGAATACACAAATCTGTAGTCAGGACAGCATGGGAAGAAAAAGAATATATTATAGTGTTATCATCAATAAAAAACAGATTATCACAATGGTGTTTCTGTATCCTTTGCTTCTGCACTGAAATCAAATCCTTCAGAACACTGTAAGATCCGTAACCAAGAAAGATATCCAAGCATGACTGAGGCTATTCAGGCTGAAGGAAACATTAGATCCAAAGCTCCCATTTCTTGGCTCAGTTTCTAACCACCTATTATTATATATTACTTATTATTAAATACTATTATAAATTATGTGAAATAGGTTATTATGTGGTAAACATGGACTCCCTTAGTCACTGAGCCTCTTTCAGCAATGCAAGGCTGTGTTAACCTGCAAAAGGCAAGTTCTGAACACAGCAGCAGCTGCCTCTGGGGGTTTCAACACACATTTGTCTCTCCTGGGAACCACAGCTGAGCTTTGTCAGAAATAGTCAGTTCCAGCCACCTGCAGAAGCTGAACTCCAGGACCTGAGGAAATTTCAGTTATTCTTCACAGACCTACAGGGTTATGTGGCAATTTTGAGGTTCAAAAGCAAACACCCCATTTATATCCCAATAAAGATTCCTCTGGCATCAACTAGATGCAGCTTCCAATCTAGTACATCATTAATAGGGCGGGTTATTTCTCAGAGTAAAGTGGCTGGCTGGCAGCAGAGATCCAACAAAAATCTCAAACATTGAATTACAAATCTTCTTCAGAAACAGTGGCATCCAGTTCATCTAATACATTCCAATATTCAGAAAAATAAATCCAGCATCCGAATCAATGTGATAGACAACTAACTGGAGGAAAGAATTTAAAACACATTGTCAAGTTATCTATGTTTTGCTCAGTTTGATTTGTGTTTTCTTCTCATTTTTCTTTCATCAGTATAAATCAAGGCACTACTCAAGAAAGTGCAAGAATTTCAGACCTACATGTAAGATCTGGATCAGGGTCTCTGTTGCAAGCAATGGTGGATTGCCAATTCAGTTTTTGAAACTAGAATTTGGAGCTTTTGAAATGTGCCTAAAGATCCTTCCCTCTCTGAGGCAGATGCATTTCAGTCAGCATCTCTTTTGCCTGCCCATCTGTTGTAATCATAGTCCAGAGGGACCACTAAAAATCATCAGTTCATTGTGTGCACTCCACCCCTTCCACCTGCACCGCTAAAAGAGATGATGATGTCTGCAATGGACACAGGATCCCAAATAAATGCAACTCCTTTTGGCCAGCAGACAAAGGAATGAAAGGTCGTTTGTTTACTGTGGTATTCCAGCTCAGTGGATATGAGGAATTATTAAACCATCTTAACATAGTGTTCAGACATCTGGTTTTACTCCTCAGAGCACTGGGTAACACTTCAAAATGTTCACAGGACTCAAAGGAAAATTCCCAATAGAAAGTAGGTACTGTAAAAATGTTTCCTTAGTTACTAGTAACAGGCTCAGCATCCAGCTCTGTGCATCCTTAGATAACCAAAGTCATTTGCATCAGAGGGAAATGTCAGTGTCTAGGCTGCTGAATTTGTTCCTAATGAATCTGGGGCTTTGTGGGTTGTAAAACAGTGTCTCACATTTCACATTGCTGTACAGACACTCCCAGTGGGCCAGGGGCTGCCCTTACATTCCGGGCAATAACCTCATGATGAAGGTATCAGTTCAATAATAGCCCAGAAAAGAAGCTGAATCAAGCTCATAATCCCATTCTGTCCTGTGAAAAATATGGGAAGATTAAGGTGCAGTGAAATAATACATGTCGTCCCTCCATGACCTGGGAAGGGGGCAGCTGAGAAAGGGCTCCACTCCTCCATTTGCATAATGTGAAAATAGCTCCTTCACCCCAACACAACTAAATTCCACCCTGGGGAAGAACAAGAGGGGAAAGACAGCGCTGATCTCTTCCAGCCAAACCAGAACCAAGCCCCTGGTCTGAAGGGAGCAAAGCAAGAACACACAGGCACAGTCAGCTGAGCAGCTCCAGGTGCTGACCACACAGAACACTATGCACATTTCTATAAGAAAAAAATCACATATTACTTATTTTTTCTGTGCAAATGCTTTCAGAGCTCTGTAAATCTGTGCTGTTAGGACAGCAGCAGGTCCTTGGACTCTGCACTCACCTCTGTTCACTGCTACAGACAAGACACACAAGAGACATGGTGCCAGAGCAGAATTTGGAGGTGCCAGAACTGATCTAGCTCCTATAAGGATGGGCACTGAAATCCTTCAGCTGGTTCCCCACCTTTTCAGCCTTATCAGAATTTATTCTCAATTCAGCTGACCTAAATTAATCTAAGGATGCCCTAAAAGAATTCAGCTCCAAGTCTCACACACCCTTCAGCAGTGTCCGTACTCATGGTCACAGCAGAAAGGTGACAGGGTACAACTCAGCTCTACCAACTTCAAGATTTTGTGGGATGTATTCCCTATACTTTGATGAGAACACATTAAAAAAAAAAACTCCAGGGAGATATCCCAGCCAATATAAGTTCACTTTATTCTTACACAGCAGAGCATGTAGGACTGTGGGATATCAAGACCATAAAATTGAAAGGAATTGATATACATTGATTAAACTCCACCTTCAGCTTATGGCCAAGAAAACTATCATGGAAACATTAAAAATGAATGATGTTCTGTCTTCATGCATATTTTCTTAATGGTGACAGAACGCTGCACAGTGTTGGCATACCAAACAGCTCTCCACCTCTTATCCCTGCAATTCTAGAACAATCCCATCTCTATTGCTGACTTCAGCCTGGGCCAAAAGGATAGAGACAAACTTTAATAATCTTTGCTGCAATTGTATGAATTCCATAAAGTATTGACTTGGTGGGGAAGGATTAACCTTCATAGCAGCTTCAAATAATGACAAATAAGAGACTAAAATGTCAAGGAATGACCATCCACACAAGTTTGAGGGACACACCCTAACACTAGAAACAGCAAGAAATTGATTAGGTTTATTGACAGTAGAAATAAAAGAAATAAAGGGGGGGAAATGATGCTGAGTATCTGAAGAAATTACCTAATGTGAAATCCAATGCAGAGAACCAAAGGAACACTTGTCATATGAAAAAATTGGGCAGGATGAAGTACAAAAAATACACTGAAAGTGAGAATGCTGCCAGAAGTGAGACGTCCAACAACCCTGATGAGGAAGAAAAGAGCCTGCTCTGCCTTTCTTCTCAGCATCCCTCTACTTTGCTGTAGTTCATCCACATTAGAGACAATTAAAGGCTTTTGCTTTTGAAAACATATTATTCCATCCTTCCTCCCCACGCCATCAGCTGCTGGCAGTGCTTATTCCAGTTCCTCAGTGTGAAGACTGCTTGTCACACACTGATTTCTAATTTCTCCATCTGCCAGAAATGTAATAAAAATGTAAATTAAAAAAAATAATGAGTTTCCTACTTAAAAGGTTCATGGCTCTTCTATGTTTTACATCATTCTGTCAGTCTTTAGCTCACCTTTGCTCAGTTCCACCAGGTGAAATGTCAGTGAACACATAGACTGCCATCACAGATAATAATCCAATACTTTGAGATTATGGATACAGTACTATCCCTATTAGAAAGAAAGGAGCTACACTATTAGAATTCTTTAATCTTTCTCTGGAGCATCTGTCCATTCTGAATGCAAAGTAAAAAGAGCTCAACTATAAAAGAAAACAAAAAAAACCAAACCAAAACAAACAAAAAAAAACAACAACACCAACCAAACCAAAACTACTGGCAATTCCTAAGTCAGTTATTCACCGAAATCTGAAAGATGTCTTTGCTTGTAGAAACAACAGCTGGGTTGGCACAGAATTTTTCATCCATTATTTTCTATAGAATTCATGTAACAACTCAAAGTGGATAATTTTTACCTAGACTATTTCTTGGAAGCAATGCTACGCAGATTTAAATAAAGCCTTTAAGTGTATAGTTTATGCACCTCGTCAGACTTGCAATAACCAAAGTTATTCAATATTACTATTCAGCTTAAAAATTCAGCTGGGAAATAAAAAGTATTATTAGTATGGAAGGGGAAGGTGTTAATACACTTGTATGTTCTAAATGATCCACTGTGAATTTGAAAGTGCATTTCAAGACTAAACATATACTTGAAAAGTTTAGGGGTTTTCTCTGTAAGTTTTATTAATTCAGGGTGGATTGGGAAAAACAGTTTTGAGCATAAGCAAGGAAGAAAAAAAATCTACTTGGTTCATTTCAGGTAAACCCTAAACGTTTGCCCATATTTTGAGCTGGAGATTTAGGTTGATTCACTGACTTCTCCTGTCTCAGTTTCTCCACTGCCCTGTGAAGGTAGTGTCATTTACCAAATAAATCCTCTTTGTCAAAGACTTTAATAATGAAACTTTCTATTAGTGCTGCTTCTCTGTGTCATTACTCTTCTCTATCTACCAGATGTGCACATCACTATAAACTCAAACAGGGGAATAATCCTCTCTCCAAAACTCTGCCTGTGCAGTGGAAGACACTCAGTTTTCATTCACATCTTTGCTGTTCTGTCAAAATTAATTTGATGGGAGAAATTCAGCTAGAACTGAATTAAAGCCAACAAAGAAAATATTCTGCCACCAAAAGCAGGTATGTAGGTGAGACAGATATCCTCTACTCCCTCCACAGATTTAAGCCCATCTTCCCTGCAGGGGAAACTAGGAAGCATTAAAGCAGCATTAAAAATATATAATAATTAGAGTAGGCCCCTTTTTTTTCTTTAATAGTGGGGAAATTAAGCAGGCTGCTGCAGTCTTTAGTGCTGTTCACCTTTGATTTTCCTTGTTGGCTCACAGTAATATTACCTACAGCTACTGCAGTGAAGAAAAACTCTGAATGGGACTCCAGGAAAAGGAAAACAAAAGAAAAGAAGAAGCCAGGTGAAGCCTTCATGGGACTTCTTGCCTAAGGGCGTGCCCTTAACACATAAAATTTCACATTCTTCCCCCCTTCTTGGATGAGGATCCTGTGAGTTAAATCTCCACCTCTGCTTTGCCTCACACCTAGCTGAGCCATCCCATCCGAGCTGAGTATGGCAGGAGCTAAAGGCTCCACCTCAACTGGTGCTGGTTAAGTCAGAGACCTCCAGAGGGGTCTCAGTTGTGCTGCCCAGAGTTAGAAACTCTTCAACTCTACATCCAAGCTCAGAATCCTCAGTGACACAATTCCAGGATCCAAACATGGAATTCAGGTGGAGAGGAATAAGTAAAACAGGTAAAATATAACTTGTTTTCACACAAACAACAGCCAGTGGGTAAAAGTGAGATTTCGGTGCTTTACTGGGGAAACAGGATCCATTAGGAAGATTTGCTCTCTGCCAGGAGCAAGACAAATCCTGCTTAGGCTTTCTGGTACACTGCATGTGACTGTGTACCTTACAAACAATTCTATTCCCAGGACTGTTCCCAAAACTATCATCTAGGTGACAAATTCTTGGCAATGTCTTAATAAAGTTTTTTTTTCTTGTGACAGCAGAATTTTCTGGTAAACCAAAAGAAAAGCAATTCACTTGATTAAAGATAAATTGGTAAATATAAATGACAGAACTTGTTTGCCGTGACATTGAGATGCATTCCCAATCAATAACACCAGGACAGAATTGCAGCTTAAGGGAAGGAATTCACTAGTTTTAGGAAAGCACATCATCAAATCCTAAACAAGTCTACAGATTCTCAAGCAGAGAGACAAGGAGAATGGCCAACCTGAGGCCTCGTAGATAGTGCTACCCTTGTCAGTCATTTGGTACTTTTTCATTTACTGGTCCAACCTCAAATGAAAAAGATGAGGATTTTGGTCTTAAAAGTTAGAGCTAACAGCCAGTGACATAAGAGAGAGCTGTTTATTAAAATGTTACACCAGGTTTCACTTTAATGCTTTCCTTCACAGCGGCACACGTTAAAAATCCTTAATGACTTAGCTGAACTCTTAGTATTTTCTAAGTGTTTCTCATATGTAACTGCAAAGAGAACCTGGGCCTTTTACCTCCAGCTTAATATGGTGATTAGACAGGTCTGATTATTGATAATTAGGATTTTATCATTTCACCTCTGGATTAGTGTTTCAAACTCAGATGAGGTTGATATTGAATATAAGTCATTTCCATCAGCTGGCTGCTCAGTGACCTCTAAGAAATATTACAAGTTGGTAGTGGACAGGTGTCTATATGATTAAAATACACTTTGCAAGCACAGTTGGCACCCTGGAATTTTCTTATTATGAATTTATAATCTGCTCCCCCAGCTCATAAATTCAAAGTATTCGGGGGCACTGAGATGTCATTTATAAACAAGGAGGATGTCCTTTGCTAATCTCACAAACAAAGTACCTCTGCTCCTAGAGCAGTTTTGAGTCCCTGGACAAATGATTTTGTGCACTGCAAAGATTATCAATCACACTATTAAAATTCATGAATTACACTTTAGGTAACAACATTAAAAACCAAATAAAAACCAAAAGTGATGTAGATTCTTTATCAAGATCTCACAACCAGCACCATGCATGGTGTTCACTGTAAAGAGAAAAAGTACACACAACACCAACAAAGTAGAATCACACTGGGTGTCCCACATATGCATGAACCAACATTAACTGAATCAATATTCCCAGACACCCACAGAGAACTCAAGTATTTGTGGTACTAAAAAATGCTAAAATGGTTTTGGCAGGAGAAGGTGAGCCCAACCTCAAAATGGGGTGGCTCTCTGGCTAGGAATCAAGGAAACAGCTTTGTGTTTGAGTAGGATTTGGGGGATGGGCTGGGGAAACATCACAATATTTATGGCTTTTGAATAACCAAGCCCATAATTCAAGCCTCAAACCTTTAACCTGTTTCTCTTTAGCCCATTCAGAGATTTTGTCTGAGAATGTGTGAGAAAATATTTTCCATTAATTTTCTTTCTTGTTACACCAGTTTGGAGCAACGCGAGGCAGAGACCTTCAGGCTTAGGCCTTGTGGCAGATGCAGCTTCATAGAACTGTGGGACTTCCCAAGCATATCATGGAATTTTTTGTGGACTCATCATTTACTCACATCTGTGTCAATGAAACAAAGTAGGAAAACCTTGTACAGAATCCAAACAACAGGGAAGGAAGGACACTTTGGTAGAATCAATCCCCAGCAGTTTAAATACATGTGCAAGATGTTTCACCTCTCTGAAAAGGAACATTGTTTGGTCTGGCCCTCTTTAAGATGCTGTAGGATTTATAAGAACATAAAACAACAGTTGCTAAGCTTGGCACTGTTGTGCTGTAGGGGAAGGGCTATGGATCCATCCAAGAACAGAGCCCGCATCTCAACGTGGGAACAAAACACAGATGAGATTAATTAGCTCAAGAACAGAGTGGTCTTGATTTTGTGAAAAAGTGAAAGGGATGAACCACAGAACCAAAAAAAGCCTCACCATTTTCTACTAGGAAAGTCCTACTAGAAATCTCCTCCTAGAAATTTTCTTCTTAAACTGATTTTCTCAGCCACTAATTTCCTCTGCAAGTGGCAACCCAAATATAGGGACAAAACCACTGCTAAGCAACTCTCAGCATTTACCCCTCCAGTCTCCAGTTTAAATCCAGTAAAACAAGTCTGCATTTTACATACATTTTGGATGGAGTGGTTAAAAGAAAGAGGAAGAACAGGAATGTTTGCAATCAAAACAAGTATTAATGCATCTGTTTTTAACACATTTCTGTCACATTGTCTAGCAAAATAGCAACAACCTGCTCAAATGAGCCACAAACACAAAAAGTTAAAAACTGAAGACAGCACTGTTAACAAATCGCAGATGCATTAGACTCATCCAGAAAGACCTCACAAATCAGCAATGAGAGGAAGACAAAGCAAATCATGCAGAAACTATTTAATCAATGAGTAAAGACAATTATAACATCTGTTAATCTTTTGTGTAGGTTATAATTAGATGCTGTGGAGGAGTAGCCTTTAAGGGGGAGGCAGGGAATCCTTTAACATCTGCTAGAAGGGCAAACACTGTGCAATAAATGACTTTAAATGCAATCAGCAAAATGAGAGCTGAGCAGAGTTCACAAAAGGCCTGTATAAAAGATTGAGGATAACAAAATATTTTTTCAAAGGTCAACTCCTGCAGCACTAGAGCCTGAATAATGAGTTCTAGTTTATAGGCCACATCAAAAACAAACGTGATTGTACCTCTGAAAAACAATCCTTTTCTCATTTGTGTCATTATGGCAAAAGCACATGCTGCTGCTGTATATCACGTCAGCTTAATGACTTATTAGGGCTCTATCTATCAGCCTTGAACAATTTAGAATAAACAGGTAGGTGTGATGTATTTTAAAGGCCAGAATTCAGTCTGATTAGACTGACACAGAACTGTGTCGCACTGTAAAAGTGATGTGATTCTGATTTTAAATAATTAATCATTCAATAGCTTCTAAAAGATCTAATTATTTACTCATTTTGCTGTTGAAAACAACCATATGCTTTAAGCTGTTCCTCACTGACAATGCGAGTCCAAGAGGGAGGCATTTTATCCAGTTTAACACAGCCCTCTACTGGCAAAATTACCCCCCAAAATCTTACCACTGTGTACCATTTTGTCAGATCATTTCAGAGCGGCAGGAAAGATCCTATGTTTTGCAGCAGTTACACCAAATCTTCGAACACAGAGCAGATCAGAGTTTTAGGACTTTGCATAAATTAAGTCATCACTTAATCTCCCCAGAATTCCCTTGGGGAGAGCATTACTTCCTTTCACCCACCAGATGCAGCTCTGGCCATCAACAGAGCACTGAAGAAACAGGCCAAGTGCTCATATCCAGAGGAGTGAGTAATTTTAGAAACAAATGCAATCCTTCCCCTTGTGTCAAGTTGTGCTGTGTTCCTTACGGATTGCCACTGATTCCCCACAGGACCGATGCACACATGTGATTTCAGTTTGCACAATTAGGTAATAATACTTAGTATAGGCAAACAAGCACAATAGAGCCCAGCTGCCGAAAGGATACTGTTTAAATACAAATGCTAACTACCACCAAAAGCAACTTCACTGCAAAAGAATTCCTTCTTCCTTCTTTTCTCCACCAGTGCTGAAAACCCACAGTGGTGATTCAATACAGCTTCAATCAAAGTGAAGCAGACAATGAAATTCGTCTCTGTTGTTGCATGTGGTAATTAACTCTTCCTATTTGTATTGTGTCTGAGCAACAAAGCAACAAAAGTATATGGTAAAGTATTGAATTTAACAATTTAGATAACGATGAATTATAATAATCAATTAGCATTGTCAAAGAAAATAATTTGTGACGTGAATTTGATTCTGTCCAGACCTATTGTGTGCACACACTATCCAAGGCTGGTTTGGCTCTGGAAAACAAACAGGGTTATCCTGTGGAAAGCTTATCAAACACGCAGTTGAACAGTGGCATTTGTTCTTGCTGTGTGTTAACGTTAATAGACCATATTTCAGCAACATAATTTTTATCCACTGCTTTATAATCCAACCTGCTTTTCAGGGTCTGCATCATTCATAGCCCATCGACAATGTCACAGCCCGTTTCCAGAAGCCATTGCCGCTCTACAAATCCCGTTTATCTGATCCACCTGAATGCCAAGCAATGGGCACATCAGAGATTTCCCAGTGTTTTTCACATAAAAGCTATCTAACTTTTCATCCTGAAAACGTCATGACTAATTCATGTAACCATCAGGGAAAACCTAATGCAATTCAGGTTCCTGCATGCTGCACAAGCAGTATCAGTAGACAGAGCAGAGCATTACAAGTGTTAATGGCTCATGTTCTATTTACATTGTACATTTATCCTGTTTTAGTAATAAAACAGCATAATACATGCTTTAACTTCTGAGGGCATTCTGGCAGCTTTGGCAGGAATTTTTCTTCAGCATAACTGCAGTCCTGCCAGGAGCTGCACACGTGCAGAGCCACACACGAGCTGCAGAGCATCCTGCTCATTTGGCCCTGCCTGCACCGTGCTGAGCTCCCCTTGGACACCTTTGTGTCTTTTATCCCAACCCCACTCTCACTTGTCAGATGACTACAGCCTGGAGTCTGCTCTTATTCCGTTTCTTTTCACAAGGAGAAAGCCCAAAGAATTGACATTCTCTTGGCAATTGTCCCTTTTAATGCCACCCCAGAATATTATCAGATTATACTCTCTATCCTTGGGCAGATTTCTCAGGGAAAATCCAACCAGGGGGATCCCTGGGCTGAAAAGAGAGCTCAGTCTACATCCTAATTTGCTACCTTGGTATATAAAGAAGAAAATGTTAATGTGAGGAGGAAAATGCAAAAGAAAAAAAAAATGAAAATTGGATGCCCACGGGCTCATCAGGCTTTGAGAGTCTGCTTCTGCTTTTAAGGGAATTAGGTGAAGATTAGGTCATGACTAAAGTGGAATTGTACCCTCCTGCTTTACATTTACTGGGGCAGGATTTCTACTTCCATAAAGCTAAGACCCCTAAACACTTATACACAATTCATAAACAAAAACTCACATTTTTCAGATTAAAATTGGCATTTAAAATTAAAGTGAGAAAGGTAAGTGGGACCCAAAGGGGGTTATTTATTCTCACTTTGTTATAATTATTCTGAAGAGTTCAAAGGCACTTATTTGCCAACAATATCTGAAACTTAGCAAGTGTAAACTATCAGTTCACAACAGCAGATCATCTTTATAGGCCACAAGGTGACAGAGGAAAGGAAAGAATGGCTTCTAGGAACCAGTGATAGGGGTCAAACCCATTCCTTCTCCCCAAAGAAAAGCCTTTATCATAACTCTGTTCTCTTCACTCCCGCATTTGGTGGGAGTTTCTAAGCTACAAAAACGCCTTTTAAAGACCATATAAACTTTTAAAATATAATTTCTGAAAAATAAGGATGAACACCTGAGGAATAAAAATACGCTCTTATTTACATTTGCAACACCAAAAGCCTTGGCCATTCCCATGGTGTTAATGCAGAGCTAAATTTAGGTTGGTTCCCCCCACCCCCCAGGAGAACATGCTTCCATTGCAAAGACAGAACAACAGCTCCTGAATTGCACAGTATCTTGACATGCCAAGCCACATTACAGCATCAAAAAAGAAGAGCTGGAGAGGTTTGATCCTCTGTAGAAACAGGGTCACTCAAGAGGGGCATCTGCAGTTGTAGCCCCTCTGACCTTAATAAGAAGCCCCAAAAAAATCTGTTGCTGGGTGGGACTGAGAGTCCTTGTAAACAAAGTCAGTAGCAAGCAAAGCAAACCAAAACAAATAGTGCTGGTAATTCATGAGGAATCCTCCAATTCCTATCTGATGGATTTGTAGTGACTTACCCTCTTACACTTGCCAATCATAATTGTCTGATTTCAATCCTCAGAAATGTGCTTTGTCTTCACAAAGACAGATCATTAAACAGAGGTAAATAGTAACAAAAAGTTCCTCATACACAGCACTGTGATTAGGTTACATCCTAGAAAAAGCCACTACAACTGAAATTACAGTAATTTAGAATGGGCTTCTGGTGAAGGATTGAAATGAGAAATGAGAGACCTGGGGTTTGTTACCAGCTTTTGAAGTGGGTAAACTAAATTTTAGTAAACCACATCTATGGACCAGTTTACTCCTCTGTCAAACACGGATAATTCCATGCCAATCACAGCTAGTTGTCCTGAAAACTAGTTAATCTCTGGTCAGAAACACAGCAGGCAGCACAGAAAGTTTTGCCACAGCAACTACCAGAATGATAGTTTTTCTTCTCTGATATTTCAGGATGTGATGTGACTTCTAACATAAACACTCAAAACAAAAATTACAGTTTCTCATATAATTGAGAATTCATTCTATCCAAAAGGTATCAGATTTCAAAGCACTGTATGATTCTCTCTTTTAAACTTATACACCTCCAGAACTTGAACAGAGGCTAAAAGTGAAAAATAATCAAGTTTCACTTGAAAGAAATGCCTACATAAGGAACAAAATAATTTTTAAATAAAACTATAGTACAAACTACAAGGAATTTACATTAAAAATTCAAAATAATATTGTATATTCAAATAAATATAAATAAATTACAAGAGAACAAACTTCAGACAGCCCAGGTTTTGTTCAGTTAATGACAGCACTCAGGAGGCTTTAAGAATCTTAAAGTTTCATCACTTAAATTAAGAGAGAGCCACTTCAGTGTAATCTCATACAAACAAAAGCCAGAATGAAGTTTTCATTTATCCTGAACCACAGTCAGATGCATGGCTGTAATTACTCCTAACAACTATATACTTGCCGCTCTTTTAATTAAAACAAAACTACAAATAGCAATGCTGACACACTCCTAGAGAAAATAAGCTTTACAGAGATGATAAAAACACCAAACCAGCAAAAGCCTTACTTGCAGCAGTTCAGTCAAAACATGCCAGCCCTGGAGAACTCAGAACCGTAAGAAGTCTTTGCAGTCCAGAAATTCTCTTGAGTTTATCCAGTGTTTATTTACCAAGCTTTAAAAGTCTGTGGTTAGAAGAACAGAGTTAGCTTTCTACACCCTCCACAGCACCAAAGTCCTTCAGTAACAGCAGAAACATGAAGTTTGCTGATAGTTGGGTTTGCTGCTGCTATGTAGTTGCTCAGTACTTGTAAATACAAGCTCTGTGGACAAAGTCCCAAATGACATCACAGGCAGCTGCTTATTGTTGAGTCTTTATTAACCGACTGTCAAAAAAGAAAAGCGAGGAGGGAAAAAAAGCCCAAACTATCTTCCCTGCAGCACAATTTGCATGTTAGTAGGAGTTGCAGTGCTACACATATAAATACTTCTGTTTACCCAACTAATGTCTTCCTAGAATGAATAAACAGTGTTTGCAGGGAAAGCAGAAAAGTAAGAAAAACTTAAACAGCTTCACCACGTGAAGAACACAGGGAGAAAGAAAAAAAAGAAAAAACCCACCAGCACTGCCTTTTTCACAACTGATCTCTGAATTCTCCTAATTCTTTTGTTTATTTAACAATAGGGGTGCAAACCTGCCTGGATTTTAAAGCACACAGCAGAGGACCTTAGTAGGTTGAAATGAAAGTTTCAATTCATTCCAAATTTGAAAAGTTACAGAATTACAAACTCTAATCTTTGCAAGATTTAAGACAGCTCAACTTCAGTAACAATACATTTTGAAGAAAACCCCCTTACTTTCCAAAGATGAAAATACAAGAAAGCAAGAAACAGGACCAAGCACAGTTATTCACAAGGTGCTAAGGGCATAAATACTGACCTTTCCTTCTCAGGGGGGAGGTCCACGTAGATTAGAACTGAGTAGAGCTGAAACACTCACTCGGCTCCCACTGAGGCACAGGGTACTCACAGGAGAACTAGTCCAGCTCCTAATCTGAACCTCTGTCACAGAGTTCCTGCCGAAACACAGGGGCCGGGACTCTGTGCCTCAATTTCTCAGAAGTCAGTCCTTTCAAGTCAGAACTTCAAACGCTGAAAGAGCACCACCAAGGCTTGTGACGGACTGAGCTCTCTTATCTGTGCACGTTTCCACACGAAGAGGTTCAATATTGGAAACACCTGGCTACTCACATCTAAACACCCTAAACTGTTCCACAAACAGCAAAACAAGTGAAACCTGAGCTCAGGGATGAGCGGAAGCCAAGTTCTCCCTGCTTTTTTAATTGCTACACATAAAAGCCTCAACCCAAATTCTGCCTGTATTTACAGAGAGAAAACCAATCTTGGGTCAGATCCTTGGCTGCTGTAAATCAGGCTAGATGCAATTACACACCTGAACAAGAGCAGTCAGCTTCAAGCTGAAATCCTGCTTTTAGCCTGCAAGAGTGCCATTAAAACATTTGTGTGACCTTAATAACAGAGTGCCTGATTTTCTTGGTGCTTGCGCTGAGTGGCAGCAGGACCCTGCTGGGACAGTGGTGCTGAGTTCATTGCAACTGCTCGTGTAGGCAATTGCTACCTCTGCCATTTGCTGCCTCTAAAATATAAGTTTGTACTTTTGATGGAGATCTTTTGTAAATCCCCTACATTTATTCCTGCGGCTAATCCGCCTGTAGCACACAAGAAGCCCCACACTGTGTAACTCTGGGTTATATTTACCTCCCTGGCTCAAACACACAGGGCTGTGTTCCTCTTCTGTTGCACTCAGCAAGGTTTTATATCTTGCTTATTAAGAGCTTGCCAGTCTGATCCAGGAAGTCTTCAAAATACTTTGAGGATGAAGTGGGCTATGGGAGTAATAAGTACTAACACATTATATTGAATCAGATCAATTTCAAACCATACAGCTTTAGTTCCAGCTTCTCAGGTGCCATTTAAGCAAACATGAACAAGGCCCTGTGCTTGGATATACAGCTCCATAAGGCTTCAGCCTTTTTTCCATGAGAAACAGACCCATAAGATCAGCAGAAGAGTTAGATTTTGCTTAAATCTGTCGCAGATTAATAGTGTGCTTTCTCAGACAAAAGATTAGGTTCATTTTTTCACCAGCCGTTAGAAGTAGTTATAAAATTTCAAAACACAGGTTACAATGAAGCTCTCTTGATGAGAAAACTGGATTTCTCTGAGACACTAATGCAGACAAACATGTAGAAGAAAGGGAGAGTGTAGAGTCATAAAGAAAGGAAACCACTAGTCCAGTTGAAAAAGCCAAGTACTCAATGAAATGAAAAAGGACGAGCCCTAAGGAAAATTGCAGCCTGTTCCCAGGAAGAATTTATATAATTTAGCAAAATGTAGCACTTACTAAATTTCCTAGGGTATGTTAATGCATTTCCAGGCTAAACACACCTGGGTGAGCAGGACTAGGACAGCACACACACGACTCACATCTCTCTGGTCAGGCAACACTGTAGAGGCACTTTGAGTTGCCTGAAAGCAATTTTTCTGAGTTTTTCAGAAGTGGTGGTTATTGTAAAAATAAATGCGCAACAAAACGAGTAGTGAGACTTGTGGGTTTAACCAGAGAGTTGTTCTTCCCAAGAGGAGAATTGCCATGAGGGTGGACACACAGATTTTGCATTCTTCAAATTACAGCACTTATTAAGGGAGTGGCCATTAGCTCACCCTGTCAGTGCACTTATCCATCTAATTTCTATTCTAAGTCATAAGATATAGCTGCTGGCTGTGCAGATACAACTTATTTTTGGCAGGAATGCCACGGCTTTTGCTAGAGCAAAATTAACAGCAGAAATCAGTCCTTGACTAGCTGCAGGTTGAGTGAAAAGAAGTCAAAGTCATGAGCTGCAGTCATTGCTCCTGGCCTGATGTGCAGTAGGCTGAACTGATTCTTGTATCTGAGGGAATAATTCAGCTTTGTACTGCCTCATTTTTGTGAGCAGACAGGCAAGATGAGACATTACAAACTGATCTAAGTACACACAGATATTAGGGAAGCTTGTCAATTAACCTCCTGCAGTATGGCCAGGATCTCTGAAAGACCCCATGTCTCACACTAACACAAAATCCATACTATTTCAGGTTCACCATCCACATTTGACTCTATTATTAACTTAGAAAGTTCCTCCTTACTGAAGAGCCCAAAACAAGGACATCTTCTTGGAAAATGCAATAGTTGGCAGGGATTGAGTCACCTAAACTGCACTTTACTGAAGCACGCAGGAATCCCTGAATTTGTGATCAGCTTGGACCCAGGTGTCTCAAGGTTCAGTCTCTCATCACAGCCCCCTAAAGCTGCAGCAGAGGTGATCAGCCCCACAGCCTGAGGCGTTAAAAGGCAGGTGGGACATGCTAAGAGCGTTTCCCCACTGTGCTGAGAGTTCTGTGTGCTTCAACGCAGCTTCAGACAACCAGCCCATGTGAAAACCTTGTTTTACTCTCTAACTACTGCTGGGGCAAGGACAGACAAGCTGACAGGCTGAAGAGAAGTTTAGTCTTGGGCAGAATTGCAGGATGTTAAAATCCCAAGAGATTGTAATATGATAGAATATAAAATCCTACACTGTTACATTTTTATCCCACAGTAAATACTTAGATCACTGGAGTGCAAATTTAAAAAAAAAAAAAAAAAAAAAAAAAAAAAAAAAAAGTTAAACAAATTGTAGGAGGCAGAATTTGCCCTCTTTGGACTTGCACATGGTTGGAAGTGTTGAGCTGGTTCCTAAAATACCATGGAAATTTCTCCAGTGTACTGAAGAGCAAAATGTTCTTTGAAAATTACTATTATGCACAAGTTAGCACAGTAAGCACAGTAAACACTTTCCTGGGGTAGCTGGCCGAGCAGATAAACATCTGACAAGTTGAAATAAGTGGAGAGAATAAAAGTGAGGGCAGTGTATGAATCTCCTCAGATACTCACTGTCAAAAACTGGCCTTCAGTTGAAGCAGTTTGATCAGGCTGGTAAGCTTTTGATCACAAAGATAATTTGGTTTTTAACCTTGCTAGGTGATCTTTGAAAGCCTTTTACCTCCCCTGCATGTCAAGAACAGGGAAAAGGTCCTTAGCAAAGGCAGGTTTTACTGCTGGAACAAACAATAGCTCTCTCTTCTGTCACATGTATGAATTAAAGCTTCAGAGAAAGCAGCAAATAACATACAACACCAGTAACTGTGTTCAGATCAGCCATTCTGCTACATGCAGGGCTGGCAGTATCCTCACTCTGGTTTGCCCTTGCCAGTTGTGCTCTCCATGCCTGGCACTGCCATGCTGCCCTGTCCAAGAGCTCCCAGACAGCTTCTGTTAGAACCTACGTGCTCCTCACTACCTGTCACTCCTGCAGCTAAAAAATATAATATTCTACTTCCTGGAAGAGCACTTTTATGGAAACATTTACTCTAGCTCACATCCCACACTATGGGGAATCCTGTCCTTGACTGTCAGGATGAAGCCTTGACACCTGATTCTGACACATAGGAAAAAGAAAGTCTAAAATGAAATGTTTAATCTAGCCTTTTCAGATGAGCTGAGAGCTAAAATGAGCATATACAATTGTTCCTGCCATAGCAGTGATTTGCAATCAATTTCTAAATCTTTTTCAGTTCCATAATTTTTGCTTCAGGAGAATTCTATGAAAAGCATTCATTGGAGGAAAATTGATGGGATGTCTTTAAAGGACATTGCCTTTCACTACAAATTGCCTCATTGTAAATACGATATCAAGCAAATCATAAAAGTTTGTTTTGAGTGTTTGGCACTTGAAACTGGAAGAAGTAGGCAGAAGCTGGATTTTTGAATTACAAGGGAACTCAGAAATATTGTAAATATGATTACAAAACATAAGTACATAGGACTGGCTCTCCTTCGTTCCATAGGTTAAGTCATTATTCCTTCTTTGCCTTTCCTGTTGTTTCTGGAATCAAACAATTGATTCAACCATCAGTGACCTTATCCAGAATTAATTGAAATCAATGGTATTAATGGATTCTGGAGCAGGCCCAAAACCAATGCATGTTCAAAGGCTTTTGTATACCCTTAATCACACGAGTAAGCCTCTGCAAATTCAGATTCCAGTGGATCCAGTCATAAAATCAGTTTTTATCATCACAGATGGACAGCGGTCCCCTGCTGGATATTGAAAGTGGACTCTATTATGAGGAGAAGGTTATTCCCATAATCTATTTCTGATGGAAGCATGTATTTGTACAGGTGTCAGTGATCCTGCAGGGCTGGCAGCTAATGGGAAGGCTGCCTAATGTGCACTCTCCTGCTGCCTCTTCGGACATGTCGCTGTGTGTCAGCAGCAGAGGTACCAGCTTGTGAAACACACATTCCTCTGATGCAAGCATCTGGCTTCTTGGCAGCCAAGTCATGACAGGTTCTGCGGCAGCTGGGATGGCCCCATGCTCTTTCAGATGGTTAAATAGTCTTGTTTTTCAGCCTAGCTGTTTGTTTTCCTGCTGCACTCCTGGATGGAAGCCCATTCACCCTTTTAATCAATGAACTGGCCGTTGGATGGGAGTAATCAGCCACATTTCTGTGCATGTCAGAGCAGAGATTTTTGCCCAGAGATTGCCAGCCCTACAGCCCTGTGCTCCATACTTAACCTTGTCCTGCCTCATCCTGACACCTAACACACCAAAGGAGGGATTGTCTTCCCAAAAGGAGAGCAAACACTAGAACAGCATTTTCTGGCCCTTAGTCATAGGATTTCCTGGATTTCATAGCTCCTGCTTTGTACATGAGATGGTATTCAGATCAAATAAGAAATACAATTTATTTATTTCAGATGGCTTTATAAACTGTCCTCCCATGTGCACACACCAGATGGAGATAAGAATCTGGCTGGAAGGTTTAGCCTTACACTGTGTGGCACAGAGGAAACAGCACAATGGATTACTGAGAGTAAAAATTCTTCAGAGAAGATTCTATAAATCTGAAATAAATTTTATTTAAATTGCCTTTAAACATAATTTGCAAATCCACAGCATAATGAGCAGTTCCGAGTAATTCCCTTGAATAAATGAACACATGGCACTACTAAAACCGAATAGGACAGCACAGTATTAAATAGGAGTTCTCACAGGGATGCCACAAAAATCAAAAGCTGTCATCTGCCTCTCAGCCATTTGTAAGGCACCTCCACCTTTTCACTCTAAATGATAATCTGTATCCTTTTATCCTTTTTTACTGCTGCTTGTGGAGGGAAAATAAGTAATGAACTGATTTGGACAGGCTACATTTTCCCCTGGCAGGGTTTTACTCTTCACTCTTGTGCTTGCCATGTGAAGTTCTTTCCATGGGGTGCAACTACTCTTATTTCTACACTCACCAGAGGAGAGAATATACACAAAAAGGCCAATTCCTGCCCCTGCCACAGAGAGAGAGAAGAGCACAAATCTTCCCTGCCATCTCCTTTCATGTGTTCCACTGATGCCTTGATGAGGACCTAGTAACCAGTGATCAGTCGTGTCACCCACCATTTACCAAACACACACACACACACACCCAGAGTTAATCAGTCCTACCAAAATTCTGCCTGTGGAAAAAATACATCAGTGTCACTATGGGCTCCAACCACACCAGGCCACACATATCCAGTATGACCATAATCAGCACTAAGCACCATCCTGTCCTAAAGAAAGTTAGTAAACAAGTCCCAAGCCAGTCTGAGATCTGTTACTATAATTTGAAGTTGTCCTTGGGTCTTTCCATTCCATCTCCAAAGCAGCGTAGGCAAGAATTGCTTCCAGCAGATGACTTAGTAAATGAGAGCTGTAACAACATGCCTGGTTTTAATATCATGTAATTCCATACGATGACACACAATATAAATTGAAAAAAAACCCCTCTCATTTTCATGAATGATTGTTATCAAGAAGAGGCTACCTGAAATGTATTGCCAGTATTCTGGTCTCTTAAAACCCATCAAATCTGCAGAAAGTTGATCCATGTCACATGTAAAATGTTCAAGGGTTAAGCAGCTTCCTTAAAACCCAAGAAAAGACACCAATAGATTAAAGTCTAGGAATTACTGCTCCCAGCACTGACAGTGGAGCCCTGGACAATGCCATGAAGCCTTACTCAAAAGTAACTCAGTGCAAGTCCTCAGGCCTCTCAGCTCTCCTCTGGAGAAAATCCTGGGTTGTAAAAAGCCATACTAATAAACAGTACACGCACTAGGATTTCACCAGTATGCTGTGATTACTTTAAATCTGTGAAATACAACTCATAATAGCTAGCAAGATGCTTTTCAGGAGAAGAGACCAAAGTGTCTCTTTGCAAAAAATATGATGAAAAAGCACAAAATTATATTTGTGAGGAGAAAGGTTTCTTAGTCTTCTTGGGGAAAAAAAAAAAAAAACGAAAAAAAAAAAAAAAAAAAAGCTTCCATCCTGTTCCTCTGTTCCTCAGGATAGAATAGGTCAGGTATATCAAACAAAAAGCTGTTCTGGTTTACCACACTGCCTTCTCCACTACAGTGCTGAAGATTTTATTGCATGCTATAAAGAGAGGAAAAACTCATCTTGTAGTCATATAAACACAGTGAACAACACAGAATAAGTATCAATTACTTTTGCAAGTTCCTGTGATAGCTTCAAACCCCGAGGATAATTTCAAATGGTATGACAAAGACTTCAGTTAGATTAAAACATCAAAACCAAACTAGCATTCAAAACCAAACAATTTCATCTCTGCTGTGGAAGTTACAATAAATTTTCTGAACTGGCAGATTTCCCTCCTAGCTGTTCAGCTGTTCCTTTCCCACAGGTAAAATAAGTCAATCTGTTTGAGAAGACAATTTGCCATCCAGCTTACTTAATGCCACACATTAAAATTAAATGACTGACTAATTTTGTTGTCAAAGACCTGTTTTAATGGGAATTCATGGTTAAAAGAAACAGCCCCAATAGGGAAATAAAATCAGATAATGCTGACTTTCATGAGAATTAGATCTACATAAAATAACTGTCTGACTTTGCTTCTTTGCATGGAACTTTTCTCAAATCCTTCAACAGGTCCTTGCATATATGTCATTTTGTTTACTTTAATCCCATAATCCAACTTTGGCCCAGTGCTGTGAGTATAAACACAAACTTGACAAACAGAAAACAGCAGATCTGTGATAAATTTTTGCTCATCTGGCATTAAACATGATAAATTCTTGTACCATATTAGCAAGCCAATATAGCTGTGTTTTCCATTCCCCTTGTTCCAACATTAGTAGCTATGCAAAGTGTGTGGCAGTGCTGCTGCTGGGTGTATTCACACAGGGCTGTGCGATGCCTTGCAGAGACATTTGAAGCAGCTTTAAATAAGTTATTTTGGTTCAGGAAAGCAACTTGGCCACGTTAGTTCCCTGCATGGAGCCCAGCACAGGAAATACCCTCGGCAGAGGCCTGTGGGAGTGTTACAGTCCTGCCCCAGCCCAGGGAGCAGTTCAGAGCCAGCTCAGTATCTCCACACCACACTGCCCTAGGACCACAGAACTATTAAAAGTGTTCATTTTGCTTTCAGAAAAAGGCAGGAAAATTCTTAATCTTCACAGTGTAAGTCACAACCTGAAAAGGCTTTCCTAGTCATGGTGTGAGCACATTTCATTCATCCTAGAGCACCATTCTTAACTGAAAGAATAAAAGTCATTCTGAGGTTGAGTGCCACCTTTGAAATGGTCTGTGGGAGCATGAAGCAAGACTCACCCTCCTTTTTGATCAAATGAAGGGCTAAGGCTCAGGCCACTTCACTGGCCTTTGCCTGCAGAGGAGTAAAACCCAAGTGCACACTGACCAGCATTGCTGGGGCTTGCTCCACGTTCCCTTGATTTCAAATAACCTTAGCAATCCAGGTGAGAAACCCAACCTGTTTCCAAAGGCTAAGTGCCATCCTCTTAGCTTTCATACACTCATGTATATACATGTATAAACAACAGGGATTAGCTGTCACTAGCCAGAACCTCTTCCTTACAATATTTGGAAAATCCTGAAAATATGAGCTCTTTAAAATTTTGACACAGATATTCTTTCTCTACTTTATGTTCCAGGTTGCTTTGCTGAACGATTTGGGCCAAGTCTCGCGTGTTGACCTGGAGATCAGTCATGGCAAACACCTGGAAGATCTTCTCTGACATCTGCCCTGCCCTGTTGTTGTTTCCTTATCCCTCCAAAATTACAGATACAGCAGTTCTCAGCATGCACAAGGTGTTACTCCACATGAGTGGGTGTTATCTGTTAGTGTTGTTTACGTGATGCCACAGGTAAATGGACAACTGCAAAGAATTTTTAAAAAGGCTCATTGTGCACATTGTCTCCATTTCATTTCAGAGCTCTTCCAAATATCCCAGAAGTTTGGACAAGAAAAAATTTTGCTGTGCTCTGGCTTTGGCACATGTCTTTTAACAGATGGAAATTATTGTTATGTAGCCTTGGGTCATATCAGGATCTCTTTTTGTTTCTGTAATGAGGCCCGATTAATACCTAGGACTTTCTGCCACTCAAAGGATTTTAAAATATCAGGATTTCAGCCAGGACTGTAATGCTGATGTGTGCTTTTATGATATAATCTAACTGTAATTACCCAAACCAATATCAACATAATAGTCATTCTAATTCTATAGGAAACTTGGGTATTCCACAGTATTCAAAAAATGCTTACTCCAAAAGACTTTTCTCATTCCCATTGCAGGGTCAGCATTTCACCTTATGTGAAGTATAGTTGCAAATTAGACAAATTAGAGTAATTATATTGAGCTAGACAGTCTTTGGGCTGGTCTCCATGAAAGTTTTGCTGCTACATAAGACAAGAAGAGGACAGCTGTCACTCTGTGCAACCTTACCATGCAGCATTAGAAATATTAGAAAATTAGAAAAGTGGTGTGGATGAGCTATTTTGTGGTGATTTACTGCTAATTTTTTGGACAAAATTCTAAAACCACCCTTCTATTTTTAGGGCTTATGCCTTTCAGAAGCTTTTACATAAAATCACAGAAATGAAAAACTTTATTTACAAAATATTCACAGATTAATCCTCAGTTATAGCTTATTCAGCATGCAGGACCTCCAGGGTTACCACTATCCCTGAAAAAATCATGTCATGAATGCTTGAAATTTTTAACTTTTACTTGTGTGTTAGAATTTTGGACTGAACATTTAACAGTTCTGGGCAAATGATAAGATGACTCTTAACTTTCCAATTCAGCTTTTTCTCTTTCTCCACCTGCAGCACTGGGAACCTCCTGGGTAATAATGCTCAGCATCTTTGCTGAATCCAGTAAGACTGTTCACTAACTGTGGTTTCCAGCTGCTGCCCAACATACCTGAAAATTTCCTCCAAACACAACATCTTGACCATCATACTTTAAACAGATTAAGACAGAATTAGATTGCCCAGATGCATTACAAAAGACAAATTTACAACCAAGACTAAACTGACTGTTATTAAAATACAGGGAAATTAATGTAAATTAGTATTTTAAGCTTGGTATCTCCTTTAGCCTCCTCCCTTTCTCTCCTCAGAAATATTCAATGACAAGATGGCAAGATAAACAGTAAATGCCACTGTAACTTAATGGGGGCTATGTATCAGTAATGGTCAATATAAGGACAGGAGTTGATTTACTATTACAGGGTATAATTTTAAAAAATATATTTAATTACTACTGTCAGAAACTGTGCTAAAAATAGATCATTGAGTAGCATTTTTTCTACATGACAGATAAATGTAGGAATGTAGCATTCTCAAGGAACTGTTTGTACTAGACACTGTATTTCCTCTCCACCCAGCAGAACTTCCAGAAGAACATCACATGAATTTTGCAAGTATATCAAGGAGATAATAGTCACCACAGGCTGTAAAACTGGAAGATCATAGACATGCAAGTATATGCAGGTGCTACGAGCAAACTACATTTTCTTCCTGCCAAAAAGATCTCTCTAATCTCCAAGCTAGTGGAAATGTTCTCATGGCTCCAATATTTTCCCTGCAGCCACAACAATTTTTAAATACATATGCAGCCATTTGATTTTATCGCCTAGAAGGACAAACTCAGCAAGTGACAGTGTCCATCAGCTCCCTTGAAGGCTACATACATCTTATATACATCTTGCAAATTAGTCTATGTCCTCAGGTTTTCTGTAACTATTTAAATCCTACCACCACTTCTCAAGAAAGAGAATGATGATTTTAGCTATTCAGGCATAATTCTCCCTAAACTGAGTGGCAAGTCCAACAATATGGACAAATTAAATCATTTTAGGTCACTGCTCCACTAGGGCATCTGCACAGAGTTGGTTTAGTTCAGAGAAGTTTGGTGTCAGGAGCTGAGACCACAGTCGCTCACGACCCAAGCAGCTGCTCGGGATGAGATGCCCCATGTGTGCTGGAGCAGGGCTGTCTGACACCACAGCACTCAAGCCAACATGGTTTAATTTAGTCAAAATAATGGTCATGCCTTGTGCACCGAAAAGAATGGCCCTGCTTCTGTGGGGAATGTGTTTGGTGGTATGAACTAAAAAAAGCACTTGTCCCAAACAATGCCAAAGCAGAGGCAAAGCAGCACAGCTCCAGTTCTGACTCTGCTGTTCCACACCTCCTGGCCTGCCTGGGTGGCACTTGGCTTCTCCAGAAAATGCTAAGAACCTACCTCAGAATGATTACTGCCACATCTTCTAGCTAGGAGGTATTCATTGTTTACACATACCTACAGAAACTGTTGTCCCCAACTTGTCATACTCTGGAAGCATTTTTGAGGAAAACAACACAATGGTGGAAGGGAGGCAGCAGCAGAGACACTTCCCAAAGAAGATGTTCACCTGGAATATCTTCCATCTGAGTTTGTCAGTGCTCAAGCCCTCTAACCAGCCACCTCAGCTTCATAGAAATCTTTTCTGGGAACTACACAACAACCAAGTGCCTGCACCTTACCACAACACTTACTCCTTGCTCTAGAATTTAAGCTTTAATTAAAAGTTTCTACACCTTATGCCTGCAAGGAAAATTTATCAAAACAGAAGCAGAACATAAACTTTCAACCTACATATAAAGCTTGAGAAGACAACAGCTCAGAAATTCTGTTTTTCTTCTTAGCACATCACTGAAATGAAATCACAGCATTTCCTAAAGGCAGCTTTGCTGAAAGCACCAGATTTTTAATAAACATTAAAGTGTAGTTTTTCAGGGTTTTTTTGCCACCCTTCCAAAAGCAGCCTACAAGATTTTTGCCTTCAGTCTCACTGTTTTTCCTCAACAATCCCAAAAGAAAACCTATACTTTTTTCGCTATCTAAAGCATATTTAAAAGCAAGATATTGACAGACTACAATAAATTGTACTGAGCAACAGTATAATGGTTTCTTAAGCAGAGCTTTCCAACAGGCAGGTATTGACACATTTTCTTAGGCAAAGTCTCCTTCCTTCCAAAAAAACTTGAGCTGCAATCAAGAATTTCAGGAAATGCTGCAAGATGTTGGGGCTGGACCAGCTCTTGCCTCGTAAGCCTCTGTGTCACAGACACTGGCACAAAACTGCCTCGTGTCCATGTATTCAACACCACAATTAAAAGCTGATCAAATGACTGTTGATGTCCACGGGAATCCATTACCTTCCATGGGATTTGGGCATATGCACCATGAGCTGCACCACACCAAGTATCACCAAAGGAGAAAAGCCTCCACAAAGAACATTCCTGAACAAGATCCAAAGGCAAAGGGCAAACCTCACGCTGCTTGTGGCTCACCTCTACCATGGAGTGCCACCTCAGACTCCAGAACAACAGTCCCAGCCTCCAGGGAACAGCAGACAGGCTTTTCAGTCATGGCACACTGCAGAGGGCACACAGCCCCAGGTTTGTTCCAGGACAAAACCACGGATGCAGCGAGGCAGGGCAGTGACTTCACAAAGCCAAAGTCACTCAAGTAACAGCTTCTCTTTACACAGAGCCCAAAGCTGCCCAGGGAGCTGTCAGCAGCCACAGTCCCTCTCCCCACCCCAGGAATGCTCTCCTGCCCCCTCCCCTGTTCCCTAGCACAGCTCAGAGTGACTCAGCTCAGCTCCCAGGAGGAAAATCAGCCCTGCTGCTCACGCACATGAACTCTATCTGTCCACAATGATACACATGCACTACTGAGAAACCGTAAAAAGGAGAGGAAGAGAAATCCATGGGGACTGGTAGGACAGGAATGGACTGGCACACACAGCCACAGCTATCCTGCATTAAAATGAAGTTACATCCATGCAGGTTTCCAGGCAAAAGGCTGCTATGGGATCTTCCATTGCACATCATTCAGTGCAGTGAGGTGTGCTGTGCTTGCACAAAGTGCCCCAAAACTTTTTCATATTGATTTTACTCCTTACTCTAATGAAAGATATAAAGTTTTTAAACTTTCTTCATACAAAACCCAAATTTTTCTTCTATACTGAGCCAAGAGTACTTACATAGCAATCCTGCTGGTACTGAAGAGTCTTATAGTAAGCAACTCTTTTGCACAGATTGGCTTTTAAAGTCTCTGTGCACCGTCAAAAATCTCTCCAATATCTATAGCTTCCAGTCACTCACCTAATAACTATAAAAGTGCCTTCATGGGACTATATGGTTAAAAGGAGGAAAACAAGGGGGATTCCAGTTTTCCTACCTTAACTGGATGCCAGAGATTTCCCCTTACTCCCATTTCTCTTCCTTCAATCCTGTTCAGTAAGAATGATAGCACCCAGTTGGGGAGAACGGAGCTTCCTTCACCACAGAAATTCTACTTTTGTAAAATGCTTAACGCTGCTGAGTATCCTTGTAACACACAAGTTTCCAGTTCACAGGACAGTGTTCTGCCTCCACAGCAATCAGCTCCCATAGTGGTGCTAAAATGAGGAAAATGGTTCTGCTCTACCTACACACTATGCCAGAAACAAAAAGAAAAATAAACTCCCAAACAATTCAGCAGTCCTCACTCCTTTCACTGTAAATACATTTTCTAATCCAGTATTCCAAATCACACATTCATGGGCTGGTTGTGTGTAGGGCCTGGTAAATCCTGACCCAGTTCAAAATTAACATTTAACTGATAAAAGATCAGTCTATGGAAATGAAAGGCTTGAACAAGTGGGAACATCTTCACTTTTTTGTTAGGCCACTGCTTTGTTGCATATACAGACCTGAACAACTCTGGAACCAAGGGTGGTACAAAGATGGGAATTGAGCTGAAACATGAGGAAGATCTTCCAGCTTCTACCAGCACTTACACAGCTGCCATCAAAGAATGCCTCTCAGCTGAATTTTTTCAAGACACAAAAATAAATTACCCCAAGACACCATTTCTTGGTTTCTTTCTGAAAAAGAGCACACACAAAAATTTTATAAGCCACTTTGTGCAATACAATTTCTAGTATATTGCCAAAGACCCAAATTGCTGAAAAAGCCCATGGCAATGTTGCATGGTAGGGAAATGTTTGTATCTTGAGCTCTACTAATTCTACTGACCAAGACATACTCTTGTAGCCACTGAACTCATCAGGGGATTAAAGAGTTAATAAAAACGTAGGAAACCTCACAATTGCATGAAGCACAATCTGTCACTCAGATATTGGAAATGGACTATGAAGATGCCAGTATAAGTGCATGTACTTATATACAGAGAACACTTTAAACAGTTGACCATGATTTATACATGCTGCAGCTGTCACACACACTATTTCTGACATCCAAAGAGCCTATGCATACTTTCAGTGGAAGAAATTTCTAGTTATTTGCCATTTTGTAGAACTGTAAATCACATAAATGCTCATATTATTACCATGTCCTCTGACAGTTTGCATCAACAGACCATCTTGGAAGAATTACAGTGATGAATTATTGACAGTATCTCATATAGCTGGCAAACATTTATTTGAAATGCTGTGGTACAGAACCTGCCTCTTTCTGGTCCTGAGATTGACCCTAATGTAAACTACAGCATACAACAGATAAAAAATATATAGCCTGGCTCTCAATTTGTGATCTCATTTTCATCATTCGATGGTTCCCATAAAGATTGTTTATTATTGATGTGAAATGCTGGAACCAAAATATCCTGTAGCTGGAAGCTGGAAGTCTCAGTAACTGAGTCAGAGTGACTCTTCTGGCCTTCTCTCAATATGCTTTATTTCTTCTATTGAATAAACAAACAGTCCCATTCTGTAATGACAACATGAGCCAGGATTTTCCCATATTGTTTTGACAGATGTTGTCAGGGACTGATTACAAAAACCTGTACACCTAGACACTGCAGTGATATTCCATAATATAACTGAACTACATGCAGAATAAACTAATGTCATAGGAAGTTGTGTTAATGAAAAGCCTCTGACTATGGAAATTAAACTGCAAAATAATTTTTCCAACTGCAGCAGTTATTTTTGAGGGTACTGGAGATAAAAATATGTTATTTGGTACATTGTACTAATAGGCACAGAAAACAATGACAGATTACCAAAATACCTTAGTGTTTGCTTCACGTACTTTGCAGGGAAAGATCAGGTCCTTTTCCAAAATTCTCAATACTCCAAAGCCCTCAGCCAGAACAGCCAGACCAACCCTGATGCTACTTGGCTCAGTAAATTCAGTCAGAATTTAGTCTATTAATTACGGTTTTGTGCTCTGTGTTTACAGGTAGGTGGAAAATGCATCAAAGCTGGTGGGGATGAACTATATACAATTATTTTAAAGGTTTTTCAGGGATTTATACAGAGGGACATTTGGGAGAAGATGCTGTCTCACTGACCATAGCCATGCATTAGTTTAAAAAAATAAATAAAACCAGATTGAATCCCCACTACAATTACACACAGAACTGTGAAACAGAATGATTTTCTATTACCAGGTGTTAATGTGCCCTTTGTAACTGTTAAAAGGAAACCCAGACACTGCACCATCATGGGTTGTCCTTTTGAATGCTACTTTTCAGGTCTGTAGCCCCACTGGCCCTGACATTTACTTGTTAAATAGGAGACCACAAAGTGACTAGCAAGAGGACAATATTTTTTCAAAGCCCGGGGACACCACAGTCAGGGTATTTGGACAAGCCAGACAGTGTTTTTGCAAACCTGGCTGACTAATAGTCATGGAAATTAAAAACCTTTTGCAAACCTAGTTGACTCCTTAATCTGGAAATGAAAACCCCACAGCTCTGGATGACTGACCAAAGATATAATACATCATTTTGCCCATGCAGGATGAGGCACTACACAATTCATGTGTACAAGTGTATTTCCTCAGTATTTCTCTAGGTTCCACAGAAACAGACCTGCATGTTTGTCTGCAATACACACTGAGAGGAAGGTTGAAAAGAGATAAAAGGGTGTCAACACTACACAGAACATTTTCAACAACTGAATCCTTGTGTGGTTTGTTGGAGGAAGATCCTAACTAGATATGAGCCAAAACTCCAAAAATGTTCTATGATCAAAAGTTTTCACTACTCTCTCTAATAAAATACTTCCTCTGGTTAAAAAAAAAAAAAAAAAAAAAAAAAAAGAGAGAGAGATGTTTCTGATTAGCTGTGGAAATGTAACATTCCACGGCTCTTCTTCTGTAGTTTGTCTTCAGGTGTGTTAAACGAGCCCAAACCTGAGAATTTTGCAATTTTTTTCTTTAAAAATAACGTTAAATAAAACCTACAAATGAAAAATTAAGGTTTAATTCTTCACCAGTGTGAAGAAAATTGGAAATATAATCAACCAATAGTGCAGTTAGCATCCAGAAGGTGAAGTGGCAGGTGGGATTTAGAATATCTCAGTCTTTCCAAGGACACAGGCCTAAGTGACAAGTGACAGACTTTCCTAGGTATCAAGGACAAGACCACAGCCCATTTTTACACTTGCAAAATTTTCCAGAGATTTTCATTACTGTTAGACTGATATGATGGAAATCTCACAGAAGTGAAAGCAATCTTGTCAGTCATGTTTCTTTTCTTAAAACCTTAGCTTTCTTCATACTAAATACACATAAAGAACATTTTTTCAATAAACTCAGCACCACCAATTTGAAAGCAATCCCTGCCTAGGATGGATTAAGAACTGTCTATCATCCTTCTGTGCCCTAAGTAGGGTCAATAAGTCATTCTTGCCATGCACAGTATTATGTAAGAAATTACAAAGGGGCCCTATTTAGATGACCTCCTTTTTTTGTTTCGTATTCTAATTGCCCAGCTAAAAGGAACACGTTGTCCCAGCGGAAACTTTAGGAGCAGCACTGGGCGAGATGCGCATACAGGAGCACTTTACATGTGCACTCTGACCTCTCTTGACACTGCAGATCCTTTTCCAATTTCCAAAAGTTTCCAGGAGGAAGCAAAGGGAGCCAGCCCTGTCTGTGTGATGTCTCAGTGACATTTCTCTGAGATGATAGTTCACTGGGATTTGCACATCTGAAACTCCCTCCAGGGAGCCTTGTGAAAGCTTCAGCCTAACCTACTTTCAGCACTCCGTGGAGTAATTCTGTTCCAAGAGCCAGCAGCCACTGAAGGCAGCAGGAAGATGCAAAGGAATGCAAAGGGACCTCAGCCCTGTAGGACCCAGTGAGGCCTAAAAGCCACTCATAAAAATGAAACATCCCCATGAAGTTATTGAAAATTGAGATCTGATTTAAGGAAAAAGGCAGATTTTTGGGGGGACAGTAGTATTGAACTAACACAAAACCAAAAAGCAATTATACCTTCAGATGAGAATCAAGCAAAATTTACTAAAAAAAACCAAACCAAAACAAAACAAAACAAAAAAAAAACAAATTAAAAAACCCACATTCACCCTCCAATTTCTTTGAAATCAGTTATGCTTCCAGTTAAAAAAAAGGTGTCATTGTGAGAGATACGTGATGACACTTATAATATTTCTATCTATAGGATTGGAAAACCAGAGTCAGGCTAAGTCTAGTTTGCTCTGTTACCTGAATTCCAGACCTGAAAGAGCTATGGCAGAGGAGGGGGTTCTCCCAACACATTCATGGACCCCCACACTGAACTTTTAATGATGCCCTGCAGACAGCACAAGTTGTGTGTATTTTCACCTCTCTTATTTTTTCCCTTGTCTCATGCCACAGAGTCCTGAGGACTCTCTAATATATTAGTTTTTAAAGGCATCATCTTTTCATGCCTCCTGAATCCAATTTAAACTTCAAACTTTATTTGATTGAAGGGGGATGATACCTAGGATCTCAATGAAAAAATGAAGACTGTTAAATCCATCAGCGAGTAATTCATTTTTCCCATGAAATGAACACCATTAGGAAATCGTGAAATGAAACAGATGCCCAAAACCCAAAACAGGTAGGCATCATCTTTAAGTTAAATACATTCATTTGGTGACTATTCTGGTCACCTTCAGTGATTATTACTTCCTGCATGCAAGAAGAGCAATGTAAAGCAGAACCAGAGGGTGAAGGCAAGATGCCAAGGAAGCAAAGTAAATAAAAAAGACAGGAGAATTTCAGCTCTAGTGACAAAGGATGTAGCAGAGGATTGTATTACCATCTTCTCAGTGGGTTTTGTACAAACGAGGACTGGCAAGGGTGAGGTATTCTTGTAGCAGATACACACAGCCTGGGCCACAAGCACTTTTCCCAGAGTTTGGCTGCAGGAGTGCTGATTCCAACCCAGTTTTGCTACTGTCAGACCCTCCAGCCCCTTCACATAACGCAGCACAGTTTATTTTACACAGTGAGCCAAACTGCACCTCTCCTTCTCCCTCCCACACCTGCCAAACCATGTGAGAGGAATACTCCCAAATATTCCCTTCCACTACACTGTAACTGATAGGGCTGACCATGGAAAAGCAAAAAAGTGCTGTGGCCACAATAACTGCAATCTAGTTGTTGCAAACAAGAAATATTTGTAACTCTTCAAGGCTGTCATTGATTCTAGAAAATAATTCTAGAAAAAGTTTTGCTTAGTTTAATCTACACGGTTGATGATCCTTCCAGTACAATTTTCTGTACTTCATACACGGAGCTCTACAGATTTATTTCACATCTGTATTATGTTATTCATATAAATTTGTCATTTGAAATTATTTTAGGCATAATGTTTACGGAATTATTTCAGTAAGAAAGCTTATTGCAGAGAGATTCCAGTTTGACTGCTGAAACCACTTGGTCTAATCATTTATGGGAGTAAATAAATGTTATGAGACTTCATGGAGGAACTATTATCCAAATTACTGAACAACAACAGAAAAGCCTTTATTATGTTCCAGGAATGCATTTCTGGCAGAGAAAATAACATTTGTATACAATGTCTTTTTATAGATTAGACAGGAGAAAAATGCCTGCATTGATGTACTGCAAACTGCAGAGATTTTTTTCTTTCCTGAAGAATTACAAGTGACATCAGTTTTCAAAATGTCTGAGAAGAGAACACACTTTGTTAAAAGAATTCCAGCTTTTTTATTCTGTTAAATTGTGTACTGAGACAAACTTTCCCATTGTTCATTGTTTGCCAGGTCGTGGCTCTGGTGTAAAGAAAAAGTGCTTCAAGCTCTCAAATATTCCTCCTGAATAATTATTTTATTGTTTTCTCTTGAGCAAAGCGGCAAAATGATCTGACTGAGATCTGTAACACCACTTGCCAGGCACTTGAAGCCTTTGCCTCCAGTGCATAAAATAAAACAGTGAGGTCTCAGCGGACCGTTCTCAGGATAGTTATTCCTGGATCACGTTTGTTCAAGCAATCCTCTTCAATGGTAAAATATGTTGTATAAAAAACTAAGCAGTAATCACGGGAGTTCTGCAGAGGCAAACAGGTTTTCCTCAGAGAGCAGAGAGTGTAGAGGAGAAAAAGAAAACATCCAAGGTGTTGGGATTTTTATAGTAAATCTCTAGAGAATTCTACTTGTTCTTCTTTTCATCACTCTATAACTGGCAGAATTTTGGGACATACTACTGAAGCTCTCTGATCCATCAAACAAATCTTTGCTCTGAAATAAACCTGAACTTCTTTCCAGGTTTGTTGATTCTGACTGTCAAAATATTGGTGCTGGAAGCAGCAGGAGCAGCAGCCAGGCTGGAATGAATGAAATGCCCTGAGGAGTAGGACATTACCCAAGCACCTGCAGTACCACCATGGGAGTTCTTGTGTGTCCAGCACCTGCAGCATGAAGCTTCATCCTCTTGGTATTAACAAAGCCCAAATGAAGCTGCACCTAAATTCCAATGTCTTAAATCACAACAAAGTACAAGTTAGTCTCTAAAGCCCTCTCAAGATGTCACATGAGAATATTCTTGGATGACACCAGCTCTCACAGCTGCACTGAGGCTCAGTTAGTAAGTTCAACAAATCCCATATCAGAATCCATTCCAGTGATAAAAAATATAAGTATTTACTCATGTTTGCTCTGCTCTCTGCTCACTACCTCCTCTTTTTTTTTTTTTTTTTTTTTTTTTTTCTTGTGTATGAAGGAAATAGCTTTGTAGAGCAAAAAATCCCTCCAATTAAGTGTGTTGGCATAGAGATCAGCCTGCTGCCTTGCAGTAAATCAACAGCTTTACCATTAGAGGAAAGAGAAAATGTCTTTGATCACAGCACAACCTATGTGGAACTCTTAGTGATCAATGAAAGAAGCACCTCATTACAGATCCTCCATCGAGGAGAAGTTAGCTCAGAAGATGAGATAGAAGGCAATCTCAAAAAGCCGATACAAACTTCGGAGTAACAAATTGGATCCTGAAGAAATTGTAGTGCATGGCTTATGTTGCTAGAAAAGACCTTGCTAGAAGAACCCACATCTTGATTCAAACACGGTCTTTGTGTTGCACAACAAAGCCAGGACATTCCCCAGAGAAGCCTCTGTCCTCCTCAGTCTATCTCCTTTAAATGAACAAAGAATCCATTTAAAGATATTTCATTTCAAGATTATTCCCTTTTGGCTCTCCACCACAGCCTTCTGAGGGGACCAGCAGCAGTACAGGGGCCTTGCTTTCTGCCCTCATAAAGCTCCCTTGTTGAGAGGCAGTCCATAAAGTGTCCTTTCAGTTCTTACTGTCAATAGTGATACATCACATTTGTATCATGCACCTCAGGCCAGGCAGTCACAAAGCCCTTTACCAGACCTCAGTTCATAGAAGAGCTGTAAATGCACATCCCACCCATGCACGTGCATCCCCTCAGCACATCCCCTGTTACCTGCACAGCCCAGGTGATCCCTCAAACCTCCCAGCTGAGCACTTACTCAGCTCAGCTGGATTTAGATTGCAAAAGAAAGCAAGATTAGTGCATTATTCTCTGCAGGATTTTGTAAATCATGAAATTTTGTACTCAAGTATTCCTCATAACATGTATCCCTATGCTACAAGACTGCATAACAATTCCTGCACTTATGTTAAATAATTCAGGCCAAATATATGTTACAATATTAAAAGTAAATTGTTAGCAACAAAAATGGCAAGGAAGAAAAAAAAATCATCCCTGTCTTTCTCCACAGGAGAATCTGGGAGTTATAAAATATTTTTTGAAAATTTACCCGCACTAACAAGCAAAGCAATAGTTGTTCCTTGTACTTCGTGATGTCAGAGATTGCTGCCGAAGGTAAAACTGTTGCTCTGGATGTGAACATGGTTCCAAGAATGCATTTTGTCCCCCATATAATTTTTTGCAGGGGGTCAGTTTCATTTTTGAGCTGTACACAGCCTTTCACAGAAAAAAGGCCATTTCACAGTCTTTCCATAAAAAAAAAGAAGAATACTACAAGTAGAGGCACTATTTGGATTGTGTCTCTGCATACATCCCCTATGGGCTCAGAGGGGTGGAAAGAGTAGGAACTACACAGCTACTGTTATTTTCCCTGGAAGAGTGATTTGGAAAGAATAAAGAATTGGCTTTTCCTTTAGGACCAGTCACAAAACAGAACCAGTGTGGGTGAGAGGCTGGAAAACAGAAGTAAATTACTTTTCTTCCAACAAATGAAAGAAATAAAGGCAATTCCTTCCTTGGAGCAATCACATTTATAAAAATTGGTGTCTAGAGACACAGTCTGACCCTTCAGGAACAGAGCTCACAGTAATGAGGCCGGCTGCCTTTCCAGGCAAAGTTCTCCTGGGTTGATGTGACAAAGACAACATTCACATGGGCTACCACAGAAGAAATCATATAAAAATTAATCTGAGTTCCTGCTTCATGGTTCTCACCACAGAAGACAGCAAGGGGACAACTCCTTGACTTTGGACAGGAAAATAACTTTGGTCCTGCAGGCAGGGTATATGGCTGGAACAATAATTTCATTAAGGCCCAGGATCCATTTTGTGAACCACAGCTACCTGCACTGATCATCAAGGCCTTAAAATCTCATTTAAGCGTGATGTCCTCATTTATCAACTCTAGTTACCACAAGATTAACGTTTTGGACTACTGCCCTGGACTGCCCAATTTTGGAAAACTAAAACTTCACCATGTGCATGATGATTTTACTGCTTAGGTGAGAGGCTGGAGAGCTGCCTGTTGTGCCACCAACTGTGTCAGCAGCTGTAAGAAGGTTAATGTCAGTTTATCCACAGGCTCTAGACAGTCAGTGTGAGGCTTGAAATCATCCCTTTAAAGACTGTAAAGAGAGAGATTCACCACGGTAAAGAAGTTCTGCAGAGAAAGGGCTGCCTCAGCTCTTACAAGCTCCCAGATTTGAAGGACAACCTGAATCAGTGCAGCCAGTCCCATAACTTGGGTAATTCAAGGATAGCTGTAAATTTATGCTTCAACATTGACTATCGATCATTTTTCTTTGATTAGTCAATGACTGTTGATCGTTTCAGTTATCCTTATGCCATAAAACTGTAGCACAAGGAAAAAGGAAGTTTACCAGAGAACTGGCTCCACAAATACTTACAGGTACTGATAGAGCCCTGCCAGCAACACATCTCCTGCCCTATACTCACATTTGTCCTGCTTACCTTCTACTATTTCCTACTGGAAATCATTCCTAGCAAAATTATACTCAGCATGATATACACATCTGGTATACATTACTCTTTTGTTTAAGTTTCCCACTGGCCGTGTGAAAGGGTGTAACTATTTATATCACTTTAGTATTTCTTCTCTTCCTCCATTCATTTATTATACAACTTCTATGTTTGGCAATAATTATCTGTCCTCAAAACAGCTTGTTCCCCAGCTTTCCTACATGTGATCCATGGGAAATCAATAACTAACAAAAAAAAAATAGAGAAATTATTTTTTAAAAATCCTGTAAACGTCAAAATCCCAGAACTGCTTCCCAGCAGGTTTTATTTTACAATAGCAAACATGCCCAAAGGGCAGGAGCAATCTATGGTGTGGCTTTATGATACCACCAGCAAGGGACATAAAATGTTCTTCGGTTGTACTTTTCACATAAATTACCAGTAAGAGGAGAATGAGGCAAGAATTGGTCACCTCACTGAAGAACAAAGTTCACTATTTCATGAAGGTAAAGAAGCATGAGAGCTGTTCTAGATGTTTTCAGCAATCTATAAAGACAGTGCAGTAGATGCACTTCCTTTCAGTTCACAGGTCACAAGATTATGAGCAAACTGCCACACACCACTTCAATGTCAATGATAAATTCTAATTTGTAATTAGCATCAGTGATTTTCACTTTTAATCTGGAAAACAACCACTATCTTTATGGCTTTTAAAGGTTTTTTTTTTTTCCAAGTTGTTCTGGTGTTTGGCAAATACCTATAAAGACCATTAGATCATTGTCCACTGAGAGGTAAAATGCTGGCATTCAATCCCATTACACTACTGCCTCACATGTGAGGATGGACCAAGAGTGCTGAAGTGATAATGAGTTTAGGAAAGAACTTGAAAGATGCACTAAAAGTATTTCAGGCAAACACACTCTTCCCACAGTCTCCTACTGCAAACAGCTTATTTCTCTCCCTGTGCCAGGAGGGTTGTGGAGCTCAGGACCAGCTCCAGTGACAATGATGGAGGACAGAGCAGAGGTAGAGAAACATAGGTCATGCAGCTCCTGTCACAGAAAGCAGTGCCAAACCTCGAAGTTACCAGGGCTGACACAAGGGAACACCTTCCTTAGGCCAATACCTTCCTTTGTGCTTTACCATACATGAGGCATCATCAAGGATTAAGATGCAGCAGAGGCCTTCATCCTCACAACTGTTGGAGAATAACATGTACTTAGGGAAAAAATCTCCTTTCTGCCCAGGTAGAAGGAATTTTGCTACTAGCTAGGCTTCAAGTTGGGTCAAACTTTCATCTTTATCCACTAATTAGCTTGATATCTCTCCACTGCTGTACCACTTTCCTTAAATATAGGGCCAGGCTCTGTCCTCCAGAATTCTTGACAGTACCAGAAAAATCTTACATGAATGAATAGTAATTCCTACCTAAAATTAATAGATGTTTTAATGTAGGAACCAAAGGGCACTTCACTGTTCAGGAAACCAGCAGAACAGCCATTCCCCAGTCCTATGGGCAGTATAACAAGTGCAGGATCCATGTGAGGCTTTTAATGAAGGAGGGTATATATTCAGATACCCAAAAATTTCAGAGTTTGACCTGCCAAAGGCATGAAGGAGTAGTGGCTTTTACTGTAGCAGAATCACTGAGTAATACCACCCAGGGGAAAACTCCAGGCAAGTTCTCATCTGCTTGCCATTATAAATTATGTCGACCCTTCAGTAGGACTTATGTAATTTTCCCTGTGGAGACACACCGAAGTTGTACAACTTTTCAGCAAGTCATTCTGGGGAAAAGCCCGATAGAAACCTGCCTGTATTTTGGCAGAATCTAAGGGCTAATAACCAAGGAAATAATCCAGAAAGCCAGCTTTCCAAAGGATATTTAGCCTTGGGGACACCTAAAAAAAATTATAAGTGCTCCCAAAGTGTTTCATGCACACCTGTGCTGAAGTGCAGGGCAGTTTGGAAGGTTTTTCACACAGCTCCACCTAAGCTCCCCCAAGCTCCAGAGCCCAGGCAGCAGTGTCTGCAGGCCAGTGAGCTCCCTGAAGAGACACCCGATCCCTGATTCATTGTGCAGCAAAGGAGCCTCTAATTTGCAAACATCCAAACTCCAGCCCACTGCTGGTACAATGAGATCAAGAAGGAATACACAGGGCTAATGCATCCTCTGCACCTGTTTAACCACTTTATAAGCACATCTCTCATTTTCTTTCAGGTAACTGATATATCACATATATCACATGAACCACTGGGCATAGGGGATACATCCATCATTGCACATATGCATAAAGGAAAAGTAAATGACATGAAAAATGTTAGTATGCAGGAGGACCTAGATTCATCTTTTGATTTATACTGAGTCAAACCTGTTTAAGACAGAGGCTTATTTTGAAACAAGTTTTGTTAGCTCTGAGATTCCATTAGAAAAAGAAAACCATAAGCTGGCTTTTCAGTGAGTCTACATTTAGTCATCATCTTCCTCATTTTGCAGCTTTAGAAAGGGGTTTTGTTTTCTGTAATATAAATTACTTATGTTGCACTGTTTGTCCGTAGATCTCAAAACCAATAAAAAAATATGTCCTACAATCCATTAACTGTTGTTTGCACTCTCCTCTACCCTTACTGCTGTGGGGCTTGAATCAAACCCTTAATGCTGCTATAGGCCAGGTGCTGCTAAAATTTATTTTATGTATACTGTGTATTTTATAAAAACACAGATTTATTTATTTCCATCACACCTACTGCTATTAACACTGACCCTAATTTTGCAACAGTGACTGGGGATCAGTTGGACTTACTCAAACAAAGTAGTTTCACTCTATTCAACAAGTTGCCCTCTGTAATGATTGTCAGTCAGTAGGGGTATTTCAAAAAGAAAACCAACCTTTTATCTCGGAGATTTTTCATGTTCATTCTCTTGAATACTTCAGGATTAATTGCATTACAGTTATTTTCAAAGTATATGTGTACTTGACTTTATGTTTCATGACAAATATCTTTAAAATTTGATTTTATAATTGAATCGACATTTATTTTGGCAATAAGCTTATTTCTTATGAGCCTGTCTTCAGGACATGCTCTGTGCTATTTTCACAATAACAATTAATAAGGCACATTTAACTGAACCCCTACTGCTGCAATGTGACCTGTAGCTAGAAACTTTGCAGGAGTCTTTCCTCACAGTTAACAAAACTGAAGTCAAAATGGACTGAGTGACTAGGATATACTAGAAGAGGAATCAATCAGTAATTTTAAATTATTTCCTATGAATTTTGTGTGGTAAGATACAACACAGGCAGAAACCAATACTTCTTAGTTTTGGAAAACATTTTTTTCCTATTACATTTGCTACTTCCTGATTCAATTAAGAAAAACCTGAGATAACATAGGAAACACTTTTGATTCACCTGATTTCAATGATTTGTTTTGTATCAAAAGGCTAAAGACAGTACCCTCCAATAAAAAAAAAAACCTCTCTGAACTGCCTATAAAAATTTTGTTTCCATTTTTAAAATCAGTACAACGATCTACTGAACAGGTTAAGATTAAATTTTACTAAGGCATAGTAGAGGCAGAAAATTGGAAATCTCACTTCTAGGCAGATGCAGACATGAGCATAAAATGTCTGGAAAGTGCCAACATTCAAACACAGATTTGAATTTAAAAGTCTGTAAGGTTTCTGCATTTACAGGACACATTATCCACAGCGGCTGCACACAGCAACTTCCTGGGCAAAGTCTTTCACCTATTTACATGGTCTGTTCTATCAGCCAAGCTTTTTCTCAAAACATGAGGTTAAATCAAAAGTGTTAATGGCATCTTTCAGTGCTACTAGCTGTAAACCTCTTTTATAATAACATTTAAAGAATTAAACAAAAAAAAATCTGTCCTTACTTACAAGGCAAAGCAGAAAAGGAAGGTCATTCATTACACCCCATTCACTATTTTCTGTTTCATTCTGTAAATATTATAGTGCTACTGAGAAAAAAATATAATGTCTGAGGTTCTCAGATCTTCCTTCAGAGTTTCAATCACTGGCTTCCCAAGAAGAGGTTTAACAAATACCACACTGTTCTGTCAATATTTGTATGCAGCACCACATAGGGCAAGCTGCCAAACTTGCATGGTTTAAAGAGCCAAGGGTGGAAAACTGACACCCTAACAAACACACTCCCAGCTTTGTCTCTTTTAAGGTGGTGGTAAAAGTGTCATCTTTGCCTCGGACTGAAGTTTTGGAAGGCTCTTTTGTTTGCTTCCTCTACTTCCCCAGAAATGCACTATTTAATAATCACTGTTCACTAAACTTCAGGGATTTGTTTCATGCTCAAACATTTCTTATGCAATTATAAGCCTTTTGCTCTCCACCAGCTGCACTTTAAATGTATTTTAATTGGCTGGAATTTAGAAGGAATCCATTTGGCAGTCATTTACATTTGAAGCACGCCCCTAGCAGCTGAAACGGACCCCAGAAGCAGCCCGATTACTTCATCAAAAGAAACTGCTTGAATACCCTCAACTCCTACATAACTAGAGGGAACTCTATTATATAGGTGTGGTGATGTAATTAATAATTCTCTGCTATGCTTTTGCTTATACTGGGACTAGAACAGATTATCAACCAATGCAGTTAGGGAGTGATCTCAGGTTTACAGCACTCAGCATTAGTTTTCAAACATCCCTGTCTTTCCAGAGGGGCCTTTCTTGTGCTGTTTCTCTATCTGATGTAGCAGCACTGTGGCCCTAACACTGGTATTATTGTTTCTATGCTTGCAGCACAGCAAGAATGTCACCAGCTGGATTTTTGTGTATAATATTAGTTTAAAAGCTTCTAATGTGCTAGTTATTCATGGATCAAAGTATAAGCTAAGTTTAGGACATTACATTAGGAATGGCTCAGTTTTCCATTTCTCTTTATTTTTGGGCTCGTAATGTGTATTGCAAGCCAACTTTGCAGACCTTGATTTAATGTAGTACGTTCACCCTGGCCTGCAGTTTGTAATGCAGAGGTTTAAGAGTTGACAGCAGTAGGGAGAGCTACCAACAGCTGTGGAGAAAAAAAGAATGAGAAGACATTAAGGAGAGAAGCACAAGAATTCCCACTGTAAAATGCAGCATTTAGGATGAATGTAGTGACATTAACAGGTCAGATTTAAAAACAGGGAGACATTCCAAGTGGTGCTGATTGAAAGCGTGGTATCTGAAAAACCCAGAGCTCTGCAATCCATGAAAGCTCCTGTGAAATTGTAACTGCTTGAGAGTTCACTTATCATCAGTGTGCCATGGAGGATGAAGGAGCAAAAGAAAAGGGATTATTCTCTAGCTGAAGTACAATGAGAACTGTTTTCTGCATTTAAAAGGTGAATAGTTCTTGAAGTGAAGTTATGACAATACTTGCCGCCTACAGAGAAAAGCAGCATTTCAAGTGCATTGTATGAAAAGGAGAAGGATTAATGCCACAGACAGAGACCATTACACCGTAGAAGAACTGACTATTTTAATAATTTGGCTCCATCCGACTCTGGAAATTTCCATAGTTAACTGGCTTATATTCCTAAGAAGTGGAAACCCTCAATATACTGAGTTCTTAAGGGAACTTACTGGACAGAATACTTTAAAAAGTCCTAAAAACATGCAGAAATTGCCAAAGCAGATGATAAAACATGATGCCAAATAATTTGTTATATTTCAACCATCTTATGATACTTCACTGAGTGAGGGCCAAGCAGCTCTCCAGACTCTATTTGCATTATCACAGTAATCCAGTGTACCATGCTCACCTAATGCATTTCATCCTCAGATATATTCATGACATACAGAAATATTCTTGCTTTCCTCCTTTTGAAGGCACAATGCCTATGACCAACCTGTGACAGGACCCCAGCTCCTCCATGCTTTCCTCAATTTATAATTGTCCCATGTAGAGACATTTGTGGCCACAACCCAGATCAGAGCTGACTCAAGTTAACAGCTGAAAAGCACAAGGAAGCATCTTAGATCTCTGAAAGCCAAAGGAAACAGAAGTGGGGCTTAAATCCAGAATTCTTTCACCCTCATCCAAGCAGAAAAAGATTAGAGAGCCGGATACCTTTTTCTCATCTATAGCCTACCAAAACAGATGACAAAACTCCAACTTGAGTTCAAAAGGTGACACAGACAGAAGAAGAGTTGCAGAACTATCTGTGACCTCAGCTTTAAATGAAAAGAAAATCCTATATCATTACAAGCAAACAAAATACATCATATTTGAATCCTTACTCGTGCATCATTGAAAACTTCAGCTTTGCCTACATGATTTTATATGTTTGTTTAAAAAACATAGAATCTTCTTGATAGAAGGAGTAGAATGAAAATATCCAGGGGAGTATCAATAAGAACAGTGTGATGGATGAAGAGGAGTTCTAGACAGGGAGGCAAATGACAACAGCCAGCTCCTGTCCTCCTGCTTCTGCTGAGGGGCAAGCAGAAAACTTGGGAAGAGAAAGGTCAGCACGCTATTCATGCTGTCACTCTGGGAATCCCCTGCGTTGTCAGGGACTGCGTAGTGACAGCCATGAAGCCCTGATGTGTCCTTGACTCTTACAGGACACTGAAGACAATTGGCCATTATTTAGCTTCAATATCTATCTTCACCATTATTTAAATGTGAGACACTGGCAAGTGTTTCCAAAGAAACAGTACTGGTGTGATTTTCTAAAGAGGGAGACTGATTTATTTTCAAGTCTTATCTGAGATTCGAGTCACAGCAACAATAAGCCTCAGAAAAGCTGTACACTAAACTAATTTTCTGGTAGCAGCTCTGCAAGAAAACTTGGATTGACAAAATTACGCATAAGAAACGTTTACTATTAGGACAGTTAATAGCCCTAAACACAGGGAAAAGGAAAAGCGTTTCTTTCAAATTTCAGAAACTATTAAAAACATAAGACAGAGAGAGAAATATGGTTGCTATAAAAAAAAAAAGACAATAAATCCTTCAAATGCAGAAGTATCACAGTAAAGAATTCTCTCACCATGCCTAATGGCAATTCTTTGCTGCTTTCCTTCCCTAACTGCTCTTGGCATTCAACTGGACAAGAGGGATAAAAAACCACATCGCAGTCACAGACACAAGCAAAAGTGAACTGTTGCAAAGGAGACACCCCACAGTGAATGAAAAGCTGGTGTGCTCTTATGCAAATTCTATGCATCAGTGAACCAGACTCCAGTCTAACAGAACAACCTTCAGGAGATATATAAGGCTATTAACGTAACTGATACCTGGCTGAAAATGAAGGAGGGGAGGGGGAAGAGAAGACAAGCATGTAGCGTTTATTAAAAAAGCAGCCCAGCAGAGTCCTAGTGAAACATATGAGAAATGACAAAAATGATGTCTCTGAAGAGGACTCTAGGAATAATATGTCACCCAGCCTGTGTGCCAGAAACCAGGAAGTGGAAGGATTAAAATGAAGATTATTGTAAGCGTTTGAAAACTAGGTGAGAACACTGGCCACTCAATTATTTTTCTTTAATTCAGAGACTGCCCATGTGAGACACTCTGAAGGCAAGTAATTGGATGAGCAGCCCCACCCTAGTCTGAACTGAATTAGGCAGGCAGAATGAAAGCAGACAATAAATTGCAGCCTTTTAGCTCACAAGGTGGGATTATCTCTGTACATTTTACATCATTTTCTGCCTCTCTATCTGCCTTCTGTACACTTCAAGATTTCCAAATCTGCACAGACAAGTGTGGGATAACAGCAGAGTTAAGCTCCACTGACCTGTGATACTTTCCTAAGTATCACACAAAAGATGTCACAGCACATGAACAACTCTCTCCATGCTGTGGTGTATGGAAAGGGATGTATATTTATTACAATACATTTCTTTCTCTGATCTTCTTTTATAATCTGGTTCTGCATCCCTTGCTCTTTTCCTTCAAGGAATTACATCCAATTCAGCCCTAGTACACATAGGTTGTATCTTCATGAAGACTGTATAAAACCTCTGAAACTCACAGCATGGCTGCCAGGTCCCTGGCAAGATCATACTCCACTGCCCCACTCCTGCTGCACTGCACTGCTTATCCATGCTGACATATCCCCAGTGGAAACAGGGCTTAACAAAACCATAACCAGGTATGAATGTGTCCTATACCTCTGAATAGCAAAGGCCTGGTAAACAAAAGAATTTATACACAAGTTATTTTATTCTTTTTGGATGGCGGTGACCTGCTTACAAGACCTTGATGCTGTGCAGTAGTAGAATGGGTGAGGAAGGCATTCACCCATTTCTGTGCATTAACACTTCATCTTCTTGAGAGCAACGGCAAGGAGCTTGGAGATGTTAGCAACCAACCCCCTCCCTTGCAGTAAGCAGTACTCTGAGAAATGCTTCCATGTCATCAATCTGCTGGGAGTTCAAATGTCATGTGTCTGGGACTCCTTTGAAGGGACAAAATCTCTGATATTGGAACTGGAACACAGGGCATGGTAGGGAATACCAGGAGCTGAGAGGACAGACTCCCTTTGATAGATCAGTTCCCTAAAGATAAGCTGCATGCATTGTTGGTCTGTTATCAGCTACACACACTCCTGAGATAAGGTATTTCCAGCACTATTACATTCTTCTAAGTAGGCCTCAGTGCTAAATATGGAAAAAAAATTCAAAAAATAACAATTAGTTTGTGTCCAAGGTTAAATCCATACTATCAGCAAAATTGGCTGGGTATAAAGTCATATTATTCAGCCTGAGGATAAATTTGGAAGGTTATCATGGTATTCATGTCCCTGGGCTTCTTACCACAACTTCTCAAATTTCCCCCTCAAAATACTATGACTTTCTTGTTGCCTCATTTCACTTGAAAAGGGAAAAGATATTTAAAATATGATTTTGAATTTAGAATTCATGGAATCATATGCTTTGCAAATCACTGCAGTCAGAGAAGGCAGTGATCTGTTCATGAGGAGGAGAATAAGACCAAACCTGGTTGATAAAAAAATCTCAAGACTTTTGCACGGGCATGGCCTCAGAGTTCAAGTTTTCAAGGCAGAAGACACCAAAGGCTGTGGGATAATGCAACCTACAAACAGGTCTGGACAACATAACTGACTGGAGGGCAAAAGTAAACAGAGGTGGAGCAAAAACAATCCAAATTATGCATCCTGCGTGGATGCACATTCACCTTCAGGGGAGTCAGTCTGCTGCCCTGGAGATGTGTCATCTTCAAGTGAATAATATTTACTTTGATGCATAAAGACAAATGCCATTTTCAGTTGCTGCAAGCTGGTTTACCTTTTAACCAAGTAGATTCACATGTCAAGCTGTGACAACTTGAAAAGTAATATAACAGAACTATAGCAAAACGATATCTTTAGAAAAGGTATCAATGTATCACTCTTTCCTTGTAGAAAACATAAAGCATACAATTGTAAATATTTAAAATACTTAAAACATCTACTGCTATTCTAGATTTTTCACTGAGGATTAAGTTATTTACAAAAGTTGGGAAAGTCACAGGGATGTCCATGATTGTTCATTCTTATTATTTTATCAGCTTAAATTTCTATTAAGTTAACAATTAGGTTGAGGAAGACTAATGGCACAGAATGTCAAGGACCTCTACAAAACTGAATGTTTTCTTAATGCACATTTCTAGTAATCTCTTCCTCATAAGCACTCACAGCTTGTAACAAAATAATGCCTGAAAGTTCATTTCAAGGACAATACTTTCTATAAATATCAGAAGTTATGACATTCTCATTAGCTTAATTAGGATAAGACAACCTGAAAAGAGCAGGTGGTTTTTAATTAAACTATGTCTTGGAACAGCATAGAATGGTAATGTACAGCATGACCAGTGACACTGGTAAAATACTAATTTCTGTGAAATAAGGTTCTGATCCAGGACACCAGCCATACCAGCAGATCATCAGGGCTGGACCACCAGTGCTGGAGAATTTCTATATGAACACAGAATTCTAATATTTTCCCCTAATGGAAAAAAGTTCCATATCGAACTTTAATCACCACTTAGCAATTATTATAACAATGCATATATTAATAAGCTTGTTTCAAACATTCATTTAATAACAGCAATTGGAATTTTATACAGTATTAGAGGATTCAGCATCGAAAGCTTCCCAGAAGGCAGTGATATAGTAAATGACATGTTCTCATGATGCTTTTAGGTACTGTATAGATGGGACGTAATTAAAGTAAGACCTAATTAAAGCTTTTCTTCTCCAGAGACAGACAGGTAAAACATAACTTACTGTATTCTCGAGCACAAAAGAGTCTAAAATTGTCCTCAGGATTACACAACTGTCGATTCTCAGTACAGCAAATGAGAAATACAGTGACAGTTAGGAATTAGTGTTGTTTCTACCTATTCCCATTTCGATCTGAATTAATTTCTAACCCCTTGAAACAAAGCAGTCAGGGTCTATTCTGCTTAGTATAGAAAACTTGTGTTTTGTAGCTTACTGCTGAAAGATTGTATGAGTGATTCTGCTCATGCTAAACAGAACTGCTTTCAGTGGTGCACCACAAAAATCCACCTGCATGGAATCCACCAGCCACTTCAAAGTGTGTTCTTGGGCAAGTTACATAACTCTTGGTTAAAACCTGGTTTTCTTTGTGGCAGTACTCACCACTTACTGTCTGTAGGTAGAGAAAACAATGCATCCAAGAAGCCACATCAGTGAGCCCTATAAAAAGTGGTGGTCGCTTTATGTCTGGTGTGAGATCTCTGAGATTATGGCTGGCCTCAGTGCCCAGTGTGATGCATTGGGAGAGACAAAGAAAAAAGAAAAAGAAAACAAACAAACCTGCAGCACGTGCTGAAGTCAGGACTCTACATGAAGCCACACACTGAACTTGCTCCTCTTGAACCCAAGGCACTGATTCAGGGTTTTCTAGAGCTCTTTCTGCCTACTCTTATTCTAATTTGTGCCTTGATCTCTCAAGTCTGTTTGGCAATAAAAGTGCTCTGAAAGTCTTACACAGAAAGCTCCCAGAGGAAACAACCTCCTCCTCTGTGTCTTCCAAAGAGCAGCTAAAGTGTACTAAGGAAAGGTGCCACCCATCAGGATTTTCTATACCTGCACAGAGCCAGCAGCAAACTCCCACCCCAACTATGGGGGTCCTACTACAGAGAGCCCCACAATCAGCTGGGGTGAACTGGATGTCTCTGCTGTCCACCCCTTCCACTGTAGGTGGGCAAGGGAAGGGCGGTCTGCCTGCTCAGAGCCCTCAACAGGTAAAACTGTCCATGAGCCAAGGGTTTGGTCAAGGGAATATGACCAAGAAGGGGCTACACTAATATTGAGAGCTGATTATTTTACATCTCCTTAAGGGCTGTAATAAAATTATTGCCTTGGCTAAAGGGCCTAAGACACGGTGAAAAACTTCTTTTGAAAGTTAGTTGGTCTTGTGTTAAAACATGGGCTGAGATAGTGGAGTTACGGGCGGCCTTAGGCTTGGCTGACCAGCTCTGAATGGCTGTACCAGGTGTTGCACAAGTGCCAGTGACTGGATCTCTGTGCAGAGGATTTGTGTCCTCAGCAGTCACCATGCAGCAGTTGGTTTGGGTTCCAGCATGATGCAGAAGGAAAATCCAGCTCATAAAGGTAAAGCCAGGCCAAGAATCACAGTCATGAGGTGGAAATGAGAGAACATTTGCCACATTTTAACTTGAGAAACATCATTCTTTTAGAAATCTATTCTAGATACACTGCTACACTAAATTTTCCTGAGCATAGGTGATTTTTAGCAGAATTTTCTTTGTTTATAGAAACATGGGAAAGAGAGTGGGCCAAAGAGTTGCAGCATGAATAGTAAGCAGATCCAAATGTTATTAGGTCACAAAACTACAGCAGGTCACAGAGCTCTGTAAGATCTTCCAGTTGCTTCACTTTTCCTCCAAAAGCCACTGAAGCTCTTTGAGCACAGCAGAGAATGATAAGGCCAGTTCTCCTGCACTAAATAATTGTGGTTGAATTCTGAACAAACAGACCTCTGTAGGATAGCACTATTTACAATTAGTCATATTAGTGAGCATGAGCATATATAAACACTCCAACCAGAACAAGAGCATTTTGGTCAGTGAACCAGCAAACAACAGGAAGAAAAAGGCAAAATCACTGCCGATAAAAGAATGAGAATAAAACAGCCAGTCTGGGAAGAAGCAATAACTTTGACATTTCAATTTATCTGACCAGAAATTCAGGCTTAAGGTATTTTTTCCTTCTTCACATTACTCCTCCATTTTCTGAGGCCCTTAGGTGCTATAGTGTGGGCAGCTGAATTTGCTCTTCTGTTTCTATTTCCAGAATAACAGTAAGCATTCACCAGATCAAATTTGTACCAGCACAGCTTTTGGCCTGTGCCTCCTTGACCACACAGCCCACAGATGGGTTTTATCTAAGTTCAAAATAATATAATGGATTACTTAAAGCATCTCCTGATGACAAAGCACTTTTAAGCATATTCATGGTGCAGGACTGAGAAAGGACAGCTGGACGTCTGCAGGAACAAATGTGGTGTTTGTTTATAGCCAGAGTTTGCAGATCCCCAGCAGTGATGCTCTGAGTCAATGCATCCTCCAGCTACCCAGGTCAGCACCATGTGTGTTGAGGTCACGTTAACCCTTCTGCACTTGCAGCAGAGTGTTCCTGTAAATGGTTGCTTACACCAGCTTTCCACTCCAGAAACCCTCTATGAGGGTCTTGTGTTGATAACACACTGACAGTGAATCAGACACTGAGAATTCGACAGTAGGCCAGCAATTAACTTTTAAACATACTGCCCAGCTATGGAATTATTGAATCTAAATAAACTGCATGTCTAAGGCAATTTTCTTCCTTGCATGACAAACCTAGGCTGCTTTTAATCTGATCCCTAAATAGACCTCTCCCATTTGCATTTAGCCAAATATTTTGCTGTAAAACTTTAACAAGGGGAATGATGATTCACCTGAATTATAGCTATACATCTGCAGTAACTGTTTGCAAGGATGCTTGGATGCTCAACACACCCATGGGCTTGCAAAATAATCCACAGGAATGTACATTAGAAAAACACAGCCATAAACACAGAAAGATGAAGGTTTGTCTGGGAACCAGTCAGTTAAAACAAATATTTTTGCTCTGAGCAATTAGAATCACAACTAAAAGGTGTTCTCTTCACTATGAGGTACATGTATACAGTTCATATAAAAGAATTTTTTAGCTCTTAGGTCAGTAAGTGCATTCTTAAAAACTGCAAGCACAAGGGGCAGATGAAGAGCCCAAGCCCAGGTTGGCCTTGTATCACACATGAAGATTGATTGAGGCAGAGCAATTGCAATAACAAGCATTTCAATCATGCCCTGGGCCTCGCTAGAAAAGCGCTTTTAAAAGGCAACAATAGAGACACTACTGCTGAGACAGGAAAACTCCAGTGTGTATCATCTGGATCTCCCAGATGCTAGGCTGTGCACTCATGATGGATTGACTTGTCTATACCATTGGAGCACGTGGGGAGCTTTTCATTGTTCTCTTCTTCTGCCACTATTCTTTGGACTCAGCCCCCACAGAAACGGGGCACGGGGCTGCACAGGGCCTCAATGGCATCACAAGGCTTCTTTCCTGAGCTATCATCACCATGTTCTGGTTATTACTTTTCTTCCAAAGAAAAATTCTACAGTTTCTGCTTTTCATGACTCAGAAGCCAGCTGAAAATGGGGACCATAAGCTTTAACAGCCCTAGCAGATAAAATGTATTTGATATGCTATTTTTATTCTACTGTCATGTTGCAATTAAAAGGAAAGATTTGCCACCTTCCTCTTCCCAATTAAAAATCTCCAGATGGAAGTTGACTGGGCATGCTGTAGGGGAATAAGTCGTCACATTCATCCAAGAAGAGAGCAATACTTTTTGTCTACAGCATCAGAGCAGTAGTCTGAAGGTGCAGAATGGGAATTTACAGAGATCCAGTAACATTTTTATATAGAAGAGGCACACATTGGATGGAAAATATAATAGAAGGAGGATGCATCCATTTGGTCAGTGATCAGAGAAACCCCACAAATCACTGTACAATTGATGCCACAGCTTTGCAGCACATTGAGGATTTCCAGGTTGTCTGAGCTGTTTCCATTCTGTGTTGTGGGAGGGATTCTACCTGTCATAATTCCTATTTATTGTCTGTACAAGAACAGAACAGTGTACCCAAGTCATTTCATAGGAAAAAATACAGAAAAGCTGACCAAGTCATAGAATAGTAAAGTTGATTTGGGAGAGGAGAAAGAAGAAAAAGCAATTTTTTACACAAAAGGATCTTGGAGCACTGGAAGACTGCTGTAGCAAAAAAACAGAGACCTGAGTGGAAACCAGAGCTTTGAGAGATGAACAAGAGAAACAACGGGCTGCTCAGAGCTGCATGATGAGGAGTTCTGCTCCTGCTCTATCACCTGTATTCCTGTCTAGTGCAGAGAGAAGAGTCTCAGGCCTCAGGGTTGCTGCTGATTTAAAAATAGATCTGCTAACCTGTGGTTTAATAGTTATAAGCAAAGAGTGTACAATTTGTTAAGTTTCAGGCCAAGTTTAGTCGTATTTCCACATCACAGCAAATCCACCTCCCCCTCCAGCAAGAAATTGAGAGATCACAGAATCAAGAACAAACATGTACTGTTGTAGGATGCACATTACATTTTTAAGCTCAGACACTTAAAAGTTTTCACTATAAAGCAGTTAATGATGGGCCAAAACCCCAAAGGTTTTTATCCTCCTTTCCCAGCTGTCAGCTTCAGCTGCAGATAAAAACAGGATCCTGATTTGGGCTTCATAGATAAAGCCAGCAAAACATGCAAAGTTGAGATCATTCCCACAAGCAGTGATAAATTCCTCACGCACAAGACCACGGTGTTTTTCCTTGTTCCTTTTTTTTCTTTTGTTTTACAAACAGCAAAAGTACCAAATTTTTTATTTGTGCCTGTGAAATGTAGTTGTTTCCAAATATTCCAAATTAAGGGGATATTCCAAATTAAGGGAACTGGTATTGTTTCCTACTATTGACTTCATTACCCACTTGATTTCAAGCAACATGTTGTAACACAGTTCTGTAAATAAAATGGTTGTATTCATATTGACAGACCCTGTGAAATCTGTGGAAATTACTATTTTTACTAAAAAGCAGAAGAAAACAAGATTCCTGACTTCCCCAAATATATGAAATTTGCACCAAAATCAATATCATAAATTTGTGTGTCTCAACATAACTTGTGATGGCTGATTTACTGATTATGTCTGAGGGAGCATAAAATAAAATAAGAGAATAAAATCATTTCCCAGAGATTAGAACATGAGGTTTGGACAATGAAAAGTGCATCAGTCATCCATTCCTCTGAAATAAGTGTCATTCATCTTAATGTGCATTCCTGTCCTCTTGCTTCATTTCAGTTGGAAAAGAACCTGGTAAAACTTGGTATATTTTTTATATAAACTAAGCAGTGAAAGAATTATTTGCTCTGAGTATTACTTAAGACTGAATATGTAGTCTTTTTTAAAAAATGTGGGTTAGGTTGAAGATTTTTTTTTTCATTTTCCACATACCAGATCTACAAAGAAAATATATCACACTTTTAGAAATCCAGGGTGTACTTTTTAAAATCTTCAACTACATTAATTCTCGTGTCCTTCATATTTGAAAAAAAAAAATTAAAAAAAGACAGATTATTAAGTGATTTAAATCACAGCAGAGCCTTTACAACTGACTCAACAACCAGCTGTGAAAAGAGCCAGATTCTAGATTAAATGGACTGTAACATATTTACAAAAGAAAGTAAGGAACATAACCTTCAACTTTCCCTTAGGTCTCATAAAAGAGGTTCAGATGTGATTTAAGAGACCTGAGGAAGGAAGGTACAGAGCACAGCAGACGTATTTGATGAAAAAAAAAAACCAAAACCCAGCTAAATCCTCCAAAATTTAGTTACTTAAAATATTATAAGCTCAATTATTTGCAATTAATTATAAATCTTTCATCCTCTTACTTGTTCCAAGAGATGACTACAAACAGTGTAAGAATCTATTGCTAAATTGATGTAATTCCATGTAAAGTATTCCTAAAGAAGAAAAAAAAAATTAAAAATCAGAAGTACTCTTTTCAGTAAGTTTAGAGCAACAGCAACTAAACTGGAGTCCTGCTTTTTTCCTCTGGCAGTGAAGTTCAGACCTGCACCAAAACCCTAATTGTCCCTGCAAGAAGGTTTCTCAATACAGTGTGAAAAACTGAGGGGAAACCAGAGGGAAATTCAGAATTGCTAGAAGATAATTTAATTACTTCATTTCTGCATCACCACAACTACTTCATTCCTCCACAAAATTTCACCAGACCCATGTTCCCTATGGCATCTTATTTCATTGTTCCAGTTTATCGGACACCAACACAAGCCTTTTGAAAAACCTGGTGTCCTATAAGGTATTTTCATATTTAGTGAAGAGGAAAAAAGAAGAAGCAAAAAGGAAAAAAAAAAGCAGTCAGGTGCTCTATGAATCATGATGTGGTTTAAAGTCTGAATTCCTTAATAATAATGTTTTTGCTGACACATAATGTTTTTATTTGCCTTCACAACAGTCTGTGTTAATAATGAGTAATTCCACTTGGAAAATATTTACATTAAAGTATTTATTCTTATGTCACAGGCATAGGTAGTGTCTTCTCTAAAGGGAAAGAGCAGGCAGGAAATTACTAATATTGAAGCCAATTTTAATGTGCTGCCCTGGGATATCCTACCAGAAATTTAATATGCACATGAGGGCTATGGCTCCAACCTCAGCCACCACCACCTGGGAGACACAAGGGTGGACTAACCCTCAGGATTTGGACACCCCCCTGCACTCAGTCAGTCAGACAAAAAACTTTTTGGAGTTCCCAGCACGGTGATGGTTTTCGAAGCCAGTCCAATGTAGCCTGCAAACACAGTTTAGGGTCATGTATAATATTTACAGGATGAACAAATACCTCAGGCAGAGAATTATTTGCCATATTTCACTAATAGCACACCATTTTCCTGTACCAATCCCTAATTCACTCCAAACAGGCATTCTCATTCAGAGACAGAGGGAATGCAATGCACTGTAATGTGGGTGAAGGGATTAATGATCTCTTCTGGAAAGACAGTCTGTGGAGAACAAATAGAATAATTAAGGGCTATGCTGATTGATTTAAGTTGTGAGGCAATAGGGACCTCGATGACTCTGAGCTCAGAACTATGAAGACAGAAAGCTCAGGAAAAAAGCTGAACTGGGCATTTGCAGTTAAATTAACAGTTAATTTGGGAATCCAGAATCAAGCTTTCAGACTAATTTTTACACCACATAGTAAAAAAATCGGAGAGAGCAGGACAGTGAAAGTAAAACACAAGAACACTTAAAAATGCAATTCCTACTAATTATTTGCTATAATAATATCTAATCACACGTTTTAAACACCAGTTTACATTTCACTTGAGAGTTTGTAAATTATATGGTAAGGTAAGATTAGAAAGATCTTTACTGATGCCTTAGCTTGCCAAAGCATCCAAGATGTCTTTGCATCAGTTTAAAAGTACTCAATTGTAGGTAAGAAATATAATAGCATCTCATTGTGTCAGGTTTAAAAGTTAAACTTTAAATGGTCTACAGTGGCTTCAAAGTTGTCAACTGCAATTGAATGCATCCTTCTGAAAACAAAATCGTTGCCTCTGTTAAAAATCTTGCCCAGAATACTTTCTCCATACACTGTTTGCTGTAAATGGGCTGCCCAGTTCAGGCAGAAACAAGCTTTTCTGAGAAGCTGGGAAATCGTAGTTAAATAGGATAAAGAGGGGCCTAGAAGGGAACTGCCCAGTGATGCAGACAGGGAGTAAGGATAGTGCAATGTTCTGCTGAGCAAAAGGTTTCCCAACATTGTCAAAGTAGGCTGTAGGCAAACCCACCAGAGTGAAGTGTTGAATGTGACTGCCCACAATACCAGTTTAAAACTGAGAACAGAGAAATCAAACTGAAAGAACAGAGTAAAACATTACCCAGGTCATGTGTTTTTCTTCACAGCCATATCCAAAGATGAGCATCACAGAATTCTGCAGATGTCTCCCTTAAATTCCTAGCAGAAGATAAATATCTGCTGGGACTGAAACAGAACCAAGCAGATAAATATTTCAGGTTGAAAATGCCCAAAGGACTTTGCATGTCTTCAATACCTCTTTGGACTCTCTGACTGTGGGAGAGAGCAGTGAAATTCAGTGCAAAGCAAAGCCACGTAACATAGACACAATTAAGATATGCCTTAGTCTCTAAAAATTCTGGCTTCCAAACACAGCAGGTTCTCTGTTTGCTTTGCATGACTGAAGGAGAAAATCCAAACATGATACATCACTTTCCCTTTTGAACTTGCACTTTCAAACATTTCCAACAGCCTGTGCAGGAGGCAATCAAGGAACTAATGAGATGGCTACATATGGCCTTTGGATGTTGTGGCCATTGTGTGCCCCACAGGCCACAGTGCCTGCTGTACACCATTCCTTAATGACATCTGTCCCCTCGCAGGACAACCCACCTGGCAGCACCTAGGAGCTGGAGAGCCAGTTGTCTCTGTTGTGGTGGGGACAAAAGGTTGACAAAAGAGCACTATTCATGGGGCTCCGTGACAGATTGTGCTGCACAGCATGGGCTCCCGGCATCGTCCTCTGCTCCCAGTGTCCTCCTGAAGGGACAGAGTTGAAAGCAGAGTGTTTTCCCCTCAGTTATTATCATTTCTAAATTATGGATGGAGAAACAGTGCAAAAAACTTGCATTTTGTCAGTGGTCCTGCCCACAAAGCATCTGAACTTTTCCCAGTTGTCTGGCAGATGCGGAGCAGGCTGCCTGCTGAGCATAACCTGTACAGCGGCCAGGCTGACACCTTGGTTATTGGCAAGTTGTTTATTTGATCATTTACCCACGGTTACAAAGCACATTGTTACCTTGTGCTACTTTTATAAATGTTTCTAGGCTTGCTTTTTAAAAGTGGCCATTGCTTTGCAAAAGTGAGCAGCCCACATTGCTCTTAGATGAACTAGAGCTAACAAAAGTCCAGTCCTGCTTCTCTAAATCTCTCACAGTTTGCTCAAGAGATGGTGAATTTATAAAGCTGGAAAACATTGTTTCTGAGAAAGGTGACATGAGACAGATGTTAATCCTATTCCCTAATATTTTTTCCCTGAGACACACAACTGTGAGACTGAATTTACCTTTGCCATGACATAATATGCAAACTCTTGTTTCTCTGTCTTGAAAAAAAAGCTATTTTTTCCAGGGAAAAATATACAAAGACATACCTGAGTATTGCCACAGGCACCTTTAATGAAGATCTAAAAGATATTTCAAATGGAAACCCTGGCAAACCTTTCCTCCTCCCCAAAACAATCAACTGCCAACAGCAAATATTTCTGCTGGCAAACACTTTTCTGCTCTATAAAATTCTTCTCTATTAGAAACCTCCTTCCCCAAAGGCCTGGTAAAAAGGGTTTAGAAAACTCCGTGAATATTGTCAAGTGGAGGCTGCACTTTGCCTTAGGGCCAGAAGGGACCATTAGATCATCTCATCTAACACCTGCATTAAAAAAAGGGAAAAAACCCAAGCCCACACCACAATAGAACAACACAAGAAAACTCCCAGAATTTCACCCACCCACTTCTGTATACAGTCAGCATAATGTGCTTAGTTAGCAAGTATCTTCCACAAAGTCATTCCTTTGCCCTTGATCATCAAGAAATGAAGGCTCCATTCAGCAGTTTCAGCAGGTTCCATTTTTTTATCTCAATGGAAAAACCACATTATGTATCTCAATAATTACTTCCCAGTAATGAGCTCCCCTTATTCTGGTACCTGTGTTGGTATCTCTCAAATGCCACCCCGTGCATGCAGATTCTGCACCTCATTAGGTGGATGTTATAGTGCAATATTGAACATATTAGTAATTTAGAAGCCAAGTTGTTATAAAGTTTGCAGTTTGCCCATCAGTAATTGCTCTGTGCTGAACGTGTAAGGTGGACATATGTTCTGTGGGTATTGACATATGTTCAGTGGGGATTGAGCCTAAGTCTGAATCTGGAGACAGGTTTTGATTGATGCTGAATTACATTGATTTACCCTCATCTGTAAAGTCAAAGGACTCCAGCTGTTAAAGCTTCTTTCTATGTTCTCCCTGCTCATGCAGAAACTTTGCTTTTTTCATTTCACAAAAGTAATTCTTTAGCACAAAACCAGAGAGAAAACTTATTTCACTAGGTACTTGTTTAAAAGTTATAAAGGGTTTTAAATTTCTAATAAATTCATATCTTAATACATCCATATTAAAATCATTGGCACTGGCATATAACTTCCAAGGAAAATTTATGTTAATATCTCATGTATTTAACATTATAGCACATTACTGAACATTTTGCTAGAACTTCCCGTTTATAATTCTTTACATGTTCTTTGCCTACCCTTGCTTGCTGGAACTTTTCCCACTTGGGGAAAAAATCCAGATTGGAGGTTTGTTCTCTATTTATCAGCATATGATTATTTTGGCTCTGGGCCTGTACAGCTATGTTGGTTTCCCGCAGTATAAAGAGAAGACATTTCTGCCTTTTAGAGAGAAATTGTAATGGTAATGCAAAATGACATCCATTGTCCTCATAAGAAAAAAAGATAAAAAAATAATGAGGAGATAAAAAGAGAAGCAGAAGTTTAACCAGGAATAAATCCAACAAAAATGGAGGAATGAGGGCTTTTGAAATGGTATCGTGCCACAGACTGCAGAGTCAGCACAACGAAGGCTTGTGTTTGGGTGCACACGTGACATGGCACTGATCATTGTCCAGCCAGGGTCACTGGGAAGAACCTTTTGTGGGATTGGCCTGCACAGGGTCAGGACTGACACCTAATAAACAGTTCTAATATGCAAGCTCTGTTTTGTCTGCTGTGAATGGTTTTGCCAAGAGGAGAGCTAAAGAATGATAACACCTGAAAAAATCTTCCCAAATTACACTCGTCCCTGAGTGATAGTCCCACTGACCAGTTTATGCGGTTTATCTACAATAACGATTTCAGAACTACCACTGCCAGTACTTTTGAATTTGTATCCTTGCCCATCCAAAGACAAGGAAGTACTTTGCAAACACTGGCTCTTAATCATTTGGGGAGATCCATTCATTCTCACCCATCTGAGGCACACATGGGAAATTGCTTTCTCCAACACTGATGCACGTAAACTTTCTTAAGGACAAATACAGACAAACTTTTATACGACACAGCCTTCTTATCTCGGCATAGCATCATCATAAGCTTTCTCCTGTGTCAAAAACTATGCTAACCATTTGCAATAGGCAAATGTTTTTTTCACTCGGGGTGAAAAAAAAAAAAGACAAAAAAAAAAGATTTACTGGTTTACTATAATTTATGGAAGAAACTACATCATTATAGAAGAGCCTTCATCTTTCATAGCCAGAAAAAAAAAATAGCATCGTGCTCTGCTTTCAGATGCCTCCACTGGGAGGCATCCCTCAAACTCTAGATAACACTGGCAGGCATAAGATGAACTCCAGTCTCCTCCAGGAGTGGAAGAGGAATTGAAGCTCAGACATAAGGATTTATAAAGTTGCTTGAGGAAAGCAACTTCAATTAAAAGACATATGTTCAAAACAAATCTTGGAATTTGTGAAAATCTGCAGGGCTGAGGCACCTACCTACAGCTAAATATATGCTCAAGTACTTTATTGATTTAGGACCACAGCTGGGAGGAAAGAGTTCCCCGTGAGACTCAGCTCAGGCTCCCAAGTATCTGTCAATGAGGAAATTAGAAAGCAGATACACATTTGCCACTATTCATGCTCTGTTCTAAACAACCTGCACTGACTTCAGGCTTACAGCAAATCTTGCTCAAAATCATGTGCTAGCTGGAGAAAGAAGTCACCAGGATAAAATTATGGACTCAACATTAGGAACATGGCTGTGAAAACCTACAGGATGATACTGCTTCCTTACACTATCATTTCTGATAATTTCTGCAGTCCCTGCATTAGAACTCTATATAGGCTGCTCAGAATTTTGCACGCAGGACAATAACTCCCCACAAACAGCTACAAGAGGAACCAGATCACATTAACCCATTTACATGCACAGAAGTTGAAATGTCAATGGGTATCAAAGTATTTAATAAATTACAGCCAGTGATAAGCAGACAGAATAGATGGTGAACTATGTTGTGGGTTCCTGGACACTGCAGAAAATATTCCGCAGCCCCTTCCAGGAAGATAAAATAGCAGGTAGGAGGTTAGAGTTAATTCCCTCTAGTACAGTATCAGCTACTTATCCAAATTAATGAATAACTTCATGTTAATTTCAGCCCTGTTGCAAACATACACACATGGATCATCAATATTAAATTGTTTCCAGTTGCAGAACAGCAGTTTATTATCTGATACTGTGTACAAGCAAAATAATCTCCTCTCCTTAGCTACATAACTTTCCCTCTGGCTGGAAGTTTGTGGGTTACAGGAGGTTATATCTCTTCTGAGATACAGATACACAGAGAAGATTTTGTTATTGTTGGGAACACAAGGAATGATCACTTTTAAAGATCCCGACACAGGTGGGGAAAATGGTCTGTTCTGAAGATCCAGTAATTACAAAAAGCACCTATCCATGAAGAGCTGTATTCAGCTAAAGACTTAAGATCGTATTGTCTTCATTCTGTCTTAATTTGCTAATTTTCTTATATTGCCCTCTTAGAAATACTATATTTCAAGTGAAGTGATCAGAGCTCACTGAGCACAGATCAGCTGTGTATTAAAGAGGAATTAAAGTTGTATTTTAATTAAAGGTTAATTAAAGTCTGTGCATAAAGAACCCTCCAGACCAAGTGCCTGTCATCCTATCTGAGCATGGCTATTAAAGTCATTTCTACAGCTTTACTTTCAAATCCTTAAACACAGCATCAATGTCTCAATTCCTCTCCAAGTCTTTTCAAAGTGCCAGTCCAATGTCTCATTTTTACTGCCTCTCTCCATCTCCAAATTTTTCAGACACAATTTATTCCTTATGAATCAGAACTAGTAGGTTTTGTCAGCTGATATTTCTCCAGATGTTTCCTGATCTCACATCTTATTAACTCTCCAGGATATTGCCTGCCAGTAAGATTAGGCACATAAACCTGTAATTGTCTCTTGCCCTTCCCAATGGCTCCCATGCTAACAGGTCTCACCAGAAAGGTCAGCCAGAGAAGGCACATGGAGAGCTGTTCATGTGTCACATGCAGGGTATTTTTTCACTCATCCAGTGACCACAGCATTTTCAATTTTATATATTGAAAACATATATCTACTGGCACAAAGCCTGCTAATCCAGTGGTGAAACGGGAATGAAACAGTTATAAATAAAGCGAGGAGAAAGGGAGAGGGGAAGATGTTTCCCACACCTATCATTTGAAATCTCATCACTGAAAAAAAAATCTGTCTTGCAAATACTCTTTGGTGTCTGGTGGATTTCAAGTTGCTACTAGTCTTCAGGTTATGCCCTGAAAGGAGCAGGAAGAGTAGAAATAGCAAGATGTGACAAGAGCACTGGCAGAAATCCAGAAGGTATCATTTTCACAGTGCTGATTTGAGACAGTTTTAATGTTGGGGATAACTTCCTTGAGGTTGAAGTCTTAGGCATTCAAATTGTATTTATGCTTAGCTTTACTGCACGTTTCTGTAAAGGTGGTGTCATTGCCATCTTTACAGTTGCCTTAGACCAGGTAACAGAAAAAACAACAGTGTTAACAACACAGCAAGTGTCAATCCTTGTGGGTTTTGAGCCAAAAGACCTCAAGTACATTTAGAGATAGCATGAACATAGCAGAAAGTTCACTATGAATTATCTATTTATAAAAACATTCTGGCACTGGACAAAATCTTCATCTTCTGCTACTGCCCAAACTGAAGCTTGCCTCAATGTCATCAAATACTTTTCTCTCAAAATCGAAGACTTTACATAGTTTTAGAGTACAAAACATGTCTGTGCTTATGCAGGTGCTTCCCTTCTCTCTTCTTCTAAATGTTTGGGAACCAGACACAGGTATCTCCCTACAGAGTGACTAAACACCCCTGCTGTGGCCACCAATTTTATCTGTTCATTCAATATGCTACGAGGGAGGTTATTTAGTTTATCCTAAGGAATGTCATCAATATTTTTTGAAAACTATGTTAATTGGAACTTCACACTGATCATCCTTGAGCTTCTGCACACAACAGCCCTCAGAAATTCCTTCATTTCTTGCTCTCATATTCTCAGAAGGGCTGACTGTTCCTTGATGACACTCCATCACCTACCACTGGTAGCCCCTACCCCTCACATCCTCTTCAGCTGGTTACTGCACTAACCAATCTCTCCATCATCCTTCCTCACATTCACATTCTTCTTCTCATTAACCTCCTCACAAAAGGGCCTGATGTTTAGATCCCCGTGGGAATTAGCTATCTGCAACTTCCAGGCTTACTACCAGCTCATCCCTCTCAATAATCTCAAAAATTAAATTAGAAATCCCAGGACTTTCTTTGATTGCCTCTCCTCTCCATAGATATTTCTGTCCACAAGGCTTATTAAGTGCTCTTTCATAGCAGCTGCACAATTCCATAAATCCTGTAGCCTGTATGCTTGTTTGCCTGTATGTCATCTATGTCATGTTTTCAAATTTGATTTCCTCAAATGCTGCCATTTCAATCTTCCTTATCCTTTCCAGAAAAATAGATGGAGATGTCCCCTCTTTATTTATATAAGCACTAAAAAGCTCATATAAATTCTCATACACAAACATTTGCTGGCTGGAATTACTTGCTGGACTTCTGGTGAGCACAGTTTGTTGTGCTTTCAAAGCCCTGTCCCTCAGACTGACCCTCAATAAAACAAAACCTGTGACCACAGGCAGGAAAGAAGTGCCAAAGCTGACAGCAAAAAAGCCTCCTGTAATAAACTCTGGAGAAGGATTCCACAGACATTCTACTGCTACAGGTTGATAGCACCACACACAACAAAAAAGGCTGCTCCACAGAAAGCCTTTGCTCAAAACCGCTTTTCAAACGCTCTGCTCTCTGTTTTCCACTGGTTAGAGGGATTGGAACATCTTTCTGCTCCTCCTGTTGAAATGTGTTCATGAAGGATCACGATCCAAGGTGAAATCTTGGCATCAGGAAAGCCGAGTGGCCATTAACATCAAAAGGAAGCAAAACTTTGCCCAAAGGTTCCTTTTCCCAAAGGAACAAGCACAGTCATCTTGTCAAGTTTCTGCATGCAGGACTGGATTAACTCCATAGATTAAGGCACTCTATCATCTCCTCAGTATTTACAATTTATTTCATCTAATACCAAGTATGAATTTTGTAACTAGCTATTGCATATTAGGCTCCTTCATTTTTAAGATTTATGTTGCTCGTCTCTTGGCATCCACCTCATAACATAAATCAAAACATGTATAAAAATCATTGCCAAAAAGAAATAAAATTTATGCCCAACTCATGCATAAATTTGTGGTCATGAAGCTTCTCTAACTGTAAAAGATGTTCTCTAATCAATTTAAGGTGCATTATCTTTCTTATCTCAGAACTCTAAAAATATATGTTATATTGAAAACCTATTCACAGCACTCCTCAAAAGCTGTACTTCAAACACTTACTCAGTTTCTGCAGCCAAAAAAACCACAGAAATAACACTTTTGTCCTCATTTTTAGCAAAGAATCATTACTAATAGAATTCAGTGTTCTTGAAGCATAAATGAAAGGTAACACCTAATGTTCTAAGTACTTTCATCATCTCTTATGTGAATCAGTATTTTTTCTGGTGCTGTTGTCTTTATGTGAATGTGATTAGTTAAAGAATTACGGTTGTACATAAAGCCTGTAAAGCAAGCTGTATATACCATAGAGGCAAATATGAAAAAATGCCAGTACTGCTGCTCCCTAAAATTTCCCACTGAAGAGTTGCATATGATAAAGGGTAAATTTACCTTTATTAAGAGATTTGATGAGTGTAAACATTATTTTGTATATTTCCAAAAGAGGCAGTTAATTTTTCTAATTATTGATAAGCTTTTTTCTGGTTTGGGTTTGTTTTTTTTCTTTTAAAGTTTCTTTAAAAGTGTTCTGAACCTAACTAAAATGACAAGTAAAATCCATTTAAAAACAAGTTATACTCTTATGATACTTGTGGAAATACAAAAACAAGCACATTTTTCATGCTTAAAAACTAGAATGAAGTCATACATGTACAAGATCAACAATTTTCAGCAAAATCATCTTTCTTGCAAAAAAAAGATATATATCCCCCAGTAAAGAAACACAACTTCAAATATTATTTTCAGACCTGTCAACAGATACAGGGATGGAAACACACTGCAGCCCTCCTCTAGTTACTTCAGTGCTATTAAAAACGTAATTCAAGAACCATAAAAGCCCAAGGAAAATGAGCAAGAGGGGCTTCCCATTTATCATAATCATTAATTAAAATAAAAATAATTGCATTTATATAGATCTCTAGCTGCTGGATGAAAGACACAGATTTCTTGACAAAATTTCCACCCAAATTATTAAGAACCCATTTCCAGGGCCAGTGCACAGATGAAAGTCTTTCTCCCTCCATAACACTTTTTTAGTTTAGTAGATTTCTACTACATATCATTATGGATATCTTGGAGGATTTTGGCTGGATCATTTTCAGCTCACAAACCTTCTCCTATCCTGGGCTGAATTACCAGAGAGACCTTTACCTCCTTAGTGTTTGCCTGGAACCAAACCCAAGGGGTGCAGCACTTTCTCCGTAGACAGAGACCAGGGCAAAGCTGCCCCACAGAACCCCAAATCCATGGATAATAAATAACTCCAGCTCTTGAGAGACCTGAGGGCACAAAGCCCAGACTGCCTACGTGGAAAAGCCATCCCCAGTCCCTGAGCTCAGAGTTAATATTCCTTCCCCTAAATGAACTGACCTCTCCCTCACTCAGGGGAGGTTCATGGCATGGCTTCCATCTAACCTAGAGACCTTAAAAGCACAGCTGACCACTTCAGCCCGAATATCTTCCAAGCCTGTGTGTGGATCCCCACACATTTCTTTGTGTGGCTCACTGAAGGCTTGCAGGGTTCAGGGCTGAGTAGGGATCTCTCTCCAACTGATTTCCAGCTCTCATTCCTGACCAAATGTCTGGTGACTCAAAAAATAAGACACTCATGTTTTATGGTCCTGATCAGGCATTTGATTTTCACAAAGGAAATAATACAGAAATAATGATAAATTGTCCAATAATTCCTCCGGAAGGAATCCAGAGAGAGAAGACATTGAAGAATTTAAAACTAAAGGCAGGACACACAATTTAACAGCAGAATGGTTTTGTTTTGGAAGAGTGCGTGTGAAATGTTACTGTTGACTGTTCTTTTTAACTGGGTTACTTCTACTGAGAATATTGGCTGGAAGTAACAGTGACAAGTGAAACTCATTCTTTAAAGAATGCTGTGGCTTTCTGTAGCTCAGTGTGGCATGTCCCTGAAAGCTGGAGTTACAATCTTGCACTGCAATCACAGAAATAAACATTTGTTTATTTAGCATGTCCCTTAATCACCATGTGAACTTCTGCTGAGGTCCAAGAATTATCCCAACTCCTAGAGACCTGGATAATAAATTACACAATTGGAAAAGCTTTCTGTGTGCATTTGTACAGCAGCACATGCACAGCACCACACACTCATGTCTTTCCCGTCAAGGAGAAGAATAGGTCACCCTTACAGCTGGAGTGTTATGGTCCTTCCCAATTTGAAAATCACACTGATAAACTGCAGAGAAATGAGCTCTCTGCTTTGAGATCTGGCTGTGCCTCATGACATTTAAGTACAGTGTGAGAAGGACAGTGCTTTCACCACATGCAAATCTTGGATATCCTGACATCAATACCAACCTTGCCATTTAAGTTCAGAGGGGTCAGAATTTTAGCTGAAATCTCACCGAGACACTGATGCAACACAAAGATCAACCCTAAAAGGATCAGAATAAATAAAAGTAGTTGATTTACAGAATTGAAAACTAATACAATCAATGTCTTCCAGATGAAAGTAGAGTGAATCATACCAAAATATCTCACCCTGGCAAGACAGAGACGGCAGGAAAGCCTCAGAAAAGTTTTGCAATGAGCTTCACAGCACTCTTTTTCATTCCTGTTGCTTTGCAATTGTAAACCATAATTTCAATTTATTCACACATAGCCAGCTCAAAACACAGTCCAATAACAGCTCTTTTCCACAGTTCTGCATAATTCTAGGAAAGGAGAACGGATAAAAGAAATACAGTAAATGGCTTAACTTAGACAATATGGGTATTCATTTCATTCCATGGTATATGGGCACCCAACAAAGCAAACTCAAATAAAACTCAAAAACCTAAAGTGATCAGAGACAAGACTTATTTCAGGACACAGGATACAGTAAGGTAATGCAGCATTAGGAGAAAGATTGCCCGTCCCTTTCAGTCACCAAAACGTAATTCCTTCAATTCTCATCCACCTTAATAGAAGTCACAGAGCAGATGCAGATGACACTTCATAAATTCTCTCCCTTTTTGAAAACTATATGTTCTGAAAAACTATTTTGTTTTTAATCTATTTTTTTGCATCTTTATATAAGGCAGTGGTGCTGGGGCACTCATATCCCATTGTAGCTGGAGAGAACTGTGAGCACCTTTGGTGAGCTTTTATCAAAAACTCCCTCTGATCTTTTGTATTTTTATATCAATGCAAATTCTCTAGGAATACTCTAAATTGCTACTCATACTTAATATCTCCATGCAATTCAGCAGCAAATATACCTCCATTATGCATTCAGAGCCTGGAATTCATTACTAAATGCTATTTACCTCAGAAATAAAGACACTGGAAAGACCTATTACCTGGTGTGAGCTTTTCAGCAAGGTACTTATCTATGTGCATGGAAGCAAGGAGACATTTCCAGTGTCCCCTATCTGTACCACTGACACTGCACAGCCTATTTAGGCTTCTGCAGGGGGAGGGTGATGCCTCTGTGACAGGTTTCATGTGCATATTCTAAGAGTAACCGCTGCAGTGATATCAGGATGACAGGTAGAAGGAGCTGCTACTGACTCCTTTTGTCTTGGGTTGCAGACACAGCACTCTAAGCAGCAATCCTACCATTTCACATTTACAGTTTAAAGTGGTGAATAAGATTACTCATTATTATACTGTACTTTTTATTATAAATTACTTGTAAAAAAGAATGCCAGGAATATATTTTAAATGATAGATGTTCTTGCTGGTTTTTCAGGTCCATTGTCTGAGGTTTTGGTGCATTTCTGACTGGCAGGGCTCTGTGCAGGGGAATTAGGAAGATAGGATAGACTGTAAATGGTCTAAAAAACCCTGAGAAATATGGGACAACTTCATTGTGGACAAACTTCTATTCATCCATTGAGTGTAATACAGTGAGTGACAGCTTATACAGAACTTGGCAGGCTTCACATACAGGGAAATAAAAGAAAACTTTTAGCCTGTGATGAGCTTTATGACAGGGCAGTAAAATCCTAATTGAGACACACTGAACCATACAAAGGAGTTTATATAACACAATACAGGTTTAAATGAATAGACATAGTCATAAGAAGATGAAAGAAACTTTCTCTAACGATAGATCCTCTGTTTTTTTACAATATTAACTTATAATTTTTGCATTTGTTGATTTTCTTACCTATTCTTGTCATTTATATTCTGCATAAGCAGATAAATTCTCATATTTGCTGTCATTATTGCAATTATTTTGACAAGCTTTAATTGCACTAATCATTTTTAATTCCCCTTTTTATAGGAATACATAACATGGCCTCAAACTTGTATCATCTTGCCTTAAAAATTGTGTTACCACAAACACCATTCTAAATCTGCTGAAATCCAACCGATGTTTCGTTCATTACCACGTAGGGAGTGTGGGAATAGCTTTTACCATAGTTCTATTTCAATGCTTCCTCACTACAGGATTTGGTATGGCAGGATGATTTTTATAGAAATTAAGTCAGCTAGAGCTATAGAACAGGAGATATTCAAGCTGAAATGAATAGACCTCAGCACAGCTTAGATACTTGTGAAGACAGACCATCTCAAGTGATCACATGGCAATTAAAGGATTCAGAAAGGAAATAAAAATAAATACCTGATGGCAGAGATTTATTTTATATCTTCTTTTGCAATGTTGTGACAAGGCATCTGTGAATGATCTGCTGAACTTGAGTCTCTCTCAAAAAGTGTCACAGTCTTTGTTCTGCATGAAATAATGCTCAAATAAAAGGCTGCATGTCCTAAGGATACCTCACTCAACCAGCACTCTTTCTGAAGTCAGGAGCAACTCAAGCTCCTGTCCCAAACCCAGCTCAAGTTTTTCCAGCTGATATTCTGTCCTCAATGCTAGCCCAATGGTAAATGGTAACTTACATCTGGCCTGTATCCATCCCTACTTCATCAGCCCTTTTCACCTTCAGCTCTGCCCCCTTCCAACTCAGCTTCTTCTGTGCTGTGTTGGTCCCTCCAACTCAGCTTATTCTGTGATTCTGTGATTCTGTTCTGTGAAAAGGAAACTCAGTCTAAATTGGCTTTGGTGTCTTCACTTTTTGTTAGACCGTGTAGTGGCTGCATGAGGTACTACTTCAGAAACATGCTGATACAGTACCTGGCTGCCATTAACTTGAAATTAAAACTGACTACCACTGTCTGGTCAGAAAATATGAGACACAGATGACGATCTTCCTGAGACCAGGTTCTGACTGAACTAATGCCTGTCATTTTCTGGTTGGTAACATTTACCACAGTTCCTTTCTGTCAATTAGTCCTTAAAGTTAGGAGTTCACTTTGCAAGCATATAATCCTAACCTTTTTGCTTAGCCTCTTCCATCAGACAGTGATAAATTCCCCTCCAAGATAAAGGATCACAGGAATACAGGCTTTTTTTGATTCTTTCATTTTAGCCTCAATTTCCCAACTGAAATCTGAGCTTTGAGGATGAGACAAGTCAGATCCACTTCAATGTGTTTTGCTCAGTATGATTGTTTTGATGTCTACACATTATAAACCCACATTTCTGACATATTCTTTAATTTAATGAGTGACCTTCCTACCTGACTGCCATATGGAGTTCATACCCATATGCCAGTTCTTGGAAGCGGAACATCTTCCTTTTGAAGACTGCATTGAAAACTGCTCAAATTTAAAATCATTAGCACTTTCTGTCAATTATATTTGCATAAACAATCGTCATTACCCAGGAGCTGCAACAGGATGAAAAACATGTATGCAGTTGAAGAGACCATTCTTCACTTGAAAAACTTCTAACAAATACCTGGCTTGGACCTCAAAGCTGTTTTAAATTTAATTTTGGAGAAAATGAGGAGTGAAAGGGTTTAAAAATCCAGGGACAATTTCTCACCTTGTCATTTGGCACTGCTTCACTAATTTAAACAGATTTATTCGCTCAATATCAGCTGGTGAGGTAACTCTCGGTATTCAATAATTAAGGTATTACTTCCATTTTAGCATGGCCACAGTTTAAAAAAAGACAGATTCTGTCTGGGAGAGACAGACTGAAAGGGAAGGAGAGTGTAGAACTGTTTCCATGGCAACTCTTGAGATAACAGTAGCAGCCTACCTAGCCTAAAGGGATAGGTAAGTGAGATTAAAATATGTGTGTAAGAGAAGCTCTTTCAAGGTCCTTTTCCAGGTTAAATACATAAATTTGAATTTAGGTACTGCCTGAAAATTCCAGATATAATGAATCCTATATGTTCCATATGAACAGTAAAAGAACATCTGTTTTACACTGTACTGAACAAATAATACCAAACACAAGTTCCTCAGAAGCAGGTTCAAAGTTATCCCACGAGGAGTTTAGTGGTGCTGCAGTAAGGCTTCACTACCTCAGCTCTGCCTCTGTCTCTTTGCAGACAGCCATTATAAATCCAATTAGAAACCTCAATTCCTGTGCAAATATTTGCCACAACTTAAGCAATTCTTTTTTTTTTTTCTGTGAGGGGAAGAAATAATTATCACTTATCTCCAATCTCGTGCATTCTGTACCACCTGCTGTTCTCGTTACTCTACTCTCAGCTGTTTCTAACTCTTTTTGGAAAGTGTAGTGCCCAGAGCTGAGGGCGGGATTCCAGCTGAGGTTTCAACAGCACTGAGGTGAGCAGAGTAATTACATTTGACACTCCTCCCACAACATTCTGGAATTATATTTGCCTTTTAACAACTGCATCATGTAGTTGGCACACAGCTGATTAGTCAAAGCCTTGTGGTACATAGGTTTTTGATTTCCAAAAATAGAATGGCACTTTATTTTTGCTTTAGTCTCTGTTCTGATGCCATCCTTCAGGATGCTTCATTCCCTTACTGCTCTTCATTTAGAGTCAAAACCAATTTTGTAACTGAGTTGGTTGTTTCATTATCTAAATTAAAGTAAAATGCTGACCAGAACTCAGTATACAACAGACCCATCTGGTCTGCCTCAATTTCAGAAGCCTTCTCAGTTCAATACTAACCCATGGCTTAGGACTCAGATAGGTGAACAGCTGGCTTTAAAAAAAGCCATTTTGTTATGGCAGTGACCATTTTGTTATGGCAATATAATAGCTTACCTAAACGGCTTATGAGAAAATGCATTTGGAAGTGTTAAGAAAAAAATCTTTATCTAAAAAAGTACTTAAAACCTCTCAGATACAGCAATGACATTGCTTCCACCCTGTTGGTAGTTCAATTATTCTATTATAATTACATTATTTGTCAAGATAAAGTCTGGGTTGTCTTAGTACAGAATCCACAAGGAATTGAAATTTGACTGGCTACTCTGGCACCAATGGGATCTTCCACACTTTCTCATTGAAAAGGTAATGGCTGGGCTAATTTTTCTCTTCTCTCTTGGGATGTAACTGATGAAATCTTACAGGTAGACATTAATAGTTGAAAAATTACTCCAGTGAACTCTTGAGGTACTCTAGACCAAACCTAAGGTTCATTGAGCTCTTTAACAAGAAAGCACAAAAACTATTCTTTTTTGATACTGGCCTTCACAACTATCCTCTTCTTAAAATTAACTTCATGATGTGTCTAATCATAATTAACTGTTTGGTGGAGACCAAAACAAAGAAAGCACTGACTGTTCCAGTCCTGTCTGCTTCACCCTTTATTTCCTCCCTTTGTTTTGTGGGTTTTTTTTTTCTTTTCCTTATTCCCAATATATTCATAGAACTCCTGGTTATCTTTTACACACTTTGCAAGCAAAACATCCAGAACTTTTCTCACTAAATGAGACCAACATGACTAAGACTCAGGTAAGTGGGTAATTCTCATTTTAAACCATAAAATCTTTTTTCAGACATATCACAAATGTTCACTCTTGTGCTACTGGTAAGTGTCAGCTGTTGGTCCAGTAGATTGGAGTAGATTCCTGAAGAGCAGTTCATCAGCCACCAAATAGATTTCCACTCACCAGAACCCACTGCAGAAAGCTCAAAGGAGACTTTTGCATTGTATAAAGTGTCACTTTAACCTGCACCTTGTTCTTAAAATTCCAAAGCTCTGACTTAACCATTCCCTTCCTTGCACTTCAAAATGCACCATTTTCTCTAGAATCAATGTAAAGAGTGATTTTTACCACAGAACTGTAGGAAGAGTAGAAGTATTTTGACTTCTAGGATCCTTGTGAACTTGTTTCAATTTTTTCCAAAATTCAGCTAGTACCACTTGGCTTCTCATTTGCACCCAGCTTCCTCTTGATAAATTGTCAAGTAACTGTCTAAAGAGATTTTAAACATCATGAATTCTCACCAAAGATTTAAGTTATCTATTGTTGGCAGGTATTTGGCAATTAGCCTGTATATGTCTGTCCAAGAGATAAAGAGAAATAACATTTCCCCTGGCTGGGGAAAGTCTGGCAGTACTAAGGATGGAGGTGTCAGGGGGGAAAAAAAAAAGAAAAAAAAAAAAATCTCCTCGTTCCTTCCTTCCTTGCTTCCTTCCTTTCATTTCTCCTGTGGTGACTTCAGTATGATTTGCTAGCAGCCTATCCTCTCCAACCCATTGCAGATTCATTGCCCTTTTGAACCCAGCCAACAATCTTATCTGCAGCACCTACAGCACCAGGAGTGACAAACACAAATTAGCAGAACACCAACAGCATTTGTCAAGTAGATACAACTCCCTCTGTAAACTTCTATAATCGATATTCTACATTCTGTGCCTGCACAAATGTAGAACCTGAAACAGTAATGCTATTCCTCAGAAAAAATGCTCATACCAGCAGGTCCTGCAGATGAGGTTAGAAGGCTGTGAGTTTGGTCTAATTTGAAATATGAATGTATTCAACAATTACTCCCCTATCCTTCACTCTTGAGGCAGGTTTTAAAAGGAAAAAAAAAAAAAAAACACACACTATGTAAGGATACACAAATTCATACACTTTTTGTTTCATATTATCATACTAATATATGCTTACAATTTCTTTCGCAATTAAGCTTTGCGTAGTCAAGAACATGAGCACTGTCATTTCTCCAGGAGACTTCATTTTGCTTTGTCCCTCACTCTCTCCTGACTCTGCCATGTTAACAACCAATAATTACTGTACTGCAGAAGAATCACATTTGAAAGCTTTAGCAACATTTTAGTAACATGAAGTCTGACTTAACATGAAGTCAGAAAAACCTCAAAGCCGACAAAAAAAGTGTAGGACATTAAATCTTCGCACCACTAAATAGTGACTGAATGCAAAAGGTTGTGAGAAGTCTTAAGAGGAAATTGTGAGCAAAGAAATGCAGGGCTGTACCAGGGTTATGTTCTGTCAGTGTAGATACCTGCACTACCTCTGAACCATCTCACACAAGCCTGAGCTGGCATCACAATTGCATGAGCATGATGCTCTGACTGTGCCATTTATCCCACCCCAAACCATGGTACCCAAGAGCCATCCAAGCAGCAATATTTCTTCTGGGATCAAGGTGGTGCAACAACCATGTTGCAACAGGCTGATCTACCCAGAGCAGTGGCAAAAGTGCAGTTTGAACGTTTGGTAAACTGTGCCACTTTTCCTGTAAGTGACTTAATGGATGCAGCACTTCAAATCTGTTCCCATGGCAATGTAGAAACAGCAGTGGCAATACAGGCAGTTTCCTCTTAGACTCGCAATACAAGGAGGAGAACAAAGGCCTTTTCTCCATTTGAATGAACAAAAGGAGAAGCATTTTCCAGTGCAAACATGTAAAGCCAAAATCTTTCCCATGTCCTGACCACAGTAAAATTCATGAATAAACAGAAAAGACTTGCCGAAAAGGTCAAAAAACTTGGGTTTTGCTTTGTCAGACTAACAGGGGTTAGGACTGATTCACAGAGAACAGCCTGCTCCCATTCCTCCTGAGCTAAAAATCAAAGCAGTGTTGGAAGAAGAGTCCCAGATGTTCTTTCAAGAGGGCAAATAAAAGAGAGACAGCCCAAAAACTAGCTTCAGCTCTGCTGACTAGTCATCATTTTCCATTGTGTTTGGAAAGAGTCACAGCAGTAGAGGAAGAAAAGAGATCCACCACACAAAAAGTGGTCACCCATAATAACTTCAGTCTTGAGGTCAAACAAAACACAGGCAGCTATCACATGGTCTACATCAAAAAAACAGCAAATTCCTAGTCAAACAAAATTCAAACCAATTATCCTAGTTGCCTCTGCTGCCCTAGGAATCTGTAAAGTCCTATCACTCCCAAACAGAAAATACTTCTCAAGCTGCTGGCCTCACTGACCAAAGGTTTTCTTTGGAAAAAGTTATCTCTTTCATCCCATTTTCCTGTTGTCTAGCATCATCTCAGTTTAGTCTGACTTAATCTTTGGAAGAGATTGCTTTTAGGCAGGCCTCCAAATCAGGTGCTGAGAAAGCAGCAAGTCTGCATAGTTGAGGGGAATGCCTTGGATCAGGCTACCCAGCTGCTCAGGTAGGTATCTCATTGCCTATTGCAGCTATTTGTATTTGTATTTGTATTTGCATTCCAGTTATACCTAAAACCACCCATCAGCAGCCAAAATTCCATTCTGGCACACTTGTACTTACATAAATCTTCAGCTGTCTCACACAGACATAGTGTACACACTGAAGTTGTATGACAGGCTCTCCTGAGGGACTAAACTTGAAGATAATCCTCTTGCTTACTCTCTAAACTCAAACACTTGAACAACTAATGCAAAGCCTTGCTAAAGTACTTGCAGCAGCAGTAGCAACCTTGTAGGAAGATTCCTGAACCACACCCTGTGAAACAGTAGATCCTGAAATTATTCAGAGGCCTGACTGAAGAACACAGATATTTTATGCCACTTTCCTTAAGGAAATACAAAGTTCCAAAAGGAAGTAGATGAAGTCTCAAAATTATTGTCCTAACTTATATTGCTCTGTAAACCATTGCTGTCATCACATACGCTATCCATCACCTATTGTCTATCTTCAGAAGCCCAGGTCAAGTTCCTCTGTTTCCCTTTCTTTCCTAATGGTTTTGTAATTTAGAGCTTCAATCAGGTCTTGCTGCAGTCATCATTTCAGACCTAGAGCTGGCAGCAAATCTGGACCAAGGTATAGCACAAGTGTAGAAAACCAAAGTGAGACAAGAGATTTTTGAAGGCAGCAGTAAAAAAATCATTCTGATTATATTGTGCATCCATCTTATCAAAAAGTCCTTTGGCTGCCTTCCTTATTTCCTTCTCCTGAGTGTAAGTCATGAAGGAACAAGATGCAATAATAGACATCCTTTCAATGAACACACAGTGCTATCACTGTGGCCTGAAACCCAGGACACTGCCTGGGCAGCTGCTTTCCATCTCATACTGCCTGACATAAAGTTGAGCACTTAAAAATGAAGGGCTCCAACAGAGGAGATGCAGATCTCCCACTACCCTGCCTTTTAATTAAATAATGAACAGGATTAAATGGAATTTAATCTAATTCCATGGGAAATTCACACCCACTCCATGGGTGTGCATCACTTGCTAGCAGTCAGCACTGTATGGATGTCTCTTTTTATTAATAAATGCTGCTCCATCCCAGAGGCTGTGTTTGTGTGCCTGTCTTCCTTTCACTCTTGACATGTGGCTTTTCTAATCTCTTGCTTATAAACCCTCAAAAATCCATCTTTGGGGTATTCTGAAAGAATTAGTACTGGATGTCTTTGCATATGTAAGCTGCAATATATTCTGTTGCTCACAATACCTGATTGAATTTAACCCCACGAATGAGGTTGGGTATTTTTTGTTAATATTAATGAGACAATTGTTTACTTTATAAAGGACATAGAAGCAGCTTCTTTTTGCTGACTGCACTGTGCCAGGCCCTACTTCCCAGCCACAAGGAATAGTCTCTATACCCACTGTGATCCTTAGTGATAAGAATTTGTGACGTTTGTCTTTGCAGTGGTTTTCTAACTGCATGAGCTGAGCATGTTTTGGAAACCCACCGTATTTGGGCTCACACAGAAGCAGTGTGACCTATTCCACTTCATCCCTTGTATAACACTGTCTGAATCAGGAGAACTTAGCAGCCCAGATATGATTTATGCTGGATAGACTACAGCAGTAATTTCAGAATAAGAATATCACAGTGACCTTGACATGCCTTCTGTTCTCTGTTGTTTTTAGCAGTTTTAATGAATACATTTTTCTTGAGCAAAGGATCAAAATGTGGTCCTTTAGATTACCCACACAGATGATGGCTTCTAAATTCATTTTAAAATCTCAGCAAACGGATTTAGGAATTATTATGGACAATTCAGAGATGGTGCCTGCCGAAAGCCTGATTATGCTCCCAGCCATCATTTTTCAGACATGGGGAAATCTGTTGAAGTAAAGCTCCAATTAGGATGCTTGTGTTCTTTTAAATTAATGCTTAATTTCAATTTTGTTTCCTAGTTCCTCCTGTCATCTTCTGAGAAATACATGTGTTGAAATTGTTCCTTTGATGAGGCACAGACAAGAAGCTTAGTGTGCTTTGATGTGGAAAAGGAAAATGAGCCCTTTTTGTTTCTATGGAACCAGCTTGCAAATCAAGGAATGATCACAATTAATGTAGTTGATACAGGGTAAGCCCAAATATTTTTCTAACCAATAAAGAAGGCTGGAAGATGCAGCTAACCCAGAGAGTTATGAACAACCAAGTAAGGACAAGACCTTTCATAATTATCTAGGCTTCTGTTTTCAGTTTTTTCAAAGCATCACGAAGCAGTGAACTGGAAGAGCAAACTGTGTTTGGATAGGGAACTCTGCAGGACAAAGCCATGTCAGCTAGACACCAAAGAGATTCAGACCTCTAGCATTTCACTCCATATACTTGCAACCTTTATGTCTCTTAACTGGTCAGCAGCAGTGCTGGATCACAGTGGCAAGTCCCTCTTTGGCTGCATTTGTTATTCTCACTTCTCCATGCCCTGCATACACAGAAGAAAACAACTGAGGACATCCAAAACACTTTTACATTACATATCCCAACTGTGCAGAGGGAGCAAACTTTGACTATGGAAAAAAATACAGTTCCATAATCTGTAAATGTACTTTGAGGTGTGAACAGAAGGGGTCCAACTGTACAACCACAATCTCCCCCTATAAATAAATGTCCCTTAATTTTGTCTTTTAGAAAAATCAGAGACAAGGCTCAAAATGTCCTCAGAACAGGCAAGAACAAAAGTATTTTTGTTGCCAGTGTGAAAAGGGTCAAGTCTTCTTTCTGTCCTGCTGATGCAAACTGGAAATGGGAATTTCAAACAGTGTTAACATATTGAAAATTGTGAAACCACTTTGTCTATCTGGCTAACTTCAGTAGCTGTTAACAGAGTAAAGGAGGTGCATGCTCAAAGACTTTCTGACCCCACTGCATCTAGAAACATTAGCAATTGCTTCACATTGCTGGATCAGGTTTTCATATACAGCATGATGCCCCAAAGTGAAAGTCACATTAAAAATGGATTAGATTATATTAGAAGTGCTAAGTGCAGCATGCCTTCAACTCCCATGGACTTCTGTGAAAAGGGGAAATACAAGCACTTTGCAGAGATGGCCTGTTATGATGGGCTGGTGCCCTCTTACCCTTTCAGAACTTTCTCATATGTATTCTGTATCAGTAAAAGGGAAAACTTTTACTGTTATTATGAGCTAGGGCATACATTACGCATATACCATTTATCCCTCACATCTCTCACATACTTTGCTCAAAAAAACCTCTGCTGTTAGTTTTTGAATTGGAAGTTCCCAGATCTGCTAAGTTTTATTGTTCCTTTGACTGATTGCACACAGTAGAGAGCTGGCTGCTACTTTACTTTATGCTGCTTGGGAATTTTTGATGCTTTATTGAGCAAGTTTCTTCCAGATCAGTTCCACGTACAAAGTAGGCTGAGAATTAATAATATTAATAAAAATGCGCATTAATCAACAAATTCATTTTTAAAAGACACTCTTAGTCAGCAAAAGTTTTCATAATGAATGATACACTGTCACCCTGATTCCACAAGCCACCTGCAGCTCATCATGAATCTATAAAGTAAACTCTTCAAATAGAGATAAGCAATCTTCAGGTCAAAAATACAGCAAGAATGAAAGCAGAAACCTCTTCCCTCCATTGTGAGTTTGTCCCATTGCAAAATGACAAACCTGCAGCAGCTACATTTGGAGCACTCTCATGTTCCTACTTCTGTACTCTTTTCCATTCTTTGATCTAAAAAATCTCAGCCACTGGGGACTAAACCTATCCAGGAGATTCACATGGCTTCTCTGTTCACTTGTAGGTACTTATCACATTCTCTGCTGCAGGCACTTTTTAACAATTCATTTTAATTCTATTCTGAAAAACACGAATGTTATCACGGAACAGACATTAGCAGGAGAGTCTGCATCCAAACCCCCATTGCCCTCTGGATTAAGAAAATCATATTTCGTTCCTGGCTATGCCACAGATCTGTGCAAATGGCTTCAGTGCTGGGCTCCTCACCCTACACAAGTGTGTCCCATTTTTATTATGCTGTGTATCATTGCTAAAAAGAGACCAAATCCGTAATACTGCACTTCTGGTCAGCCAAAGGGTTTTTTTCCTGAAGACAATTTCTTTATCTGAGAGGAACTGTCACTACCTATGGCCATTGTCATGATTTCGAGGCCACGAAGAGAAAGGATATGGAAGAGCTTACACCACTAAGAGAGTGCTAAACACAAGCTCTTTGTCTCACGTTAAATGACTCTTCTGATAAAACACTCCCAGGCAAAGTTAGAGAGGGCAGCAGCTGTTGTTGGCGTCTCACAAACTCAGCTACTCAGCCATACCCTGCCTTTCTTGCCAGGTAACCCATGAGGGAGCACCTTAAATCCCAGAGAAGCCAAAGAAAGACGTGCCTGCAACAACCAGCAATGTGCTGTCAGATGCAGAACGCAATGCCACAAAAAGGAATGGTGTCAGCAGGAGCGAGTCTAAGTGTCTGTGCCACAGAAACAGAAAGTCTGTATTTTACCTACCTGGAATTAGAAAATCCTTCCAGTACACTGCAAGACAAACTTCTGAGAGTGACAAACAAGTTTGAGGCACTTTTTGCCTGGCATTCTTCTGCTTCCTACAAGTACACAGAGACCCCTAGCTGCAATTCTGCTTAGGACAAGCATTTGCCTGAGAATACCATTTAATATAATTTTAATTGAATAGTCAGGTTTCATTTTTAGCAGGCATCACATGAAGCCACAAGACTAAAATGCCATTGTCCTGTACAGAATATCTGGCAAGGCCTTACAAATTTCCATTGGCACAAGTTTGTCAATCATCTGTGCAGTTCTCCACTGAAACTTCTTGGTGGAAAGGTAGCTCAAATGTATATTATTCCCTGCAGAAGTAATCAGAACAGCCTACCTCTGAGCAGTATGGTTATCTACCTCAAAGCCCTGTGAAAACTGACGTATCATCAGGCATTATTTGATTCTTTGGAGAGACACACCGGGAAGTCCTTTAAAAGTCAGTTATCAGATCTTTTATGCTTAGATGAAGTGCTGAGTCCCCATTGCTTTCAAGACACAGCTCATGGGTTGAGGACAGGATGTGCATAGCGCTGGAAGCACAACGGGCACAGGTCCTGGGCTGGCTGCACAAGGAAAGGGCAGGACAGCTGTGGCAGGCGTCCCCTCAGAGCCAGCCTCCTTCACAGAGAGCTGCCAGGACAGCCCAGCTCTGCTGGAGCCCCTCTACTCCTGCCAGATGCTGACCCCAATGCCAGCTGTGCCCAGGTCCCTGCATGTTCTGGCCACCCTCCCCCTGAGGCTGCTCAAGGTCAAACACAGCAAATGACAGATGTGGCCACAGCTGGTCACAAACTGGGACAGGCAGAGTCTGGGGGCAGTTTATTTGTCCCCTTGTTGTTCCCAGCTCACAATACCACTACCAAGGTTCCCCTTCTTTCTGTGCTCTTGGAACAGCGTTTGCTGTTCTCTCTGGGCTCAAACAGGTGGCGCAGCTGATTCAGCAAAGCCATCCTCACCCTTACAGTCATTTATAAACTGATTTGTGTGAACCCTAAGAAACATATGATCCTGCAGAAGTGATGAGGTGTCCTTATTTCTCTGGCTGAAACAAAACAAAAAAAAAGAGGTCTTAAATAATTTATAACTTCATAGGATCAGCACATTCAGCAGGAGAACTGCTTATGCAGCTGACTCGCTTAACACAATAATGAGCTTTTGGCCAGGTGATAGGTTATGTTGGACCTGACTGGATCAATGTGAAGAGGGAAAAGTTCAGCTTATTTGAGTACTCCATCCTCTAAATGTACACAGCAAGATGTCAAAATGACCCATACACACCCCGCAAAGGAAATTGAAACTAATTCTACCATATTACATTTCCTTTTCTTATCCATCTTGCTTACTCTCACATATGCTCAATGTATTAGGATTTTAGCAAATAAAAGTTAAAAGAAAAAAGGCTGAGGCTTCATTACATGTTGTTTCTAAATCTTCTGCCACTTCAGTTATATTTGATTCATTTTCACTGGTAAAATATCTTGGAGAGAATCGATAGAGATTAGCTGAAATACTAACTATTTGAGTTCAAATATTGATGAGCAAGTCTCTTTAGTAAAAAATATTGAAAAATATGTACAAAAGGCAAATGAGATTGTGCTTGAGCATGCTACTGAAGTAGACGTGATATGGAAGCTGGACAAGGGGATGACAGACTATAGTCCTGTTCCTGTTGCTCACATAAAGATGATCATCATCACATTTTGCCCTAATTTTAGATAAAATCTCAATATCAAAGTGACTTCTGACAGGTTCCTTATGAAAAGCAAGCCCCACAGGGACAGCAGGAGTGCCTGGGCAAGGGCAGCCCATCTACATTTTTCCAAGGGGCCTGTTTTCACCTTTGGTAATCCCAGAGGAGCTCTCTGAACCACTTCCCTTTTAGACACACACAGCCGTGTACCACACTCCAACACATGACCCATGGCTGGAGATACCTGGGCAAGAGGAAAACAAAGACAATCCACTGTAATGCCCAAGAGTTTCCCTATTGCTCTATTCAGGAAAAAGGAAACGCTGAAAATAAATGAATTTATTATATGTGAACACATGCAAAGAAGAAATTTTCCATTAAGGACAGTGGTAAGATGCACTTGCATTTCAAAGGAGATAAATTTATCTTCCTAAATTCTAGTGTGTCATGAGGAGGATTTCCTACCAGCTCTGCCTGTCATTAACAAGAAGTCACTGATCTGACAGAACTTTCCAGCAAAGAGAAAGATCACTAAAGTCTTCAAGCCACAGAAAAAAAAAGCATTTTCAGATCTGCAACTGGAAAATGCTGCGGCACAAAAGTAGATATGCAGGACAGTGGTTATTAATCATCTTTGCCCTTCAATAAGACAGCTTTCCAGACACTCAAGCAACTTCTGAAAATAGTTTTAACAGTTTTGATTGTATGTACAGGACAGCATCATTGCTTTCCTAGTTAAAAAACAATAGAATATTCTAAAATCATCTATAAACATGTGATCAAGGCATATGTTAGAACATCTCTTAAAACAAAGCACTTCTTAGTCTCAGTGAAGCCTCCAGAAACGCACTCATTAGGTCACAGAAAGTGAATAAGCGCATTTATGCTAATACATAACTATTTACACAGCTTTTGAAAAGCATGGACTGATAGCTACAGATTAAACAGCTGTAGGGCAGCACGTCATCACCCTTTGTTGACAGAGAGAGATTTTGAGCTCTCGTAATTTTTTAGTTTAGAAGTTAGGTATAAAAATCACGTGTCACTAGAGTGACATAAGGTTTTGAGAAGTGGCTGACAACTGCTAGAACTCCATTCTAAAGCATATGATTTTTGACCTTCCCTTTACAAGCGACTAAGTTATCAGCAAAGGCCAAATACTTGCCATTCTACTTTCTCCTGCTCTAGGCTACAGACCTTAGTTATCTCAATAGACATTATGAATTCATGTGCTTCATTAGGAGTAAGTAGGCAGGGAAACACGGAAACGGCACTTTAAAGGCTGTACCTCATTTCTCACTCTGTAAGGAAGAATGCCAGAGAAATTTAGAGAGCTCCTTCACAGTGGGCATACACCAGCTCTGAAGAAAGGGTCGCTCCAGAAACGCAGCTTGCTAACCCCTCAGTGTGTAGACTGTGAAATCAGTGGAGATTACCTGTGCCACTGCAATTATTCATTGCGGTACGGACCCCGCGTTCTCCGTGCCCGCCTGGAGCCCGAGCGATCCGCCCGGGACCCGCCGGGAGCCCAGCGGCGTTCGCGGGGCTCTGCTGACACCTGCCGGGAGCCGCGCTCGGAATTCCTGCCCTTCCTGTGGAATCCCCCCGGCTCTCCTGCCTTTCCCGGCTGCCGGTGTGCCAGGAGCAGGCTGGGAACAGGTCACAGCCGGCACGCCGCGGGGTTTGACCCGGCTGGGACAGCGGCACAGCAGTCGCTGCGGTTCCGACACACCCCGGCAGTGAATCTCCTTCCCAGCCTTTGGATGGTTCAAGTGGCGACTGGGCAAGACTTTTTCAGCCAGCCAGTCCCTCTCCTCATGCATGTAAATCAACACACGCTGGGGTTTATGCCCATCTTTCATTTGGAAGGGAGCTAGAAAAGTATAAATTTGTGTCAGTTCTTCTCCGGTTCACAACTGGTCATAATTTTCATTTACTGTTTGTGCTATCCTTAAAACTCACCACACTTTGCTTTTTCAGCTTTCCATTTCGCTGTCTCCTGGTTTTTCTGTGAGAAATAACAGCACTATTCCAAGGAGTGACGCAGGAAGGAACTCAAGAGGAATAATGTGGTGAGTGCCCCGAGTTGGCAGCTGACCCGGCCCCGTGTAAGCAAACAACAGCTCCAACAGGGTCAGGGCAATGGAAAGTAGTTTGGAATTCTTTTTCGAATATCTGTAGATGTGTAAACAAAGCAGAAAAAGTAAAGGCTTTTTTCACACACCAAAAAGCCAAGAAATAAATCTAGTAGTCTGCTGCTGTGGGTTTGGTATTGAAATGGTTAAAATAATTTGACTCAAATAAAGGTGGCTAAGTTATGAATAAGGCCAGGAAAACACTGAGAATTTTCTATTGGACTGATTTTCTGGTTTCTAACTTCAGATTTTTTATTTATTAAAATAAAAATGCTCCAAACTTTTTTTTTTTTTTTTCCTCAAGATTACCCCTAACTGTATATTTTTCAGATTAGTCCAACAACATTGAAAGCTGCTACAGAGCTGCCAACACACTGCTCTCCAGGATCAGTACTTTGAGCCTCCTCTCTCATCTCTGGGCCAGATTCCTGCAAGGCTGCAGCTCTCACAACTGAGAGAGTCTAAAACCCACTAGGATAAAAGGTAGCAGTAGGATCCTAATGGCAATTTCACTGAGACAAGGCACAGATCAGAGCTGAAATGAAGCATTTTGCAACATTAAAAATAGGGGAAAATCCCCTCAAGCATGTTACTTTGAAGAAAAATCCAATGCTGTGCAGGTACATCAGAGAAAAGACACAAACAACGACTTTCCATTTTTAAAAACTAATTTTTCAGAAGAGATTAATGTGTTAAAATATGAGGTTCTTTTCCAGGCATCTCACTGGGTGGAAAGGGATTTAGAGTAAAGTGAATGCTGCCTGGAAAGATTTTTAAAGGCATTTTCTGTCAAGAGGGGTTTGACATGTCGCATCTTCTATTGCTGCTAATGCACACACAGAGGAAGTGCTTGGATAAATCGTGACAAAACAGCAATGCCAGAACAAAGATGGGCTCTCTGCAGAAGCATAAATAACACCTGCACCTATTACTTACTGGTGCTTTTATTGTGGAGGAAGTGGCAAATCAACCTGGGATAGCCTCATATCATTACCCAAGAGAGCAATGATTGACCTCAATTAAATGGCTCAGCTGAGGTTCCCAATCAGAGGTGAAAATAGCCATCTTTGTTTTAGTTCCTGTGTCTTTGTAATGAAGAAACAAATAGGTGATGAAAGTCCCCTTGTAGCAAAGTCTCTGTTCGTTTTTGGCACTTCCACAGAGACACCTTCAAAATCAGTCAAAACAAGCTTAGGAAGAATCGCCAGACCCATATGGCTGGGCCAGCTGGTCATGTTTCACTATGAAGTGTAATTGCTCATTTAGGACTGAAGTTACAACTGCTGCCACATAAATTTTGTACCCTTCTCACTGCTGTGCAAACTTTTTAACATTAAAAAAAAAAATGGATACAAGAGTGCTGAAACAGAAGCACAAGACAGCTGCTGAGAGCAGAGAGACATGTTCAACAGGGTGTGAGCTCCCGTGTGTTACCATTCTGTGAGTCTTGTGTGAGAGATTCAGAAAAGCCAACTGCAAAGTCTGGAGTTATGTGTTGATTCCCCTGCCAGAGGAAGTGGCAGTCACTGTGAAGGCAGTACAAAAAAAAAAAAAAATTAAAAGTGATTGCTTCATACACTAGATTTTTAAAATAATAAGTAATTCATGAGACCTTGTCTGAAAGGAATAATTAGAACACTTCATTTAGCTAGAAGAAAGCAAGATATGATGAGAAAGGGTTTCAAAGTAACTGGGAAAGAAACTAAAATCATCCTTCAGAGCCTAAATGGGGTCTCGCATTATTTTAAATGATGAATTACTGGGGTTGATCCTGCTAAGAAGTGAACATTCAGATTTAGGAAGTACAGATTTTATTAAGCCTAGCTCAGTCCAGGAGAGAATAGATGCTGCTGCTCTTATACTCACTTCCTTCAAACCAGTCTCCAAGCTTCTCCTAAAACTCCTTAACCTTGAATAAAGTCTCCTGAGAGCTAGGAAGAACATTTCAAAAGCATCAAAGCACATTGTGAACAGAAAGCTCTTTAGACATTGATATGTCTTCATAACATTTGCATTGGATCATTACAGTGAGTGAGACACGGGGGAGTCAGATTGACACCTTGTTGGGAAAGGCACCCACCAACTGCCTGTCGGCTGCTCTCACGGCAGAACGAGACACAGAAAGAAAATCACTTGGTGGGAGGCACAAGGTGACTGCAGGTAGATCATGAAAAATGCAACAGACAGCGCATGCAGCAGCTCTAGCACCCAGAGGGGCTCCAGCTTTCCAGACAATATGGTGGGAAAACTCCTGAGAAAGCACAGAGATACTGAGCAGTGGAATGAGAATGCCTGTTGTAATGGTGAGATGTCTGTGCAACACCTGCCTCCAGCCAAAAATTATACACTTTAATAGGCACCCAAAAAGTCACTGCATATTCATTGTATTCTCTTCTGGTTTAGTACAAACTACAAATGGTTAAAGGCAACCGGATTTTCTTTGAACTGGAAGGGAACAGAGTGGCTCCAAAATGCAGAACCAACTGAAAGATGTTTAAAGAGATGACAGACTTTGATCTGAGACCACTTCCTGACTAAAACTGTAGATGGGTGAATACGCATTATCACCAAACGTGTAGGTTTGCTGATAAATATATGACTGAGTTCCCACTACATCACATTACCTCTTTTGTGAGATCATGCAACATACCCTGTTATGCTATTCTACTGATAAATCTTAAGTGTAGGAAACACAGACTAATGGAGTATGTTGGTAAAAAGAGAAGCTCAGTCAGAGCTGGGTGTCAAAGCTTTTCATGTTTGGAGGAAGGAAATGTCAGGACAGCCTGAACACTGAAGAGTTTTGAGTAGTGTACATTCTTCTGCTCTGAAACCAGATAGCCAATGGGTCCTTCTGGTGAGAGGAAGTAAAATGGAGCTTCTTGCCCCGAAATGAGCTTGACATCCAAAACCTTTCAAATTAGTGTTTCACAAAGCTCTGAGAAGGATGCCAACACAGCAGCATTACAGACAGAGCTTGCATTAGGGTGGGAAAAGCCTGATACTCTCCATGCTTATGTTCTTGTTAGAGAGTTGACATAGCAAATCATCTAAACTTACACAGAGTTCTAAGTTGACAAACAGGTTTCAACTTTTAGGATGAAAAGTATGTCCCAAACACTGGGGTAGAAAAATAGCTGTGAATCTTGTGCACTCAAGACTTGAGTTTGCCTGGTGTGCTGAAATATGGATATAATAGGTTTTAGATTTTATTGCTAGGGATAATTTACTCTTGTAATCATTTAAACATATTTGAATGAAAAAGAAATGGGAATCTTTCTCTTCTCAGAAAGAAAAGTTTACAGCAATGCTGTTAGAAAGAGGAATTCCCAAGAGACCTCATTTCCTCTTCTCTCCCACTCACAAGTGGTTCTTAAAATAGATTTTCCTTCCCATAAACTATCTGGAGCTTTAAAGGAAGTTCTTTTAACAGGATAGTGAGAAGAACTTCCTTTAAAGCTCCAGATGAGGAGCTCAATGAAGGTAATTCATTCGTGCATTACAGGGAGACTTAAATTTTAGGACACATTTGCTACATGCTCCAAATACTACCATCTTTCTTGAGAAACTGGAACAGGAATGGAGAGATCAAAAACTTTGGAAGGTCACCTTGTCTGTTTGACCTCCCAAAATCAAATGGGTACTAGTGAACAATGTCTGTGACTTTCTGCTCCTGAACACTAAAAACAGTTATTTCTTGGTACTATAAAACAGAAAGCTACCAAATACAGTAATATTTAAGAACCCATACAGAAACAAACTCTCCCCACCATAATGGACATATCTCTCTAAAGCACTGCAAATAAAGACAGAACTTCTTTTTCTCAAAATCTTGAGCTGTCTGGAAAATCCAGGCTCTAAATTTGACTGGCATCTTCAAAAAGCAGTGGCTGAGAGAAGACTCTCAACCCTGTAAGGAATTGCCAATTCTGGAGTACATTCTGCTTGTTTCAGATTCCAGATTGCAGTTATGAGTGAAACACACATCATAAGTTTATGCACATATTAAAGTGTTAGAAGTTCACTTCAACAATGAGCACATTCTATTCTTTCATGCTAAGTTGCATTTTTTCTTTTAATCTTCTTTAATTAATATCCTTCAGCTAATCTTTAATCTTCCTGTATATTATGACCAATGGACAGATGATTCATAAACTGATACAGCATTTCAAATACTCTTTAATCAGTGGTTTTCATTCTTAATTATTTTGAAATTTCTGTATTTGTCAAAACTCACACTACGCTATGTTCATTTGTAATATGCCTGAAAGTCTCAGTGAGATTCCCTAATAAGTACATGAAGTTTTGATGGAGTCTGAAAAGTTTGAATACACCCTTCTTGTTTGTTTGTTGCTTTTCTGTTGCACAGACAGCTGCCTAAAGAAGAAAGGGTTTGACTTGATGCATGTGGATTGAACTTCTGTGGATAACTCTAAGAGGCTAAAATGTAATTGAATAGAATATATATTGAATATTATATATACATTGAATTAAGCAAATGGTAAGATTTTAGTCTATAGAAGTGGGATTTTATCTGCTCAAATGAAAAATAGAGAATCACTCACTCAACACTCAAACACACAAAATGCCTCTTTTCAAACAATAATTTGTTGACTGTCTAGGGTTCTGTACCCAGAGCAAAAGAAAATGTGCTTATGTGTATTTTTAAATGGAACAAGTGAGAGGATATTATTGACATTTGCAAGACTTTAGTACCATTACTATAGAATGAATAAATCTAGGGTGAAGAACTAAATGAAAACTGTGATAAAATACCACATGGTTTTATCATGCTAGATTGTGGTAATCTGTAGAGTCTTCAATAAGATAACTGGTTTTTAGACATGGTCAATGCATTGGAACTAATCTCAATATACTTAATTGAAAATTGCTTTCACTGCCTCAAGGGAGATTAATTATTTAAGTGGTAAAAATTGAGATTAAAAGAATAACTGTTAGGTAGGAAGGAAGCAGCAATTGCAACTGTTTATAGTATTAGGAAGAGGAAGGGCATCTTTTTCAAGCTTGTGTTCGTCCCCGTTCTGCTTAGTATTTTAATAAAAATGTTGGTCCAAGGAGAAGATGGTCCAAAGTGCATGTACTGAGGTTTTAGGTAACACAGAATAGAAAGATCATGCCAATTACAGAGAACAAGTTTTCATGCAAGAAGAATTCCACAGGCCTATGGTGCAAAGTCACAGAGATGGAAAGTCAACAATTCCAGGCCTGCAGGAACAAACAAACATTTTGTTGCTGGAGTCTGGACCTTATTACATAAAGTTGGAAAGAAAGAAAGAAAAAGGCAAAAGCTGAATGGTTTATGGCAAGACAACAGTGTGGTGACAAAGCAGTTACCTGCAGGGATCATCAGGGCTGCTCACAGGTAATGCTCCACTCTTGATTTACTTCCAGAAAAAAAATGAAAATGTGTGGAAAGTTGGGTTTACACCCCAGACCTGCCCCTTTTAAAGGGGAAAAGGGATAAATGATATGTGGAAATTTAAGCACCAGTGACACAGGCAGACATGGACTAAAATCTTAATTTGAAGACCAAACTGATGTTCATGGGATGAAAGTGAGGTTGAGGAATGATTCTGTTTCAGCTCAAATCTCAGAGTCAAGAACATTCAGATCTGAGGCTGGAGTCAAGGCTTGTGTCTCTGACTCTGTTTCACCTTGTGAAAGGAAAAGCCACATAAAGCAGGCCTCAAAGCATTACCTGCTCCCCTTCTGCAGTGCATGAACAGTTTACTTCATTGATTAGACTTAGAAAAAGGCAAGATTCCTCTCCCAGCTTTATCCAAGGAACAGGCAAGCTGAGTGGGTGAGGTGGAGAGGACTCTAGGCAGCTACTGCAGGCTCTGAACAGCCTGGAAAGGGATGTCCACTACTTATTGAACAAGGAGAAGGTTTCTTATGTGTGCCTTTATCCACATGCTTACTATCCTGTGAAAAGCCTTTCTGGAACAAACACCTGTATCCCAACAACGTTGGAACACTATTCTCCTTGTTTACTTGCTATTGTTTTCTTCAACCTCTTCATGAAATTTGTCTTATAGCGTAGAAATTAGGAATTGTCTTCTCTGTCATGTTTGCCAGAACAAAAGGTGAGCAGGTCCCTACTTCCAAGCATCTCAGTATAAACAAAAAGTAAGCAGGAAGATTATTACAAATGCTCAGGGATTTTTCTCTGCTGCTTTCATGTATTTAAACCAGACAGGTGCTACAAGGGATGAAAGCAGAATGCAAAGACTTCAGTAAAGACTATGAAAGCCTTAAGGTGCTCTGGTCCAATTGGCTCTATCCATTCTGTAAGGCATCCAGCCAGTGACATGAGAGGAGGGAGGCACTAAGTGTTCTTGTTTTCAGAGCCAGGACAAAATGGACTTTTCGTCACGGTGGAGGTAAAGCAGAGCAGAGAGGAGCCCTGAAGCACCTGCACTTTAATAACTGGTCACCAGATGTCACTGTCAAATGCGTCGAGCACAACGGGAAAAACCATCCCTTGCCAGTAAAGGTGATCCGCCCCACTCAGCCCCTTGAACCTTGCTCTTCAGAGAGCTGGGAAACCTCAAAGCCTGGCTAGAAACAGTAAAACACTTGCAGAATCAGGTATCCATTAAAAAAATGTTTGGGCGTTGAATGTCCTGGGCGTTAAATGCAGATCACAGACTAGCTGGAATTTCACCTTCCTCTCAATGCCAAGTGTTAATGGGAAACAAAATGGATGGTCAAAGGTGGCTTAGACACATCCTACTGAAATGTTTGTGCTTCACTCTACACCTATAAAATGTCTGCTTGAACCTTTAACCAAGGTTATAGCATACTAAGAACCATAAAGGCTGCTGCTGGAACTGGATCTTTATAAATTATTAAACTCTCTCCCAGCAGAAACACTCAGTAGCAGCTGCAACACAGTCATTTGGGTCATATGCACTTTGTGGGAATTATGGCAATTAAATTTCCAGAGAAAGCACTCTGGACAACCCTCATGCAAAAGAGAATTTTTAATACCATCGTGTTCCCAGTCCTTGTTACTGCTTCTTGTTCTGCTTTAGTAACTGGAAATTTTAGTTTCTTGATTATTAATGTGATTCCCATGGTACTTCCCTCTTAGCAACAAATTTCTTGTGGGCCTATTCCAACTGAAATAAGTTGTAATTTGGTGGGGGTTAACTTTAATAAACCAAATAGGAAGTTTCTTGTGGTTTTGTGCTTGGTGTTTTTCTCCCCAACAAAAGAAAGCTCAAATCTCAGTTCTTTATTTTATATGAAAGTCTTTGATGGTTTGCTTTGATGGATTGACACAAGTACAGGACAGACAGAAATTCAGCTTTCTGAAGCTCCGTTCCTCACTGAAAATTTAACCATTGTCTGTGTAATACTGGAGCTGCTTTTCTGTCCCTTTATTTTTTTTAATCCTCATGAATTTATACCACACTATGCCATCCTCTATTTCTCTCCACACGTTCACTCTCCTTTTTGTAGAGGCTGTGAATTACTGTTTGTTCTTCTTTCTCACAAAATTTCCCTCTCTATTTTCCCACCTACAGTGGAAGAGGCTCAGTACTTGTGAAAACGTATTTGTTTCTCCCTCCCATCTCAGGCATGTCATCTACTCCATGTAATAGTTGTTGGTCTCTCTATCTTTCTTTCCTCCCTGTTGAGTACTTATCAAATTATTCCGTTTCCAGTAATTCTCTTTAATTGCTCCCTGAGAAGTTTTAGCATCTGGACTCACTAGTACTGATACTCCTTTTACGGCAGCAAGAACCAGGGCTAAATCCATAAATATGCTACAATCAAGACTAAATGCTCTCTGATTTCAAGAAGATTAGGGTTTTTAACAGACTTACACTACTAGAGCAGAAAGGAAATAGGGCTTCCATTTCTGGATTCATCTCTCTAAATTATTAGACAAAACTGCAATAATTCCAGTTTAGTTGTGATTTATCAGCTCATTCACAGAGGATTTGATGAATGAATGATTTTTTGTTTCCTGCTGAGTGGCTGTATTTTTGACAGGTCTCATGATGTTCCCAAACCCACACTGTTTATTTGTATCTGTGATTATAAAGGACAATTCTCTAGATAAACTTGAATGTATTTTTTAATGGTTTGTACTTTAAGTACCTTCATATTAAAATTTAATGTAAAATTTAAGCTTCCTTTTCCTTGCTTTTTTAAGTCACCCCAAAATACCCCTAAAAGTCAGTAGCAGCAGCTGTACCAAGCAGAGCAGTGGGAAAGGTGGCATTATTTCCCTCACAGACTGAATTAAATATATACTGTAGAACTGTTTTACTGTTGGTGAACTTGAATTCCCACTTCCCAAAAGTCAGCCTGCATGAGGGCTTCAGGACTGATGTCAGAACTTGAAAGAGTAAATGACAACTCACAGAGTATTTCTTAGTTCTTATGTCTGTATTACATAGATTTAAAAATAGATTTTAGAGGACTTCACAAATCTACTTACAGAAGTAGATTGTGCCTTTGCAATTTCTATGCATTGAGGGACACAGTCTCCCAAACACAAATGAAATCTGCAGGAAGCATATTTGTCTCCCCTTCATAACCAGGAAGCTGAGTTATGAAGATTGCTGCAGTGCCTAATTTAAGCACCACGTCTGGCTGGCTTTGTTTTCATGTCAAGACTATTTCTCACCACAGATTGTATAGGAAGTCTGACTCTTGACAGCTGAGGAAAGCTGGCAGACGAAATCACTTGTTGCTCTTTGGAACTGTGTACCACAACACCCAATGCACCTTGTACTAGAGCAGACAGAATTCCACTCTTCAGCATTGTACCTCCACAGAAGCCTGGGAACAGCCAGCTTTAAAACAAAGACCCTAATTTGTTATCAGCAACCTCTGTTGGACCTTTAGAGCCAGTGCAGCAACATGCTCTTGGGTTTGGGTTATGTCCTCATTCTACATCAGTAGGGAAAAAACCTCAGCTGGCAGTTTTGGATCCCGGGGTGAACATGCAGTCATGGAAAGGCGGGAGAGAAGAAAAACATGATTGTCCACAGAAAAAGCTACAGATTTTGAAACTAAGAGATCACAAGGTGACCACTGTCACAAGGTCACTGATCAGCATTTAGCCCTCTGGTACTAAATGAAATAGAATGATTAAATGTTAGCATTCTAAGCTTAAGACATCGGGAAAAAAAAAACCAACTGAGCAATTAATGAAGAATCCAAAGAAAAAAATAAATGTCTGGCTTGGATGATGCAACTGATATAATGAAAGGAAATATTCAAAACATGATATAAGCTGTCTTCCCCCAGTAGCACTGTGTTACTGGCTACCCAGAACTGGGCTCCTAAACTTCCCAATGCAGAGATCTCTGGAAAAAAAATGCCTGCTTGGATTCTCAGGGTTGCCAGGCCTGAAAGAGTTTAGCTGGTGAGGTCTGCTTAGAACTACTGGTCTTGGAAAACTTTGGTTTTGCTGCCTGTATTCCAGTAGATTTTGTTTTGATTTGGTGGAATGAAAATTCTTGCCATGTATTGCCTCAGCTGAATGAGACAAACAACAGTTCCTAAATATGTGTTACATGTAGGAAAACAAATACTGTGAAACTACTCTGTAAAATAATTGTGTTGTGCATATAAAACTTGGAGGAACTGTTCAAATGCTTGTTCTTAATGCCTTGATGAACATGATCTTAACAGAAAGCACACTATTTCTATTCAAATCATTAGAGAAAATTTTCCCTTTGGAAATATGAGAGAGAGAGAGAGAGAGAAATGACTGTCTGAATCCTAGAAAATGTGACAGGGTAATGTGTATCTTTGTTATGTAAAATATATATATATATATAGCCTACATGATCTAAAATAGGATTTTTAACATAGACACAAAACCACTGGTATTGTCTCAGTCACTGGTATATAAACAACCTTGGGAAAAGTTAGAAGCAGCTTTCAGTGTTTCTCTGTGTGGCAGCTGGTCACAAGTAAAAATCATTTTTTGTTATGGAATGACTAGCAAAGATAAACTCTTGGGAAATATTCCCAAAGGCAATTTAAATAGATTTTGCTATTTGCAGAAGGCAGTGTCACTGTTTAATTTATAAAGTTAATAAAGTGGTTTCTAAATTATTTAATAAAGTAGGGAGTAATCACAAAGTTAGCACTTGTTTGCTTTGATAGTGCTATGAATCACACACCAGATTCTGGTCATGAAATAAACAACTATAACAATTTCAGTTTAAATGAAAAATAATTACAAAGCAAAAGGACTTGGCTTAGAACTACAACATTTTTACTATTTTGCACATGCATTTTTACATCCCTTATTCTTTATTATCATCATGCATCACTAATTCATAGCACTATCCAATGCAAGCACTTTATCTCAGGCTTTTTCACATTTCTGGGGCAGGGAGATCTGAGGACAGAATAAAACCACTTATGGTTGCAATCTGAATATAAAGCTTTGGAAAGAGGCAGACAGGAGAGGGAAAAAAAGAGGGAGAAACAAGGATAATTTTAATTTCTTCCTTCTCAGTCTAGAGATCAAGTCTTTCAAATCCCATTTAATACACCGTGAAAAAGATTAAGGTTGTTACAAGTGACTGAGTGTGTCACTTGTAGCCAGGTTCAGCCTGGCTCTGGTGCCAGGTGATAAATACAAGTTCATACAATCCATGTGCCCTTAGTGTGTCTGTGTGCACACACAGTGAAGAATTAGGACTGACTTTGTAAATAAGCCTGTAATGTCTAAAATAGATGGAGAGCTTTGTATTTTTCATTAATGCTTATGCTGCTGTATATGATGTACAGAGCTATTATTGAAACTTAACTACAATCAAAACCTTTGTTCAAAGGTTTAGAAATATTTGGGGAATATTAAGAGGAAAAATCCAAATAACTATGTCAAATAGCCAGGACACTTGCATTAAAAAAAGAAAATGCTGTTGTTAAGGAGAGAACAATATCTCCTCTTTTTCAGCAATTTTAGTTTCCCAACCAAGCCAGCAAATGGAGGAGGAGAAGTTTTCATTTTTGTCTTGGATTCATACTTTCAATGAACAACAGCTTTTATTGTCTTCCTCAATCTATTTCTTCTGGATATGTAGAGTGTCCACAAGAACTTTGCAGTAAATCTGCAGTGAATCTCTCAAATTCCTGTCCCTGTGTGACAGTCTCCATTACAATTACAGTCCAGCATTTAGCAAGTACAAGCAGAGCAAAGCAGAATAAAAAAGACTCAGAAACCAAAGAAGAGTTGTCTCTAAGTCATGTAGATTCTTTCTCCCAGAAACTATTCTGGCAGCTGAGTGTCCTTGCCTGCCTACATTGGTAGCCCTGGTAAAGTAATGAGCATGGAAAATCAACCCTGCAGAGTCAAATCCTTGATTGCCACTGATTTCATACAGTTTGTGCACAGAGGGGCAGCACTCATTGCTGTCTCTTAACCAATGGTCCTATGAAGTCAAAGTTCATCCAAGACTTACCTCCTGGAACTCCTTTTTACTTGAGATGATTGTTAGTCTGGCAGGCCCATATGATGAAATTAGAGGAGGAAAAAAATACTGGCTCCTCAGGCACATTTAGCAGGATCCTGGAGGGAGCATTCCAGCCTTCAGTTCTTCTGTGGCCAGCTTAAGGCTCTGAGAATGAAGACTCTTCTTCCCACTTACCTACCTGCAAACATTTGAGCTCCACAAAACCCATTAACCCATTCCCAGCCCAGGGCACTCCCTCCCGAGCCCTCCTAGCAGTGCTCACCAGAAGCACCATCCTGTTCCTGCCACAGCCTCACCCAGAGACTCGGGCTTGCACTTGGCTCCCCCATCCTTACAACAGACTCGAGTGCCAGTCTCTGGCAGGCCTGGGGGCTGATTCAGCCGTGTGGGCTGCTCCCTCCTGCCTCAGCTGCTCCCTGTCTGCTCCAGGGAAGTTGTGGTGAGCTGGATGAAAGCATTGCACAGGTCACAAGCTGAGCCACGCTCACCTAGAAGCATTCCAAGGGCCTTAGCTCTGAACCTCGAGGCAGAACTTCTCAAGGAGTCTCTATCGCACAGCCCAACAGCTGGCTTTGCTACCAGTACATACTGGGGCTGATCTCATCTTGTTCCTTTCTTCCCTGTCCCACTGGCACGCACCAGGGGCTGTTAGTAGCACAACCACAAAAAACTCTAGGTCACATATTCTTTCTTCCCAACATGTTGGGGTTTTTTGCTTCAGTCAATCCATTTGTCAGTCACTATAGCAAACTGCATACACCAACTCTTCCTGCAGCAAAGGCTCTTGACAAAGCTGCTACTATGATTGCTGTTAATGTGTTAGTGCAAAAAAATACATCATTTTATGCCAATGCTTGTTTTTTAAAAAAGATCAGCAATATGAAGCTGCCATTCAAACTAGGAATATGGGAAGGGTTGGAAGGTACCTCCTGAGTCATGCAGAGTTTGTTTTTCTGATGAAGATCAGATATCACTTAATTCCTTTGATCCTTGTCTCCTACATCACATACATGCACATGCACACATATTCTTACCTCGCTCCTCTTACTATTAAAAACTTTCCTTTAAAGGTATTGCACTTGGCTGACATATAATAGAGACTTCAGAGGTCAGGGTGACATACATGAGAGCTAAGGATAGACCATGGTCTGTCAGAAGGATCTAACTATGAATATTGCTAAGGAAATTAGATGATTTCAGAGTCCAGGCATCTTTAGAGAAGATAGCAAGACAAGCTCTCCTTTAAATAAGTCCACTCATGACAAGAACACCTCCCACAATACTGACCAATCCCTGCTTCCCAGACACAAACACTTCTATAACAAGGGGCAACAAAGGGAGGGGCGGGGAATATAAAAATATATATTTAAGGGAAACCTTAGAACATTGCAGTAAATATACACAAAATTAAATTATTAAAACCTGAAAGTTAAATCACATCCCACAGTAGTTTGTCAAGCAGAGCATTGGCCCTGAGAATGGAAGAAATAGGAAGATACATGTAGTCCTCTTAGGGGCTTCTTGTGCTGAGCAAATTACAAGATACTATTCAGAGACTACAGCATTCAGGAGCAACCTGGAACTACAGGGAATGGAGTCAGATGTTACTTACCCTGATTTATGCTGACGATGTAGCAATAATAAGGACAGTGCTTTTCACCAACCTGAGCCATGGATGTCATTTGTACTAAGATGTGTGCACTAATTTTAGTCACATGTACATTCCTCGAGGACTTCTGACAGATGATTTATCAGTAGTGAATGTCATGAAGGCAGACACTCCTCTCCAAATCAATCTTTTTCCAGTCTTGATAACAGATAAATGAATTTTGTAGTCTTGCTTTCTAGTAATTGGTCCTCCAAGTTTGCTTTTTCCATCCTTTAATAATCTGTAATGTCATAGACTGTCTTTGAAGAGTGAGTAATAATGCAGAGCTTTAAAGAGACTTGTAAAAGTTATGAAGTCATAAAACACTGTTTGATTCCTGCTTCAGTCTGTTTTCTGGGAATGCACTGAATATAAACAGTAAAGTGATCTTATGGGCTTTGAATGAAAGATTCTTTCTCCTTTCAGGCCACAGTTCCTACTGTGTTATCTTCATTGATATTTCATTGCCTTTAGGATGATGGGATTTATATAGAATCTTTTTCCAAGTCCCTTATCAACAGTGGGACATTTGGCCAAAAAAATGTATGCCTAGTCTCTAGGGTTTCCTTTTCAAATGCACAGTGTAAATCAATTCTGTATAGAGCTACAGTCATTGTGATACAGAAGGTACATTAAAACACACTTATTCAAACAAGAGTTGTTCTTGTTTTCCTTTCCCTCCTTGTTCCTGGTGACTGTGTACAGGGGCTTCCCATAAACTGAGTTCATTTCTCATCCTCTTTTCCTAAGGTGCGGCTGCATTGTGAAAATTGATACTTCTGCAAAGAAAAATAGTTTTCTTTATCATGTTGCACAGTCTCAACTTCCACCAGCCCATTAACTCAAAATAAACTCCTAAGCATTTGTCTGTCTGATCAGTGTCTGCACAGTGACATTTACCAGGAGAGGCAGACGAGAAATAGTCAGTGGCTGGAGATTTTTAGACCAGAATAGTGACACTGTAATCTTGCACTTTCCCCCTCTATACCCATCACTGCCTTTGCCAATCTCTGCCCCCTTTTCTAGACACAGCTGAAATGACCATTAGAAGTGTCCCTTGACATGTATTCAAATCCAAAATACAGGCATTAGAATTGACTTGAAAAAAAAAAAAAAAAAAAGGCAAATTAAGTATTCTTTCATTCCATGACACAGAAAAGACATCACTACTACTTAGCTCATTTCTGAAGTCAACAGATGGTGGTGCTACATTTAGAGCACTTGGAAGTTGTTTTCTTTCTGTTGTTTGTTAAAGGCAAAAACCTTGGAAGTATGTTCAAAAGACCGTATCCAGAAGGCTTTATGCCAATACTACTTAAACCAGCTTTCCTGATAGAACTGAAAACAAGTGTTACAGCTGTGAGTAGGCATACAGTTACAGGATATTTGTAAGTACACATGAGCCAAATTAGAAACAACAACAAAAGTCTGATGTTATCACCCCAGTTTATTTCATGCACCCAGTCAGTGGCAGCAGCTCACAGATGCTGAGGCTAGAGATGCTTTAGTAAACAGAACAATTAGCAGCATTATGTGAGCTGCCAGCATAGCAAAATAAACTGCTTGCAGATATATGGCTATACCTCTTCACAAAAAGAATAAATTGGAAAGCACAAAATAACTTTTTATCTGCAAGGGTGGGTTAGCAACTGCCAGCTCTGTACCATAGAGATGGAAGCAAGAGTTCTTGTAATGGGAACTTTAAAAGGTACCATGCAATGAGTAATTAATACTATGCCTTTCTATCAACCATCTTTGTGTCTTGTTTTAGGAGAAAAAATCCCCACACTTTCTTCTTGTCATGGTTTTCTTGTCATGATACAGTGCCATCAAAGACTGACATACAAGTAATTAATATTTAGTATTGCTCCCTACCCTGGCTGCATTCAGTCGTATATGGTAATCAATGATCCATTTATGATAGCTCCCTGCAATTATCATAGCAAAGATTGGGGACAGACAGGCACAGATAGGTGTACAAGGTACTAAAATTAAATAACCACAAAGTATTTCACCCGTGCATTCTCCACTTACTTCCTCCATTTATGGATAATGGACCTATTTGCAGACAATGGCAGTAAAAATTTTCTCTAGGGATTTATCTATAACACTTATCTCTTGGATTATGGTTTGTATTTTCTGGTGTGATAGGTGGTCCAGAGAAACACTTAAATGAAACAATTAAGAAAGAAGTTTGTTCTCCTGTCCCATAATTTCTGCATCCTAAACATTCAACAGAAGATGTGCATTAACCTCACACTGTACTGTGAGCTGCATTCACAGTTCCCCAGCCTCCACCATTGCCAGCAGAGAACACAGGGGCTGCAGTCTTGGTTATTCAAATGCAAATAATTCAGGAACTCACCTGGGCCATGCCCACAGACTGGTCAGAAGAAGGATATAGCTTCTGTGTTTTACTAGTGTTTGTATTCTCAAATTAGGACCTAAAGCTAGCTGGTGGGTGAAAAATTTGTCATTGACGTGCCTTTCCTGTGAAAACTTGAGGTAAAGCTGAGTGGTCTACTTCATTATAGTTTTCCTGAATTAATTGATTAAAATAACAGCTGACTGTACTGGCAGTGATGTCCTATGCTGTTCATGTAGATTATCTATGATCCATTGTCATGTCTACTAAATCACAAATCCCTGCTGGCTAGACTAAATAATAAGGTACTTGTAACAGTAGCTAAAAGGAATAAAAAGCAGGAGCCAAACTCAGAGCTTTTACCTCCTTTCATCCTTATTTTTACCTGTCCCTGTAACATTCAGCAGCCAGAAAATTAATGACAGTGATTAAATTATTTGCCTGCCAGATTATCTCAGTGGCTGTTCTTAACAGCATATTCATGCAAGCCATTGAGAGAGCAGGATATGAGCAGGTGAATCAGACCCTGCAGGGTCTCTGCACCTCTGACTCTCACTGTATCAGCTGCTCCCTGGCATTACAAAACCTCTGAAAAAAGGTAACCAACCTAAATGGATGCTAAATATTGAACTAAATCAGAGATAATGGATGTGAACTTTGATTGTCTAACAAATCTGACCTAAAAGGAACAGGAATTCTGCAAATGAGAGCCTGAAAACTCCCACCATGCTTCCACCTGCTCATCCTTTGAGGTACATTTTGTTTAGTTCCTGTAAAATAAAGGCATGACTCACTAACAGGACATATGGAGTGTTAAAGCATAGAAACGAAGATTGCAAAGCTACCACTGTGTCTTCAGAAAGCTTAACAATGGTTTCAAAATGCTCATTGTTACGGTGCAGTCCCATTTTTCTTTCTTGTACACATTTTCTCATTAAATTGGGAAATTAAATTTGGTTGTTGGGAAAGTGGTGATTGGGTGAGTGGACCCCTCCCCACATATTTTACCTGTGCAGTGCCTTGCACAATTAAATATTTATCTCCAAATGGAGATTCCAGGCTTTATTACTACCTGAATAATACATGTAACTTGAGTTATAGCCTCCTAAAGACCTATTTGCAAGTCAATTTTTTCTGTCTGTTCAGCACAGTTTCCTGACTACAGCTACTGATAGTACTTTAAATAAACTCTTTGGTCTATGCATGTGTTACCTGTTCTTTCTCCCCTTAACAACATTACACCACGTGGTTAAATCAAACTGCTTGTTTAAAAAGAAAAACTTCTCTCCCTCCACTCAAGAAAAGTTGCTGATAGCAACTTAACCTAATGAGCAAATTATCCCAATGGATGAGACACTGATTTAAATAAAGAGTGACAGAATTTGCCCTTATCACAGGGATTGCTTGGTAGGGAAAACCAGCAAGTGAAAAAAATTGTAGATTCTCATGACAAGCACCTACAAAGACAATATATTCCATATTCCTAAAATACATTAAATACTTTTATAAACCACTTTAGGACATCAGAACTCTTCTTTGCTGATGTTTTGTAGAGAGAGGAAAGAACTGAGACAATATGATTTACTTGACTATGCACTCATAGGTTTTCTATGATTCTTTCACACAATTAGTGAGAAAAACATTTTTTAGGATTTTTAAAGTGCTACTGAAAGTTTCTAAGGATATTCAAAGCATTACTTTACCAAGGCCTTAGTCCAGACAGTCAGTCAGTTCTGGAAGCCTTTCTCTCATGCTAAAGATGCCTCACATCAGCTGCCCTTTGAAAGGCATTCATAAAAATAACTGAACTTAGTAAACAGGCATAATAGAGTAAATCAAGAATATTTGTGTTTAGTCACCTTGGATTTTTCAGTATTGTTAGGTAAATCCCTCTTTGTGTGGCTTTGGGAACATTAGTAGGCAGTGGTGTTTCAGGGAAGAGTGTGCTACATAAAAAGGAAAAAAGTCCCTTGTGTACTTATCCTGCTCTTTTTAAGAGGGACCCTGCCTTTCAAGGGAAAGCCTGGCTACAACACTTCATGGAAAAGCTGCCGTGGCCTTCCTGGTCATATGGGCTTTACACACTCTGTGTCTCAGACTCTCAAAACATCTGATGGGCCAGAAAAAATGGAAGAACTGAAAAAGAAATGACACTTCACTTAAGCCTGTTGATCAGGTTAAAAGCCTCCAAATGCTAAAAAGTAAAGACAAAGCACGCTTCCCAGCAGTGGAAAATCGAATGACTTGTAACAATTGCAATTGCCATTTCAGAGCCTTCTGCAGTGAGTGGTTTCATTACAGATAATGTTGACAGCATGGCAGCTCTCTGGAGTCTATACTACCTGTGTACACCTCACACACTGTGCTCCCTGTTTCTGGCATCCAGAAGAAACTGCCTATACATACAGCAACAGGCTAGAATGGACTTCCTAAATTGACAAATTCGGTCCCTGCTCTCAGCCAGTTGTGTCCCATAATCTCCTTCATAACCTGATTAAAGAACATCTCCAAAACTATCTGGGGAGAGAGGTATTTTTACTACCATTACTCTTCCTAGAAGGACAATGTAGAAACTCAAACATCTGACATTTGGAAAACATTTCCTGCCTAAATGTAGTTGTGCCCCAATTTGTTCTTATGCCAGATTTTTCTTTTAGGTAAATGGTTGTTTTCCCTCTCTGGTGCTTTTCAGCCAATACATCTGTATGCAGCAGCTGGATTTCCTTTAAACCTTTCCTTTGATAAGTTAAACAAACCAAGTTATCTTACTCCTCCTTTCTTATGATAAAAAAGATTCATCCTCAAGTGTTTGCCTTTTTTCTGGGTTACATTCCAGCCTCAATTAGACCTTCTCAAACAGGAGCACCTGCACATAGTAAGAACAGTATGTATTATTATGTCTAGATCTTACAGCATGGATCCTTCCCCTCATCTCTCCTTACTCAGCAAAGATTGTTTTTTTTTCATGGCTGCATCATACAGTGAGGTCTGTTTTGTCTGAGTCTTCTCTACTACCAAATTTTGAACAGAAAATCTTCCAGTTGACAGCAAACATTTTTTTGTTTATCTACCTAAATCAGGACTTTGCATTTTATATTACTAAATTGAAATGCAATTCTACAAGGGAAGTAATTTAGCTATTTCTCATATATTTGCAGGTCCCTTTAGGAAATCCAGTCATCTCCACCTTTGGAGTGTTGTTTTATCCCACAGTTAGTAGCAAAAATACAAAATCAAATCAGTTACTACCTCAACTGAGCATCTTCACAATTATTCCTTCTCAATTATTATAATTCCCTGTTCAGCATAACCTCCTTTCAATATTAAATGTGATACCTCAAGGCACTCATCAAATCTGTTTATAAATATTACACTAATACCAATTCTTAAATTATCTAGCACAGAATTTTATGTATTTATAACGTGGTTTTTTTACCCAAGCCTCTTCCTGGTCTCCATCTATGATCTTCACATATTTTCCTTACTATAAGATGTCGTTGCTTCTTGCAGGATACCGAAACCACAAATATGGTATTTTCCTGCACAAAAAAGATTTCTTAAGTTCTTCAGGTGAATCATAGAGTAACAGAGTCAAGCAAGAGTTTCTTATGTCTTGTCATGATAGACTAGACATATGGGTATTTCCATGCACTAGACAGAGTCTAAAATGTTGTAATCATGAGGGCTTTTCTTTCCTTCTCCTGTCCTTTCCTTCCCAGTGCCTCCTTGTGGGTTGACCAAATCCAGCAGCTGCACCACACCGCCCCTCACTCACCCCAGCAGTAGGGCAGGGGAGAAATTCGGGAGAACAGAAGAGAGAAAACTCACAGATACAGATAAACTAAAGACAGTTTAACAAGTGAAAGGAAGTAGAAGAAACAACCCAAAACAAGACCCTCACTCATCACTTCCCTCAAGTACCCCAGTGCTCAGCAGTCTCCCCAAAATCCCCCTTCCTGTAGTTTGGGAGCATTGCTGTGCATGATGCTACCTGGCATGGAATATCCCTCTGGTCCTTTTGGGCCAGCTGTCCTGGTTGTGTCCCTTCCCAATTTCTTGCACTCCCCCAGCCTACTCCCTGAGGCAGCAGAGCAGGGAAAAGGGAAAGCCTTGTCCCTCTGCAAGGACTGCTCAGCAGCAGCCAAACTCTGGTGTGGTACCAGCACTGCTCCAGTCACAGATCCAAAACACAGCACCCTCTGAGCTGCTAGGCAGAAAATTAATTCTGTCCCAGCCAGACCCAGTGAACCTCCAAAGCTAAAGCTTTCAAACTGCAGAGAAGGAGCCACGTGCACTTTCAAGTATCTTGTTTTATAGAGACGTTGCCGTACTCAGTTATATTTTGGAAATATTTGCAGGAACAGCACATTGATGCTTGCCACTGTGTCTTCACAGTGAAAAATAAGAAAGTTGTCAGAGTTAAATTAACTGAAGGACTTTTATAAATCGAAAGTACATTTTGGAAAATTCATAATGGTCAGAATTAGTCTCAGAAACATAGAAAGGGGGGGAAATGGGGCTGTCAAGCAAAATTTAATCTTCTGTATTTGAAAGAGACGTTGCTTGGTTTAAAAAACATGACAGACAATGGCCTGCAGGGACACTCTAGGACATAAATGCAGGGCCTAATGGAACCATTAACATCCATGGATCCAGCAGCACTTCCTAGATTGATCATGGCTTGGGGGGAATCTTTCACAAGACAAAGAATGTCTCTTTTTATATTGCCAACAAGGCTACTCATTTAGAAAGCCCATATGACACCAGTGTGATATCAGAGCACTTCTAGGAGCTCAGAGTGGTGTTTCAGATCTTAGTTTCTGCCAGAGCTGGGAGGAGGGGAACAAAGTAGGGATAACAAATAAACAGCAGGCAAGGATTTGATTCAAACCATAACACTGAAGGTGTAACTTCCATCAGTGCTTTCTGAGATGTATATAACTAATTCATTAGCAAAATCCTAGAATTAGATTCATTTTTAGACAAAATTACCAGAGTAAGTGATATTCCAGCACATACATCTTCATACACAGAAGCAGAGGGCTTGCTGCTGTCTTCTCTGGCAAGGTTTCTATTCATTTATTACAGTTTAAGAGAATGATGCAATCTTCCTGCAACTACGTACCTTTCTTATTACTGACTCTGTTACAGAGAGGTCCAAGAGAAAGGCAGGAAGCTGGAATGCTGGTGCACAAATGTAAATTATTTGCTCAGGTGTAAAGAATTTGTTTGTTGTTCTCACCTAGTCTCATTTCATGCCTTTTTGTCTCACTATTGCTCCAAAGGCATAAATATGCATGTGTGCAAAGGCATAATTTTTTTTTTTTCTAATAGGCAGTTCTGACTGGGATAAACCTTTGTTGTATCAAACCCTTGTTGTATTTGACTGCGTCAAAGTCAGGTATACTCTTAGTGACACATTTAACATTTAATACGTGGAGTTAAAAACCATAGAAATCACTCACAGAATTCAGATTTCTAAAAAATGGTGAAAATTTCACTGACAATTCAGAACAGCACTCATTTTACCTGAGCTTTAAAATGGTTTGTATTTCTTGATTTTTTCCTCTGGTTTTATGTTTATAAAAATACTCCATAGCACATCTATAACATTTTATGCTACATACTGAACTAGCATTTATAGTCATTCATTAGTAACTGATACTTTAAGGTTTACAGAGGTCTGAACTGCATGTACAATCATAATACAAGAAAGTGCTATTACAGTGTATTTGTTGAGATAATGAGGCAGGAAAAACAAACAAAAAGACACCACTGCTGCAGCTTATTTTACTTCCCAAACAGTCCATTAAATGTCTTTTGGCAAATTTCTTATTTAAGTCAATGGAAAGTTCAGGGAATTGTTTCTGCGGCTCCTAATAGAATTCTAAATGTCTTTGTTTGGTTTCTTTTATTGCCATTTGTTTCATCAGACATCTGGGAACAAGTTAAAGAAAACCCAACAATAAAAATGAAGCTTTCTGACACTGAGGTCAGAGAGTAGAAGGCTACACTGAGAGATCAAACCTACCACAATGAAGAATGTGTATCCTGCAAGGAAAGGAGGGCCCATTCTTTTTTCCCAGGGCAGTACAATTTTCGTGTGTGATTATATACAGAGAGCTCAAAAGATTCATGCAAACACTTCCGTCAGGGTCAGCTGGAGTGCAGTGAGCAGGATGTGTAAGAGCATTTCCTCGGAATCTGCAGGGACCAGGAACTCTGTTGTGCTGGATATAGCTGAGACACACTGAAGGCTCTTTTGAGCTTTTATTGTCTAAACTGAAAAAAATAAGAGGAAGAGAGAAACAGAGGCACAGTGCAATTAGCACCTTGATGAACATTAAAGTAAATAAATGTTAAGTTTCTAGTTGCATAAATGTTTAACTTTTTGCTAGACCAGGGCCAAACTGACTTGCCAAAAGTCATACACATAATATCCGTGGAAGAGTTAAGCACTGAGTTCCATTATTCTATAATCAGAGGTACATCAGTTTTCAGACCCAAGCAGTTAATCCAGGCAATAACATGCTATGCACATTTACTTCTTTAACAGGAGCTTTACTGTATCTTTGTAAAGAGATACAGAAGATTAAGAAGAATAAAAAGGATCCAACAACATAGTAAAAGTTTTTTTTTATTATTTAAATGATGGAAAAAATCTAGAAATATTAAAAGCAAGTAGATCAGATTCCTTGATAGCAGCTGTTTATATTATTCATGTACTTGGAGCATTTATGATGTGTAAAACATTCATTTCACAATAAATATTGTAAAACTACCTCTTTCACCATCATTTTAAATGTAGTTCCCTGTAAAGAATATGATAATATTCTCTATGATAGAAGGGAGATTTTTTTTTTCTTAATCAAGCTAAGTGTCTGCTAGAACAAGTTAAAATCAAATGCTCCTCTTAAGCAGTTTTTTCAGTACTCAGCCTTTCCAGAGCAGGAGATGCTGTCTTTGTGAAGTCTCTGAAGCCATGGTTGGACAACATGACAGGATGTAGCATGAACTGTTTGACTGAATCAACCACAATGCTAAAGGAAGCAACACAAGTCACATCAAGCAGAAGCCATCTGATGGAAACCTCTTGTGACAAATTAAAACCTTCCTGGTCTCTAAAAAGTGTACCAAAAGCAGTGCCCTAAATAAAATTTACTATACATCAGTCCTTGTATTTACAGTGTCTTTCATGCAGTTAGTTTTGTTGTTTCTTCATTTCTCCTAAATCATGTAGTTAGTAGGAACTACCAGTCCTTAAGGAACATGGCCCCTGACGCACATTTGATGCTGGACTTATTTTATTCTGTTTATAACAAAAATGGATCATTTCAAAAGTAAAATCAGCTACAACAACGATGTCCTTTGTTTTGCTTAGCATTCAGAGCCCTTGAAAAACTCTGATCTAAGAGCTGACAGGACTTTACAGCTCTCAGAATCCCACAGAGCTCAGCTCTTCAAATAAACAAGTCATCTATGCACACATTTATGCAATTACATTCCAATTACAAAGACTCTTAAGAGCTCTTATATAGAGACCATGCTCCTGCCCACTAGACATGATCCACATGATCAACTTCCATGCATATCCTTATGATATGATTGTCTCAAGAAATGCATTATTGATGGCTTGCCAATCAATTTTTCTGGATTCTAAATATTTTTCTATGAAGTGCTGAGAAATTCTTACCATTTGCATAACTACAACCAGTCTGTGAGTGGCTAACTCCAAACAGTATCCCAGCTTCAGTTTTGTCTCTCTAAAAAAAGCTGTTTTATCTTTATTTCACAGAGCAGTGCTTTCTCACATAACTAAGTAAGTAAAGCTAAATATTTGAACTCTAGTTGTTACAGTAAATTGTTTTGCTGCTGTTTTGCTGCCATTTATTGCCTCATTTCCACAACGGTGGTTCACTGCACATTGACAACTGAAAACTGTTCCTTTAGAAATCTCTTTCCACATGTCTTAGTCTTCACTCACCAATAACATAATTTTTTTATCTTTCCAGTATAGACACTGACAGGTCACATATATCAGAACATAAAGAGTTGTCATGGCAGATCAGACTACTGGGGCATCAAAGCCTGGCAGTCTGTCTTTACCATATCTCAGAGGAAGATGCAAATCCTCACAATGTGATAAGCAATTATGCAATGGCACCCATAAGGGCAGCATTTCTTTTTCACTTTCCCAATCAGCCTATACCTAGAAATTAAAGATGTTACCATCCCTTCAATAGTTTCCTATGCTGTGCATGACAGAATCCCTGCACCTGTGATTGATATTCAACAGGACTCTGTCACAGCTAATAGGCTCAAAATCCAATTTGGCCAAAGAAGAACAAGACTAAAAAGCAAGGTTAGCAATAAAACTCTGTTTCAAGAATGAGACTGAAACAGAGAGAAAAAGAGGGAATCTGCAGTATTAAATTTGTTGAAGTTTTATATGCAAGCTGTTCAACGAATTCGGATTCACACAACTAGGGAAGAAGACAAAGCAAATTTTAAGATGATATGTTCCATTTGGAACAGTCATGGAGTTCATGGCCTGGATTTATCAGCTCTCCTACAGTAAATTCTGAATAATAGTCTTTAATAGTAAAAACCACTCATGAGAAGATGCTGCTTTTATTCATATGTCCTGGTGGTATTTGCATGTCAGCTCCTCTGAAAAGCACTGTCCAAAACTGCATTAGTGATATTTTATGGAAATTAATCAAAGCCTATAATCCCATTGTCCTGTGATTCTAGCATTTCTGGAACTACTGCTTAACAATCTCCTCAGCTCAGAATAGCTCAGTTTACATGATTTCCAGTCTACTTTGTAATTATTTTCTATAATTGACAGCAGATTATGCAGAATATCCCACAGAGATCATCAAACCGTCTGAGCTCTCCCTAGCTTCGAAAAAATCATTGAGATATCAGAGGACGTGAGTTCAGATTTCTTTTTTCATGACGGGCAGTCATATTTCCATTCTTTCAAACCCTTATTTTTATCTGAAATTTGACATCTTCTCCCTTGAAAGTGGTCAGCTGTTAATCTCTGATGGCATTTGAACTCCATCAGTGGGAAGAAAAAGCAGCAGAAGCAAAAAAAACCCAGGAAAACTGTTAGGAAAAAGTAATTTGTATAGAAATCTGTAAGACATAAAAAATCAAGAATGTTTTCAGGGACAAATTAGCAACCTATTGAAGGTTATCAGCTTTGTATTTTATACTGTCTTATTACCCAAAACATTTGAAAGATCAAAAATACATGAGTGAAATTATTCTGAGTTATGTAAATGGAAACTGGAAGTGATTACCTTAAACTGAAGGTGAAGGAATTAATGACATAAGAGGAAAAAGAGAGAGTTTTTCATTTCCAGAATATCAGTTAAATATGATACATCAAGTTAAACAAAGTGTAGGTATTTATAAAGTATTTAAAAACAGATAAAATGAAACATTAGCAAATATACTGAGTGAGAGAGATATTCTGCATTTGCAGCAGGACAGACATGCCTTGCTTGGCCTTCTTAAAGGCTGTAGTCTCTACTTGTAAGTACAGGAAAACAAAAGTGTCTGAGTTTTTGAATAAGTACATATAAATCAGTACATTTATGATCAATTTCCATGAAAGCAAATGTAAAATAAATGCTTTGAATATGATGTGCATTGGGTTGTCTGCAGTACATACACAGAAAAGAATATGCTGTCTAAAATGGAAATGCCACATTTACAAGGGTCAATATTGTTTGTTCAGAATTCACCATTATTCTCTATTTTATCAGCTGTTTTCATACAGAATGTTTCAGCATAGTGAGTTGTGCTGAGGAATTTCAGTGATATGAAAATCTAGGGATGTTGATATAAAATAGACAACTAAAAGCTGCATGTATGTTCTCAGAAGGGACTTCACTATTTTTGTGTAACTTCACTATGAATGAACAATTCAGAGCTTTTCAGAAAATTGTCAAAGACTCATTGGGCATCTGAACCTGTGGGGTAGGACTGTGGTCACTTGACAAGTTCTTCCTGAAGGGAGAGTCACTTATAACCTTGCTTTATGTCTGCCACAGTGATTTGTATTTGCACCAGAACCTGCAGTCTGAACTCATAGCACAGGCCTGGTAATGGCCACACTGTAGTCCCACCCCTCCTTTACCACCCCAGCTCAGCAGGCAGGGGCAAGATTTGATATATTAAACACTTCATCTACCTGATCTGACAGACTGATGTAACTCAAGCTGCAGTATTTTTAGGCAATGACTAATGGTTAATTAACCAGCATATGAGAAATACCTGTTTTCCTGCTAGCAGCCCATAGCTCATTGATCCATCTCCCTGTAATACACATTAAAAGATGGCATTTCTTTCAACATTGGCTCTTCTGATTGAATATTTGCCTTTGTAACTAGTCAATAACCCTAGCTCCTAATGACTTTTAAAAGCAAGTCTTCAAACACTAATTTGTATGTTATTTAGCCAGATTATCTTAAACTGCAGGTATATCCTAAATCTCTTGCTACCCTCCTAAACTACATAGGCAACCTAAAAATATATAATGTGATTGTGTGCAATATGTTAATAGTAATCCACTGCCAGCCCTGGACAGACACGTTTTCCAGCTTATTAAGATCTAAATGATTCCCTTTAGGACCTCTGCCATGTGCAAATGTGAGGCTACCAAAGGTCACTGGGTTAAAACCTGAAACTCTCAGTTTCACACCACTCCAACCTGGGCTGGAGAAACTGCATGGAAAACTTTAGTCCAAATACCCTTCTCTAACAACCAATAATGAAAGAGACTTAGAAATTTGATGCTGAAACAGCATCTCAGCTATAAAACTGGTCAGCTATACAGCTGATATTCACAGGGTTTTCCTGCATCTCATACTTGTTAGGCATATATGTCTAAGGAGATACAATTACCTATGAGAAATATATTCTAGAATGTGTAAGGAGACCAGGGGGCAAAGTCATTTGAGGCGTGGGACCTAATTAGGATTGCACTAAAATTCCAGGTTCTCAGCTGTACCAGGAAACTCAGAGCTTCACTGCATCTGCTTAACAGTGGGATGTACCTCCAGGAGTAACCAAATATCTCTAAATGATTCCAATCCACAGGGACTGGTATGGCTTAAAGACAGGACTGATGTAAGACATGGATTTGGAGACTGTCCCCTTGAAATGTCTTGAGATTGGGGTTTGTTAGGTTTGGGGTTTTTGTTAAATAATAATGACAAAGAGAGGAAAAAAATATATATACAGGATTATTTCAGTGTTTGGATAATCCACAGTAGTCTCAACCTTTTCAATTTTTAAATTAGATTTCTAGATCTGAGTAACTACCTGGAAGCCCCCAAGTAAGCTCTTCTATGTGGTAATTCTACAGCCAAGAACCCCATTTTTATTGCCTATCTTGTAAATAACAGACAAGTCCTAATGCAAATCATTTCAATGTGTTGGAAAATATGTGAATCAGTATCCCTTATAAGATTTCCTCCATTTGAGGGACTGAAGAGAAAAGAGTATTCAAAAGTAAAAAATGTAAATCTCACAGTTAGAGTTTGTTTCTACCAATTACTGCCTGTTGAAGAAAAAGAGTCTTGTCACAGCTCATAAACTGCCGAAAACAGTTGCCATTTTCGTGAAATTTATAATTATTCCCTTTCAGCTTTATAAAGCAAAGTCAGTTTAATGTCTTTTATAAATCAAACTGCCACTTTCAAACATTAATTGCCAAGATTGGAACAACAGTTCTCTATTAAGTAGACAGGAAATAAACTAAATCTGCTGTTAACACTCTGATTTAACAGTTTCTGTAAGTGAAATATCATCTGGCCACTTGAGAGAGAAAAGATGTCAATTTTAGTGATTGCCTATATGACCTGTTTTCTTCACCCTTGGGTGATAGTACATTTAGTGGCATTGAAGAGTAAAGGTAAGGTATGTTTCTGAGCCTGTACATCCTTTTCAGCTCCAAATTCACAAGTTTCAGAGAAAGAAAAAAGAACAATTGAGGGTCACTTATGAATAACTACAGATACATACAACAGGAATATCTGACAGACTGTGAGGACTGTCAGAAGTTCTGGAGATTTGTAGGAGATAGTGTATTTCCTAAATTTGTTGTTGCTCAAAGCATAGGCCTGATGCTGAAATCACAGCTGATATCATAGTTAAAACTGCAAAACCAGATTCAAAGGTAAGGAATATTTCATTCCAGGTATTCCATTCTTCGGATATCAAGTAACAACAGAAAACCAGATACATAAAGGATGGAAAAGAATTTCATCATTTCCTTTTGGCATTGACCTGGAGCCCTCTGTTATGCTTGGGATAATGTAGCAGAGATGCAATCAGATACTTTGTATTCTAAATCCAGCACTGGCCAGTACTACCCCATAGGACACACGTTGGTTAAAAACAAGGAATTGGGGTTTTCACTACCAAGGTTTTCCAGATTTTGTCCATGAGAATATATGGAGATATATATATAGATATAGGTTTGTGTGGGGGGTTTTTTTTTTTTTTTTTTTTTTTTTTTTTTTTTTTTTTTTTTTTTTTTTTTTTTTTTTTTTTTTTTTTTTTTTGGTCATCTGAGACACAGCAGAGTAACATTTCCAGAATATTTTTAGAACTGTTGTATTGAAGTCATTCAGGTTGACTGTTCAAAATATGCCAGGAGCTGCACAGGGACCTACAAAAGCCAGAAGGAGGAACTGAGTCTGCACACAGTTAGGCCTTCTTTAACTGGAGCTCTTCTGTGCCTTGGAGAGGTTGGATTTCACCATTAAGAAGAAGCATTATGTCTTGTTTAGGTTGTTTCTTGAGTTAGACTTTAAAAGGAAGGCATAAGGACACTGTAAGAGCTGCACTGATTCAGATGAAGGACCAACTGCTCAGCATCTCAAAGAACATGACGAGACACTTAGGAGAGCAGTGCAGGAAACTGTGGCAAGAGACTCTAATTAATAGGAGGCTGGACAGAGCAAGGACACATCCCAACCAATTTGGCTACCATGACGTTCTCCCCTTTATTGTTTTTGGACAGTGGGTTATGTTGAATCAGAGTGTAGTTTACAGTGACAAAGAATGCAAACAAAATATTTATCTTTAAGGTGGCTGAACTGTTCTTGTCACAACACCATCCCTAAAAGCCCACTGTTCCCTGGGTCTGCCTTAACATGAATTTCCACTTGTGCCACAGAGGCCTGCACTGAGGCCCAGGCTGGATAGCTCACCCTTGATCCAAATATAAACCATGTCCTCACTCTCTAAGAAAATCTGCAACAGGAAACAGAACAAATACAGAATAGTTCCTCCCAGGGAATGCTTTGCCATCTTCCTATCAGTCAGACTTAGAGGCTTCTTGAAAATTGTTACCTATATAACAGCTGTAAAGGATCTCTTATCCTTAAACTGTGCAATTACTCCTTGCATCCATTTACACTTTTGGCCTTCAGGAAACCCTGTAAATTCTTAGATTTAACTTGGATTTTGCCTGGCTGAGTATTCAATTCTATTTCTTTGAAATACACTATTCAAAACTTCATTGGGTGCCACAGGGGTTTTTTATGTGTCAAACACTGAACAATCCCACCTTGTGTCATCCACGTGTGATCTGTGATTTCATAACCTTGTTTTAGCCAACCTTCACCACCTCCTTCCCAAATTGTCCCCTTCTTTGATTTCTGCTCAGCTTAATCTCTTCTCATATGATGTAATTCAAAGTCTCTGATCATTCCTATACTCCTTTATTGCTTTACTGTATATTTTCTAAAGCAGGAAAAGAGAACTGACACATTAGGATCTGAGTGTACCATGGATCTATACAGACAAAGGGATGTTTTGTTTTGTTCACAAATCCTTTCTTAATAATTTCCAGCTCTGTGGTTTTTTGATCACTGCTGAACATTGAGCTGCTATTTTCAGAGACTCTTTGAAGTAATTTCACAATCTCATTTCTGATTAGTAATATCAAAAGTCATTTTGGTTATATAGGCAGTCACTTTTCACTTCTAATGTAATTTTGCATTTATCATGCAAAGTACTACCAACACTAAATTATATCTGCTGCTTCATTTCCCTGTCACGTAGCACCCCAAAATCCTTTTGCAACACTTTGCAATCAGATTTAGATTTTATTATCCTCAGCAATTTTATAACATCCGCAATTGTCTTTACAATATTCCTTCCCTCTCCAGACCAAATATGCTGAAAAGCAAGGTAGCAAAGGAATCTCCTGAGAGATTCCAAATTCCCCTCACAGCAAGGAGTGATCCCATATTCCTATTTCTGTTTTTTATCTTTTCTACTATTTTTGAAGTCTTATAACATCCCAAGGAGATCTTATTCCTTTAATGATAGTATTTGCTCAAGGTTTTGTGAAAAACGTTACTAATTTCTGAATAGAGACCACTATGCAAATAAGAGAGATGTTTACTGGCTCCTTCAAGTAACAAAACAACATCAGAGTTTATTGTTTATAGAAGAGGAGCACAGATAGATATTTATCTACACGCTATCTATAGACCACCTAAGTATATTTTCTGCAGGTTCCTCAGAACAGAAGCCAGACTAAGCCATTCATTCCCAATTTTCAGATTGGGAATCTGAAATTCAGAATTCAGATTTCACTACAGATCCTTTTTGAATTTCATGCTTTTGATAATTACATAAAGATGTTGCTTAGACAATGCAACAAAGACAACCACTCAGAAATTTTCTACCTAAATTCCTTTAAAACTCTTAAACAAATACCATCAATCCCTGGTACTGCTCATGTTATTTCAATAGCTTTGTAAAGACTATACTAGAGGGGAAATGTAGAAAATAACTACCTCCACAGTGAACACTAAGACACAGAACTCATCCATATTTTCTACAGTGTTCTTACTGCTTTTGTTCTTTCTTAGTCTTTCTCCTTTCATACGTCAGTAATTTATCTGCTGCACAATCTCTTTGGCAAATCTCCATGAGTGGCTGGTGACTTGTTTCCTCAGGGAAGTTTCTAATTCTCCCAGGTCCAATGAAGTCTGTAAAATAAATCATGATGGTTTTTCAGTTTGCATTCAAATGAGAGCACAGAGTGTCTCTTGCACCTTGAGCTGTCATTCAAACCTGTGCAAGGTGGATGAACAGTCTGGCCATTCTTATTAATTATGGCAAAGGAAAGAAGACAAGGGACAATCAGCTCGACCAGGTTTATACTGTGCCTTTGGTATTTTACAATTTGATGCCACTTTGCACTGAAATGCTAGTGTGTTATCTGAAAAGAAATCTCAAATAATTTCCTGCAAATGGGGAGCTCCTTAGTACACTTAGTGGACTCACTAAGTACCTATTAGAAATTTCTGGTTTGGTACTTGAACCCAAGAGTTTATTTCTTGCTTGAAAACTCAGTGCAAGTTAATGGAAATACTTGTAGAATTTATATTTACAATACCTGTGGAAAGGTCTGGGTATAGATTAATGTTCTCTGGTGCTGGAAAATTTTATAGCCCAGTTGTTACTTTAATGAACAAGGAACTAAATAAAACTTTGAAAAGCAAGACTCAGAGAATAATTTATGGGTGTTTGGGAAGGTTGTTGTTTGTTTGTGTGTGTGTGTTTGTTTGTTTTTAGCTGGGCAGAGTTTATAGTACCTTTTAAAAACCTGACTTTTTCCAATCCATAAAAACTTGGTGGGAAGGGTACAGTTAAATCCTAACTGCAAAATCTTATGTTAAAAAACAGGGCAGTCGTCTGATTATGGGAGAAGGAAAGGAACATTTATATTACCTACTCTTTTGCTATTTAATCAGAGTTAAACCAAGGTTATTCTACAGCAACTTCAAATTGTGACTAAGAAGAGAGAGTGTGACTCTTCAAGATTTCACTTTGTGACCAGAATATTAGTAGGATTGGATAATGTTTCAGCTTTTCAGAATTGTATTGTACTGCACTTCAAAAAGCATATATGAGGTCCTGAGAAATAAGAGCAATCAAACAAAAAAGCAAGATACATCCTTGAACAAGAACACATGAGTTTTCTGATCTCTAGCACAGTGGTTTGAGTCAGTTATCATTCTGCAGTAAAATCAATTCCATCAATAAAGCTGAGGTAGACATCAAACAGAAACTTTAAAGGCATATCTTGGAATCCTCCAGCATGATTACTTTGTTTAGCAAAGAATAGACAATGATACTTTTCAGGAAGGGCTTTTTTATCTTATGTCTGATTCAAATTTTTTTTCCTCTTTTTTTTCTTTGTTTTTAGTTTTTTGTTTTGTTTTGAAGTCATGTCCAACATTATTAATACAACACTCAACCTACCACCAAAGAGTCCACTTAGTGTCTGCAAAGCTAAGAACCCTTTATCCAAAGGAGCTTTTGGAAGGGCTATAAAAGAAGGGAAGAAGGGAAGAAATCCCTTTCTTTCTGAAGTCTTTCCAGAAACCAGGCAACAAGGCTTTGAAGGAGGTGCAGATTGTAAGGCAGATTCTCTCTTGTGCCTGTCCCAAGTGCTTTATTGTTGTGGTGATACAAGTATAATGAGATGTAACACTGTGTCTGTCTACCTGACACAAGAGAAGGGGAACAAACCACAGCAAAGGCAGGAATGCTGCATGCAGTCCCCCTCACAAGGAAGAGATTTCTAGATCTATAATATTTTCTCTATCTATATTCTCTAATGATAATATATAATTCACAATAACAGATTTTGCTATTATGAAAGGCAAACTATATTTTATGTGAGTGTGAGTGCTGTAATTTTGTCACACAGTGTTACAAGTCAAAAGGGATCATGTCTGAAATGTACTTCCCTAGGGAAAGGTTTATGGAGGTATTGCCTGTGAATAATCCCAGAGTTCTTCTATGTTCTAATCACGTTTCTCCACCTTACAGTGGTTTACTATTTGAACAAATTGAGATGGAAAACTCAACAAGTTTGCTATTTTAAAGGTAAGATTAAGCAATTCTGGAGTTAGCACGGGTGATTTCTGTGAATTGACACTTTATGTTATGAACCATTGCTGCTCCATAACCAGAATTCTCGGAAATGCAGTGCAGAGAAGTGCCAAAGAACTGGTCCCACAACAGAGTCCCAATATTGTGTTCAATGTCTGCTTAAAATTATTCCTGTCCTTTTATGCTGAGTGCACAGCAAGCAAGCTGAAGTTAGTACAGATGTGACTGCACCTCAGCTGCCCCAGTTCTCCGTGATTCCAAAGCTGTGACTGGCATGTGATCACACCAAGGAGTTTTTTCCATCCACTCAGAGCAGGGAGCACCTGCAAGTTTTGGACACAAAATCGAGCAGGAAAACACTGTCAGTAGATGATACATTTAATATCTCTACCAGAATATAATTGTTTCCCTCATGAAAACACAGTTCTCACTGTAACCCAGAAGTTCTCAGCAACAGGTACAGCTGAGATGCACAGTCCCAGGTTTAAACAACATGTAGGGGGTTTCACACAACCAACAGATGTCTCAACTGTCTTCTCTAATCACTTTAATGATTTCTGTAATGATTCCTCCTTGCACCGAGGGTCAGGGGATCAGTACATTGGGTCCTGAAGAGATGCAAACAGGCAAGAAGAGACGCCAGCACCAGGGCCCCGATTGCAGCAAGAGGCCTCAATGGTCCTAATCACCCTCTCCTGGGGCCTCCACCCACTCTCTTCCCATGCTCAGGGAATGAGCAAGACGATGGGTGGAACTCTCCATGTGGGACAGGCCTGGAAGAGCTAAATGTGAATAATTGGTGGCCTATTTGTCCCACACTAAATGAGGAACAGACACGTTAGTGGCCAGTTCAGTCCTGATGCACTCAGGGCTGCAGAGGGTTATGTTCTCTCTTCTTCCAGTCTTTTGCTCTCTATGATCCAAGAACCCAACATTTCCAAACTTTCTCAAGGCACACACCCACTCACATATACAGTTTTCACTTCCCTAATCAAGGCACGTAATTTGCTCATAACTGCCATATTTTTTTCATTTAGCTGTGTCAGATATAAATACTGTGGTACCATCCTGCACCATCCAGTAAGGACTACCGTTCCCTTTGGGAAGAACTCTGAGAGGAGACCACAGTTGTATAATATTAAATATAAGAACATATCAAACTCAAAATTCAGGTATATGAGCTATATAGGTATATAGCTCCGGTGTATGAGCTATACAAATTAAAACCATAATGATTGGGAAAGACTGAAAGTGCTGTAGTTGCTGTTATTTCACCTGCTTTGATTCTCTGTGAGGTCAGCCCATTCCACAAACTACAGAAGATCGTTTAAGAACTTCCCCATATACACAGAAGGTTGTCCAAGGTTGATCATTCAGCACCTCATAAAGTTTCCAAATCCCTAACCTCCCATTAGATGCCAGTGAGCTTTCCTAAGGAGGAACACAGCACAAAGCTGGGTGAAAAGCCAAACTCCAAAGTACCCAGCATTATTGCAGATGCTTATGGGTGCAGACAAGCATCCTTTATCATACATTGTACCATCACCATTTTCTGTCCTGGGTGCAGAAATCTCAGAGGAATGGCACCAAACAGCAGCAGGGATTTTTGTCCATTACTGCCAAAAACATAGCCATCTAATTGTTTTTTTTTAAAAAATATTTTGTAACCATTTCCTGATGATTCCAGGCACGTGATAAATATTGCAACAGATATTATTCGTAGTTCTGCATTTTGTTATAACCCACAGCTATGCTTTTTTAAATACACATTATGTGTATTAAGCAGAAACAGTTTTTTACTTTGATGTTGTCGTTTATGACAGAAGGCTGTATCCATAGAGGAGAGCAGGATCGGCCACGAGGTGTCACCCAGCCTCTACGCGCTCTGAGGCGGCTGAGGGCGGCCGAGCGCTCTGAAGCGGCGCTGCCCGGGAGCCGGCCTCGCCGCTCCAAACCACCGTCATCTCCCCGCTGAGAACCACTCCGGCCTGCCCTGCGCTAATGGCTCTCAGAGCGAACTTCTGGTTGCGCCTAGAGCGTGTTCTAAAGACAGCCCAAGCGGCTGAAGAGACACTCAGACCTGTTTCTAATGCTTAGGAAACGTGTTGGCCGGTGTGAGGGGTCCGCTCAGGGCGGGCTCCTGACGGCTTTGGCGAGCGAGACCCTGGCGGGAGGGGGCCGAGCCCGGGGAGGCAGAGGCCGGGAGCCGCCTCGGCCCACTCACCCCGGCGGGCGGCGGCTGTGATCGCGGCTGTTATCGTGCCCGTGCCCACACCCGCGGCCGCGGCCCCGCCCGGGCGGTTCCCCCTCAGGGCCGGCCCTGCGCGCTCCGCGCCCGGGCGCGCACTTTGCACACACTCCCTGGCTGTGCCTCGCCCTGTCACAGGCGCTTCCGGCCGCGCGCGCTCCCCCGCCCCGCCCTCCGCGCTCCGCCCGCCCGCCCCGCCGCGCTGCGCTGCGCCCCCGTGCGCGGCCGGCACTTTGCAGACGCTCCCCGGCGCCGCCCGCCCCCGCCTGGCCCGTCCCCCGGCGGCGGGGCCGCGCCTCCGCCCGCGCTCGGCCATGGGCGCTGCGCCGCGCTCCGCCCGGCGCGGGGACCTGCGCGCCGCCCGGACAGGTGAGGCGGCTCCGGGCTCCGGGCTGCGGGGCCGGCGGGGCTCCGCCGCCGCGCCCGGCCCCGGTGCGGAGGTCGCCGCGGCCGAGCGCGGGGGCTCCGCCGGCCGACGCCCCCCTCCCCGCCCCGGCGGCATCGCCCCCGCCCGCCCGGGCGCGGCGGTGGGCGCGGAGCGGGAGGGATGCGGGGATGGGGGGAACGCCGAGCGGCCGGCCCGGAGCGGCGGGGCCCGTCCCGGCCGCGGCCCGGCCGCCCCCGTCACCTTGCGGAACGACCTTCGGCGGCGGGGGAGCGGCGGGGCCCCGGGCCGGGCGGCGGCCGCGGGCGGGGGCGGCCCCGGGCGCACGGAGCGGCGCGGGAGGCTGCGCCCGGCGCGGCGGCGGTGCCGCGGGTGGGAGGATGAATCCCGGGCGGGAGGCTGTTGAAATCTCCCCCTTACGATGCCGTTTACGAGCGCTCGGTTCCACCCGGTTTGCTGGTTTTGTTCCCTCTCCAATGCTTTGTAAACCTCTAGGAAGTGAATTTGAGAAAAAGGTTCCTGAAAGCTGTCAGCCCGGTGCCAAATGTGCCTTGGGCTGCCATAGCTCGTACTTTTTTTTTTTTTTTTTTTTTTTTTTAAATACTAGAGGTGCACTGAGATTCGGATTGGAAAAAAACAGTGCTTTTTAATTGCCAGCTTCGGCATTTCTTAGCCATCAGCAATCACCCTGTGGCTTGATAAGCAGGGGGTTCTGTCAGAGGCACTGACTGACCTGATGTGGTTGCATAGGTGCGAGTACCTACACTGAACCTATTGTTGTATTGTTTCCTCTTGAGTTTCAGCAGCTGTTTAATGCAAAGTTACTTTTTAGCATATTTAGGGAGAAAATAAATGTCACTCAGTGACATTTCAGGAAGTAAATCTTGGTAGAGGCTTTCCCCACTGTCAAGAGTCTGTAGGTTCCATCTTTTCCAGATACGGTACAATGTCAGTCTCATCTTTTGAGAGCATATTTTTCCTTCTGGCATTAGGGTCAGCAAACCTGAGAAAATGAATTCTCGATTCTTGCACTCGGTCTCGTTGCATCAATCTCTCTGGATAACTGCAGCAGGAATAGAACACTTTTTAAATGAAGGCTCACTCCTGAGATTCATATTATTATACAGTCTTTATTTGTCCAAAAAGCTCTGTCGCCTTGTCCCCATGAAATAGCATGATGGCTTTTTCGACAGCATGACTCATAATCCTAAATGCAGGAATGAATTTTGACTTAGTGCTGTGCAAGTGCTTTATCTCAGCAAACAGCTTTGTGTGTAAAAATGCCGGTAGGGTGGAGAGAGTCGCTGGGATTCATCTGCTAATAATCTCTGTCCTCAGGAGGACAGCGTTTAAAGTTGTTTCCAGGCTGGGTGTATGTCTTTGCTCCCAAATCAATGCGGTGATCTCAATTCTTTCAGAATAATTTTGCCATTTCATAAAAGGCTTTCGAAAAAAAAGAGGAACTTGTTAGTTCTTGGTTTCTATACTATTGAAGCAATTTTGCCTGGGGACACAAAGTTCAATTTAGTCTGACTGGGTGATTTACTTTTTTCTTTCTTGATCTCTGTGTAATGACTCTGACTGTACTTCATGAGAAACGCTGCTTACTGCAGCACCCATGGTTCACCTAATTACTCCTGGTTGTACCAAGCCTAATATTAGGGGAAAATCTCTTCACCTTTTTTTCCGGTGTGGTGGTTTTTGGTGGGGGTTTTTTGCATACTTTCACTTCTGCTTTCTATTCTTTGCTTATCTGAGATGTAGGGCAGACTTTCCTCTTAGAGTGGCCCGTGGAGCAGTATGTTTACTGAAAGAAATGTCTTCTCTTCATGATTTAACATATGCAGGCTGTTTTCTGTTGCTCCTATGTAGAATATGGATTTATTTTGTACGAACAGAATAAGGATTAAATAAGAACATATGCTTCCTCTTTTCTGGGTGATAAATCCATCTTGCTGTCCCGGAGGAAGGCAGCTTATACAGCCTGGACTGAAAAGATGCTGAAAGACAAAGTGTCTGAATGCTGAATATAAGAAGATCAGGTTGTCTAAGCTCCCCAAACAAGACTGCCTAAAACTTGGGAAGCATCCAGCAACATCGGGTGCAAATCATGTAAAATCCTTAATCTGCTTCTTGAAATGGAACCTGGCAAAATAATGAAGAATTCTGATTTCTTAAAATGACTTAGAATAAAGACAATTGCTCTCCAGTTTTAAGTCATCTCACTCCAACCAGATTCCCTTCTTTCCCTTACATAAAAAAGAAAAAGAAAGCTTTGTATTAATTTCTCTGCTTCAGATAATACTAGGAATTTTATTAGCACCACTCCCTTCCCTTCAACTTTGAATTTTTTTTTTCTTTCATTTGCTGCGTTATGGTTTTGGCCTTGTATGCTGCTGTCACCTAACAGGTTCCCTGTGCTTCTGCTTCTGTTGAGTGAAATTGGTTAGCGTGCAGTTTCATTCCTCATCTCGGCCCCAAAATTTTAATAGAACTTCAGGAGTCATTGGCATTAACTGCCCCTAGCAGGTATTATTAGCTGTGTGGTGGGTGTTTTGTAGGCTTATGTGAATGCGGTGTTCATGTTGTGAGAAGATTGAGAAGTAAAGGAGACTTGGTGTTTTATGAGAGAATGGCAGAATTAGTTTAGGTTTTTTGTTGGGAAGAGCAGTCCCAAGGGAGATCCAGTGGCAAACATGATGGTTATTTGCCAACAGATTGTCTGACTTAGTGTTTGCTCAGTCTCTTAAGTAGATGATGGAAAGAAATACACTGATGAATATCAAAGTGCCAGGTTCTGATAGTATTTTCACTTATATCACATCGTTCCCGAAGTGTCTGCAGAGCTCCTGTGCTTAGCCTGTTTTGGAACCAGGAACTCCAGCAGCAATTCTTGGTGAAAAACATCGGAAGCATCTGCTGAGGAAATGAACACACTGCACAGTGCTAATCAGCTGGGAATCTGATGAGTGGAAACCCTTTCAGGAATCAAGCAGTTTTGCTATTACTGCATCTTCAATTTCAAACAAATTCTGAACTGTTTGGAGTGAAATAAGGTCATTCTTTACTCCTTTCTGCTTTTGCCAAGTTAATATTTGTGCATCTCCGTGTTTCATATACCACATACACACATGAACTTAAAAAATCCCCAGAACACCAAAACTTAATTAATCTTCCATACTTCAGAAGAAAAAGTGAAATTTTGTATTTGCAAACCTCTGTATGCCAGCACACTCAAAACCTTCTTGTTTTCTTCTTCTTGTTTTCTTCTTTATATTATTGGCGTAGAATACTGAAGTTTTGAAGGCTTCCTTATCTATTAGACTTTCATTTCTCGAAGAGCTGAGACCTATAATGTAATGAAGTACAATTTCTCATTCCGAGGTATAAATCTCACTCAGATCATGTTTTGGTAGTGCTTGATTCCCATTGCTTTTGACCCTATTTTGTTTTTACTATTTCTTGCTTGTTCATGTGAGCTGATAACTTACTGTTATTTATTGTTACCAAGAGAGGGTGAATAGAGTTTTGTACAAACTTAGGCTAGTTCAGTGGAGGGGTTTGGATAATGACAGAGGCTTCCTAAAGTGGATGTCATCTGAGGAGGAGCCACCCTAATGATGAAGAATTGACACAACTGCTGACACAGCCTCCAGATGTGAGGCATTGCCTTTCTGTGGCAATGCAGACTTTTATCAGAGTGGATAGCCTTCTTTTACTCAAGCTGGAATAGTTCTGCTGTCTTGAGATGAATTGTGGGGTTTTGTTCTTACCTTCCCACAAGGAGAAGTCTTGGCTGCTCTTATCAGGTCAATCCTTCAAGCCCAAGGTCTGTGCACACACTCAGGCCATGATGCAGCTATTTCTTTTTGAAACTTCTGCTGAAGAGATTTCATACCTGTGTGCCAGCTTGTGTACTAGGGAGACACTGCAGTGAAAGTACAAAGAGGAAATACTTCGGGGGACAGGGATTCCCTCTTGCAGTACTCTAAATAGTGAAGTCCTTTTCACGAGGAAAGCTTAAGTCAACGCTGTGATTCATTTGATTTATTATTTATGGTATGTATGAGTTAAGAATCCTGTGATCCTGGCCTTTTGAGTCTCACAAGGACCTCTTATTCCTCTTAGCTAACTGTATTTTTTCATATATCCCACAGGCATTCCAAACTGTTTAACCTTGATTATTAGTCTAACCTGCTGACATTTGTCTTACTGATTTTTATATCCTGATAAAATCCTGTAATCTTAGAAAGTGATCAACCCCCCCTCTTTTGACTTTGTCCTTTAGACAAAAGGATTTCCCGAGATTACAATAGCAGGCTGAACCTGATTTTACTTTTATTGCTTGTTGCTCATAAGTCATATAGTTTGTTACATTTCTTTATGTATAATCTTTGACATTAAATGTATTCCTTGTGGCTATGTTTCCCTAGAATAGGTTTAAAACTAAAAGGTTTTGGGTTTTTTTCACTCTTGTTAGAGTTAGGTAATGAAGTTATTGCTGCTTGTTTCCCTTTGCCTGTTAGGATTGTTTTCCTCCTTTCCTTTGTGCACCTTGACTGGTTCAGGTTTGTATTTAACCTGCATTGAGGTCCTAGCAAGGCATTCTCAGACAGCTGCTGATCAAGTAATAGATTTCATGCTGGGTAAAACTCCTTCACCTAAAGGAGTTAGGAACAGGCTGCCCGGGGCTGAATCAGCATCCCTGGAGGTATTTCAAAGACATGTAAACCTTTGGACTTGATGATCTCAAGTGCCTTTTCCAACTGAGAGATTTCAGGATTCTACGTTGTCTTAAAAGGTACAAACTGCAGTGAATTGCCATTCCTGCCCAAGATTGTGTTTTGTGAACTGGATGGTTTTTGACCTTTGGAAGATACTGAACACTTGGTTTCTGCCACATTGTGTCATAGTCCTCTTGTCTGCAATATGTGTGACCAGAGTGGATTGACACATTTTTACTGTTTGACTAATGAGAATCTTTTGTATTGGAATATATTCCCTTGGGCAGTAGTTCTCTTGAGTTTGAAGTGCTGTGTCTTTTCCCTCACCTCTCTCTTTCCCCACCCCCCCCCCCTTTTTTTTTTCCTTTTTTTTTTTTTCCCTGTTCTCACTCTTTCTCTCTGATCCTTTTCTGCAGAGAACTGTTGCTGTTCAGTGCAGCTTCAATGCAGTTTTTGAACTCTGCAGAATGCATGTGATATCCCTGGAAGACAATTTCAAGTATTTAAGGACCCACATAACTAACGTGTGTTTTGTCTTCTATTTTGACCTTCTTTTTTGTAAAATGAAGCATAAAATGTGTTTTGATTGAAGAGGTATTATCTGAAACATTTCATGAGACACATAAACCTTGTCTGCATAGTGTGAATTAAAAATATACATAACTCCTTCATTCAGTGCATTTGAAAATTGGTATAGTATTGATAATAAAAATCCTTGAACAGATAATCTACCTCCTAACAATCTTACGTAATTGCTTGTTAAGTAATTTCTGTGAGTCTTTCTTGATAGGCCCAGTACAAATACAGATTGTGCAATGACTTAATTTTCTAAATTGTAAGTTTAGAAGATTGAAAATACCAGCTCTAAGCTGCTCAAGAAAGTTTCATGCTGCACCACTCCACCTCTGTATCAGGTGTTCCAATTTCTTTCCTTTTTCTTAGAGTTTGCTTCTCCCTGTACAGGTTTGATCTGACAGTGTTGGAAGAAAGGGTGTGGAACACACTGTAGAGCAGTAAAGAAAGATTTCTCAATCTTTACCACTCAGACTTCAGCCCAGGTTTCACAGGATATTTGACCACCTTGTTCCAATCAAGCCTTGAGCACACTGTTTTGGTTTTCTAAGTTCTTGTAAAAAGGAGCAGTTTGCTTCCCTGTGTTTCTTTCCATGAAATGCACTTTCTCTCTCAGGATTATTGATCCTCCAGGAACATGGTGAAATGCAGTATCATTCTGTTTACACTTCACGTCTCTTTGTGTTGTGCAGCTACTTTTATTTTATTTGACTGCAAAAAAGCATGCAGGAGAGGAATGCTGCTAGTGGCTTTTCTGCTAAAGCCAACAGCTATTTTACTACAGATTGAATTAACCAGTTTTGAATGCTTAGTCTAATTTTAAGAGCTTGTAACCAAGTTGCCATATTTGATGGTTCTTTTTTAAATATGGTTTTGGTTATAGCTTAAAATAAAACATTAGCTTGTTATTTTAAATAGACATTTTCTTAAATACCAATAGAGTTTGTTTATAAACCAACAAAAATAGTAAAAACATTTTTCTAGAAAGAAAAAGAATTTGATGGTTTAACTGCTCTTGAAAGACAAAGATAAACTGTGCTCCTTATAGACAAGGTGTAGGTCTTGTTGGAATACTTTCCCTGAGCTTTTTCAGTAGCTCTGCATTCCTCAGTTCAAGAAATTGACCAATTAGTAAAATAAAAACTTCTGACTGTATTAATGGTGTGAGAAATGAAACCAAGTTGCAGGAGTGTTTGGTTCCACAAAGTGATTTGACCTCTTACTGAATCTACATCCTGGTGGTTTCAGGCCACTCAGGCAGCTTGTTGATATCAGGTTTTGGTCACTGCTGTGAATCTTTCTGTGGTCTGAAGTGACTGCCCTTGGGTTCTGGATTGATAATTTCATGGGATGATTCATGATTCCTTTGAGGAAAGGGTTACATTAACTTTCATCCGACCTATCATGGCAAATTTCTCCCCAAGGTAAGTTAGAGAATATTTGAAGGAGCAAGGAGGAACTTCAGGCTGGAAGATGCTCAAGGGCTTAGTTTCCATTACAAATTTCTGCATACTTGCATCAGAGATGAAGTTCTGTGGAAACAGTACTTCCCACTGTACGTTTGGAATTCCTGTTCAGGAGTTGATCCAGTCTGGCCCCTGAAGGTGTGTGGTGAAGGAGCAGTTGTTGCAGCACTATTGATTTGTTACCAGCAGGGAATCAGTGTGGTCTGTGGTGAAAGGACTGGATCTTTACGGTGGTGTCAGGAGAGTTTAACCGCAGTGGGTGAAGTTCTGTGCCGCTGTAAAAGGCACACTGCAGTTTACTTAAGCTCTTCTGGAGTTGATGCTACTTAAACCTCTGTCTCTGTATACTGGAACCAGCACAATGAGGCCCAAGTGTACACTTAAACTTTCCTTTGAGGGCTGTGCTGGCTGATACAGAGCTAAAGCCTGTAACAGGTTTAGCTTCTGTTCAGCTTCTATTAAAGTCCTTGTACCTTGATTCATTTCCTGGCGTCGTAGTTTCCATATGCACTGGTTGCATAGCTTTTGCAGTGTGTAATGTCACAGAATGCCACTGCTGAATTACTTGTAACATGCCTAGGAACACTTTCTTACACACTGAGGTACTGGCATGCATGTGGCCACTTCTAGAGCAAAGAAAACTGTGAGCCTTGTAAGTGGAAAAAAGTTTAGTCTTGAAAAAGCTGTACTTGAAAAATAGTACTGTCATTTAACTACACGTGGAAAACTGGTCTACATCAATTTTGCATTTTTTTACTTAAGAAGGGGGTTAGATAGAGATCTGAAGAATCTGTTTTCACATTATTTGGGGTTTAAAAAATGTTTTAAAAAGTGTTTTAAAAAAGAAGCAGGGGTTCTTTTTTCCCTCCATTTGAAGTGCAAGTTTTCTTTATCCCATGTACTTAAAGAATGGATTTCCCCCCCCCATCCACTATTAGTACTCTGGTTTGTTAGAATTTTCTTGGGCTCTATTCATACTGTTGTTTGTACCTCAAGTCTGTTCTACCCTTGAGTATTGTTCATGGTGCACATTGGCAAACTTGAACTCCATTGCCTACTATCATTTTTATGTTTGTTAATCCAACTTTTAAAACAAAAAAATGTCTCTTCACTGTATAAATTCCTGGCATACAATTCAATATTCACTCTATTGATTTTCCGTGTGCATTATGAAAGGATTTTTTAAAGGAAGGTGTACTCTTCCCCTTTAATAAGCTACAGAATATTTTTAAGTATGCCACCCACCTTATTCTTTAACTAAACTTTGACATTTAATTAAAAGGGCTGCTGATGCAGCTTTGTAGTATGGCAGAAATTACTGTAGGAACCTTACAGTGTCTACCTTGCCTGTACTATGGGGATCAAGCCCATTGCTCAGGATAAAGATGTTTGCCTAGACCACAAAAATGCAGAATTAAAACCTTCTCATTTTTTATTTTGTACTGACCAGCTCTGTCATCCTTGCATTTGACAAACAGAGAAAGAAATCTGTCGAATTTTCATACTTCTTTTTCTTTTGCTAATATATTACCACTTGTGTTGTGTGTGTGCCTCAGTGCATTGGTAATTATTGTCCAGTTTACTCTGGTGTTCAGGTCTTTAGTTCCTTTATTAAAATTTATTTGGGATGTCATGGGAATCTCTAAATCTAAGTATGCGTAACTTTGGTTTGGTGTTGTGGGATTTCAGTTATGTGTGAGGAGGGCTTTCTGTATCCCCTGCTGTGCTTGTAGAAACAGCAGGATTTCTGTCTTGGTGCAGACTTCTGCAGAATTGCTTTTGCTGATTTGCTCCAAAGTTTTCATCTTCAAGGATGCGATTTTGCCACGTGACTTGAGATTTTTGGAGACACATTACACATGAGCTTTACCTCATGCATTCCTTCCCATTCCACAAAGTGTTCTTCTGAAATTGTTTTTCAGTTTCTATAACCTATTTTTTTTTTTAATTAAACCAGTTAGGAAATGCCCTTATTTGCTAAACTCCTTGACTTCTTGAATTGACTAGCAGAGGACCCACTCATCCTGCTCCATCCACCAGACAAACCTGGATGGATTTTTTTTTTTTTCTGTACCATTAAGAGAGAGTTGATGAAGTCTCTGAACAATCTATGTGCAGTTGTGCTGAATCTTTGTTATAATCAGCTAATAATAGGTTCTAGTTCATCTTGTCCCTTTCTGCTGGGTTCCTTATTACCTATTTATAAAAACAGATGGTTTCAAGCATTGATTTGAAGCCTTCAGAAGGCCAGCTCATCTTGCACCTTTTTTTGTCACAACAATACCTCTTCCATACACAGATCTCCTTTATTGTGGGTTGTTCATGGGTTTTTTTGTTTTGGTTTTCTTTCTGATGAGGCTTTTTCAAGGGACCTCAGGATGTGTGTAATTATTGAGAGTGTTTTTACTGAAGGTCTGACTCACTGTGTGTGTTGCACAAGCTTTGAATTCACAGAAAATGAAAGTAGCACCTTGAAAAACTGGGTAATCCATGAATGTCCAGTAATTTGTCCTAGTCTACAGATTTATTTTTTTTCCCCTTGGGATTATTTGCACCAGAATTATCTTCCATGTTTTTGCTGATATAGTCAATGTATTATTGGAATAACGCATTTGGCTTGATTATTATAAATGTTTGTGTAGGAATCTCATCTGAGGCTATCATTATACCTCTCAAAGAAAGCTAGTCAGGATAAACAAATGAAAATATTTTGGAAGTAAATGTAAGTTTGATACTTTATATTGTCTCAGTAGTCTGTTAGAATGTAGAAAAGCTGAGTAGAGCAAGACAGCAAATAAATCTTAATTTAGACAACTTTTAAAAATCTGAAATGTCCTGTAAGTCCATGCTAACTATTGTCACTTCATAATTAAGCTGCTTCTTCCAGTCCTGATCCTCAAGTCATATGCTGAGTCCAAACTGGAGGATATGACTTTTCTCATTGTTAAAATAACAGCCTAAGTTGGAAGCTATTAAGTCATAAAAGCTGCAGAAAGAAATATCATATTCCTCTGAAATACAGAGGAAAATGTTATTGAAAAAACATTGATTCTTTCTTTTGTCAGGCTAGTAACTTGAACTGTTCTTCTCTTTGGGACCAGACCTAATAATAGAATTAATCATAAAATCACAGAATGGTTTGTGTTGGAAGGGATCTTAAGGCTCATCTCATTCCTGTCCTGGGCAGGGACACCTTCCACTATCCCAGGTTCCTCAGAACCCCCTCCAGCCTGGCCTTGAGCACTTGCAGCCACTGTTGAAGTGTTGTGTTTTGGTGTCCCCCCTGCAGTCAGAGCCACTGATGTCCTCGGCATGCACATGGCTCAGGCACACATTTCCCTGCTTCAGGCAGTGAACACAGCTGTAAGGTGAGTGGGACACCGTGAGCTGTGTTGGACCCTCACGGTTGTAGCTCACACAGCAAATGGACTGCTCAGGGTGTTGAAATGTGGGAAGATAATGCCTTAAATAGTTATTTGCAGGTTATCTGTCACATCCTGGCTGTTACAAAGGTAAATCAATGTAGCCCGGTGATACAGAGTTTGAAAGAGAAAGGCTTTTTGTATCAACTTTTAAGATGTGTTTGCCAGCACAATTCCCCTGTCAGTTGAAAGGAATGAGTATTTTCATAATATTAGAAAATCTATTCCTCTGTCTCTGCCTATCTTTTTCTCTTCATTAGATTTGACTAAACAGTAAAGAAATGCATTCATCTGTGGTAGTGTCAGTAAAGTGGTCTCTGTTTTCCTCTCTGCTTGTACCACAGTACTGTTTCAAGATCATTTACATTCTGCTCAGAGCTGTAAGTGATCTTTTTGGCAGCTTTGTGCATTTACATTAACTGCTGGATTGTAATAATTTTCAAATAGATTGTCTGAAAGGAGAGGGGTTTTGGTACATATTTATAGATGAGTATTCCTGTCTGTGGGTTTATTTTATGTCTTGTACATTTACCTGACTAATATAAATGTGGCTTCAGGAAGAACCTTCTTAGATCAAAATGCAGAACTTCTCACTGTCAGCATTCTAGAGGTGGACAATATTGTCTATTGAATTTCCTTTCTGATTCTGGAAACCATTTGGATTTGAGAGGCTATTTAGGAGGTATTTTTTAGAGGGTTTTTTTTTAATCTTGAGGAAGAAGGAAGGAAGTCTTGGTGTTTACATTATATTGTTTATAATGTGTTTGTACTGTTGAAACACAGGAGAAATAACCTAAATAGTAACCTAATGTTTTTGAGTGGACCTTGGAAGTCTGACTTACCTGATCCCTGTTCTTCAGATAGTGTTTGACAAATATATGGATATTTTGTTGTACATAGGAGGTGTTTTTTTCAATTTATACTTATGCCCATCTAATGTGTGAAGGAGCTTTTAGTTTGTACACAGTGAGATTTTTCTGCTAGAAGGAGCAGTTTTTTGTCTCTTCCATCCATACAACTATGAGTGGCAAAGAGATTTGTGAATGCCAAGTTTCATGTGACCTTTTTAGAGAGCAGTTACCAAAGTGGACCCATTTCTGCTTGTTTTTAGAAAAGCTTTTCATTTAATGACAGTGCTTCAGTTTAAACCACGTGTTCTAAGAACTGGCTTGTGTTCCCAGCTCTGCAGGGGGAAAAGCTCGACGTGCATGCTTGAGAACACACCGAAGAGCACACGTGGGGGAATTCCAGGGCTGGTGAAAATTTAAGAAGAAGGTAGAAGGTATTTAACATAATTACATAGCTTCAGATTGTATAAACCTTGTACAGTTCAGACAAGTGCAAAATTATCTCACCAGACTTGCCCCTTTTTTAAAAATTTAATCGATTTGAGAAGCTACAGAGGACTGAATTTCTTAAGCTGAGAAAGTTCAGAAAACTCTAGTAGGCAGGTGAGGTAAATAACCTTCTGATATTATTCAGACTGAAAAATATAAGATTAAATCCATACCAACACAATTATAATCTCAGTTGAATTACATAAGACTGTTTTAAATGGGTCATTAGTGTTGAGAAAAAACATGGTTTAATTTTCTAGGCTTTTTTTTCCTCCCCACCCTCACCTTCCCACACTAGAGGGAACGCTTTCCTCTAGGGACAAAGATGGGATGAAGCTAAAAATATTACTTGTCTACTTTACTCTCCATCATGTTGCTTCAGTGGTAATCACTTGTTTGAGATTCACCTTCAGAGATTCTGCCTGACATATGGTGATGTGCATAATGAATATTTGCAAACATACAGCAGTTTCAAATTCATTCTTTATTGCACTTAGCTTTTAGTTCACAAATTGCTGTAATAATTAAAGAGATTTGGTAAGGATTAATCTATGCACTTATGGGAAATTTCACCTTAATTATCTATTATTTGTGTGAGATGAAAAAAAAACCAAAACAATTTAAGACCTGGCTTGAGAGCTGGGCTTCTCTTGTTTCCTAATTTCAAATGATATACAGGCAGATTAAGTTTCTGCTCTTTGGAAGTACCACCACTTTCAGGGGAGGATAAGAAGTTGGTTGTTTGAGAAGTGTGACCTGAGTGGCTTAGTTAAGGATTTTGGTTGGTGTTCAGTTTGGGGGTTTTGGGGGGTTGTTTTGTTTTGGGTTGTAGGGGTTTTTTTGGAATGGGGTGTGGAAGGTTTTGTTGTTTGGGTTTTTTTCAGCTACAGAGAGATCTTGGATAGAAGGTGAATGGCTTCTTCAGCAGCCCCTTAGAACTGAGACATACAGAGGGAAGTAAGCCCAGGTGTTCTCTACACACCCAAGAATGTAAACATCATAAACTAGTTCTCTCACAAACTCTTTTTTTATACTGAGTTTTGGGTAACTGGGGAAAGGACTGAAATGTTCACTTTCCCATTCATAATGTGAACCATGTGATGGTGATGATAAGCAAGAACAAAAACTGCTGCAAATCTGGTTGAAGCTGTAGCTCTTCTGTGTTACTCCTGACTGTCAAAATTGTCATCATTGGTTGCCAGTGATGGGAGTTCCATCCACCAAATCCAGCTCACAGCTTCTGATGGTTGAGATAATTTACTCTGAATTTCCATTCAGTGGCTAAATCCTATTAATCCAGCTTCTTGTTCATCCTGTGTTTATATTCTTTATAGGAGTTGACAGTAAAATTTTTCAGTTCATGCTGATAATTACATGTTGGCAGATAAACAGGTAACCATTATAACACATCAAATCAGCACCTATTCAAGCTTTGTGCGGAGCCTTTGATCAAGTACTTGATAGTAAGTCATGGTGTCAGTCAGTGTGCTGAACCAGAAGAGAACAACAGGATGATTGTAGGAGAGATTCCTGCAATCTTAATGGAAGGGCCAGTCTACACAGCCTGAACTATGCTAACCAAACTAGCAAGACCAGATTTGTAGCTGAAATAGCAAATTGATTATTGCCCTCCTTAGTTTGCATAACGTCTAGGGGACACTGAGGTTAATTCCATGGGCAGATGTGAGGGGGCAATGACTTCTGCTTGGAGAAGTAGAATGGCACAGATGGATTCAGAGTAGCTCGTGTCTTCTTCACTTAAGCCTGTCACACTGAGAGATTTAAGCCATGCATACTGAATCACGTGTCCTGTGTCATTTCCATTTGTTAAATCACAGAACCATCCTCCCTGTCACTCTCCCCACTATTTTGACTTCACTGCAATAGTTTCTCTTGCCAAAAATGGCTGCTGCTAAGAATGAGCGTTTCTGTGTTTTCTAAATTATTCTTCACAATCAGAAAGATTAAAAATTTGCTCATATTATGTTGTAAAGCACTACTTTGAAGCACAAAAGAGCAAAAGCTTTGCGTGAGTGATGAGCAATGATTCCCTGATATTTATTGTGTTGTAGAATATTGGGGTGCATGGAGAAAGGGAAAAGAAGGGATGAAAGCAGATCCTAATTTGAGTTTAGGGAGCTCAAGTCCTTCCGTAGTCAATAGGGAGGATGAGGCTTTTGGGGCTGCTGCTTTGAATCACTCCTTAAAAAGGAGAGAAGGGCTAAGCTAAACACTTCTTTGCTACCAAAAGATACAATTTCTCCTTTTCATTTTCACCAGCTCTGATACGCACCTGACCTATCTGTTAGACAGCTTGGTTTGTGAAACAAGCAGAAAGCTAATGTGGAAAAAAGGCTTCTTTTGTTTTCATGAGCTCAATCAGCTCATCGAGGGATCTGTTGATTTGGCACATATAGCACAAAGAGGGGTGTAAGACTGAGAGGCTTGGAGCAGTAGGATAAGTGCAGGGAGATTTGGCTGTTCCTGCTGGGAGCTGCTGGCTCAGCTCAGCCCTCTGCTGTGCCTGGACCCTCTCCTGTGGGTCCAGAAACCTCCAAGGGCCCCAGATGTCTTCACTAACTAGAGTGACAAAATGACCCACTGTTTCCCCTTCTGCTCTGGTGGCAATGATGGCTGGTGTTGTCATCCTTGAATGTTAGCGTTTCCTTCCTCTTCTTTCATCCTGTGTGATCTTGGTTGTTTTTTTCTTGTTTTCTTTTTTCTTTTTCTTTAGAATCAGAAATTATAATAGTCTTGGTAAATCTTTATACCGTGCTAGGTATATCATCAGTTAGTAAATGATGGAAGGGTTTCTGTGGCAAATAAAACTAATGTTGCCTTCTTGATTGTGAGTAAGGTATATCCAGAGTTTCTGCTTTGTGGCTATGCTCAAGAGCAGCACACTTAAAACCTGCTGTTTGGTCTGTGTCCTGCCACACCTGTCATGATGTCAGAGTTCAGTGCCAAGCCCAGTGAAGCTCCCTTTCACTTGTATCACATCTGGGGCCTTTGCCTTTTGGCAAGCAGTCAAAACCTGACTTAGCCCTTTGCGGGCATTAAGCTGTGCTCTTAGACGTCGTAGCTCGAAAGACTGTGTCCAGTGTATGGTGTGAAATTAATCAAAAGGAAACAAAATTAATGACCTGCTGTGGTGCCATCCATCAGGATATCGCTCAGCAGGTGTGAAATTAACTCGCCTTGACTGTGGATTAAATTGAACGGCGTGACGTGAACCTACGGGAACTCTTTCCCTTAGTACTGGGGAGCGAGCAAGTGTTTTTAAAGATTCCAGCTTAATGAACTGCTTATGCCATGCACTGGATAGTCTTATGATCATTTAACAGCATGAGTTTAGATTATGCTCCCTAAGAAGATCAAGTATTACTGTATCAGTAAAAATTGTTAAAGGCAGGCCACAGAAATGTGGTTTTAATTTCTGTAATTACTGCGCACCAGATGGTGGATGTATACTTCTTTCCAGCATAAGTACTTCAGCTCAAATATAAGCAGTTGTGATCTTTATTTACAATTCATCAGATTTTAACCTAGGTGATAACAATTCCTTTGTTATGGCCGGTTATGATGACCTTCAAAGAAGTATGTAGACAAAACGTCACTATTGTTTGTTATGGTTACAAAACCCCTTTCTTCTGTGCTTTGTTTGGCTTTTTTTTTCCCTCCCAGATCTTAGTTACAGCGATAGCAGAACTACCCACTAATATTCACTACCCACTAACTTTGTTTTGGAACAGGTTATCCAGTACTAGAATATGTACTTATAACATTAGGTAAATCCTAGTTAATTTAAGAGTGATACTACAAAGATGCAACGTACATAACAGGTTACTAGCAACTTCAGAGAAATGAGGAAAATTAAGGAAATGTATTTCCCAATTCGAATCTAAAGGTATTCTGGCAACTGTTTTCTTCTGTCCAGTTCAGTTTGCTTATATGCATGCACTTTTTCATCCATAGTTGCTCTGGTAATTGTTTTTCAAAGGACCTATTATCATTGTTGTGGAAGCTCTCTTTGACTTCCAAGTTCTTAGTGAATTTTTGCTGTGTATGCCCAGAACAATGTCCTCTAAAATGTTCAGAGTCATCTGACAGCCTTTGGAGAATGTTTTTGCCCTTGGCAAAAAATAAGTTATGTATGGGTTTGTTGAGGTTTTTTTTTTTGTTTTTGCCTGCCTGTTCTCTCCCTTAATTCTGAATACACATTTCCAAGAGTTAAGGAATTTTCATGCTTGTGATTAGGAGGAGGACTTTGTTAGTTGTTTCATGGCAGCTTTCTTTGAAGTAGGACTGGCATGCAGCCATTAATACATTTTCAGGATAAGGTGTCCACAGTATATTGGCACACACTTGATAAACTGGTCTTTATAAGTTGATTCATTTGACCTCTTAAGGGCTGTCTGTACTTTATACAAGCAATATTGTTTTGTTTAAATATTGTTGATAAGAAAGAAGTTAGGCTGGTGAAAGTTAATTAATTCTTTAAGGCTGTTGTAACAAAATTCTATGGATTTGTGTCAGAAGATAATTCTGACAGTAGCATTAGTAATGGTTTTGGTTTTGGTTCATAACAAATGTGGTGTAACTACTGCGAAATGTTAGGGCTGTTTTAGAGTTACCCCTCTCAGGTGATGGCAGGACTTTGTTCAAGGACAAACCCATAACTAGTAGCTCTAGGATCATGGGATACTGCTGGAATTGAAGAGCTCTGTAGGCCTTTTGGGTAGAGCTGACATGGTATTTTAGAAGTCTCTTCTTTCCTTGAAACATCAGCTTTGGTAGCCATTTCAAAATGAGGAGGCAAGCAATTCATGAAGGTCTAATGCTTCGTAGCATTATAAACATTTAAAAAGTCCATCAAGCTTTTAACAGAGAGCAAAAGTTATGTGATTACTGTGTCAGTCATATTTCAGCTGGGGCTTTGAACTGCTTTCTTTCCTGCATTAGAAAATTATTATGTTGATATGAGTGTAAAGGAACTTACTCTTAAGGCGTAGATTGTAACACAATGCTCTTTCAATCTTCCTTATATTGAAATCAACCCAGGGATACAGTGTTCAATTGTCTGCCTGCAGTTTGGGTTTTAGATTACTGGGTTTATTTAATTGTAGTCCTTCCTGCCTCTTGTTGATGGCTTTTATAGTTGTTTAAGCTTTTTTAATTAATTTGTAGCTCCAGGGGAGATGGGGAGAGGAAAAGAGACAAGTTTACCTTCTTTTGTGGAACTTCTAGTCTTTGAAGACAAGTGACAAGCCAAGCAGAAGTGCTCTCCGACAGCTGTGTCAGCAAGAAAATTTAAATGTCCTGGCAAACCTTTTTGTCAGCCCACTTTGGCAGGAAAAAAGCCTTTCACACGTTTTCCATGACAGGCTGTGTCGGTTGGGTCCCACAGCTCTTCGCTGGGTCTTGCCTTCAAACTGAGTTTGTGTTGGCTGCTTTTGCTTTGTCCCCTCATAGCTGTAATAGCCTATCACAGGAAAGCATGAAATGAAGGTTTCTTCACTGCAGGGTCTGATTGTTTTTTCTGCATCACTGCTAGATTGTGATATGAAGAGAACTCAGAGTTCTCTACTTTGCCTGTAGCATGAATATGCAAACTTGGTTTGTCAGAGTTAAGCAGTGTGATGTTACATGCCTGTGAGTATGGGTTCCTGAGAAACTATTTGGATTTGGCTGAAAACGACTGAGAACTGCAGCTAAAATTAGCAGAGATGGTCCACTGCAAGTAAGCTGATCCGAGGGAGAGAAAAGCAGAACGAAATCAAACAAACCCTCTGTTTGTTCAATGCCATTTGCACAACTGATACTGTGATACAAATGTCTGCTGATTGCACCCCGTGTCTACAGAGCGTTGTTCATGTGCTGGGTTATGCTGACAGTACTTTCTGATGGGTTTATCTACTAGCAAAGATGAGGCAGTAGACAGTGGTTAAATGATTGGGCAGGGTTTGATTTTTGGGGTTGTTTTGGTGTTTTTAGGATGCGGGGTTTTTGGGGCATTTTTTGGGTGATGAGGAATGAAAACTTTGTTTGGCTTTTTTTCATGACATTTTCTATATTTTCTCAAACTGCAGTCCATAAAAGCCCCTTCCCAGAGGAATTGCTGGTCTGTAGACTTGTGATTGTCATTGTAACTCAGCCCAGGGAAAGACAGAAACCTGTTATGTAAGAAGTCAAAAATGGTGATATTTAATAAGAGGTTTATTCTGCATGGCAAGAATTTAAACTATTGTTTAATTAGCAGGCAAACCACTTACTTTGCCCTCTAGTTCGTTATGTGTTATGAGGGTTTATGACACTGATTCATATAGCTGATTACAGCTCATAAATGTCACCATAAAATTATTCAAAATAAGAGTGTTGAAATGTCTTGCTGCCATTAGCTACCCAGTTGGTTTGGTTCTGGTGACAAGTTTGTAGATAAAGCATGAATTTTAAAGTTGAAGATGTCATAGGACTTGAGTACCATGCTGCTTCTCATTATGGAAAAAGTCAGCCTTTATCTAAAAGTTGTAGCTGAAACTTACTTCCTTTAGTCATAGCTACTTCTTGCCTCTCCTTATCAGCAGTGTCAGTCAGAGAACTGCACCAAGGTTAAAAGCCGTTCAAACTGTGATAATTGTCAGTAAGTCAGTGATGCCACTTCTGGGAACACAGTTACCAGTGAGATGCTTTCATTGGATATTTGTGGTTTTGCACAAATGGCAGTCAGTCAAGACGTGGAGCTTAACAATGTGAGCTGAAGTGGCCACTTCTTTAATAGTGCAGCTAATGACTTCCAGATGCAGGTTTTTGTAATATGCTCAAATACTTTACACGTATCCTGGAGTCTGCATCTTAGAAGACTCCTGTCACTGTGAAAAGGAAACCAGGCTGTAGGAGAGGCAGTGATTTTACTGTGTGGCCGTACATCAATAAATTTCAGAAATTGTCAGACATTACACACTGTTTATTAATTCTTACATTTGGAAAATAAGGTATGGGAACGTACAAGGAAAGTGGTCATGACAGTGACAGAAGAAGTGTCACCTGATCCCTGATCATTTTAAGAAAACTAAAGCAGCCTGTCACAGCTTTTGTTTGTTTGCCTGATGGGGTGCAATTAGAGATGTATGTCTTAAGTGACTGAAGATACGTATTTTTTCGAACTGTCACATTAAACTAGAATGTCACTTTTAGTTAGTCTCTGTTCAGAGGCAGATCCTCTGTTTTTAATAATTTATGTGTAAATTGTGTGAAAGATTTAAAATGTGACAGCTCTGAAATAAGAAGATTGATGCAACTCTAGTGTGATCAGATTTGGATTCTGACCTAATTTCTTTTAGTTAGTGATTGGTATAGTATTTGTGGGGTGCATGAGCTTATGACTTTTGGAGATTACTGACTGATATTTTTAGGTTACCAGCTAATCCTGTTTAGGAATGGGATTTTCATCTGAAAACAGATAGCTCCTTAAATTCTTCCTGTTTTACTTTAGAATGACAACTGGAAATTGAACGGAAAAAGCAATAGATTGTTTGCTTATTTCACACTGTCTTGTGCTGTAGCTTTCTGCTACGTGATTATTTTCCGTGTGCACAAGTGTAAAAAAAAAATGCTATATTTCTTTAATATTTAAAGAAAAGTAAAATCCTCCATTGAAGCTGTTAGTTTTGCACGTGCTCTAAAAGAGGTATGAGAAAGCATTGTGTACACATTGCCCCAAAAATGTTCTGAGCCTTTCAGTCTGGATTTTTCTTTTCTTTTTGCCTTGTAGCTGTTTGCAAAGCAGCCAGACCATAGATAAATTTAACAAATGCAAATTCACGCTTCCATTTGCTTACTCAACAACTGTGTTCCATATATAAACACACTCTTCCAGATGTTTTTCTCCTTGTTAGCAGTACCTTTCATGTGCTGGTAACGTATTGCAGAGAGAGCCTTGTGCTTCAGTTCCTCACTTAGTGAGGGGTTGCCATCTGCTGTGTGAGTCTGTTTGGAAGGTAAGCATTTTGTCACCTGCTCCTGCAGATTGGGACCATAATGCTTCACCAGCCTTATTTATGAGGTCACCTCTGCGAATTTTGGTTCAACTTGGTGAAAAAATGTAAGGAAGCAGAAAAATAGTGGCTATTTGAGCTTGGATGTTGGAACATTATGTGGAGGATTTTAGCTGCTGTGGTGGTTTTGTTTCCGTTTTCTGTGTCCTTTATGATGGGAAAGGAAGCCAAACTGAGGTGGAGAAATGAGAATTTGCGCTGTAAGTGTGAAGTGTATGAGTAATATCGTGTTGTATTGACAATATTGCTGAAACTGTGTGGGTTTTGTTGCTGGCGTGGCATGCTAATATTGATAGGCTTTGCCCATTTCAGTGAAAGGACGTGTTGGACTGAGCTTGATGGAAATTTCTGTGGGTCCCCCTGCCCCAAGTTTTACTGCGTGGTAAGAACTCTTGCAGTGCACACTCTGTGTGCTGAAGCCTCTTCTATTCCCATTGCAGAGAGAATTCCCTTAATGGCTTGGTGAGGTCTTTAACACTCTGGAAAAAGGGCTGAAGTGAAAGGGAGGGGAGTAGGAGGATGTCACATTGACGTGGGAGATGTCGTGCCTGGTGTGACATCCCTGCATGCTGGAACCAGTTACAGTCATGCTCCTGTCTCCTGAAGGCAGGAAAGGTGCAGCTCTGGGGGCACTGTTAACACTGAAAGACAGCAGCCAGGTCTCAGGAGCTCTCCCACGCACATCAGGATGAACTTTGCAGGGCGTTTTCCACTGTGTTTCCTTCCACAGAAACTCCTGAGAGTTATTGAGGGTGTGTTTAAGGAAGAAATCAATTCAGCTGCTGTTCTTAAACAGCTGTTGGGGTAGAGGGAGCATTATGTCTCACTGAGGCTTTATGTGTCCCTTCAGAACTGCCTTAACAACTCTCCACATCTACTTCCTTTTTTTTTTCTTTTCCCCTTCGATTTCCTCTGCAGTTCCTGTTTATCATTTGTGGGTTTCTTTATTTTTTTTTTAACTCCCACAATATAGAAATGAATAATATCAAATAACTGCAGAACTTGATTGACTTGTATTTCTTAAATCTGAAAAAGCCGGAATTGTAGAGATTTAGTAAACTTACTTAATCATTTGTATGAAGTTGATCTGAATATTATATAAATCATACAGAGCTTCAGCTTTCTGCTCTTTACTTACCTGGCAGCAGTCACATGGAAGAGACAACACTGCCTAGACACTCAAGTTCTTTGGATAATTGATTTACTTTATTTTTAATCACATAACCCAGATTTTGAGGTATCAAAAGGAGGCTGTTTGTGGCAATGGTTTTGACTTAATCTGAGTGTGTGTGCATGGGATAAGCACATTCATTGCACTAGGGGAGACTTGTAGCTGATTTAAGAAGGGCTAGTCAAGTTTTACTCTTTCAGCAAAATCCTGAAGAGTGCATATATACATGGATACTTGGTAAACAGGCTTTTTAAAGCAGAACTTTGAAATTTTACTCATGAGGCAACTCAGACAAACCAGAATCCTTTTCTGGGGAGGAAGGTACCTGGAGGAAGGTACTGCTGAAAAGAACCAGTGGGAGGATCTTTAAAAAGGACCTGAAATTAGGTATACTGTATTCTGATGTTGCCTTAATATAAATATGGGAATCGACCAAGCTTGTCTGTAATCTCTTGGGATGAAAGAAGATGCTTTTCACACACTTTCTTAGTGATGTTTTGCAATGTGTTCTGGGACTGTCTGGGAAACAGAATGGGATTGATAGTAACCTGCATAAAAATTCATTGATAAAATGCTGTAATTATGGAAAGCTGTTGAGTGGAGAAATGTCTATAGCTATCCTTTCAGACTGAGTATACAGTTCTTTCAAAGTGCTTTCAAAAGACTCGTATCATTTACTCTGATAAAGGTAGCCAAGATTTGAGGCCAAAATACATTTACTTGCATGTTAGAAATTGTGTTGATGAAGGAATGCTTATTGCTTGGAGGAAAAAAAAAGAGGTTTTGCGAGAATTTAATGGCTTTTTCTAGTAAATGGTTGCAAGATTTATAGTATTGGCTCCAAAATTCTTTATCTGTATGGGTTGTTTGTAAAAGCCAACTGTGCATAAATCAAGTAAGATGCTTGGAATAGATATTTGAAGCATGAAACTTATTAATTTAGTCTTTTAAAAGCCTATACAGTTGTACCAGCTTGGTACCTTGGACTGTGTTTCCAATGTGTATGTTCTCATTTGTGTTACTGCTGCGGCTGTTTGGTTACATACAGACTTATGTTGATGCTGTTCTTTGGTATTTACAACTGTGTTGAAAATACTTCACTTGTGGCAGATCAAGATGGGCAAATGTAGGCTTATGGTAGTAACAGGATAATTCAAGTAAGTGTGAGGAGCATTAAAATACCTTGGTTTTTTTAAAAAACACTTTCACAGTTAACAACACAGCTGAAACTGTTAAATTGTGCTTAACCCCTGAGTCATCTCATGCTTAGCACTTTATGTTATCCTGTATTTCAAGTATCATGTCTACGTGAAGAATAGTGAAGAATAGTATTTGGTTTTTCACAGATGATGCCATGCTAACAGGAATGTTAACTGAATTGCTGCCACAACGTTTATGGATACTTTCAGAATTCCCATGTTCATGTGCACCATGGTGTGTGTCAGCGTGTTGTGTCTGGGTTGAAGTGTTCAGGTTTGAGTGGTTTTCCACACTGTCAAAATGAGTTGCCTTACCTATTTAACTTCTGACTGGAGGAGTTCTTCCTGTTAAGGGACTGCAGCATCTGATGAGGGCATGGGATGAGAGGCTGAGAGAGCTGAGACTGTCCAACCTGGGGAGGAGAAACTTTGGGGGGATCTTGTTAGTTTTTATGAATGTCAGATTGGGGAGAGAGGCAAAAGTTTTCTTCTGTAAAGAAAACAGGGACAGATTCCTCTTGATGGTGCTCCATGAAAAGACAAGCTGCTTTAAGATCATATTTAAAGATAAACTTGCTCCATGTGTTTCTTGTATATTCCAGAAATATGTCTGTGTCACTGTCACAAACCTTTCTATTTATTTGTAGTGTAGTATTTATTATATATTACTATATTATTATATAGTGCTTGTTTGAATTGAATTGTATGACAGACCTAATAAAAATTACCAATCCCTCACAAAGCCAAAGAAAAACTTCACAGCAGTGGAGAAAAACATGTGATCTAAATAGAAAACCTGAAGACAGATAAAAGGCTGCCTTATATTTTAACAATAAATTTTAAACTAGAGGTATTGAATATGTGCTGGGTGAGATTTATGTGATGGTGGCTCAGTGTGTCACTAGACTAAGGCAATTAAATACTTAGGAGGAGCATGGGAAGGTCAACTGGCATTCTAAAAGCTGGATGCTATCCTGTCAAAAGTAGTCTTGCTTTTATGCAAGCTACCACTTAACAGATGTTGGGAAACAACGACACTTTTTGTGCTGAGAAACACCATGTTCATGTTCAGCCAAATGAATGATTTTTTTAAGAACTTGAAAGTAGTTTTGAGGGGGTTTTTTTCCAATCTTATATTTCAAAAACAGAAACTGAAAGAGTTGCTCAGTCACTTTCCAAGGCTGTAACAATGGGTCACTGCCAGGCACTGCAGTAAGGATGATGGAGAGATCAGGCACAATGCTGAAAACAGAAACATAAAGAGAGAAATGCCGATTTTGGGTCAGACTGTTACTTTTACTTCTTCAAAGGTACATTGTTAATGATCTTTTATAGAAAGAGACTTAAGTGCATTCAGTGGGTGGGTTAACTACTCGGTGTATTATGTTTTATTTTCCTAAATGAAATACCTGATACTTTCACTACTTAAGGAAAAAGGAAAAAGAAAAAAAGGAACAAAAATGTGTGACTGGAGGTGATTTTATAGTAATTTTCATTTTCTTTGTACTGTAAATGAATGCACTTTCACTTTGAGTAACATCATTTAGATAGGTTTCTGAGTGATGGAAATTATTCCCTCTTAAAGTGCTGCAAGCCACGATGATTTTTTTTTTTTTTTTTTGTAACTGACAAGTTCACCTCTAAACCGTGTCCCTATGAACCATATCCATGTGACATTCCCATCCCTGAGGAATGGTGGCTCCCCCACTTGCCAGGGCAGCCTGTGCCAGTGCTTGACAACCCTGTCAGTGACAACCTGTCCACCTGCTTCTCCTGTTCACTACATCTACTTCAGTGTGCAAAGGATAAAAGGCTTTCCGAGGTTTGTCTTCTCATTTCTTCCTCCTTGCCTTGACTGCAGCCTGGGCCGGGTCCCTGGGGGCTGTCACTGTCCCTGGGGGCTGTCACTGTCCCTGGGGGCTGTCACTGTCCCTGGGGGCTGTCACTGTCCCTGTGCCATCAGCTGTGCAATGCTGGTGAGGTGGAGGGAAGAGCAGCAGCAGCCCCTGCCTGCTGCAGCCTCCTCACCAGGCTTGTCCTGTGCTCATGGAGGCCACTTTCTTAACAAAGTGAACTCCAGAAACAGCAAAAAATTCCCTTGAAGGGGGCCCAGCATTTTGGTGCACACGTCCCGGCTGTGATATCTGTATTTATTGAGTTTATTTAGATTCTGCTGGACCTGAGGAAATTATAATAATACTGTTAGGTCTTCAGGTTTGAGTGACTGACCCAGACAAACTTTTTCTGCACTAACTGGAGACAGAAATGTGCAGTGTTCCTGAACTCTGCTGTCCCATCTGCCTGTGGGTTAAATGAGTCCTGTCCTGGAAGGTCAGTATGTCCTGCCTGTGAGCCACATTTTTATTCCATCTGTTAATGTTCTGAAGATGACGCCAAGAAAGAGTTTACTAAATTTACACACTTTTTATGGGAATAGATAGTCCTTGAACCGATCAAGTTTTTTTTCTGAGTACAATTAAACAGATTTTGACCACCCTCTCAAAAGTCAAGTGCTGGAAAATTACTTCACATATACACACACACACACATATATATATATGTATAATGGATGAAGAAGAATCTGAGGAGAAAGGATATATATATATATATGTTTGTCTATTTTTTCTATATAATAGACTGTATATTATTTTTATTAATATATAATATTGATTGTGAAGCTATTTATATTCATAACATAAAATGCACTGCTATAAAAATATCTTAAATTCAGGTGCTAAACTGGTACAATATAAAAAGCAGAGCTGTAAACTTTGATTTCTTGTTATGAGGAAAATTGGGAATACGTAAAGCCTAAAATATGCAGGTCTCCAAATTTTTTTCCAGGTTTAGGCAAATCACAAAGAGTAGCTAAAAAGATAACTTTCAATACCAGTATTCAAATCTCAAAGTTTTCTTATTCTCATGAGTTCTTGTCACAGCTATGATTTATATTTCCAAATGTAGCAAATGTAATATTTCAAATCCTGAAGAAATTTTTTATTTCCCTCCCTCTTTAACACATTAAAAAGGATGTGGGGAAGGAGAAAGAAGAAATAAGCTGGTGCTGACAAATCCCAACCTCACTCCTACTCTTTTAAAAATTGCTGTTAGTATTCCTGTCTCCATGTGTGAGCCCGAGGTCTAAGCTTGAGGTTTAAACTATAAACAGAGATGAGATAATTTCGTACAGGAATAAATGTGCACAGATGGAGATAATCAGAAGTGACTTAAACGTGTGGGCTTTTGTGGAGGTGCCAAAAGCCCACCAGCCCACACTGACGTTGATGGGGACTACAGGTGTGAATCCTGCTCAGCCATAGCCCCAGTGCTTTGGAGAAGGTGTTCAGACACCTACAGGAGTCCCCAGGAGCGTCTCATTAAGGGCTGTGGGAGTTGGGGATTTGGGCGTGTTCATGAATCTCTGAGACGCCTCTTTGCATATTTATTGAGATTTTTTTAAAATTCTTCCTGTGCTGTTGACAGTTGCCATAATTAAAGCATCTTTTTTTTTTTTTTTTAAACTTTTTTTTTTTTCTTGTGCTTGTCTTATAATTCTCAGTTAATTAAAAGAAATCCTAGTGTTGTGAGCTCAAGGGTAGAAATGACAAAAAACTTTCAAGGACAGTACTTTGCATAACATGAAGGATATCTCTAGGATTCTCTAACCTGTTGGATACATTAAAATTCAGGGAGAGGACCTTTTGTGCTTTAAAAGTCCTAACGATAAATGCAAAAAGAAGCCTTTTTAAAATAAAAACAGCACTTCTGTAGGTACACCTCTGAGACATCAATTCTTTGAAATTTAGAAGGAAAAATATTTTAGAAACTGCTAACAAATTCTGAGCATTTTTTTATTGACAGTCATCTGGCATGACTGACAAAAACCCCCTTGTTTTTCTTTGTGTTACTTCCATTTAAGGCACACTTCTGTAGTAAAGGAAAATGTTGGTATTGGCAGAGATTCAGGATTTTTTCTCACTCTTTAATAGTCATAGTGATTAACTGTGGATAGTAACAGAGCTTTTTTATTTAAGAAAAAACCCTGTAAATTAGTATTATTTTTGCAATGACATAGTCTTGCATGTAATTCCCATACTATACAGTAACTCTCCGTTAAGCTAATAAATCAGACTTCATGATCTTGAAATCATTTTCATTCCCAGTCTTTCCTAGCCGCAGTATCTTTCCAAATTCTGAATGTGAGAATATTAAAAAAAGAAGGCAGAAAACCCCCAAGCGTGCCTCTTGCCGAGTTTTGACACACTTTCTCTGAAGTACAGCCATTTTCATCCTGTCATGTAGCATAAATGTTTTAACAGGCAAACACACCTCCCCGCTTTCTAATCTCAATTTAGTGTAAAAGGATTTTTTTTTTCCTCTGGCCTCGCTGTGCTGACAGCTCCCTGAAGTTCTGTATATTCTGTATTCGATGTGCACGCCGTGTTCCCCTTGCCCATCCTTGGCTCCTCTCCTGTTCCCCCACTGGAGCATCATCATTTTGTCCTTCCCTTCCCTGTCTCCATCCTGCTCCCGCTGCAGGTTTGTTTCCTGCCTCCCCCAGGGCCATGTGCTGCCCACGGCAGGTTTGCCTGGGGATAGACTCTGTGAAAAACATCTTCTTGCTTTCTGCCTTCTTCCTCCCGTTAATCTCGGCGAAGCCTGACCGTTCTCAGGTCTCTTCTGAAAACTCTGCTTTGCTGTGCTGACTACAGGACAAAAAGGAAATGAGAGTCTGACTCTTGTTAGCAACGCTTCCTGAGGTTGGTTGGTTTCTTTGCGTGTCCATCCCCTCCTTCTCACCTCTCTTTGCCTGCCTTGGTTGCTGGGCACAGGACAGATCTTTGTCCTCGGTGTCAGAGACCAAGGTCTCCTAATCTCTGGGGAGGATTTACTGCAGTGCAAATACTGGTCTGGAGAGGTAGGTCTGCCTTTAAAACCTTTTCTGTGTGGTTGGAGGTGTTCACTGTGTACTTCAGTGGGATCCAGCATTGGCTAGGAGGGAGCTGTGGTAATTTTCCTTTCTTTTTTTTAAATTTCTTTTGTTGTTTTGTGGCCTATACTGTGTTGTCCAGTTTGATGCATTTGGGTACCTAGAATCTGACTTTCCAGACAGAAAAATACACATTTTGCAACTTGACTTGTGAAAAATATGATCAGGGATGTGGGGCTTTTGTGATTCACAGGAATTGCATTTAGACCCTTATATTATTTTGCACATATCTGTTACTTGAGCTGTGGTGTGTCCTTGTCGTTTCATTTTATATATTGACTCAAAATCTCTTGACAATTTAGCCCTTAACAATACTGCTAGACAAGATAGTTTTTCTCTCCTGCTTTAATTGAAAGCTTAGGTCAAATGGAGATGAATGTGTAGTGTGTATCACAGGAATTTGTAACCAGCCTTACCTTCTTATAAGTCTTACTGATTTTATTTTCTTTTAATTCTGATTTTGTTGTGGATGGTACACAAGGGCAATGTGTTTTATTGAAAAGTAGGGGTTGCTACTTTTCTTCTTTGCCTCAGTTTATTCTTTTTTTGTTTGGGTATTGTTTTGCTCTGTTTTAGACAGTCACATTTCTTTGCCTTTCTTGAAAAATTGCACAGCAGGTATTTAATTTAATATTCTTTCCAAACCTGAGCTTCCAAAACTTTCTTGTCATATTGCAATAAAAAAAAAAAAAAAAAAAAAAAAAAAAAAAAAAAAAAAAAAAACAACCACCAAACTTCAGCAAAGGAGGAAGAATGGAAAATGTTAGTGAATATATTTTTATTTAAAATAAATTCAGTTCAGTGGATGACTATTTTTTTTGTAGTTGTGCAACATTAAGTTTAAAAATTAATTCTTGTCAAAGTTCTTGAATAAAATTGTCGGATGTCTTGGCACCTTTCTCTTTTTGAAAGGGAAAAGCTCTCTGGTCTTGTTCTTTAAAACCTACTTCCTTGGAATTGGCTGTAGTGTGGGGAGATTTTTTGCTAGTGGTTTTGCTGACATTTCTCTAAGTCTTGCTTGCTGCATTGCATTTTTTATCTTCCTGATGTTTATTTGCTTGCAGTGTTCACAATGTCACTTCAGTTTTGCTCATAAAACTTCTTAGGCATTTATCTTTCACCCACTGCTAATGTTAGATCTGGGTTATTTGTGGTTCCTGCTTTGTCCTTCAAACTCCTTCCTTCTCCCTATCATCTAAAAAGATAGAAATGTTGACTTAAGTGGGGGGAAAATACCAATCTATTTTTTTTTTCATTATCAGGCAGTCTGAAAAATGGTTTTCTTCTGTATTTTTGTAAAGCAGATTTTGCAAGAAGTCCTGTATGAGATTTTTTCTTTAATCACTATATTCACATACACAGTATGTTGTACATTGATTTTTTTTTTTTTTTTGTCCCACTAAATTTATTCTTCTAAGATGATGAAAGTGTTCTTATTTGACTGTTGAGAGTTGCCTCAGAAATGGCTGACCTTCAGGGAAGAATGAGGTATTTTCTTCTAATGAAGTTTTGCCTCTCATGCATTATAATACTTAAAAACTAAGTAATGAGAACTGCTGCTTCTACAAAACTCTGCCAAGTACAGAGTCGGGTGGTTATTTGGTGGGTTATTCTTTTGTTGCATTTGGAGTTGGAAGTTTTGAGGGCATATAAGAAAAGAAGAAGTAGAAGAAGATGAGATATTTAAATCATATTTAAGCAAATCTTACCAGATTTGAAAAATCTGATATGCAGCAAAATCATTCTGTTCTCTAGCAGTATGTGCTTCTTGGTTTGTGCTTATATAAAAATGCAAAAAGGGTGTTATGCAAGGGAGTGTTTCTTTGCTTGACACCCACTATACAGCCACCTGTTGAAACATGGATGATTCCCAGTGCAAGACCTAAAGTGTGCCTGCTGCTGATGGAGCATGTTCACCAACCTTCAGGAGGCATATTCTCTTGTTAGCAAAGTACGATTTGAAAGGCTGATCGAGTGAATGTGTACAGATTTTGGAGGGAGTACATGGGCTGGGAGGTGGTGATGTGCTATAGCAGACACTGAGCTGCCAGCTGACTCCTGTGAAAATCTGCTTAAACACGACTCTGCACAAGGGTGGGTTTAAAAACATCACATTTGGACATCTTCAGATTTCATAGTATCAAGAATAGCCTCATGGCACTCTTGTGCAATATTTGAAGTGGCAACACTTGACTCATGTTCTAACCTCGGTGTCAATAAATGTAATTAATTATGCATTGTCAGAGCATTGAGGGGAATTTATTCTCAAAATAAATGTGGAAAAACTGATGGAAATCACCAATGTCTATAAAGGATGTTTAGTTCTGTCTCTTCTGTCATCTGTGGTTAGCTGTGTGGGTGTGTGGTATTTCTGAATATCTCTCCTATGTGACTCTGTGTGTGAAATATGTTAGAGGGTAGCTGGCTTGGAACATTTGAAAGTATTACTCTGAATTGTCACTGATGACATGGGATGATGTTCACCAATTTAAGTAAGTAATTAGTGGGGCCCTACACCTTGGACTTCTTGAGCTGTAAATGCTTAATATGTAATTTGTACCAAATATTTTCATCATCCTGCAGGTAGATCTTGAACATGTTCTAGCAATGTCTGTGATTTTTTTTCCTGTTACCGTCTGTCTCCAGAATCCTCTTACTGCCTGTGAAGCAACATTTACATAGACCCATAAGATTTTATGCAAAGATAATGTTACACTTTGTCCCTGAGGACTACTGAAAGCTGTATAAATTATTATACATGAATGTATATACATGTAGTGGAACAAACCTTATTTACTAAGTCCTGGATCCTTATGGGTTGAATTGATGCAAGTGTTTGGAAGATAAATTACACAAAGAGCTGACCATATGAGAAGTTAATTTTTTCTTGAAGTTGATATATTGATAAGAGTGATGGTAGTATTGAGCAGCAGTCCTTCTGAACAACTTTCCCATTACCTTAAATATTTTATTTAAGGAAGGTATTAATATAAAGGGTTCTATTCACTGTTTGTGACTGTCTCATAAACTGAAAGCTCCACCTGTTTCTCACCCAAGATGGAAGTTTTAGCAGCCAAAGTGTATCAGGAAATAGCGATAACTTTTGACAAGCAAACAAGCAATTTGATAGTCCTCTATCAGTAGTTAAGGTCCTGTTTGCCTATGGCACCGTATTAGTTATGCTTTGCCACTTGCACTTGTAGTTGCCTTTGTGTGTGCTGGCAAATCACTCACAATGTTGATTTAGCATTATTTCATGCCTTGTGTTTTCTTGGTCTTGCCTGACCCGGTGTATTCAACCATTCAGTTTGTGTGGCCTTTGTCTGTCAGGCTGCTCTCTTCAGTACCTTTTCATCTGTTTTACATTCATTTCCTTTAATCTCTTAGACTTGCATTTAGATGTTTTCTGATCTCACTCAGCATTTTTTAATCTTCCCCTTCCTCACCCTTCAGTTTCTTTACCAGCATAAAATACTTTGTGTTTCTTACAGTGATTTCCCCACTCATCAGATTTTCAAGCTTACCTATTGTTTTATCTACATCTTTCTTCTCCTATCTGCTATTCGGAGATTTCATCTATTACTGCATCAGTGAAATGCTGATGGCATTTGCAAGGTCTTGCTATAATTAAAAGGAAGAGCTTAGCTCTGCTTTCCTATTGATAATGTTATTTATCTGTAATCTGTTGCATCTAGAGTGCAGGAATACAAAATTTCCGCCTCTGATTTTATTCTGTTAGGATTTCCCAATGAAACAAGACCCTTTCAGTCATCCGGTTTTGTCCTTTGTCCTTCATGCTTCCAATTCCTGTTGGAATTTTAGTTAATTTGGTGATGAAATTTCTACAAGCTTTCTGTGAATCAGTAGCTGACTGAGAAAGCTTCTGCTTCTACAGTAAGGGATGATAAGGAATAAGAAAAAAGTAGAAGAGGTGGAAAAAATAAAATGCGGAAAACTGAATTGGTATTCATCTTAGCAGTATTTGCATTTTCTTGCAGTGGTTAAGGGGACTGTAAAAGGGAGAATACCTGGTGTGGGCAGCCTTGGCAGGTTACAGAGCTGCAGGAACTCAAGAAACCCTTTTGGATATAAAAGCTCATTCATGCATGACCTGAGGCTTATTCTTAGTAAATCTGCAATTGTGTGCTGATCTATACCCAAAATGCATGTAATGGAAGCGATAGGGGTTTTGTATATCTTTTTGGCCATTAACATTACAAATTACATTATGTTACTTGAGAGAATTACTACAGGCAATTGATTTATGAGTTTACTTCCTTGGCAGTTTTCTTAATGTGTATCTATGACATGAATGAGTTTGGTAACGTGCTCAAGCATGAGACATGCTTTTGGAAGTGAATTGATAACCTGCTAATAACACTTTGAGATATATAGATATATATATATATACACACACACACACATATAATGGAGTACTGTTGGAGACCACAAACTGGGTTGCTCTGTAATGAAAATATTCCAGGAATGCAAGTGATGTCCTTGAACTGCTGGTGTTAATTCTTTAAAGCCAGATTAGATACAATCCACAGTACCTCCTCCCAGAACTGACACCCACACCTCTGAGCTGAAATGCTCTCGGTGTGAATGTCACATCCTCAAAACCTATTGAGTTGTTTTGCTCCTGTTCTGCTGTGGTATTTGCTCACATAAATAGAGATTTCAACACCTGAGTCATGATTCTATGTCTGTTAAAGACAGACCTCAGGCTTTATTTTCTGATGTACTTAAGGACAGCTTTCTTATTTGAGTTTACCTAGAACCTTGAAGAAGGAAGAGGTAGCTCATGACTACTCAAGCATTCAATATTGTAAATAATTAAGTTTTCCAAGACGTTAATGTACATTTATTTTGAAACTGCATTGCAAGGACAATAAAGGTTTGCTTTCAGCACTGAAAATAAAGCTACTTTTGCTACCAAACCTTGAATGAGAGTATTGATAATAGCTTCAACAAAGCATGCTTTGGAAAGGAGGCCTTTCTAGTAATTAGGATTATTTATGAAAAGCACTGAGGCATTAAAGAAAGTTCATTACCCAAACCACTACTGCACTGTGGACCAGAACCAGCAGATGAAATAGCTTTTTCGAGTAGCAGCTTATCACTACCTAGAGAACCTGAAAACCTGGGAGTGAGAGAGGCCAAAAAGAGGAATTGTTAATGATGAGGTATAAGCAATGAGGAGAGCTTAGGGGGTTCTGTGTGCATCCTTCAGTACTGTGTTGTGCAGAACATCAGATCAGAAACCTGTGCTGCTTGCTAGGATGTTTTCACATTCTTTTTTATCGTGGTGGTGGAGTTGTGTGCTTCTCCCTGCCTAGCAGTAGTCTGGAGAGAAACCACAAAGTCCTATTACTAATTCATTCTCCTTATGCTGCCTGTGCCGGCTGTTTTCTACACGTCACTTCTTTCTTTTTCTTCCCCATTTAGCTTTGTAAGAGCTACAGCTGAAACAGAGCTATTCCTCAGAGTTTGCCAGTACAAGTTGTTCTACAGCTGTCCAGGGATGCTCAAAGAGGGGAGGCTGTTTTCCACCTACTCAGAATAGTTCAGAAGTTGTGCCCTGGATAAACCAAGTACAGCTCATTGGTTTGCAGAGGAAACTCGTGCAGTTTATTAGATCCTGCAGATGATTGGAAAGCTGATGCTCTCCCAGCAGTGAGTGCAGTGGTTACAGGCAGTGACAGGATAGAATGTGCTTGTGCTTGCCCTCACCTGACTCTCCTTGGAAAATACCCTTGGGGTCGTGGTCACATCGTTCAGTGTTTGTCGTGTTTTCTCACAAAGCTCTAAAATTCTTAACAGCATTATGAGAATCATGTGCAGAGGGTTTTTTTGTGAAGGCTCATGTTATTACTGTTTCCTTATGGCTGAATGGATCATTCATTCTTTAACATTACTTTCAAGCCCTTTGCTGTAAGGTTCTGTCTTCCGTGACTGTAAGTTTTTAACAGGGCTTCATTGCACATGTACAGAACTTCATGTATATCTCTTTAAATATTTTGACATTTCCGTGTGACAAATTGTTGCTCTTTACAAAGAGAAATAAGAAACATTGACAGTTTTCATTCTTTCATTTCAATTACAAGTGTTTCTCTAATCTTTGGTGGTATCAGCTGTTGAAAAATACCAGTGTTAAGCAACAGGATATATTCAGGAAAGAGGTTAAAATACTTTCCTGCCCTACTAACTTTTGAATTAGATTAAAAATTACAATTTAATCCTTTCAATAATAAAAGGTCTTAAATGCAGAGTGATGGAATAATCAGCAGCACTGTTGCTTCCAAACAGGTGACAGTGTTGAAATTTTAATTCCATTAAATTTTGTTCTCTGGAGATGCAGCTTGTACTTTCAGCCATTTGTCTAGCCACATAAGCTGGAATGTGTTCAACATGCTTGCCAAGAACAAATCCATTGGAAGAAATGTTATACTTTGACCCAAGTTCAAGGAATTCTAAAGCAACAAAAGATAAATATTTCTGAAGACTTATTTAATGTTCAGCTTTAGCTGTTTACTTCTTTTGTCCTCCCTGTGATCTGATATGCACTTGCTTAGTAGCATGCACATAAAATTTTCCTATACGTTTTTATCTGCTTTCCTCTATTTTAATATGACTCTGCTGTCTTTTTTGCTTGGTCCTTTGCAAAAAGTTTGTGTGTAGTATCCTCTAGCAACAATCAATTTAAACCAAATTTAATGAGAATTTATTTTTGTTTTGATTATCTACAATTCCCAGCAAATGGTAGAAAATTCAAGAAAATTAACTTTTTTACACAGATGTATTTATAGTCTTTGTTTTCTATTTTTGAAAAACTTCTTCAGTAAGGTGTAGAGAGAGTATTTTGAACATGAATATGTTTGGATCTTTCCTTAGAATTTGTATTTATTTTTGGCTGTCTGTCTGGGGTCCAGCACAATTGTTGAAACCCACATTTTAGTGTGTTGACCATGGATTTGACAGGGGATGATAACTGGGCATCCACATTGATGAGAGCTTTCTTGCTGAATACAAAGAAGGTTTTGACTTTCTTCTGGGAGTTGGACAGAGCTCCTGTTGAGAGTTGCTTGTTTTTCCTCTTGGACAGACCACAAGATGTGATGTAACAGGCTGATTTGTGGTTAACAGCAGTGGGTGAGATTGGAGCCTGGAGTATCAGCTTGATGCAAGAAATGAGCTAATGGATCCAATCTCTGTATAATAAACTGAGTTGTTCTTGGAGTGCCTCATAATTTGGTTGCTTTGATTTATAAGCTGAAGTTAATTTTATTATTCATTAAAAATAAGTAAAAAATTCTGTATAAGTTCATGGCAGTGTTTGCAGCTCTGGCTGCCGTGGACACCCTGTGCCCTAAGGAAATGGGAGAGCATTGCCAGAACACGGGATTGCTGGGCAGGAGCTGAGGATGGTTTGCCCATGACTCTGGAGATCATCCAGGTGATCTGAAAAGGGCAAGGCCCTGCTTCTCTGCAGGTGCCATGATTTCACCCTTCAGAGGACAAATGTCAAATGTAAAATTGACAGTGACAGAGGAGGATGTTGTATATTAGCCTTTCACCAAGCGGAGTTGCAAGGAGGTGAAGGGAAAAATTACATGTACTTTATCCACCCTAGAAATATGATAAAGCTTATTGGCCATGAGTCCTATTTTTAAAATGCATTAAAATTAATGAAGTAGCTCGAAGGTTTGTTTGTGCAGTGGGCTTCAGGGACTCCTGAAGCTATGAAAGCATGTCTCGTGGGTACGTTTTTCACTGATTTTAGGGATTTTGTAGATGAGGACTGGGGCTCTCAGGCTCTGTAAGTTACTTTCTTGCAGAAAAAAAAAACCCTAACCAAAACCCAGAAAAACCCAAAAACTATTTCTTAATCTCTTGGTCAGCATGCTGACATTCCAAAATGTTCATTACAGCCAGAAAATGCTATTTTGGGCATGTGGTTTTAATGCAGCAGCAAGACGAAGGTTATTAATATTCCCTATCCTTTGACTGTAAGTGGCTGTAAAAATGTACACTTCTATTGCCTGTTCAAGGTCAGGGACATTTCTGATTTTCTGAAGTTCATTGAAGTCCTGTTCCTAGTGCTAACATTCATTCAGTTTATTGAAAGAAGACCAGGTTGTTTTGTGATTATGCTCTTAAATGCGTTGCCTGGAGTGTTTCTAATCAGTAAACAGTGTATGTACCATAAAGATTTCAATACATAAGGATTTTTCCTTATGGATTTTCCTCTAATCCTTTTTCCCTTATCTGTTGTGTTCTTTCCTTTTCTACTCTTTCCTCCCTGAAATATCACAGTAAGCAAACAGCATGAAAGGGAGAACATCAGATGGTTTGATTTCTGCAGGACTGAACTACAGCAAGTGATGTGCTAGGTAGAAAATCTGAAACACTTTGGAGTGCTCTGTGAAAACACAGACCTGTATGGGGGAATTAAGGTGGGATGCCACCCAAATTGTTTCTCAGTGGGGGAATTTATTTTTGAAAGTGAAGGCAAGCTGCTTGCTGAAGATGAAAATTTACTGGTTTTTATGGCACCTTATCAGAGACTGCTTTCCCTTCCTTCAACTTTCATCCCACCACCTCCTGCCAATTTGTACTACATGCACAAAAGCAAACATGCCTCCCCAACCTAAAAAAACCCCAAACCTGCAGTATTTATACTCTTACTCTCCCTCAGTCCATCTGTCCTGCTGCTTCTGTTGTGACCCAGTGTTGTTTTGCTTTTCTCACTTCATGGGATTACATCCCAAATTGCCACTCCAGGCGCAGTACATGGTGCCACATCAGCTGTAGAGAGGTGGGGAGCGAGAAGACGCAGTGACATCTGTCAGCTAGAAGAAGAGAATGGGTTGGCAGAAACATTGCTGAAAATAAAATTGAGCAGCAGAAGGAACAGCAAAACTAAGACTCCATAATACAGTTAAGGGAAATGATTTCGTGCATTTATTTTCTATATTAAGGAACGTAAATTATAAAATGTGTAGTTAGCAAAAGCGTGCATAAATCTGGTGTAGTTGCATGATTTTTTCAGCTACCTCTTCTTCCTGAGGAGCCTGTGAGGTGTGTAGGGAATATGCACAGCTTCAACCAGTTGGAAACCCTCACTGAGACCTAGGACTTGCAGATCTCAGCTAATATTATCAGCTTTGCTAGCATCCTTCTGCTTCTTCCTGGATGTTCTGTCTGCTTTTCTATCAGACTTCTGCCTTTTAGTGGACTGACCACAACTTGAATGAAGAAATTTTTGTTAAGATTAAAATGAACTGTTTTGAGGTGGCTTCAAATTTATGACTTGACCTATTGAAGTAAATCTTCTTTTGTTACTGAGATCCACCCGGAATAGGTGTGGATTCAGCCTTTGGTTGTCCTGCTGTCTGACCTCTGCTTTATGCATTTGATATGGTCAGTGGCTGAACAGCAGCTAAAGTGCTTCTGAGCACCCAGGGTAACTGAAGCCTCTAAGTTTTGTTTAGATGTGTGGATGCTTTAATGTTAATGGAGTATATTTCCTAAGTGCCTTGGTTAATTAATTGCAGTGTCAGTACCGGAGTCAAAATGTGTGTGGTACAAAGACACTTGACAATGGTATGAGCACACAGCGTGTCTAAATGCAAGTAATCTTATCAGAAATCAGGCTTCTTTTTCTCTTCTCTGATCCTTTCTTATCTTCTACCAGCATAGCGTGTGACTGTTCTTTGATTTCACTTGCCTGCATTAAGTAGGAGGCCGTAACTTATCGTTGTTAATGCTGTGGTTTGAAAGAAGGAAAGGTGGATTGAGCCTCCAAAAGGACTGAGGGAAGCTGAAGTCTCAGAGTCACAGCACGGATTGCTCTGTTTCAGAACACAGATGGGCCAACTGGGGTGGGACATCTGCTGGGATATTCCCACAGGAATAAACAACTGCAATACCAGGAAATCCATTAATTTGCATTCGGTTGGGGTATAGTGCACATCTGTTTAGGCGATACAGCTGCAGTAGGAGACTGTGGTTAACATCAGCCTGGAATTCTAATTTCTGTGTACTGGAAGTTTGTCTGTTAAAACGGAGCACTCCCAGTTTGGACTCCTTACTCCTAGAAAAGAGGATTGCCTATCCCTTTTAGAATGTATTGCATCAGTTTCTGCATGAGGCCTGACTCCTGGCATCCCTTAGCAGAGGAGGTCTGGGGTAAGGGCAGGAGTTCTCACTCGCCCTGTGTTTGCTGGCTGGAGCTCTGGTGTGCTGGCAGCCCGTTGGCTTCACACTTGAATTGTCATCAGCTTTTAGATTAGCACGCCCTTCATCAGAATAGAGGAGGTTCATGTCTTGGTCTTTGTCCTTGGCTGGTCTGCAACAACTTGTTCTACAGAATCAAACAGTAGCACACAGAAGGGCAGCTTGCCCTCTTCAAGAAACAATCCGGAAAACAGGTCAGTATTTTCATTAGGATCCTGATGTGGGGGGTTGAAGAGCACCTCTTGGAGGGAGCTGGTTGTGATGCAATAACAACTCTGCAGTCAGGCAGGTGTGAGGCTGCATGTGAACACACATTGTTAGTGTCTGGATGGATACCTGTGCCAGGGCAATGAGAGATTGCTGTGCCGGAAGGTTTAGAAGGCTGATGAAACAAACAGTTTAAAACCAGCTTTAAACTTTGTAACAGAACTTGGCTAGATTGACATTCATTGACAATACATTTTACTAAAGCTGTGCTCATTCCTGGTCCTTACCACTGCATATCAAAGCAATTAGTCTGTAAAAGTTCCATTGTAAATAGTGAGCAGAGGGTACCGCAGAGCTGGTGCCGTGGATTTTAGCACTGATGGGTCTGTCACAGGTGCCTTTACGTGTTGCTAAGCTGTACTATGCTTCCTTTTCAGCTTTTGCTGCTGTTAAAAAAAAAAAAAAAGCAGGGCTTTTTCCAAAATTCAAGGTTGCATCTCATCACTGACTAGCAATTGGCCATCACTGAGTAACTCACTCAGTTTGTGGCCTCTCCTTTCAACCTGTGCCTGTATTTTCCAGCCCTTGGTTTTTATCTCATATCTGAGCTGTTTGCTGTAACAAGAGGCACCTGGTACCCAGCTCTAGCTCATACAGTTATTCCTGGAATAATTTCTTAAGCTTAAGAAGCCAGAATTTGCATGTGTGCCATTGGAATACAACAGGCCTTTTCCTAGCAGTGGCAATACTATTTTTACTTAGCCACATGGTACAAAAATACATATACACTGTTTACTAGTCATGATGTGTGAGATTGCTTATGTTTGAGTTTATGACAAATTAATAATTAAATACCAATTAAACTGCTGCTTTTATGGGTGCAAAAGCTTCTCCTTTGGCTACAGACAATTAAGGTTTTAGAACTGTGTGGCTACTGATGAATGGTGCATTCAACTGATGAAGAGTTTAATCCTGAGTATCCTGATTTAATCCTGAGTATCCTGAGGATAGTGGTGCTCCAAGCTTACCCTAAGAACCATTTTTAATATAGGTACAGATTGGACAGAGAATATCAAGCTGTGTATGTGTACATACTTATAAAGAGACTTTGCTTAATCTCTTGTAGATGATTAATTCTCCTTCTTAAAACGTGAAGAGGAATATGTGGCTATGTGTCACCAGAATCTGTTTGCATGAAGATAAACTGTTTGTGCTCTATTCTAAGTATTAAATAACAATAATAAAAAGTAAAATCTTAAAATGCTGAGAAACGCGTGGTTTGTACCCCTGATGAACAGATCACTGTAATTGGGATACTTCTCTAAGATGATTGTTTCTAGTGTGAGGTTTCTTTTGTAGCAGTGACATCAGCATGGGAATGTTATCCTCTCTAACTAAGGAACTGACCAGCTGTTGAAGAGGAGTTCATTAAATACACAACAGAAAAAATGCGTTTCTAATGAAGCTATATAACGATACTTTAAGTGTTTTTAAATTCTTATGCCTGTGTAAATGGGTGTAAGGTTAGCCCTTTTTCAAAGAAATAAGTGAATCATTTTTGTTCAGGGTAGAGGCAGTTGAGTTGTAAATTCTGGTGTGTTTTTCACAGAATCTGTAACTAGTCTGTTTAAAAACAACCCCAAAAACCCAAACACCTGCCTACCACCCCACAGAATGTTGTTTCAGTTGTGGTGGGATTTTGGCTGGTTAGAGTTGAATTTGAGAATGAAATAACAAAGATGCTGTTTATTTTATTAGAGGTGTTCTTGCATCATGTATCCTTCCACTTCCATCCTGTTTTTCACACTTGGTGTTTAGTTCTTGTACATTAACTGCTCTAAATCAGGAGGAATTGTCTTCCTAACCATTTCACAAACTAACTCACAATTATAACATTGTTTCCAGAGGGTGCTGGAATTATTTCAAGATGTCTTAGAGTGGGACCAAAGTTTGAAAAAGGGGTGGAGAGTGGGTGCAAAAAAAGCACCTGTCATTCTTTAGAGGCACAAACAAATATGGGTGTCCATATCCTCTTTAGATACGTGCACTTGAAGACTAGGAAAATGCCTAGTAAAAAGTAATTAACAGGATTTCCTCCTTTGGAACATTGATAAGATGTGCAGGGGAATAAGTGAAATGCACTACCACCTGAAGTTTTGGGATGTCTTACTTGGTATGGGCAGAGATAACTTGTCAATCAAAATCCATCAGTGGATTATAGTAGACAAATGTGTGTTTATTGCTTCAGCTCTTGCTTAGTCCAGTTATTCATTTCCTGTCAAAACAGAAATGCAGTGAGACATTTCTGTGCTGCTGTCTTCATGCATTCCACATCACCCCTTGATATTTTCTGTCCGCTGTCCACTTAGGTACCAAATAATGATTCATTATAGGTATGTGGTGATCATTAACTGAGGAACAGTTGTGTTGCAGTCCTTGACAGCTGTCAAATCTGGGATTAAATATATGCCAAAGTCACTGCAGCTGCCCATGGAGGCTCAGGGAAGCACAGGGATTCTGTTGTGCACCTTATAAACCTCCATGGCCACCAGCAGGGCTGTAAAGTTAATTAGTTAAGTACATGTTGTTGGGCACTCATCAAGTTGCTGGCCACTAGAATTGCTTGAGGAAAAATAGGGCTTGTTGTTGATGTGTGGGTTTGGGGTTTTCTGCTTGTTTGTTGAAATAGTGGGGGCCATTCTTCCATCTGTCAGTGAATTTTAGTCCTTTCTTATGGCAAAAGTTCAATATTTGCTGTCTACTTTCTTACAGTTTTTAAGTGGATTTAAGATTTGTTTTTCTGTTGATAAATTGAACTGAAAAGTCAACACCTCTTTAAGGAGTTTGTTCTCATAGTTCAGTGTCATGTTTCTTATACCATCTTTCTGTTCTAGAACTTTAAAAAGAAGACTGTGAAATACTTGCATTTTTAATTTCTGTTTTTAATGTTAATTATGTTCAGAGGGGTTTTTTTCCCCTAAACAACTAGTCATAAACAATCATTAGCACTTGTCTGCTAAAATATGGTGGTGATGGGTTTACTTTCTTACTCAGTGTTTTCTGCTTCACAAACAAGTGATAATTGAGGAAGAAATATTGACTGTTTAACCACAGATCTTATTGCAGTAGAGGATGCTGTCAGTGCTTACTTGAAGTTAGGTCACTGAGGGAGTTTATCTTGAACGTTTTAGATTTCTTTTTAAAGTCATGATTCTGTTTCTATATTTTATTGCTACCAATATTGCAAAAGAATAATAAAACTTTCAGCTTTTAATGAAGTAACAATGCTCTACTATTCAGTCAGACCAAAAATATCTCAAGACTGTAGTTAAAAAAACAGAAAGAAGTAAAATTTCTCCCTGCCATTTCTTGGAAAATTAACTGAAATTTATGTAGAGCAGCATTAAACAGAGTCCTTCATTTCCTCTGTTGAGACTGTTCATTTTCTTCACTGGGATATTTTCAGTGTGAAAAAAGCCAGCTTGAGGGCTTTATGATGTTTTCCACTGTACTTGTAATTAATTTCTCTGCCCTATTCCTCCTTAAGCAAGAGATGGCTGCAGATTGTTCTTTCAGCAGTGTGAGTGCACGGGACAGTGCCTGAATTGCCTGCTTTTAGTCTAAGTAATGCACTTTCACTTCTCCAATCAGTCTTAATCAACGATGGGAAATGTGCACACTCAAACACGATGAAGAGGAGTGCTCCAAAAGTATTTCTGTCCTGCTGCAGAGCTTGTGGTTCAACTGGAAGCAGAAGATCTGTAGGGAATTTTAACAAGCAGGGAGCACTGCTAGAAGGCATCTGAGTAATTATCCTATTAAAACAGAGCAACATCTGCATTATCTGTGGAAGCACGGAATGGAACATTATGTTCTCTAATCCTGTCTGGGAGCAGTTATGAAGTTAAAAGGATAACATTTTACCAAATCTGTGTCCTAACATGATAGGTTACACCTAATTACCGTTTAATTACCCCTCTTCTAGTTGGACTTGAAGCTAAGGACCCTGCCTCTAACTCTCATCACAGACCATTTCTTGCCTTTAGATTCTTCATGCCAGGTTTTATAATTGAGTTTACCTTGAAAAGTTGGTCCTACTGCTTCTTGGAGGCCTTTATTACAATTCTTTTTCGCTTGTGTATGAAAAGCTGTGAGAATATGAGTTTATGTACAAAAGGCATGTTGCAGCATTCAGAAGTTTGTGGGTTTGGTTTAGTTGCAAAGAGCAACCTCATCAGAGTATGTTTTATGGATAAGGAGTGACTGTGCACAGCAGAGGCCACACAGGAGCAGGACATTATTCCAGCCTCCCAACTGCTTGCAGTGGAAGCCAAGACAGTGTATTGGCTTAAATAATGTAGATTCTTCTTTCCTCTTTATACCCCTGAGGGAGTCTGATTTCCTGATCACCTATCTAGCCATATGCTGTAGCTCTTGCCAGGAACTCCGAGCAGTGTCACTGCCAGCTAAAATTACTTGTTTTCTGAGAACGGAGTTACGTTGAGAATTGTCTTAAATTGCTGCACTGGCAACATCGCAAAGTTTTGCTTACACACACACAAATAAATATGTAAGAGCAGCCTCACTTTGAAATCCAGCCTAGAAACCACTACAGGCAGGGAATTTGATCCAGGTCCTTGAGAGGTGTTCTCCACCTGCTCAGGCACATCACTCCTGCTTTGTTGTCTTTCCAGTGCTTTTCTCAGCCTCTCTTTGCTCTGGCTACAACCGTACAATGATGAGACATGCAAATTAAACATTTGCAAAGCAGGCATATTGTCTGCTCCTGGTTTGTACCAGATAGAGGGAAGACCTAGTGTGGCTGGTAATAACTTGAGGTGTTCTAACTGTGCTTTTTTCTCTCCTCTTTCAACAGGATGGAACTGAAATACAGATACGTGTTGACGAAAGAGTTGGAATAAGACTGAGTCCTGCTCTGTGGTATTTATATACCTGGACCATGAACTTGCTGTTTGGCTTCATGCTTTAGGAACCTTTGTAGTAACTGTGTGAAGCTGTTTGGAATCATGGCATTCTCTCCATGGAAGCTGTCCTCTCAGAAACTTGGCTTTTTTCTGGTGACTTTTGGTTTTATTTGGGGAATGATGCTTCTGCATTTTACTATTCAGCAACAAACACAGCATGAAAGCAGTTCAGTCCTGCGTGAGCAAATTTTGGACCTCAGCAAAAGATACATCAAAGCATTAGCTGAAGAAAATAAAAATGTAGTTGATGGGCCTTACGTTGGGACAGTGACAGCATACGGTAAGTGTGTTCTCTGGATTATTTGATAACCTGATTAAGGCTTTTTCTTCAAGTGTCCAAACATTTCTTTTCCTAATGCTGTTCAATTAGCAGTACTTTACCCTGTGCATTTTCTGTACAAATGGAGAAAATGGCCTTCCCTTCTAATTGGGATGGATTTTACGTTTCCAATCACTTGGAAATGAAACTGTTTGCTAATTTTTATTACGTCTGTCTAGTAACTCTATCTAGTATGCCTTAGGTTATTTGTTAGAACTGAGTTTTAAAAACCTGTTTTGGTGTTTTTGGGAAGGTTGGGAGGCTTTTCAGTTTTCATTTCTGTGATCTAATTCCCTGTAGAAAAACTTGCCTTAGTTATAAAATGGAGACCTGTTACATTTATTTCCTCTTCTTTCCCATTTCACTTCTTTGTTCAGTCAATTTACTTAATGTTTAAAGTTTGTGTTTTTTTATCTGGCATAATCTTAAATTAAGCTTAAGTATATCCTATTTGCCTCAGGGCAGAAAACTCTGTGAGTTTTAGTGCTTTGGCAGTGGGTTTTAATGCTTACTCTCTTCCAGTTTGTACATGAGAGTTGCATTTTTGTGCATGTGTTAGACAAACCAAGCAGAAAAGAATGATGCATATTACCTGAAAATATTATTAAAATAAAAATATAATCAAATTTCAGGTTACGTGTGGTTCCTTTTCAGTCTGTTAAGATCATATAAGACACCTTACTTGTTTAGCAGTTTATAGACTCACTTTCTTTCCTACTTACCTATGCACTTCTGGACTGTCTGGAAAACTAATTAGTCATTTAGATTTGTTTTCTTTTCTAGTTTTCTTAATATTGAGCTCTGAAGAAACTGAGTAGATAGTTTTTGTATTCTTAGACAAAGAATATAGACTAGGATGCAACAGATAGAACAGCTGCATGCTTTTCTCTAGTTTGCTCTTAATACTCTATACTTTTTGGTGCATTCAGTGAAAATATCCTGCTGGAAGATTCTCTCTGTGTCTTGTTTCTGTTGCCACTCCCTTTTCCTCTAAAAAGCAAATTTTTGAGTTGATGTGCATTTGCTTGCCTGTAAGCCTGAGATTATTATCCCCAACATAGCTAAATTGCTTTATTGCTTAAATAACAACCTGCCCTTATTCTGTAACTCCAGATTTGTGGCTGCACATTGGACTATACTGGAATTGGATCCTTACAAAGCAGCACAGGCAGAACAGAGTGGTACTGGATCAATGTTTGTGGGAATACAGCTGGGAAGCAGGACTTTGAGTCCTGCTGAACTCATGGCAGAAGCAGATGTACTAGAGGGCTGTGAGCCCTGGCAAGTCGAGGCAGGACCCTGAAGGAGGAAGAGATCAGGGTGTATGCATGTATGTTTTTTGGGTTGTACAGGTCTGTACTAGCCCATAGTTAAGCAATGTTACTAAGAGACAGAGATACGGTGGTTATGCTTGAAAGGTGTATAAACCAGCAGTGTGTTCAATAAAATCAGATTAATGATGCAAACCATGGAGACCTTGTCTCTTCAATCTCCTGAAAAATACCTGGGCTGAGGATCTCTGAGCCAGGTAGGAATCCTCAGAGGACTGTGTGATTAGGCTCAAAACCAAACTTTATCTGCTGTGCAGCTGTTACCAGTGTCCTGTTACTGTGCAGGGGTGCTGGATGGTGGGTGAACTGAGAAAGAATACAGACAACAAACCCCAAACAATCTGGCTCCAGATAGTGAAGGTAACTGCATTAATATGGGTACATGATATCCATAAGGAAAACTCCCCCTGCAGCTTGTTGCCTGTGGCATTAATTTCCTGTTCCAAATCCTGCTGGGGAATAAGTTGACTTGCCTCCAAACACTGGTCAGGTTCCCAAGGAGAAGTTAAACTGCGTTTGGAAGCGGCTGAAATAACTTTGTGACACTTCTGTGAAGGGAAAGCCAAGGTCTGTGTAGCAATTTCAAGTCCATGGCTGAGATTTTTAAGATTAAAGACTTAAATTTTAAGTTTGGCCAGGTGTTTTCAACAAAGCAGTTTGGAAAGATGGAAAATAGTGGTAATGCAGTTATTTAAAATTCAGGGAGAAGCACTATGGTGAGTGAATAACACCATATTAAATAATAGTTTATGAAACTGGCTAAGGTAATTACTTAATAAGTGAATTTGTCCTGTTTGGCATACCAAATGACTTGTTGCTAGCAAATAATCAGGTTAGCTCTTCAGAAATAAACACATTAATGACTGATGTTAATAATAATTGGTTGAGGTTTCTTCAATATTCTGTGAAAATTAATGCTCTTGCTTATTTAGCCTTTATGTTTTTCTTAATATTATCCTCTGATTGCTTTAAGTGAGCACAGTCGTGATTTCCATGTTCAAGAATAAATTTAATATTTGCTGGGTTTGGCTGCTTTTACCCACCTGAAAGACTTTCAGTCATTCCTTAATTGTGATTGCACAGCTTGTTTACTTTCTCCCTTTTTCCTTCTACCATGTATTCACCTGTCACGTGGGTGGCTCAGACATTTTCCTCTTACAAGTTATACTTCAGATATACACAGTGAATATTAGATTTTTCTTTATAGCATTGAACGTTCTTTTACAAAACTTCTGTGAATCTGTGCTTCTGCCCTCCCCAAACTATGTTCCACTTGCCTTTTTATTCTGACAAGATGTTTCATATCAGTGTTTTGGTATCAGAATTTAAAAATAACAAATTTGAACCTCTTTTTTCTTTATGATCTGTGTATGCTTTTATGTAGGCTACATTTCTTGCTCACTGTTTCTTGAATTATTTTTATTTTTTTCCTAGATTTTTTTCTTCCTTCTCTACCATGGTTATATTCATGTTAAGTCCAGAGTTTCCTTTTCTTCTGCACACTGTGCCATTAAATAACTTCTGTGCCCCTTTAAAAATAGTCCAGATGTGTGGGCTAGTGCTTCAGATTCCACCTTCTGATCTTTAGAGGACAAAGGAAAATACAGTTATAACGAGAAAGGCTTTCTTTATGGCACCATGGAATAAATATGATTCTCCTTTTGTTTGGAGAAAACAATTATAAGCTTTGTAAAGTAGTATCATTTTCTTATTTAGTCTCTCATTTACACAAAAATTGAGATGGTCATGGGAAAAATTTAAAAAAAAGCAGCACAGAATGAAAGTGGCAAAAATCCAACTGATGTAGAGACAGTGGAATCTCTTCAGATGTATGGAAAAGTTTTCTATTATAGATCAGAAAGTTATTTGATTTTAAAATTATGTAAAACAAAATATGCAATTATTTTATGTAACTAAATGGAAAAATAATGTAAATTCCTCGTACCAAATTCTTTAATCTTTACAAGGGTAAATGAACAAAGGACAATAGTTTCATCTTCTTTGGCTCATTGCCATTATAATTATACAGTTTAGTCTTATAGTGGTCTAGTTTTCTCCTCTTGCACTCAGTTCTTTTGGCTTGCCAAAGTGTCTTGTGTTCCTTCAAGGAATCTGAACAAAACAAAAGCCAAGGGAAAAAAAATTTCAGAGAACTCTTTGGTGTTGTCATTTGATATGCAAATTCCTGTTATTGTTCATTGCCTTCCATGCCAAGGAAGCTCTGTGTCAGACCCAACAGAGACAATCACCAACAGACTGAAGAAAGGAAACAGGATTTTTGGTGCTTTGTGAATACAACAGAAAGGTTGAACTTAACTGTTTTTTTAGGAATTATTATCTAGTTTTGCCAGTGCAGAAGCTGGTTATGTGGAGGAGATGCAGGAGAAGGTTTTTGTGCTGGCTCAAAGCTGTCCTTTTTGGGAAGGGGATTTGTGTTCCCAGGTGACTGAGTATCAATAGACTGTTCCTCTGATAATGCTTGAATATGGATTTAGGTTTAGACTCATTATTATTTAAGCAGCTTCTTATTACTTGAGCCATTGCAAAGCAAGCATTTTTCTGTTCCTGTAAAGGCTCACATTTCACCTTGAACGTGGATATCTCTATGAGTTGCAGTGTGCTTCATAAAATAGACAGGCTGACAAGTTCCATGGCCAGGGAAAATTGTACCTGAGGCTGAACAAAGTAGGGAACTCGAGTGCTTAGAGCTGGTAATGGCAAAGATTTGCACTGAGAAAATGTGTGTGTGTGTATATATGTGTGTGTGTATATAGATATATGTATCTATATATCTATAATCTAAGCTCATTCTTGTATCTACTTTTTGATTCTGACAAGTGTGCACTGCGTTATTAAGCAGTTGAACATTCCATTTTCCTCTGCAGATTTGAAGAAGACACTTGCTGTCCTGTTGGATAATATCTTGCAGCGCATCGGGAAGTTGGAGTCCAAGGTGGAAAATCTTGTACTTAATGGAACAGGAGCAAACTCGACCAACAATACTACCACTTCTGCTCCCAGCTTAGGAGCAGCTGAAAAGCTTAATGTAGCAGGTGTGTATGGCAATTACTGAAATGATTTATGGGCTGTTTAATCTGAACCTTTCCTCTCTTGAGCATAACATGATTTTTCAGTGTTAGGTATTTGGAATGACTAAGAAACCACAATTCAAAGTTTAGCCTTTATCAATGGCAAACTGAAGTCCAAGCTCAGTGGAAGACCTTTCTTCTGTGGTAACTTGAACACATTAGAAAATCAAAATCTCTACTAGAGGGAATAGTTCATCAATTTATAGTAGGTGTTTTATGCTTTAAATGGTTGCACTTTAGAATGATGAAACTGGGGATATCTTTTCTCTTGAAGCCTAACTATTTAGGTTGGTATCAATCTGCTCTGCCATTCTACCATATGCACTTTATTAACTGAAAGAAAACATTTATTATATTTGTTGGTCATGATATAATAATGTCTTTCCCTACAGTGTTGAATGGCTCTTAGGATTTGACACAGAGACGTCACCTACCTGGTACATTCAGTTAAAATAAAAACATGTTTTGAGATGACATTTGGAGTCATTCATTTTGTTTTCAATGAATGGACTGCTTTGTTCTGCCACCACACTGAGACAGGTACTAGCAGTCCTGACTCATAGGAAAGTCTGAGTCTAAGTCCAATGATCTTTGCAGTCCCAAAAAGAGAAAAGCAGAAGGGTTAAGGGAACTTAGTAAATAAGTTGTGCTCCTATGTCTTGTCTGCCCTTGGGATTCCTGCAAAAATAAATATTTCTGTTGAGAAGGTGTCACTTGCTGAAATTCTCAAAACAGACAAAAATGCTGCCTTTGGTAGGGAGATGCCTACCAAGGAACAAGTCTAGGGCAGCAGATTTGCAAGTGATTGCCTGATGTCAGTGTGGCAGCAGAGGTGCTCTCAGCTGCTCAGTCCTAACTGTGTTTATCTGTACCAGGGTGCTAAAGTCGTGCTATCTCTTGATCAGACAGACTTTCCCTCCCCCATCTGCCTTGTCTTGGTAAAACTGAAGGCAAATCAGGAACAGGTACCTGGAGAGGTGCAGCACCTGCAGGGTGCTGACAGGCTGTGCCACTTCCCTGCCACACACACAAGATCTTGGAAAAACTTCCACTGAGATGGAGGGTGAATGAGTACAGCACTGCTAGAGTTTCTGGCCATATGTAAAATGAAAAACATCCCTGTGTGTTTTCTTTACAGCCAGACAAAAGAGACTTGCTGCTGTTATTTCCTTAGATTTGCAGATAATTGGATACTCATGTTGTTGCTTTAAAATTTATAGGCAAAGGTTCATTGTTCTTACCTGAAAGGGAAAAATCTTTCATCAGTTCTCAGGGTGATTTGAATGTTATTATTCTTGGAGTGGGCTAGAGTCACAATTTTGGTATTCAGGAGCGACACTGAAGGAGTCTGGTGAGAGTTTTCCGTTTGCAGTGTTTGCATTTCTTTGTACTGCCTGAGGCTTGCTCTGTGGCAAAGAACACAATTCCTCTTATTAGAGCCACAGGTTTTTTACCTTTGACTCTAGGTACACTGAGTTTAAAATGTCTGAAGCAACCATTAAACAGCAGCAACAGGAAAAACCTTTAGGTAAGAGTCCCTTAAGGTTGCATTGATGTGTTGGGCTGATGACTGGATGATGTTGCTGCTCAGGTACCTCTGGGCTGGCCAGTACCTGGGGTTAGAGTAGAGCTTGAACCTAATGCCTGTGTTAAGTGCCTGCTCTTCATCCATTTGAGGCAATCAGTGGCAATTACTCAGATCAGAGGCAGCCAAATGGAAATGAAAAACTTGTCTCTACTTCGTCCTTCGTGGCAGTTTTCTGACAGCACACTCTGGAAGCCGTATGATTCCAGCATAATTGTGATATAAATATCTGCTCTGTTAGGAAGGAATTGTTCATAAAATAAGCTAGGTGAGGACATTGTGACAATACCAATGTTGGTTTTGTCTGTAATATTTCAACAACATCCCATTTATATTGTGTTAAAGCAGTTGAGGTAATCTGAAAATTGTGATGCAGGCAATTTGTTACCCAACAGTTTGTCGTTTTACTGGAGTTGAAACAAGTATATGTACGAATACAGATGATACTCTTCTTTATAACATTTAGCTGTACACTACAAAGTGATCACAACAAGCATGTTAGGATTACCCTTCCTCTCTTTACCAGTTGTAATATTTTAATGCTGACTTTAGACAAGTTCATATTAGCAATTGTTAATAATTTTGGTCTTTCTCTCTGGTTAACCGTAGTCTTTGTTGAGCATCTGATTAGCATGATGTTTAGTAGTTTTAGTAATCTTTTTTAAAGGCTTCTTGAGGTTTGTTGTTTGGTTTTGTTTCTTTGCATCAGAGTAGCTGCTTAAAACTCTGCAGTAAATTCAGTGTTTTATAGCCTCATTTGTCAGTGAAACAGTGCAATGTCATTAGCAGACTTTCCTACAGGATCCTGCCTCCAGTGGAGCTACATCATGCATTTATTGCTTTTGGATTGAGATCTCAGAGTACACTGAGACCTCTGGTTCTGTGATTTGTACAGCCATGCCCCTGTACCTATGGAAAGCCTTTCTGAAATAAGTGAGGCCTCCTGTTCACCCTGTAATCTATTGACACTGCTGGTAAACCTTGGTAGTGAAGAGGGGAGCCACAAATCATCCTGAGATCTGCATTTTGTCCCTCTGACCTTGTGTAAGGGTTACTGTGTTATATACTGCTGGAGTAGATAGGAATGATAAAATGAGACATAGAATGACAGGCAAGTGATTACGCTGTAAGTATTTATCCTCACTGCCGATTATAACAAATTCAAGAGCAAAGCATAGTATTTTTCTTACAGTTTAAAACTCAGTATGATGGCAGGCTAGAGTGGTCAATCTGAATATACTGCAAGCTTTTCTTCATTGTTTATTTGAAGTATTGATAACACTTTCATGGAAAAAAAAATAGTACTCACCTTCAAAGAACGAAGAACAGGTATTATGATGATTAATCAGCATTTCTTCTTCTCAGGCCTCTCTGCAAGTATAGAAGTTAATAAATAGAAGCTAAAAATAAATATTTTTCTTTGTTTTAAACCATGTTCAACAAAAGAAAACTTAGCCTTGACTGTGTAAAACAAGGTGGGCCACAAAATCTGAAGAAGTCCAGTGTTGTTGAAACCTGGATTTTATAATCCACTGTATAATTTACTTCCTGAAGGAATGAGCAATAATTTCTCTGAAGGAGAAGAAAAGGACAGCAGAAGAAAAAGGAAACACTGGCATGGGAAATAATCAACTTGTTTAGCAGTTTGGAAAAAATATCTATCTTTGTTTTGAGCTATGAAACAATGTCTTTTTTTCTTTTTAAGTTGTTCCACATCTGGCTATCAAGTGTGGTGTAGAACTGAGGCAGCAGTGGTGAAATCTGGCATGGAAATATCACTCTGTGGTGGTGTGGAGTTTTGGGCAGATAAAAGGATCTGAAGAAAATCCATCTGGATTAGACTTCTTCGTGATAAGAAAGTGATAATGGTAGTAGAAATTACTGAGGATTTAGCAAAGGCTGCAATTTACCTGTCTCTGAAGTAGGTGAACTCAAACTTTCTTTTGATTCAATCCTGAGTTTTGATCACAGGGCTGGAACCCCTCTGCTAGTGAGCACAGGCTGAGAGACTGGGGCTGTTCAGCCTGGAGAAGGGAAGGCTCTGGGGAGAACTTGAGCCCCTTGCAGCACCTAAAGGGGGCTACAGGAGAGCTGGGGAGGGACTTCTCACGAGGGCATGGAGTGATAGCGCAAGAGCAAATGGCCTTAAGCTGTAGGAGGGCAAGTTTAGATGAGGTATTATGAAGAAATTCTTTGAATGTTGAGATACTAGCACAAGTTGTCCATGGAGACTGTGGAATCCTCATCCCTGGAGTGTTTAAGGCCAGGCTGGGTGGGGCTTGGAGCACCCTGGGATAGTGGAAGGTGTCTCTGCCCATGGCAGGGGACAAGATTGTCTTAAGGTCCCTTCCTACCCAAACCAGTCCATGATTTTGTGACTCTCAATCTATTTGCTTTGTATATGTAGACTGTACTGTGTATTCATACCCTTTGTGTTTTTAGTGTAGTACTACACCTAGTTCTCCCTCTGAAGTTAGTTTTATGGAATCTATCATTAAGGGAAGCCCAAGAGCAAAATGGCTTTTTTGCTCTTTTTTGGCTGTATGAAAGGATAATAGAGCATGAGCTCTTAGTAGCATAAACATTTTTAATCCTAGAGGAGTTGAGGATGGGACTTGTGCTGGAGTGTGAGGCTGCACAGAATATGTTGAAAAGCAAAGCTGTGAACACTTGGGGAGCTTGAGTGGGAGCTTAAGTGTTACTTCTCCCCCCCTCCCCCTTTTTAGATCCATGTGTAAAATTGTAAGCATATTTTTCCTTTTTTCCTTCCTTCCACAGAACTATCAAACAATCTGGTGGTTTTGATACAGATAATTTTCAACTGCCTTTTCAGAACCTCCATTTTGTTTATGAGAGAGTGATTTGTTAATAAAGATGCTTATAAAACTTTGGCTGATTGGTTTCAAAAGCAATAAAGCCATCTTTCCTTCTCTCTCTTTTTTCTATTTATCTAAGTTATATCTAAAAAGCTTCTGAGATACTTGATAGCCATCCTTTTTGCATCTGTGGGAAGCAATATATTCCCATACACACAGGAATGTATTCATCTAAACTTTGGGTATCTAGGAGATAGGAGATTTCATCAGCCTTCAAAACAGGAAACCTTGAGGCACCCTCAATGACACCCTAAGTAAATTTAAAGTTGCTGTTGTAGAGATGAATAGATTAATGTTGTAGAGATGAATAGAGATGAGGATATACAAAACCATGGCACTTTCATGCAGAGCTTGTCTTCAGGGCTGCTACTGTTGTAGCTGCATCTTTTGGTTCCATGTGACAGGCACAGGATTAGTTTGGTGTAGGCAATTTGGTTTTTAACAGTTGTGCTTTTCTAAGATAATGATAAAAGAAACCCTTGATTTTTGTGGGGCAGAATTGCGCTGCCATGGTTCATCACACAGGGCAATGTGGGTGCACAAACATGATCGGAGAATCAGTCCTCTGTTTTCTTCATGTGATGTTTTTGGTGAGCAGTGGGAGTGGGGTTAGTGTGTTTTGTTGTGGGATGGGTTTCTTTAGAGATGGTCATCACTCTTTCTGTGATTGTTCGCTGAAAATCTAAAATTTTCATAATCTTGACCATCTAACGCCCCAGATACAATAATTGTACTGAAAACTCTGCCAGACTGGTTGTTTACAAAAACGTTCTTTTGCCTTGAAAAGTGCTGCTTTGAATGACTTTAATTGTGTATCTTTGGTCCCGCAAAAATCAGCAAGTGAAGGTTTACGTTAAATCCTCCTCAGCCTTCCCCTTGTGCACAGCTGGACTCTTGCTAAGCCTAAGGACAGCCCAGGCTCATGTCACCATGAGGGAGGACATTTCTGCTGTATCTGCTCAGAGTTTCCACAGCTTTTCTGCCTTGTGCATTAACTTGTTCTGCTGTGTTGGCCGTTCGGCTCCCTTTTAACAACTTTAGTTTTAACAACTTTAGTTTTAACATCATTAAGATGCAGACTTCAGTGTATACTTGTCATTTAAGACATGATGGCTTGGATGCCTGTCAGATATCTGGCATCCTTGGTGGATATGTAGCACGGCAGGCTGACAAGTCAGCTTTGGCAATGCTGCAAGAAGGCTTTTTTTTAACGTTTCTATGGTGAGAAGGACCTTTGTCGTGGTATTTCCATGTCCTTGTTCCTGAAGACTTGGGGCTGCCGCACTCAAGCCTTTTAGGTCGGAGGGGAAAGACTCAGGTAACCTCAGGGTCAGTGGATTTGTTTTCATGGCTCTCCGATGATTTTATGACACAGCCTCTTTAGTTTTTGCAGTCTGCAGCCACAGCTCCACCACAGTCCTGTACTTGCTGAGATTCAAAAAGCTTAGATACTGCATGTTGCTTTGAATTCCAAAGCTGCCCTCCTGTTTTGAGAAGACTAGAGTAGACTTTTCATTAGTCAACACAGTGTGTCGTGCCTCAGAAAACAATCCTGCTGTCCCCACAGGGCACCAGTGTGTACCAGTTGTAAGAGGATGTGGGACTGCAGTGGCTCAGATAGTCAAGATTGCAGCTTCCTCCAGGTGGTGTTTTGCTTTGAGTCGTGTTTATTGTGCCTTATTCGTTGCATTCTTTTTCCACGCTGTATGTGTGTGTTTATTAAGATTTCCCCCCTCCCACAAAGGCAGTGTGGAGCTGGGCAGTTTTGTGTGCCCTCAGACCTGGCTGTCGCAGCACAGGGCGGTGTGTGCAGAAGACCACAGGTGAATATTTTCTTCCACTGCAGTGCAAAGCTGTGTTAATAATGCTGAAGGGGGCTCTTAGTGGTCCCCTGGGCTGCATTTTGATTAACCACTTGACTACTACTTGAATTCTCCTAACACTGCATTGATTTCAGTAGTGCTAATGGAACACAGCAGCACAGCTTGTGTGAGGATGGACTAGAGGTAGAAAAGTTAATTTGCTTTAAATCATACAGACACTTTGCTACAGGAGTTTCTAAAATGTTGGTAGAAAGCATTTTGTGCTCTGCATTTAAAATCTTGAAACCTTTAGCTCATTTGATTGAATATGTTGTTAGTGCTTTCAGCTCACACTGCAAATTCTCTCTTTAAAGAAATCTTACCAGCTGGAGATGAAAAATGTGAATTGAATTGAGAATGTGTTAATTAGTTGGAGAAGGGAAAGAAGACCTTACACAAATGAAAGCAGCATTAACTACAGTCTGTGTCTAACCACAGATACCAGATTTCAGGACTGAAATAGAAACAAGAGAACTGTTTCATGAATTAAAGCAAGAATAGTACTTATATTTAATGATCAAAACCAGAAGGAGAACAGAAATAAAATTGGTGAATAGATTTGATCAGATGTGATTACTCTGACCTTATAATACTAGAGAGGTTCTGTATTTTATGAGATCTGCTGATGGGAACACTTTTGACTTGAGCTATTATCTGTGCTGTATATCATCAAAAAATACATTAATATGCACTAGTCTGAAAATCAGACTTTAAGCCTCAAGGTTCCAGAGTACATCATTTTTAGTGTTGTGTTAAATTCTTAATACATTTCTATTCTCAGAAGAACACCAAGCTGGTCCTTAGCAGAGCAGCAGACTGCTGGTGTCAGCCTGCAGTTTCAGCTGGATTGCAGCCTTTTCATTTGCTCTAACCAATATCGCTATTTTAAAACTCTTATGACAAACAGAGCACCTATCAAACAGCACTCACTGCTGAGTGACTAATTATAACTCTTATTCAGTGTACTGTCTTAGTGGAATATTTCTAGACTTCCTAGCTGTCTGATGGAGAAAAACTGAAGGAGAATTTTTTAGCCTATTACAAAGCACATTATTTGAAGGCTGTGCAGTATAGGAAAGGGAGAAAATATGCACGTAGCACTTACTACTGCTCTTTTACTGTTTTATTAAAGAGCAACTTGAAAGCAAACAAAAATCAATTCCCTACCACAGACTGTGCTTTTAGCCACATCATTCTCAACGTGGGTGTTGTAAACCTTCAGTATTAAAAATAAAACCTGTGTTTAAGGAGTTTAAGTGCAGGAAGCAACGAAGACATGCATCTGTGAGCTGGTATTTGGGTGCTGAAGGCCTGGGGCTTTAGCAGGTGCAGTGGTTGGTAGCAAGCAACAAGAGGGAAGCTCCTTTTCCAGTGCAAGGTTGGTGGCTTAGCTCAAATCTGCCACGTCGTTGATGCTTTCAGTGCCAGACTTTGCACTGAAACAACTGAGGATTGTTCACAAGTTCAGGTTAACCTGCTGTGCTCTAACCACGTCTGATGCAAAGCTGTAGATCATTTGTGAAGGGAACATATGGCTCCTTTCTAAACATGAGGATGGGGTTTGTTAGTTATGTTTTAAATATCCCAGGACTTCAAAAACAGTATTCAAAGAGGTTTTTAAAATCTGCAGTTGGTTGGTGTTTTATCAATAGTTTTTTTCCAGGGTGATCTGGAACTCTGTACCAACTGCATGCTTTCATGAATAGGCTATGTTCATGTTTTTGTTTGTTAGTGCATTGACTTTTAACATAACATCATATAAGATAAATGTTTAATAATTATGTTTTTTCATAACAGTGTCAAGGGGAGATAAGTTATGCACGAATTCAGAAACACTTAGGTGTGTGTAGAACAGGAATTAATATAATGGCTCACACAAAGTTTAGGAGAAAAAGTGTTTATTAACTAATGTTGCTTTGTACTAACTTAACAGTTGTATTTCTAACTTTTTTTGGCTGAAAGTTCTAAGTTTTGGCTGGGAAAAGAGGTTCAGAGTTTGCATTTTAAATTTCATAAATCCTAATTAAGGGTAAAAATCCTTGTGGTTTCTCAAATACTTTTCTCCAACAAAAGTAACTTTAGTGTCTGGCTTAATGTAGTTTTCGCCTTCAGGAAAGAGTTATCCAACATGAATTTGCTAACAGCATAATACATCTATCCAGACTTTTTAATAAGAATCCTCATAAGTTATTAGGGTTTAGGATTTTATCTCCAAACGATGAAAAACTCAGAAGTCTTGTTTATATGTTAATGCTTGCTTTTCATGTTTTGGAAGATCCCGATGTGTAGATTGGCATCCCCAGGGTTTCACTTCTTCATCTCCCTTGTCTTTATGATCACACTCAGAAGTGTAAATTGCTGGTGTCTGGTTGAGCTTGGTCTCAGCTGCTCATGGGAACCACAAAATTTGCTCCCCTCTGGATTCCTGATTAAGGAGAGCCAGCTGTGAGGTGTTACCAACAAGCTCAAGCACACCCTCCTGAGTTAAAATGAGCAGCAAGAGGAGCAGAAATGTAATTTATACAGGGTCTGATCATTATGAAAGAATTTTGGAGGGCTGATTCTCAGCCCAGAACTCACCCTGACTGTGGCTGAGGAGAAAGGGTACGACCAGAGTGAGTTGTAGTTGACTGGAACTGTCAGGATTGTTCACTGGTGAATTCAGAGTTCTGCACGGAGTTCTCAGGCTTATGTGTGGAAACCAGCAGCGACTTGCCCATTTCTGCAGGCAGTTGTTGCTTTGGACAGCAGTCCTTGAGGTAGACGTGGTTCCAGTCTGACTGCATCATCTGGCTTCCTGTTCACTGGCACAGAGGATAGACTGCTTCTCTAGGGAATGCTCAGATGGAACAGAATTACATTTCTCTGTTCCTTCTCCTGTTCTTTCACATTCGTTTCCTCTTGTATGCACATCTTGTTACATTTTTTTCTGCTCTGGATAGTAGTTCTGTGTAAATTGTTTCATTGGACTGTTTACATTTAAGTTTTATAGAATTGCTTCACTGTGCTATTACCTGATTAATAGCTGAGGATGAAGCAAGGGAAAACTGATGTAGTTGTTTGGGTTATAGAAGGTGAGGTTGAATGGGAAGATGGGAGTGGGGAGCTGGTGACTGTGTAAAGCATCTTCTCTGTCTCTGGACTATGGTGGAGAAAAAACATGAACGTTTTTGAGGAAGGTGAATCCTAGGAGTGTTTACTGGTTTTGGCAAGAATGGGGAAAGATGTCAGATACTCTTGGTAGTAGTCCCAGACACATTAATATTTCGACATGGTTAAGGGTGATAAAGGTGGGCATTAGTGTTCCCTACACAGGCAGATTATCCTGGAGAGATCCACGCTCTGTTTGTGTGTTACCCTTCCCAGTGGAAGAGCAATAGTGGGACTGCTCTGGAAAAGCTTTAGTGGCCACAGGGGACACCAGAAGCCTAAGAAAGTCTGTAGCTTGTGCTGAGAAAAATGTCTGTCCCTTCATTTTAACTCCTTAGAACGGACAGGAGCAGGGAGGGCTGGGAGGGTTTGTGCTTGGGAAGTGTCTCAGTGTGGTACTGCCATGGAGCTCAGAGTGAGGCTGGTGCAGTGTGTGACTGGTGGAAGAAGGGTTTGATTCTTGCACATAAATCTCACAAATACTGGGGTCCTGTAAAACCTTGTGAGCAGTGAACAGCAGCAAAGATCTTGGCCTGTCAACAAAAACACACTGGGATGCAGAGAATGTGTTCACACATGACAGAAGCAAACATGTGAACTGCAGTTGTGTATCTACCAAAAATCAGGCTGTTATCTGTATTTTGAGGTTTTTTTCTCACTCTTTTCTTTCTTTAACAGGCCATGAGATCCCCATTAAAATGAAATATGGTGTAGGTGACAGACTTGACACAGTGTGCTGTAAAATAAGGAATTACAGCTTCTGCTTATATATTACTCTGTACTTAATAGGACTTGAGGAGAGAAGAGGATTTGCTTGACCAACCTTCTGAAGAGGAAAGGCATCATATGATAGCATAATTAACTTGAGATAGAAGACATTATTTTATTTTAAATGACAAAATTCATGGCTCATTCTTGTTGGCAAGCTGTACCCAGGTATTCAGCATTTTCCACCTTAAATTCAGTATGATGCTGAAAGTTGAACTTTCCTTGTGGCTGAACTGCATCTCTGATGTTGTACCAGAAATTTCAGTGGTCTTTTTTTGTTTTAGGAAGATCCTGAATTTGACATGCCTTATGTAAAACTGTTATTTTGCATTCAGACTTATGAGTTAGGGTAAAAAGAGGGGAAAAAAAAAAAAAAAGCCACAAACCCTTTTAGACCATAAAGCTCTTCTAATGGAATTCTACTTATTATTGAAAATTACCATAATAGTTACCATGTCACTTTATTACTGTTATACCTCAGGTACCAATTTTGGTGTGATGCAAGTGGAAGGTCTGATTCCTGAACTGCAGTAAAGCAAAATGTCCTATTATTATGCAGCTCTACTGACTGAATTGAGAATATACTTTAAATTGCTGCTATCTGTATGCATGCTCTGTGTGTTCTTATTCAGAGCAGAAATCAGAGCCTTAGATGTCGGTGGTCTGGTCTGCAAGAATCCCACAAGGATAAGAAGATAGTCAGAATATTTTGAAAGTGCTTATTGATTTGAAATTACAAAGTCATTGTACAAACTGCTTTGCTTCAGTGCCATTGTCATTGGCAGTACAGCTCAGTTTGTCAAATCACTCCTGCTGCAGAGACTGACAAAGAAGTGAGGACTTCCTGCCATGACTCTGCTGTCCCCCATCAAGTTCATTTTGCAATGCTTGGTTCACATTTCAAGTTTTATCTTTAAAGAGAAGCTATTTGCAAAAAGTTAGAAAATAGATCGATCAGGTCGTGGGTTTTGCATATAATAGTATCATGCAACCTTCTAACTTTTACCCACAGATCTTTGTCACTATTCTAGTCTAATACTGCAGCCTTTTTTTTTTTTTTTTTTTTTTTTTTTTTTTTTGTTATTGTTGTATTTTCTTTGGGGCTTTCTAATTAACATATTCTGGATGAGATTGTGCACAGTTACTGCCACAGCAGAAAGTGTTCCTAGGTTGATGGCTGGCTGACTTTAATGATCTTGATTCTTGCCCATAGGAAAAGCCAGAAATGATGCAGGTATAATTTAGAGAACTGTGGGATGAACTACCTAAATTGAAAACCTTCTCTTCCACTGCCTTTGGCAAGAATCTCTCCACCATGGTAATAATTTTTCTTGCCTTAAAGCCCTGCATTAGAGGGTTCTTCTAAGAAGAAAGTCCCTTGGAGCTGAAGGGGTAATGTCCTTTAAAACTGCTGCTTTTTCCTTGGCTCATGGGCTAGAAATCTTGCTCTATATTATAGTCTTTAATTCATTGCACTAATCTAGAATGAAAAAGAATTGAAATGGTCAAATAAAAAGAAGGAAAAAAGATCTTGGAAGACCATAGGAAATATTTCTTGTGAGATGTGATGTAGTGCTACTCAGTTGTTAAATTAGATCATATTGCAACATTTATTAATTGGGTCATATATCTGGTGCCAAGTTTCGGATTGTGGGTATTTGATAAAGTGATAGCAGAGCTTGAAAAACTAGTTTTATGTTTAAGAACCGTGTACATCCCAAGTGTTTGACAAGTGAAAATAAATTGCTGCGATTTAGTAGTTTCAAGCACACTTTGATTAGGAAAATATTTTCTTCTTGTTGCTTTCAATATGGATTAGCTTAATTTTTGAGTCTTCATAGATTGATTTTTGTAAATCAGCACTTCTGCCTCAAGTCAGAATTGAAATCTATGCAACCTTATTCTTGTGTGGTCAAAAAGGAGCACACTGAGTTTTAATGTTATAACAAACATTATAAAGGTCCCAGTAGGACCCTTCAGTCAGTCTGGACTGTGGATTCATGAAAATAAAAGGCAGGATTCATCAGGCTCTCTGTCAGAAGTGTGAAATGTAGCTCAGTTATGGTCTGTGTTTCTCTTTAGATCTCATAAATGGAGCCCAGGAACAGTGTGAATTGCCTCCTATGGATGGTTTTCCTCACTGTGAAGGGAAAATAAAGGTAAGTGAACTGGTTTTAATCTTATGTGCATTCTGTTAAAAATGGAACATATGTTGCGAGAGGTCACTACTCAGTGGTGTAGAACAAGAACAACTGAGTCAAAAAATAGGATATTTAGGACTGTGTGTCACTGCAGCATTGCTCACCTCAAGCCTTTAATACTACTGCTGCAGAGAAATAAAGTGGCATCCTCTTAAGGCAGCAGAAATTGCCATATTAAAATGCTGTATTATTTCCTGAAAAGCCTTATTGTTTGAATGCTATCTTGTTATTCAGAAGCTTCTCCTTTTGGAACAGCCCTCTTTTCTTCCCCATGAGTCATTTGGTGTTCCACTGCCCCACGACTGTGATTCTGTGGGTATTTCCAGCCCCCTTTTCAGCATGATGTTTCTTTGCACTTCTTTCATCTCTTTGCCCAAAGGTCTGTGTGGTTCCTCTGTTCCCCTTTTCTCCTGAAACCATTCTGCCTCTTCTGCTCATAAGTAGGCAGTGCCTAAGTGTGCAGCCAGAATTCTGGGATTCACAGTGGATTCTACCTGAGTCCTGTATTTTACTAATAATGCAGTTGGAAAGGCTGAATATCACAAGCCATCAGACTTTAGTTGGAAAAGAAAAAAGAAAAAGGCAACAAAAGCAAAGAAACAAACTCTGACATTTGCAGAGATGGAGGTTTTTAAGAGTTTTTGGTTTTTTTGGTTTGTTTTTTTTTTCCCCAAGATTTGTTTCAAATATAAGGGATTTATTACTGTGAATGCTCCATCCCTAAAAGTTCAAGGCCAGGTTGGGTGGGGCTCAGAGCACCTGGTCTAATGGAAACTGCCCCTACCCCTGGCAGGTGTATTGGAATCAGATGATCTTTAAGCTCTCTTCCAAGTCAAACCATTCTGTGATTAGTGGTGGGCAACAGTGAATTTTCTGCTTGCTTAAATACACAAGTATTTGTGACATTAAAAGTCTCTACATTTTGAGTCTCTGATCTGTGTTTTGATCTGTTTTGGCAAGCAGGCTGCATAGTGACTATATGTGTAATAAATTATTTGAATATTGAAATATGACCTGAAATTAATTATTTGCTTCTGCAGAAATGGCAGATTCTTGGCAGATTTCAGTCTTGGTAACTGAAATGATCTGTGAAATTCTAGAGGGAGCATACCATGGTGGGGAGTACACAATGCATTCAACTCCAGCCACAGCCAAATGTCTGGATCCCAATTTTATTCTCCATTTGATATTTGTCCCTGCTTGCCTGGCTGCCAGTTGGTATAAGCTGTGCTCACATCTGCTGTGTTGTTGCTTCCCCAGCATTCCTGAACGCAGGGAATGCACTGTGCTGCTAATCCTTAATAAAATTCCTGGTTTGTTATTTGTGATATTTATAGCCACTTTGCCACTTCCTCCGTTATTCCTGGGTGTGAAACAGAGCTATTCTGTTGTATTTTAACCTAATAAACTTTTGTATCCTTTGTTCTGTTACAGTGGATGAAAGATATGTGGCGATCGGATCCCTGTTATGCAAGCTATGGTGTAGATGGGTCCACATGCTCCTTTTTTATTTACCTCAGTGAGGTCAGTAAGCTTTAAATCTGCTGAGGGGGAACATCACATTGCCTTCACAGCTTTGATAACTGCACTTTTCTCGAAAGAAATCATCATTTTGTTCAGAAGAATTGTGTAAAGAGGAAAAAGTTATTAAAACGGAATTAATAATTGCTATTATTCATAAACTCTGCAGGGGTTTCTAGCCAGGAGAATTCTAATGTTTGTAACTGCAGTGATGTAGGCAGCAGCTCTCTAAGGAGTCCATGTTGGGTATCCTGTTAAACCTGGGTGTGAAGCTCAGTCAGAGATCTTTGCTTTTAAATGCTTTTTCTTTTGCTTTTAGTGCAGCTGCTGAGGTACTAATAGGGAGGCATTTGGAGTGGAAAATTGAGAAAGTGGTGCAGGATGGTCCATTGTCCTAAGCAGCTCAGCCACTTCCTGCTCAGAGACTGTTTGTCAATTGTGGAATCCATTAGCAGAAACAAAAAAGAAACCTGAATGTCACGTTTTTGGGTGAAGTTGCATCTATATTGGCTAAAGCCTGTGGTACCTGTCACAGCCTGAGGTGTTTTGTACACAGCTGAGTAAGGTGCTCATCCTGGTGAGGTGTTTTTTCTATTTCCGGGGTAACACTTGTTTCCCAAGAGTTAATTTTGTCAGTCAGTTATCATAAGCTCTATTACTGGCTTGAAGTGCATGCACCAGAAATAGTCAGGTGTATTTGATCACTCTTTGACCTCTTCTTTCTTAGTAAGTGGAATTTTGATAACTTATGGCAACTGATTTTAGAAGTAGTATTGACATCCAGTGGCTCACTGCTTGCAAAGAGCTGAAAGAGCCAATGAGGCTGCAGGATTGCAACTAATAATAATTCTGTAGCTTCTGTAGGATTGGGAGGGTTGGGCTGGGATTTTAAATTACATATCTGAGATTAAAACAGTAAGTCTATTATAATAAATAACTGGGTTGTAATCAAAGCAGTTTCTATTGATTTACTCAGTTGACTGACATTGAACTTCTGGGGGTGTTGCTTGAAGCAGCAATAGTTAAATACATATCCAAAACATTTATCTGAAGGCATAACAAAGGCTGCCTTGAATCACAGTTTTGACTCATTCCATTTCTAGCACCCAGTGTTGATTTATTTATGGGCTGTGAAGCTGTAGAAGGAAAAGATACAGGATGACTGTATTATTTATCTTGCTATTTATCATAGAGGCTAGAGATACGGTTTCATAATCATCTGAAGTTGATCCAAGGTTTCTACTAGAAGGTTTTGTTTTAGCATTAGCAGAGCTATGTTTGGGCCATTAGTATTCTGTCAACCAGCAGGTGCTTCGTAGTTTTAATGCAGATATGTCTTAAAAATGATGATGTATCTCAACTGAATGCGAGAATCTAATATTCTTCAATGACATTTATTATTTTGCATTTCTGTTAAATCCCAGGTTTTTTTGTGGCAATCTTCCGTTATCATCAGTTTTGGAAAGTCAGTTGATGCTGTTAGCTCTTTCATAATTTCTCTTCATGGCCAAATGTGAGCAGAGTTTCAGGGGCCAAATGGTTGTTTTTTCAAGGGTCTTGGGATTTGAAATTTTTCTTTAAGCAGCAACATTTAATTTGATCAACTTTTCATTTTGTGAAGGAATAGACATGCAATTAGCCTGTGTGCATGTTGGGTAACTTCAGAAGAAGGTCTTGTCCTTTTTTTTTTTTTTCTTGAAGAGTGTTTGCTTATGACAGAATCTAAAACTAATATTGGGTGAGCTGTTATTAACCTTGAGTTTAAATTTGGCATTTTTAATCCTATGATTAATTTCATGATTAATGTCCAGCAGCAGAGGTTGAAAGCTTAAATGTTTGCGAATGCAAGCATGAAATGAAATTCTAATAACACTACAATGATGTGGATTTATGAGGTGTGTTGGCTGCTAGGGATAACTTGGAAATGCTGTTGCAAGAGTAATTTGTCAAAGTGGACAGTGATGAAGAGTTGACAGTTTATAGCGTGGTTGCACAGCTGAATGATAAATGTGCCTACAGAGCTCTCAAGTCAGAACTAATGATTTAAAATATTAAAATGCATTAGGGTAATGGAAAGGATATTACTGTTAAGATTTTTCTTTTTGACTTCAAGGTTGGACTATTGGAGTGAGATGATTGTGTACCTGCATGTTTCAAAAGGCAATATATGCATCAAATTATGTACAACCTCAGTTTGGAAAAACAATGCACATAAAATTATGCATATATCTGCTTTTACTCTTAAAATCACCTCTACAGTCTAGTGTGACAAGTGCCTGTGCTCATTCATACTCTTCTGGGATCTACTTTTTCCTTCTGAAGCAGTTCAGTTAGGCTGTTACATTATGCTCACCCAGTACTCTTTGTAATGTCATTTTAAACTTGTAAACAAAGGGGCCCAAAATGTTCCATTTTGGTGTGCAGTATGGGTCAGAACCACAGAGACACAGAGTAATTTGTTAACCCATAACGGGGTGGCACTCCTGCAGGAACTTGGGAGCAGCTCTTCTCCTCTGCTCTGTGTCTTGGCTGCTTGAGCAGAACGGGAGGTGAGTGGAAAGCAAGAGGGAACCCAGCATGTCCAGGCTTCTGTCTTTTATTTCAAGCTGTCCCCTGCACAAACTTGCAGATAAAACAGAATTTTTGCTCCTCCTTTCTCACTGTTTTTCTTCAGGCACTGGCTCATTCCTGGGGTGTGGTATGCAACTGTGTGGTCATGGAATGGCTTGGTTTGGAAGGGACTTTAAAGCTCATCCTGTTCAAACCCCTGCCTTGGGCAGGGACACCTTCCACTGTCCCAGGTGTCTCCAAGCCCTGTCCAACCTGACCTTGGACCCTTCCAGGGATGGGGCAGCCACAGCTTCTCTGGGCACCCTGTGCCAGGGCATCACCACCCTCTGCTCCTCAGAACACAAGTTTTGCTGGAATCTTCAAAGAGTGGATGAGATACAAATGGCCTGAATAGCAAAACCAGAGCCAGACAGGGCTTTGAAATAGTAAACATTAAAAAGCGAGTTAAACTTGCTTCCTTTCAACTGTGATGCCCATAGAGAAGAGTGAGTTACTTTTAAACTTAGCATTTAGTTATGAAAAAGGCAGTTGTTTAACACTGTAATGGCATTGGCACAGTTATCATTTTCAGGGATGGCATTGCCTCTGGGGAGGAATGTGAAAAAATTAATTTCTAGGCAGTACAAAAATATATTTCACTGCAAAATGTCACTTTGCAGCTGAAGAATGAAGCTCTTAAAAATATCTTCTAGAAAATGAGTTTTTCACACTATTTCCAAGATTAAAAAAAAAAAAAAAAGGTGGAGAAAGTAGAGGGGGCTTATAGATTTTTTTTTCTTTATCTACGTATGTGTTTCTCAGAAAGGACTGCTTTCCACACGGGAGTGGAACTGGTGCTGGTGGTCAGCTGGTAGCTGTGGTGCAAGTTACTGCCCCCCATTACCCAGGTGCTTACCTGCTGGAGCTGGGCAGGTCTGTCTGAAATCCCAGGCGTTGGATCTCCAGCTCACCTTTCATGTGCACGTGAAACTTTTGGGTACCCATTTTGGAATCCAACACTTCAGAGGTTTAAAACTGGTTTGAATTCCAGTCTGTGAGGCTGAGACTCCTGTAGCTTTTGCATGTGTGCTAATGCACTGCTGGAGAGAATTCTTGTTTTCAGTCCTTTAGACTTGATGGAAACACAGGGCATAGTTTGGCTGTGGGAGTATTTTCCTTCACACTCTTACTTCTGCTTTGAGGACTAAAGCAGAAAAAACACAAAAACCAAAGGTGATTTTGAACATGGATTTGTTTCCAGGGTGCAAGCTGTAGCCTGAGGCACAATTCAGTGAAAATTCCTAGGTATCATAGTTATAGAGGTTTCTTAGATCCTTGTGGTTTTTCTAGTTTACTGCAGTTTGCTCACGTCCATGGGGAATTCCCTTTATTACAACTTCTGCTGCTAATCCTGGACAGTGAGTTAATGATTTATATTTCTTCAGTGTAATGTAGCATCAAACCAGCTACTTTCAATTCTATGCAAACAGTCAGAAATTTCACAAAACCTGTGCTGTTGTCTGAAATGTAAATCATCAGAAGTACAGACTTACTTAGTCATCTTGCACGTGTCCCTAAGAAACTGAAATGATGATAGTCAGCACTTTGTCCCCAAATTACCGATTGGTGGATTGATCTGATTTGGGATGATTTGGGCTCAGTTATTTTTTCTTCTTCTCTCACCTTAAACTGGCTTAAACTGTCACCTTAAACAAGTCTTTTAATGACCTGTTAGAAAAGACACAGATGCCAGTGTATGAGAGGAGTCGGATATGGTGCACATTACTGAGGTCAGACAAGAGGCCATTTGTTGATTGACGTGTGAAATGTTGTATTGCTGTGTCACTGGGGCTGTGGGTACCTTACACCCAGCATTGGAGACTGCCTTTGGAAACAACCACATCCAAAGCCACCTGTGTCCTACTCCACTTCACTGACCAGGCAGGCACTCATCTTGCACACCACAGATTCTGTAACCCCATAAAGGGATTCTGTCACCGAGGAAATGCTAAACAAAAAATAAGAGTTGAGAAAGTCACCTTCCCAATTGGAGCTGTTCTTTCACATCAAATTCTCAAAGGGATTTGTGGAATTATGATTTCGCTGCCTGCCTTCATACTGTCTGATAAATTTAAAGATGCATTTTCTTTCACCATATATTACACTGGAATTTTTTATTTGTGTGTTCTTCTCTCTTGGACTTAAAAGCAGCACTGTACCATGGATAGAAGTCTACTGAGCAGTGTGTTCACCTGGTGTGCAAAGAGAGTTGGTTTAGCTTCCCTGCAGATGGGCTGCCCCTGCCCTTTGGCAGAGTCCAAAATGAAGATTATCCCAAGTGCTCAGAACATACTCTTCAGCTCTGGCTTTATTCAACTCCCACTGTGACTCTTTGAAAGCATAAAGGTCTTTCTGAAATTCTGGATGTGGAGAGCTGCTGGCAGAGTACACTTCGATTCAATTTGGAAGATGCTCAGACTACTCCAGTGCTACAGATGTTTGCCAGGTTCTTAAAACTCTGCTTGAAGTACTTGCTCTGTAATAGAGTTGAGTGCTGCAATCTTGCTGTGCATTCAGTTTCAGTGTGTCTGAGGAAGAGTCACATGAACAGATACCTGCAAAACTTCCATAAAGCAAGTACTCTTCAAATTTATTAGGTTTGTTTGGGGGTTTTTTTCATCCTAAACCTAGCCATTTACACCTTAGAGCAGTTCAGAACACCAGCTTTTCTCTAGTGTCTGGAATCATGTAGCACTTAAATTTTGAACTTTTAAACTGCTGTGCAACTCAACCTTAAGGGGCTGGCTACTTACACTCCAGGCAGGGCTGTGACTAATGCAATTCCAAAGCAAGCAGGGAACACTCCTCAGGTGGACATGGTTTCCTGAGCAAGATCAAAGACTGACTAATGCACTTGATTTGCATTGAATTCAGTACCAGGAACAGGAGGCACAGCTGGTCTTATTCAAAAATATGACAGTACAAAGATAAATATAGTGTGTTCTGAATAATAGCTTAGCATTTATATCACTCATCCAAAAAATGGTCTGTCTTCAAATCTGCAGTTGCTGCTTCCCAACAGTCGTCTTTAACTGCTAATCTGTCTGGTATCACATCCTTCCTATTAAATCATTTACATGACAGTACAACAGGAGGTTGCTATGGAGAGAAGAAGCTGGAGAAAGAACTGATGGTAACCCAGTGAGAGGAAGGCAGTGCTGGAAATGGGGAAGAGGAGTCCTGGTTCCTTCTTCAGAGGAAACTTCAGTGTTTGGTCTTAAATGATCAAATGAACACGTTCAAGAGCAGGATCCAAATGGACATCACTGCCTTCCTTCACCTTGCTCAAAATTAGAACTTGCAGGATGTAGATCTTCTCTGCCTAAACAAATACAAAGCTGAAGTGTTTATATTTTTCCAATGGACTTTTCATCTAGACCCACTTTAGTGATATCAAATCCTTTCTGCCATCATTACTAAAGATCAGTAAGGAAAAATGAGAGCCAGGACAACTGCAGACACTGATATTACTTTGAATCTCTTCCGTAAGTGTTTATTTGTGATGAGAATTATTGTCATTTATTTTTAGACTAGAGGGAATATTTCTAAAAGTCCAAAAGAGCTGCATTTGTTTTTCGGTCAGTGAGGCATGCAGTGAACTGTCCTTGGCAGCCCTGAAAAATCTGCAATTCCTTTAGGATGCCTTGTGGTGCAATGTGAAATACATGAAGTCAGAAAAGGGGCACGTACAGTAGTCCTTGAAATGTCATATCTTAATTTAGATCAGTACTAATGCTAGGAATAATGCAAAATCTGTACTATTAAAACAAAGGAAAAAAATCCCTGAGAAGTTTGTGACCATGCATGATTTGTAATGTGGAGCTTCCAACTCTTTTCTGCCACAACTTTATAGTTGTAAAAGTTAGGATTGATAATTGCTCCGATTTCTGATGTGGTTCCAGAGTTGAAGTCCACTGAAGAATCAAGATGTTTTCAAAGGAGGTTGATAAGTCACTGCTTTCAAATGTTGTATTAAACACAGTGAGTAGGTCAAGTCATAGCATTCAAAATGCTTTTTTATCATTTATCTGAAGAACCTAAGGTTGATACATTTCTTCCCTTTAATGAGGTTAGGATGGCTATTCATCTATTTTCATGTGATTGGCCTTGCAGGCAATCATATGGTGTGATCTTAAGCCTTTAATCTGCAATGCTCCAGGCTTCTGCAGCATGATTAAGCTAAAATTGTGTTCTGACAGGTCTGTGATTGGAGGAACCACAAGAGCAACTCTGACTTTCAATTCTCTGCGAGTTGTGAACTTAATCAGCAGTGATGGGGTGTCTTTGCCAGCTGATAAAGTTTTGCATTTCCCCTTTTCACAGTACAGGCATGTTTCAGTTTTCATGGGTTTGCCTCCAACACTGAGATTCCTCCTTCCCTAGAGCAAGCAGTCTAATTTCTTAAGGCCCATAAATAATAAGGATTCTGCACACAGCTACGATCCCTGGGGACAGCTCAGGGGCTCTCAGTGACTTGCATCCATTTGCTATTTCTTCACTGACTTCTCCCTGTTGTACTTTTTTATTTTCTAGTGGACAAGAGTAGAAATATTGCATTTGCATTGATCGTGTTTCTCTAAGAATCACAGCTGTTGATGCTTGTGAATATTGTTACTTATGTTATAATTACCTTATCTATAGCCTTCAAACGTGGTGGCTTTGATTCTGTGATGATTCGCACTTTTTTGGTCTGCATTGCTACAAGGTAGAACTTTGACCCTTTGATTTAGCAAGCTTTGTCCTTTTATAAAAATACTCTAGGGAGATAGAAATGTTCCAAAGTACATATTTTTGTAAGGTCTAGAAGCATAAAAAACTTCTTCAAAACATTTTAGAACTGATCAGAGAAATTGCATTTGAGCATTTAACAGTTGACCTCTGCCTTGACCTGCTGTTTTCATTATCATGAATGAATAGCTAAATGTGACTTTTGGTTGCAAATTTGCTGGGTTAAAAGAGCATTGAATTGCAAAAAGTAATCTTAAGCTTTTCCTGCAAATAAAGCAATTTTATCTTGAAATAATCACCTTATTATCAGCTGATACCTTATTTAGGCCATCAGGTTAGCATAAAGTTATAATATAAAGGCAGAGAGTGGAGGCTTTGGTCAACCAGCTGAAAATAAAGTAACATTTATTTTGATGTGATTGTTTTACAGGTTGAAAATTGGTGTCCTCGTTTACCTTGGAGAGCAAAAAATCCTAATGAAGAAACTGATCAAAAAACAGTGGTAAGAACAACCTTCTCCTTAATGAGGACAAACATGAGCACTAATTCAGTGATTCATGCAAAATATCCTGCAATCCTGTGCCACAGAAATGCTAAAAAGATTAGAATTTACAATTTTTACTTCTGAGTTCTTCAAAGCTGAAAGGAATCCTCCTTGACATATGTAGCTCATGTATCCAGTCCTTGTATTGTGCTCTTGCTATTAGATTTTCATTAAAAACTTTTGTGTTTAAATTTATTAAAGCCTCTATACAGATACTGAGAAAAATTACAAATCCACAGACTGCTCACTAGTGTTAAATATATGTGAAAATGTCCATTTTTATGGTCCCAAAAATCTGGGCATTTTTTACAAAACTGCCTTAATGGAAAAAGGCTTATATTCATTTCAGGTTTGTAGCAACATTTTGATTACTCCTAATTTTTTCCCAGTAAATACTATACAGCACACAGAGTTGTTTCTAAATTGTTACAGCATAATTATGTAGCAATTAGGTATTTTAAGATAATTTAAGATAATTGTTGGGCTGCATATGAACACTACTTACATAATACAGATATAGACTGTCTGATTTTGTAAAACAATTGATCTAAGAACAGTCCAGCTTTAAATGAGTATTTCCCTTAAAATTTATACCCTAGTAATGTTTCTTCCTTCCTGGTATAATTGGAGACTTCCTTGTGTTTGGAAGATTGATGATATACATAAATCTTGAGCCTACTGTTCTGTATTATGATTTAGACATACCTTTACCTCATTTTGAAGCACATGAACAAAACCAGATCTTACATTGCAGAAATAAGTGCATTGTGAAGCATTGCAAACGTATTCTGAGCTATGAAATACTACTAATAAAATAACAGTAGTTTATGTAGCTTAGAAGCATCTGTTTAAGTATCTTAAATATAATATATTTATATTAGATATTTATATATTAATATTTTTAATATTTGAAGTAAAATCTTAACGTGCTCAAAGTGCATCTTTTTTTTCTTTTTTTTTGTGTAAGAAGAGGGATATAAAGCAAAGAGCTCACATTTGAGCAGTTTTTTTAACTTCTGGAAGGTATGCTGAAGAATAACTAATGTTTGAGGTGTTTCTTAATGCTTTGCTTGAAGGCTGAAATTCGCATCAACTTCGATAATCTCTACAAAATGATGTCAAGGCATGAGGAGTTCAGGTGGATGATGTTGCGCATCAGACGAATGGCTGATACCTGGATTGAGGCAATCAAATCACTTGCAGAAAAGCAAAATTTGGAGAAAAGGAAACGAAAAAAGGTAAATGAGAACACTTTTATTCCTGTCACTTGCTGTTATATGGGCTCTTTCAAGCTTCTCGTTCCAGGTGTAGCTTCAGAGTGGAAATAGAAAATATGTCTAAAAGGCTTGTGCTTGCACTCTCTTCAAGAAGTGTTTTGCTTTTTTGAAATTCTGTTGCAATGGGTGATTGCTTTACAGATAGTTTTATGTGTTTTGCATGAGTCAGTGTTGGAGAAAGTTTCCTGGCCTCTGTAGTATTGGATGAAATAGAGACTATGTAGACTAAATAGAGACTGTTCTAAGGGGAGAAACTGTGAATTTACTACAAGTTCCTGACACTGTTTTATGTAGTCATGAGATACAACATTGCACATCTTCGTTGTCCAGAATTGAGATACACTCTAAATGGTGTATCTTTGGTTTGGATTTGAGTAGACTTAAAGTTGACCAAAACTTTGGGTTGGATAAGTTTACACCTCCTGTAATGAGTTCAGTTTTAAAGTCATGAGATACTTGAAGTGAAAAGGTGTAGTTAATTTGATTTTATATTTTTAAATTACCTCCACTAGTTTAGATAAAGCCAGAAGCTGCAAACACAACAGCAGGTTCCCTTTCCTGCCTTGTTATTCCTGGAGCCAGTCCTGAGTGGCAGCAGCCCCCCATGTATGTTCATATTTCTACCCTCTCTTAGGCCTGGCTGGCTCCACTCCTTGCTGGAGACTCTCAGTCCTTGCATTAATTACAAAATTAAATTGTTTGTGTGGAAGTATTGGCTTATTTTCATTGATTTTTTTTTTCCTTTGGCCATAGTTGGAGTTTAATAGAAAGAAAAACTGCTGTAATGTGTAACAGTTGCATGTTTAATGTCAATAACTCAAACATATGACTTTCCTTCCCAGATCCTTGTCCATTTGGGCCTTTTGACAAAAGAATCTGGATTCAAGATTGCAGAAAATGCGTTTAGTGGTGGCCCACTTGGTGAATTAGTCCAGTGGAGTGATTTAATTACATCTCTCTACTTACTGGGCCATGACATCAGGATTTCAGCTTCACTGGCAGAGCTCAAGGAGTAAGGAGATTACTTTCGCTTTTGAAACTGGAATTAAAAGAAAAGAATTGTCAACTCTTGAAGCTTCTATTAACAGTGTATAATTTCTTGAAGCATAAAATGAAAGTGATAATTCACTAAACAGACGATAAGGTTGTTTTCGTGAGCTAAGTATATGTGCCATGGAAAGGATAATGTGTTTTCATTGTAGCTTCAGGCTCCTGGGACTTCATAAATGAATGTTGTAAAATTCCAACTAAGCAGCTTAGTCTTTAACATTCCAGGTGCTTTAACCAGCTGCAATGGGAAATGTTACAGACTAGCCTAATTCTATGTCCTCTGCTTCAGTTTCTGCTGCTCTTGGCTCAGTATCTCATTGTAAGATAAAGGTTTAAGTTCTTTAAACATGTTACTTTTGATGTAGTTAATTGCTTGTGTTAGGTCAAATTGCTCCTTGCTCCTCCTTGTCCTGGTTTGCCAACTAGTTCAGCACCAGACATAAAACATCTGTTTGAAGCTTGAGCACATGTGCTTTTTCTACAGTTTTCCACTTTTAATTACATGACAGCATTGTTTTATAGAGACCTCTTGTACAATAAAGCTGTCAACAGAAGTCAGGGTTATTTTTAATAATTTCAAAACACACTATTTTTAAGCATTTCAAACGTATTATTCTTTTGCCTAAACTAGATGAGATTTTTAGTGAAAATTAGTGCTTTACATTTAATAAATGTTGAGTATATCTAACATTTCACTGTTCTTACATGGTTCAGGATTTCAAAACTAGAGTAAAGAGTAAAACTTCTTTGGAAACTGGAATTGTTGGAATAGACAGTATTACATCATCAATTCAAGGTACTTAGAAAGTAATGCTTTTTCATACTGCTTCTTTTTTTGTTTAGGATCATGAAGAAGGTTGTAGGTAACAGATCTGGCTGCCCGACCCAGGGGGATAAAATTGTAGAGCTCATTTACATTGATATTGTGGGACTGACTCAGTTTAAGAAAACCCTTGGTCCATCGTGGGTTCATTACCAGTAAGTATAACACCCACTTGCCCTCTAAACTGCTTTGTTAAAGAGCTTTTGTTGAATAACGCATGTCAAAGTACTGAAATAAGTCCATTCACGTGAATTTATTTACAAGTGAAAAGACACTTTTTTGTTGTCTTTAGCTGTTAGGATTAAAGGGGCTAATACTTGCTCTTTGCATGCCATCATTATCCCCCCCCAGCAAGCTTAAGATTCTTGGATTCAATTATTTTTAATCTTAAAAATCTTAATTATCCTCTTGATAAATAATCATCTCTGCCCCTCTTTCCCTCTTTGCTTTACCCACACTTCCCTCTCTCCATTTTTTCTGTAAATTAGTAGATGAGCTGAGAGATTACTGCATTTTGTTCTTTAGTTGGAATACCAGAGGCACATTTTGCTTGTTGTAACTACACTGGATCAATGATTGTGGAGATTTATCTGTTCTAATTGTATTGCCCAACAACTGCAGTGCAATTTTCTGTTCCATCCCTTAAGATACTGGGCAGAGAGTTGTCTTCAGGGGAGGTCTGAAGGATAAACTGCAGTTATTGTTGCTTCTGTAATCTAAAAACGTCTTTCCATTAGAAATGGATGATGAGGGTCACAAGAAATGACTTTGTGCATCTGCAGTTTTAGAGCCTCTTTTCTTTTTGTCGATAGCTTTAACTCATTAAGCCTCCCATGTGTTGTACAAATACACATCAGCATGAAATAAACCCAAATCTACATTAGTGATGTTGATTTTTGTGCTCAAATTAGCTGTGTTTCATGCTCCATAAAGTCTAGTAAATCCTGCTTGAGGGAAGATATTGGAAGGTGTTCTAGACAGAGAAACCGTTTTCTTTCAGCCTCAGGATTTTCTAGAGCATTGGATCTTTCCAGTGTCATTTTAAATGAGAGCACAGTGATCAACATTGCAGATTAGATTACTCTTAATCTCTTTTTTGAAGCAGGGAGTAAACGGATATTCCAGTTTTTAGGAGCCTGCTAATAAAGATAATCCCATTTTCCACTGAGCAACAGTTGCTTGTCTGTCTGCCAGATGTAATTGTCACTAAGAGATCACATGCAGCACTGTGCTCAGGATATGAAACCCTTCTTATAAATTTTAAATGTTTCTTCCTGTCTGCTTGCAATTACCTGTCTGGTATATCCTGTAACAAAGCTATGGAAATATATATTGAGATGGTAGATTAGCTATTCAATTTTTCTTCCTTCACAGAATCATTACGTCTTGAATTATCAATCTGTTTTTCATTGATTACTGTTTCGTGGTAATGGCTGGTGCTTTCTTGTTTAGGAGAGCAAAATTACATGTAACTCCAAATGCCTTAGACACTGTGGAATTTTTTGAGGCTTTTGGGGGAGAAAAAGATATCTTAATGCCTGTCTTCTACAGCACTGGATTTCATGGACTGGGAGGAAATCTCATCTAGTCCACAGCATGACTGAAAAATAAATAAGGGTACATTTGTCCTTCATGGGACATTTTTGCCTCATCTTTTACTGAAGACTGAAAAAGATGCTCCAACATGTTGCTTTATATAGTTAAACTTTTCTTTAATGTGTTTTTCTAGGCCTGGTTTCTTGCTAACTGCCCGTTGCTCCTCATTCTAATAAGGTTCTGGACAATAAATTACTCTGCCAGCCACTAGGATGTCTTCTATACTGTTTTTCCTTCAATTTTAAAAATAGCCATATTTTTAAAAATATATAAATTTAGAAGTTTGAATCATTACGTGCAATTCATTTTTTGTATACCTTTCATGCAACTTGTTGCATTTATTTGGAATCTCTAAATTCATGATGCTTTTGCTCAAGTTCAGTCTGCAAAAGAGGATCCAGAGTCTGGCAGAGATCACAGAATTGATTAAAGCAGGAGAATTAATTTGTAGCTTCTTGCATGCTGTCTCCTATTTCAGGATCCTCTTCCAATCCTTGTATTTTCTCCCAGCATCATGAGTTATCTTACAAATTTTGTCGTTCAAATATTTTGAAGTTAAAGCCACTAAGAGCATAGGCATCCGTTTCCATTTAATTCCAATAAAATAAACATTATCACAAATAAAGCTGCTTTTTAGTCCTTGTTGTTACAAACTCTGCTTTTTTTTTTCCTCAGTTGTATTGAATGGCAGTAGGAACAACTGTTTGTCTCAAAAGAAGGTGTTTTTCAGTAGATGTGTGCAGGTCAGCTCAGTCTGGTTTATACAGACCGGATAAAATGAATTAAAACGTTTTTATTCGCTTCAGATCAAAATAGAGTGGCAGAATAAGCCTCTGCCTGCAGAACAGTCGCCTGCTAAGAGTGCTTTATATAATCTTTCTGGGTGAACTTGAGCCCTGAGGAAATTTTTGGTAGCTGCAAATCAGGTTTCTGGAACTGCAAGCTGGAAAGAATGACCCTGCTGCTTTAGGAGTGAATATTTCTGAAAGACTCTTCTGCACTGCTGAGAGCACCAGTGACTTTAGGTAGTATGTGCTTTATCTGTGGGATAATTGCTGCTGCAAATAGCAGGAGCACAGCAGAACACATCTCATTTTGGAGTGCACCTTCTTTCCAAGCAGAACAATGCCTGGACCTGCTGGATTTTTCTGTTCTGAGGTGTTGATGTTTGAATGCAGTTTGCGTGCAATAAATCAACATACAAATTAGTAGCTCAATATAGTTTGAAAAGTGCAGTCTTAGCACCCTCATCCTCCATGCAGCACATAAAAATCTGCTATTTTTTCATTTTTCCACAGTCTCTCTAGCAATGACTCATTCCCATATGCCAACAATCCAACTGGCTTTTTTTTTTTTCTTGAAATAAATTAACGTGACAGCTCTCCTGAGAAAGTTCTTGCTTTGTTGCTGTTCTCTAGAATGTATCTTTTTAGGAGGGTTATTTTCTGTCCTAAGATTTTAAATGTGAATACAGAGTGGCCTGATGAAGTGGGAGAAGGATACAAAAATATGTGTATAAATACTTCCACTAGGTCAGCTCTGTGGGGATTGTGCTTCTGCCCAATACTTAAGGGGGAAAAAAAGCTCCCTTGAAATAATCCTGGGTTACTTTTGTCTGATTTTTATTTTATAAGCCTGAAAATTGTCACTTCTAATGTGCTAGACAAAAAAGACTAACATGGATGTTTCTAAAGCAATTTATTACCTACCAGTCCTCTTTTTAATTAGGCAGAGAATAGACTTAGTCTGACACCAATTTCAGGGCACGTTGCAATTCTCTGCAGCTTCACTGCTAAAGCTAGGTGACATTTTAGGAAGGAAGAGTGGGAAAACTGAAATTAAAGGTATACCAAGCTAGCTTTTTTTTTTTTTTTTAATATATCCCTGATTTATAAAAAAAAGTACTGTTTTGTCATTTTCAAAATTAATTATTTCATTTTAGAAAGGCTAATGTATTGTTTCCAAAAATAGTTTTTAAAAAAGACATCTAAATCATTAAGTGAAACAAATGGAGAATATGGTACTAGGGTAGACAATCAAGGCATTCCTACATACATTAAAATATCAGTTCAGCATAATTGGTATTAATTACATTCATTTCTAAATTCTAAATCTTTACCAGCTCTTTTCTGCTGCATTTCAGGGATTAGTTTCACCACTTAAAGCTTTGATCTCTCATACCATTCCTTGCACAGACTTGCACTTTTTGCTGTCATCTTTTTTTCTCACTTAGTTTATGTTGAATCATATCAGTATCTTTTTGTTTTCCTGCTTTCTGGTTTAGATTCCTGTTGCATCACATTGCCTGTCCTGATTCAGAGGCCCTGTGTGTATTGGACATAGTTCCTCAAATCCCTGTGACCATTAGTGCTGCTTATCTTACATCTGACTACAGGAAAAAAGAGAGACAACAAAGCAGTGCAGTGCTCCTTACATTTATCTCTTGACTAACTCCAGTAAATAATGTTGCAGTTTTTCAAGAGCTTTCTCCTATTTTTCATTCTCCTGTGCTCAAGTACCTGGCCAAAAGCTGTATGTTTGAGAGGAATTTTGTTTTAAGACCTGCCAAGGAATAAGAGGGCTTTTATTACTGAATGATTCATCAGTGCAGAACTTGTTTTGGTCCTGCTGGAGTATTTTGTGTGATGCAGAGATAATTGCCACTGTTGTAAAATATTTTCATTGAGAACAGTTGACATAAAACACTGCACGGAAACTGATCTGTCAGCTTTGTTGTTTGGTGAATCATAATGTGTTGTATATTTTGACTTTCTTTTTGTTTCAAATATCTCTGCGGAGGTTTAAAAAAACCACGTCATTTTGCTCAATATGTATTTTGGAATAAAAAGGAGGTAGCATTTCATAGAAGAATTTAAAAGTTGCTGGGATTTTTTTTCTACTTCCCTAATTACTTAATACTTTAGAGAAAGGGGAAACATATATGTAACACTTAAATTTATTTTAGGGGCTAAAATCTTTTCTTTTTAAAACTGACAAATGACTGGAGAGAAGTTCTTTCACCTTTTGAGGGCTAAATTCTTTCACATTTAAAAGCTGAAATCAGATAGTTTATTGAGCAGAATGTACATATGGGCTTGGAGCATGGGAAATGTTGAAAACGGTGAAAAAAATAGCAATTTTTAATAGTAACTTTTGCAGCTAAAAATGCTTTTTCCCTTCTCTGCCACCCATGAGTCCCTTCCCAGTGATACAATGTGCAGTGCTAAGAGTCCCTGTGTTTATACCACAATTGCACAGGATATTTAGTTCCTGTACAAGTCTTTTCTGCAATTTTGTCTGTAGAGGGCTGAAGAATGGTAGAGGCAGCAGCTCTGGAGCCCTTCAGTGGCAGTGGTCAGTGTGTCCAGGTCATAGCACAGATTTGGCAGGCTGCATTTTGGAAACAAAACTTCTAGAATCTCTAACCTTGGACATGCACCACCTTCTTCATACTGACACTTTTTCTGCCTGTAATGCACCATGGGCCCTTTCTTTTCCAATAAATTAATAGGATTTTAAATAAAGGGTGAGCATCATTCTCTCATCCCAGGCTCTTTGTAATCCAGTGCCAGGATTTCTCTCTTGTTGTGTGCTGGTTGATGCAGGTAATTGACTTTTATGTTGTTCCTTCAAAAGTCTGTGACAAAATGTTTCATAAACAAGTAAATGAGCTGACTGCAAGAAGTCAGCATATTAAATCATCTTCAGTGCTTTTCCAGTAGGTCTCAAAGTCAGAACCTGGAGACAAAATACAATTGTCTAAAGACAATGTCCTCTTCTCCTCTGATCTTCTTGGCATGTGGCCCCTGGCTGCTGCACTTGGTTTGTGGTAATGCTTGAGAACTTTAAAAAACACATGGGAAATCCTCTCTTCTTCTGCCCAAACTCTACTCCAGGGCCCTAGGAAATGCAGGTGACCACTGTGGCATTCCCATGAGTTCTACTTGGATTTTAAAGCATAACTTCATTCTGTAAGGAAACCCAAAATAAGCTCCAGGGTTGTTATTTGAATATCTGATATATCCTTGAATTTGCTGTTCATAACATCTTTGTGAATGTAATATGAACAGAAATGTTTGAAATTAAAATGTACCTTCAGTTTGTATGTTCTCTACAGCTGCAAGTAAAAGCAAAACACATTTTAATGATCATAATTATGTATATATACGCACATTCTTAAATATACAGATGTAGGTGTACCTACAGTAAATTTGTTTTTCTCTTTTAGGTGTATGCTGAGAGTTCTGGATTCCTTTGGGACTGAGCCAGAGTTTAACCATGCCCATTATGCCCAGTCTAAAGGCCACAAGACACCGTGGGGAAAGTGGAACCTCAATCCACAGCAGTTTTATACAATGTTCCGTAAGTACCCTGTGCTTATAAATAATTTAGAGCTTTAAAAAGGAAAGCTGTCACTGAGATTTTTTTTTTTTTATCATGCAAGACAAATTCACAGTTTAATAAAATGTGACTGCTAAATGGGAAGATTTGTGTCAATGTCTGTAGACTGTGCAAAAACTCTGTTGTGCTTCCACCCAGCAATGAGAAAATAAAAATACTGAGCTAATATAAATAGTGGCAGGGAACTTTATGCTCTGGGTACCTGTGGAAAGTGGTGCTTGGCCTTTTCCCTCAAGTATCAGGGAGTTTGTTTTTGTTAGTTTTGCTTTCACTAATATTACTATGAAGCAATAGATCTTTGAGGAGCTTGCTACCTTACATTTTTATAAACTGCACTCCTGCATTTCATGTATTGAGCAGAAGTTAGAAATTGTTAGCTTTAGTGTTGTATTTCTGCTTTTGTTCCTCACCAGCTCAGCAGCACCATCCCTTCACTGTTTCTTTGTGTTCAGGATTAAAAAATGACCACTCAGCAAAACTTTTTGTCTCTACTTTTTTATGGCTTTATAAAAATTTTTACCTAGCTTGTTTTCATATTGTGAGTATTTATTGTGACTAAAATTTATTTGCCAGCAGTGTACAAAGCTATTGTATAAAAAGCAGTAGATTTCAGCACTGCTTTAGATCTTTCAAGCATCAATAAATATATTTTGAAGCGTCCCCAGCCAAACCTAAAAAAGAAACAGAACAGACACACACAAAAAAGGTATAAATTCTCTATAAATTGAGTCAGATTAAATGATTAGCGTGACCTGGTCTACATCTAGTCTTTGACTTTATGGCAGTAGGTTCCAGAATCAAGGGATCCCTCTCTTGCCTGCTGTAGCAGTAATTCAGGTGTGTGATCTCTGTAATTCAGGGGTGTGATCTCTGTAATTCAGGGGTGTGATCTCTGCAAGGTGCAGGGTCACTGCTGGAGGCCAGGGAGGCTCAGGGCAGTGCCTTTGGCTGTGTGCAGAGGCTGCTCAGCCCAAATCTGTAAGGAAACATTTCGTGGTGACCTGCCCACCTCCAGAGTTTAATGCTGGCTCCTGCCTGACATTAAGATCAGGGCTCTGTTCTCTCTCATCAGCTTTCATCATCAATCTTTCAACCTTTCCTGCTCTTCACAGCAGAATTATACATGCTGCTGTCGGGCTGACACTCTTTTGATTTCAGTTGCCCTGTGAAATTCTTGAGAGAGGCATATTTTGTCTGTCAACATTTGCTGTGCAAGTTTTTCCAGAGAAATATAAGTGAAGGTTGTTCAAGAGATAAAAGGCTGCATTCACAGCTGTTGGGAAGCAAGTAACAAAACATGTGGTGGTGAAATGTGACTTGGAAGTGGTTGCAGAGTTTGTGTCTGGGTATTAGTAAGCAGAGCTTGTTCTGTATCCACATTTGCTAATATTTATTGGTTTGTGTCCTAAATAGAAAAGGGCCTCAGTCAAGCTTTGTTTGAGCTGTCCAGCTGTTGGGAAAGTCAGATGTGAGTCCTGTTGAAGATAGCAGCAAGGGGGGTGCAGCACTCAGTGAGAATAGCTGGATGAGCACTGGTGGTACAGCTGTGTGCTCTGTGTGTGCACCACTCACTCCCACTCCATTAGGTGCACAAGAAAGTAAATCTTCTCTCTAGAGATCTCTGTTGTGGAAGTACAGACTGCCACTGCTACAGGCTCTTGTGCAGAGAAAATTGCTTCATAAGGAATTCTCCAAAGAGTAGGACTGTATCGGAATTTTAATAAATAACCATTTCCAGTTTTTTACTGCTAGAAACGACTGTGGGTCTTCTTCTGCAGGAAAAGTGGTAAATAGATTGTAGGTAAACTAATTCTGAGTAATTCCAGTGCTGTGGATTATTCCAGGGTTTTCCTTTTTTTTTTTTTTTTTTTTTCCCTGTACTAGGTGGAGAAGAGTCCACGTGTTTTGTGATATTTAAAGTTTATGTTTGTTGTTTTGTTCTCTGCTGCAGAGACAGCACCATCTTTATGGGCTTGTGATTAAAAGTGCATATTATGCATCAGTAAAGATTTTATAGCAGATTGGAACCCTGGACAGCTTCCCAAGATTCCCCAGACTCTATTATGTTTTGAGAACTCTGATTATAAGGGCAGAAAATTATCCTGAGCAACAAGCAAGCCATATTCAAACCTGTGGCATTTTACCAAGTCCTTGACTGTTCTCTGAGTTTTCCAGAAGCGTGAGAGCTTTTCCCCTTTTTTATGTTTTCCATGTTTTTAATTCAAATACCTTCATGCAAAATCACAGCACTGGTACTTCTAAAAGTTCATGGTCTCGCTTAAAAATTCATCTGAGTGCTGCTTCCTGTCTGTGGTGTTTGAGGCACTGAATTCCACCAGTTCTAAGTGCTAACTTTAACAAAGGTTTATTTTTCTTTTGAGTGTGTACTGCCTTGCCTCTCCTTTGAATGCAGTCTCTTCATCCAAAAATATGAAAGGATGGAAAAATGCCCCTTTTCAGACATATTTGAAATGTGCTGTTTTCTGTGTGAAATTCTAAAAAGTCCTTGGGTCTAAGTGAGTGCCTGGCTGTTGCTGAGGCATTTTTTTTGTGAAAAAGAGTAATTGTCATTTGAAAGACTAAATGTAATGGCAGAGAGATGTGTGCACTGTGTATGGTTTCTCTGTTCTCCTGCATTATCCACTTGGATGATTTTCAGGAGCAAAAATGCAAAACCTCATGATTGCAGTAGAATTTTTTTTAATAACTGTACTAAAGGTTTAGCATTGAATGTATCAAAATTGCCTGGGGCGTTGTCTTTGGATTTAGGGGTTTTTTTGTTTTGTTTTGGGTTCTTAAGCTTTTCAAAATGTGATTAATTATCAGCTTGCGTGCCAGAATGTAACAGGAGGCCTAGAGAGGAGATCCTGCTGTTTATTGCAGCCTTTTTCTGTGTGCACTTGTGAGGCTCTGGCACTTTTTAGAGGCAAAAAACCCCATGTGTTGGAGTAGGTTTTACAAAGTAGGGATGGATTTTTACCTGAAGCATTGAGTGTTGGAGTCTGTCACTGGAATTAAACACTCAGTCTACAAAAAAACCCAATGCCAAACAACAAAACATCTTACTTTAATGAGCCTAAATATCTGTGTCTTTACAGGAGGGAGAATAGTGACCAGCACTGCTGGATGTCACTGCTGGAAAATAGACCAGCAGGGGCTAAAAACAATACAAAAAGCTAGGAGTAAATTGCATATCCTTTGCACACACTTTTTTTGCCTGGATTGGATTGAAAACAGTTTTGCCAACTTCACTTGCCACCTCTAAATATTTTATGATCACTCTGTCTGGGAGATTTAGGCAATGCAATTTGTATTCTGATTTGCATAGTGTGACTTGGTAGGGCAGTAATTAGCATGGGTATGTAATACACAGTGAGTTGGGTGCTTGGTGTTGGTAATTCCAGTACGGGAGGTGAACCCAGGAAATTTGCTAAAATTTATTTATGTCATTGAGCAACACCCAGCTTTGCTAATGAGCATAAATCCAGAGGGGTTTCAAACTGTTGGTATTGCATCTCTGAGATTTGTCAAGCTGGGTTTCTTTTATCTCTGATAATAAAATAGAGCTTAGCACACAGACAAAAAAGATCATTACCATTGGACTCAGTCCAGCTGCAGAGTTTTTATTATCAGAAACAAGACAGAAAATAGCTGCTTACTCCTGTAGGCATATGGAGCAGGATTTAAAATTATTAAAAACTATTTTGGATAATAAAGCAAGCAAATGTGTCTTCCAGTACTAATAAAGAGGTGATCAGTTCCATAATGTGTTCCTTATAGCTTCTTTTCTGACAACATTCACTGTAATGTGGCATTAACCAGTACTTTCAAAGGTGCTGAATCTGCTCTGTTTCTTACAGCTCACACCCCAGATAACAGCTTCCTTGGATTTGTGGTAGAGCAGCATCTGAATTCCAGTGACATTAAACACATAAATGACATCAAAAGGCAGAATCAATCTCTCGTTTATGGCAAAGTAGATAATTTCTGGAAGGTGAGTATTTTTATACTCGGATGCTTGAGCAAATTTATGTTGATCAATATAATAAAGCACAATTTGAAATTTGAAAGTGTCCCATCTGTCTAAACCCATTAAGTTCTTTTTCTGGAAACAAATGTATTTGAATAATTAAACTGAACATTTTGGAGTCTTTCTGTCAGAGAAACTTCTGTCTGGATTGATGTGGGTCCTTTGCTATTTCTGTACGCTTTTCTGATAGAATAAAAAACATAGTCTTAATGGCACGATAATTTTAGAAAATGTAGAAGGCTGGTAAATATAATGGAAAATTTAAGGTGTGAGCTTTCATCAATCATGAGTAAAGCTGTCATTGAATTACTTCTATTTCTATATGTACAACGAAAAATGTGCTGCATTTTGAGATGAAAGTTCTGTTTCACAAAAGGCTCTAAAGGTGTGCACTCTCATTTTATCTTCTTGTAATAATATCAGAATGTTGTTTCTTTAATATTGCCATTAGTGTATTTTCTCTCATCTGCAGAAGAGAGCAGCAGAATAATAACAACATGAAGGTTTTGTCATATTTTCACTAAATTATATTGTGTTATTAAGTTATAGTGGTCTCTTTTTTTCCACCCACTGTCCTTTGCTCTGGCTCCTTCTTCCAGGCTGACACACCTGGGAATGTGTCTCTCATGCAGTTTTCAGAGATTACTAAATAGTAACTGGATTTCTTCCAAGTTACCTCTGGCTCTGTGTGCCCAAATACTCTGTATGCCCATATCTTCCATGTGCCTTCCCTCCTGCCTAAAAAGACCTTACTTTTAAGCCTCTTGTCAGCTGAAAAAGGAATTATCAGTGCCATACATAGGGCCAAACAATGTAACAGTGTGAGACCACCTGGTCTCACATTGTCATTCCTTTTCTCTTTACTGGCATGAGAATATTGGTCTTTCAAATCACAGAAGCAGCATTCATTCTGGTGACTGAGATGATACAGAATGGATTCTCTAAAGATGACAGCTACAAATAAATGGTCCATCTGTGAGACAAACCAAAACTAAAACTCAATAGAAACAGTAGAATGTTTGCAGCAGTAGCAGAACAGGTGGAGCTGGATGCTTCTTGGCTACTGCACTGAGAAAATATATAGTAAATACATGAAAGTATTTATTTATTCTGTTTGGCTCGTGGTAGAGAAGGACTTAGTGTGCCCCTATGTGCTGCCTCTCCTGTCTGCAGGGTGCTGGAGCAGAGCTGGAATCCTTTCTTCAAGTCTTCTCAAGCTTAGGCTCTTGTACTTACACTTGTGTCTCTACTTGTACTTTTACTAGTGACTGATCTCATCATCAGCCTCTCAAGAACAGCAGCATGCAATACCTAAACTCCCTGACCTGATCTGCAGTGCACATCAGCAGAAGGATGTGTTGAATAGTAGCTGGATTTAAGGAACAAGACAGCTCCTTAGTCACGGGGGTGTTTTTCACTGACATATATATATATCCTTCTTGGTTTATTCAGTCTGTGTGCATAGTTTATATGCCCAGAGGGGAGATTTGTGATTAGTCTCAGATTCTGTATGACACACAGGATATTCATGGGCTGATTAAGACAAAAACGTGGCTTTTTGGAAAAGAATATCCAGTCTTGATTTTTAAATAGCACACAATGGAAAGCCCACTGTTTCCCCTGGGGAAGTCCTGCAATAATTGCCTTCTCTCTTAAGACTTTGCATTATTTCTGGTACAGATTTCCATATGGTTGTTTCCAGTCTTATTAGCAGTTATAAACTTTCTCAGCTGGACTGATAATGTTTCTGTTCTGTTGCCATGTAGAAATATATAGGTTGAGGTCAGAGTAACCCATAGTCCTGTCCTGAAAAGCCTGTATATGCTGATCCCCTGAGAGCTTTGTGCTTTCTAATCCTTAAGAGTTTTCACTTGTCTGTTTTCTCTGAACTTTCTCAGAGTATTCACATTCCTCTTGAAATGTGAATGTTTGCAGAGGGCACGTGGGCCATAGCAGCATCAAATCCAAAAGGAAATACTGTCTTGTTTTTAGACAGGTCCCCTTTCCACCATTAGGAACTCTCAGCCAAAACCTTTTGTAAAGTGCTGCTTTTCAAGTCACTGCTGTGTTTTATCAGTATTGCTTGTCTTGTTTTTTTCCAAGATGTTTGATATGGTATCTGACCATATTAAAATGTGCACTGTGTGCTGGTAACATCGAGCAGATTAAAACTGTAACTTGCAGATTTTAACTGCAGTCATGCCCATATGCACTCATATATAAAGTGCAAATCACTGCAGATAGACTTTGAATCACTTACAGTGTGGGATTTCTTATCTGGAGTGATAAAATCCAATTCTTGTGATCAAGAGAAAGCCTGAACTAATCTTGTGTCTGTGTAATTTGCTTATTTCACGTTTCTTTCATTTTCCCTGCTCAGTGCTCTTTTCATCTGCCACCACGGCTTGTATGGAACCAGACTAATCTATTTATCCTCCTCCTGTTCTTTCTGCTGAACGTGGCCAATTAATGAGAGGTGTAATCTGCACAGAGTACATGTGTCACTGCTGGGGGTGATCAGTCACTAGAGCAGCACAGTGGGGAGGGGAGAGCCTTCCTGTCCCCAGACTTTGGTCCTTTTGGGGAAGAGCAGTGGCAAATCGATTCTTTCATTTTAAACCAAGCAGGCTGAAGTGGGACTGAAGTGTGCCCAGGACCTTTTATCCCTGGGACTAGATAAATACATATAGTTTTATATTTATATTATATATAAATATATTTCTTTATATAGCCATGGACATGGGTTCTTACCTGTGCCTGAGCCCAGTGACAGCCATCCCATATCACAGTGGGTACACCTTTTGAGGTCAGGGAGTATGTATGGTGCAGAGGGTATAAGATAAATGTACTTTATTTCTCTCTAGGAACTAAATCAGTCTTAAGTGGGTTGAGGATTACAAATCCTGAGGCATTTTTTGTGAAAAAGAGTAATTGTCATTTGAAGTTGTCATCGCTAAATGTAATGGCAGAGGGATGTGTACACTGTGTATGGTTTCTCTGTTCTCCTAAAGAACAGAGATTTTCTCTGAAGAATTTTGCCACTTTTCTGAAGGTTATCTTTAGAGGTAAGCTGTGAAGGGCAACATTTGCCATGTTTTGGAAAAGTGTTGGTTTGGATTAAAGGTTTGTCTGGGATTTTTGGCCCTAAGGGGTAAAGAGAGTCCTGTCTATGCCAAAGTAGAGGGGGAAAAAAAGACTTAATAAAATGTGTGTGAAACCCATAATGCTCTCCATTATCAAAATTTGCTTTAATTACAGAACATTTCAATTAAAAGAGAATGTTGAAGCCTTTCATGTTGCCTTAGCTCCTGTTCCTAAATATTTTCCTTGTTCTTCTTCCTGTAACTTACTATTAAACTCTCCTGCTAATTTGACCCTTAATCCTAGAAGGAAAAGTCAAGATTAATTTTGCAGTACTCATATTTTTTTATATTATTTTTTTTGTGGGTTGCTGTGAGAGAAGTCAGAAGGTTGCTTGTATCAGAAAATAGGCATCAATGCATAACATAAGTATATGATGACTGCTTTCATATTTTATTATAGTGTATTGGAGCTGTCTTGAAAATATTTGTATAGTTAGAGGCAAAATAACGTGTGAGTTTCTTGCTAATGCCACTTGAAAAGCTGGGCATTCGCCTTAAATATGTACTGCCTGCACAGCAACTTCTGAAGAGCTGCACTGGAAATGGTTACCTTTAGCTCGTTCTCAATGGGAAAGCACATCACTGAGGCTGTTCACATTAATGTCTTCCCTCTATAGCTCCAGGGAATGTGTAATGAAGTGTAATTTCCCCATCATATGCCCTCTTGCATGAGGCGGGAGGAAAGTCCCTTCCTTCTGGTTGGGTTTTTGTGCTTCTTGTTTAGCATTGTACTTTGAATAAATATTTCATTTCAACTTTTAAACTAAAAGGAAAATAAATAAAGGGACAGAAGTTCCTCCTCACCTTTTCTCCCACGTGGTCAGTGCACTCACAGACTTGTCCTGTGGTCATTCTATGTTGTGTTGCTCTGAATGTGCAGCAGCCCTGGGCGCTTCTCAATCCATCAAAAGTTACCCTAGAGCCTGGCACCAGGGGCACTGTCCTGCCTTGTGCCACAGAGACAAAACTAGAATGAGCCAGACACTTCAGCTCAGCAGCATCTCTGAAATTCCCATTTCCTTCTGAAAGCAGTACGAATCAGAAACAAGCCAGTCAAAACAAATGAGTGCAGTAAATAACACTTTTAAAGGCATATTCTTTAACATATATTGAGAAAATTAGAAATTTATTCATTATGAAGAAAGAAAGAAAGAAAACTATGTTTTTCATGATTCATTTACCTGTCAGGTCAGTGATCAGGTTCTCACTTTGCAGAACTCTTCAGCTGCAAAATGAATTGAGGTCCAAAGTACTGATTAACACAATTATCTACTGCTACTTGGATACCAGAAAACCAACCCAACCTTTTCTTCCTGTGGTCCCACATCCTATTTTCATCTGTGCCCCTTCACTTTTCTTCTTCAGCACTTACAGTGAACAAGGGTGTCTCCTTGGTTCTGGAAATTTCCATTCAAAGGACAGGAAATTGGTGCTTAGGTGTTGGTGTGCATTACATGACAATGAAATTGTCCAGTCTTGGGAAAACCTCAGTGTTTAAAAAACCCTAAACCTTCATGGGTGAAAAAGCTGAGGAAAAGCAACTGGATAAGGTTCTTCAACTCTGCCAGAAATCCTAACCCCTCACTGAGATGTTTTATTCTTTCTTTGTGCAAAATTTATATATGTGCCAATGTGTGTTTTATTCAGAGATATATGGGACCTAAAAAAGAAGCCATAAATGGACATTCAGGAAGAGCAAGAGCATGGCAAAGTTATATAATACCTCCCTTGCAAATTCTCTTTCCAGCTTTTCTAATTTGGTGTATTTCCTGAATCTGTTTCTCTGTTGATAAACTGTCTGCTCACACATTTCTGAGATCTCAGTACCAGGTGATTTCAAAGTGTTTGTTTGATTGTGAACCTATACAAAGTTTGTTGGGTTTTTTTTTGGTTTTTTTTTTTTTGCCTCTGGAACTTTCTCTGTCATGGAATCCCTCAATCTATGGCCTATTGCAGGAGAAATTATTAACTTGGGCATTTTTCTAAACCTGTCCCCTATGAGCTTTGTTTGGATTTTTTTTGCATAGGACATTTCAAATTGTCAGTCACTGTCCACGTTCTTTATGCCAACTTTGGGTTTGTAAACCTCCCTTATATTTTGATAAGTTATCTTTTTCAAACTGAAGAATTGTTAAAGAAGTTTTTGCAGGTTTCTGGGTGTAACAGTGGAAACTGTTCTGTGTCTTGGATCCTTCTTACCCTTCTCAGAACACTGTCCGATCTTTTCAGCTTCTTTTCAAGAAAATGGACCAGAAGTGCAGCACTGTGTGAGGACAGAGAAAATGTTTTTTACAGAATAGCTCAATAATATTCTCTTTATTCTGAATTTCTTTCAAAAAATTCCTGTCACTTACTTGACTGGTGAGTGGACTGACTGCTGCTGAACAAGGGACTGATTTTTTTTTTTTTCATGAGCCATAATCATGTGTTGTTATAATGCAAAGTCTTCATTCTGGAGTGACACTGGTTAGCTCAGGGCTTTCTTTCCACCCTTGAAGTGAGGACTTCTTTTCAACATTTCTGTCACTTCAGTTAAGTTACCAAGCATGTTTTATTTCTGTGAGAAGAAGTCTATGCAGCAGTGGGGGAAAACATTGGAAAATTCTTTTAGCTGAAGCACAGAGTATATGATCCCCATATTCATGGTTAATATTTAGTTTTGTGCCATACAGTGCTTAGTACAAATGCCAGAGATTATTGTGGCCTTGTGTTAACTCCCTGTGTCTGAGACTAATAAGTCTTGTGCCAGCTACTGCCTCCTTATTTACTTGTATTAGTGATTAATATGTACTGGCTGATATCTTAGTTTTGAGAACGAGGATTGTGTGTTAGAGAAAAGAAGGATAAGAGGAGTACATTATGACTTGACGACATATTTCAGATACTTTCAAGGAGAAAACATTCCTCAAAAGAGCCAGAAGCAAATCCAAACAAGTCCATGGCAATAATTAGCACATGTGATGTATTCAGAAAATGTGATGGATGTGTATTAATTTCAGGAGTATGACCTGGTCTGTTAAGTTACTGAGGATGCATGCTTTGGGAGAATTTCCCGTGCATCCAGGGCTGCTAATAAGGTAATGTCAGCTTTCTAACCTGACTAATTGGTTGAAGTTTATTTCCTGGGGTTTGGTGACAATTGAATTTATCAGATGGTCTCTTTTCTAGTCTCTGTGTCCCTTAAATTGCTGAGGGGGGACTTTTTCAAAAGCTTTAAAACCCCAGATGTTCGATATTAAGATGTTTTTATGCAACATTTTGAAGTTAGTTTGACTTTTGTTTCTGTGAATAATGACAGGGTACTTTTGTCACTTCTCTGTTCTCTTTCCCATGATGATTATTCATTCACAAGAGTGATTCCCAAGCTCTCCCTGGGAGATTGAATTCCTTTAAGAACTTTAAAGAATTCCTAGAAGCTGATTGGCTTCTTTAGGAAATTCCACCAGTTTGGTGAGAGGGGATTTCCTTGGACAGGAAGAATTGTCATTATCATTTTGATGGCTTTAAGTGGTTACATAGTTAACTCTTTATTTAAATTTCAGATTACTTGTTCAGTGTAGAATTCATACTTACTAGTCATGAATCACTGAATCTTCTCCACATCCATTTATGAATTCAGGGCAGTTTGAGTTTCGTATTTGACTTCAACGAGACTTAATCTACTCTTTATGATTTACCCTTGTAAAACACTGTATGAATTTGACTCTCTTAATATTCCCCAGCCTTTGTGCACTCTTCTAGCTCCCTGCTAGACAGGATTTTCATTATTCAGGCTTGTCTTGAGAAGCCTTTGAGAGCGTGACAGTTCTCGAGCAGAGATTATGTTTGTGTCACAATCTCCATTGTCACACCTTGCATGTACACTGCATTTTGGCTTACTTTTGACTTGACACTTCCACAGATAAGCACTCAGATGACAGGACTTCTCGACTTTACAGTGTGCATTCAGGATATACACAAAGATGTATCCTGGTACTTGCTTTTCTGAATTCCATTTGTCAAGCTTTATAAAACCATTCTGAATTTGTCAGTGCAAGGAAGTGAGGCTGGATAGATGGGCTGTTTTAAATATGTTTTGCAGTCTGAACTTTCAAGCCATAAAACAGCTGAGGATTCAGAATCAAGCTCTTGTGTAATGCAGTTGGACTGTAGTGGTGCTTAATTTCATTCGGTGCTGGATATTTGGTGTTCTGTGAGGGCACCTGAATGGTCCAAAATTGCAAAATACTGTCATTACCTTGGACTGGCAAACTGTTGGTGAAGCAGAGTTGTTAATTACCAGCAGCTTCTACACTGAGAAAACTAAAAGCAGAGTTCAGTTCTTGATGAGCCATGTTTCCACCACGGGTTTTTGTAGCTTTTATATTTAAATTTTTCACCCACCAAACTTAAAATTTCACCTCTTCATACTGTGTCTTGTCAACGTTGTCCTAGGGAAAGACTTATCAAACAGTTGTCACTTGATTTCTTTGAGGAGAAAGGCCTTATCATGATGCTTTTAGAAGTAGGTGGAAATGATTGATGAACAGTAATAACAGTTCTGCAGTCAGTGATCAACAAAAAGTACTTTCCTGAATGGCATGTTTATTTTAGCTGCTGAAAAATTGTTTCAGAAAAGGTTTGTGTGGCTGTTACTCACTGTTACATTTCCATTTTGATGCTGAGGAGAAATAATTTGCCTTTTTTAAAATGTGATTATCTTCCATCCTCTAAGTCTAGGATTGCAGTATGGACAGCAGGGTGAACAAAGCCTGACACAAACCGCAGAGAATGTCAGGTTTGCATTACTCCCCAGCAGCTCGTGGTCTTGTCTCTTTGAATCCATCTTGGAGAAAGTAAAGTTCAAGTGGTCTAAGATAAAAAAATAATTATATCTGCTCCCAAGTGAGCAACTCAGGAAGCAGATAAATAGTTGAAGGAATGTTAGTATTTTGTTTGCAAGGCACATTTCTCGCTTTATTTACATGTAGCCTTTCTATTTGTAAATGCCATTTTTGCACTCTCTCATTTTCTAGTTCACTCTTTTTAATGTCCAGAATTAGATTATGTGTCCTGATTATTTTTCTCAGGTGACTTCCTAGAATACATATTTTTATGATCCAAAATTCTGCAAGGAATGTAGAAATTTGGGACCACTCAGTTGCAAAAAGGAGACAAATGCTAGTGAGCTTTAGGTAAAGTACAAGGTGCTAATAGTACTTTCATGGTACTTTATAGATGATGATGAAAGGTTTTTTTGACTCAAAGTAAATAAGAAAATAAATGAGATTTTGGTTGGATAAATTATCCGTTTATTTGGATAATAAATGTTTTATCTGTGGTTTTAGACTCTCAATTGTGAAAGGAGTCAGTCATATGCCTAAGTAATAGTTTCCTTTTAAGGCTGTGCATGGTTAATGTCATTTTAAAGCAGGCAAATATTCTGTAAAAGGTTTGTAAAATTGTCATTGCAGTCTTGAAAAGAAGTGCAGTATTAGGTAATCTTGATTTTGTTCTTTTTAATTGCTTGCTCCTCAGATTTTTCCTGAGTTAGAGTGCATTTGTGTCAGCAGGGTTTGTATCATGAGCCAGTAAAATCTGAGGCAAGTGCCTTGGTGTCGTAGCTTTTATATTTAAATTTTTCACCCACCAAACTTAAAATTTGGTGGATCATGTCAGTAGTACCTGCTGCTTCCTTGCCTTCCATTCCAAACCCTGAACACTCCAAGTTCTGCATGTACTAAAAGCCAGGCAGGCAGGATTAAGGTATCCTCTGGAAACAAGACCAGGCCACTCCTTTTGACATTTCTCTTGCTCATTTTCAAAGAAAAAGTTATAAATGGATTTTCTCTTGACAAAGCATACAAGTTTCTCACAGTTTCTAATTATGGTATTTTAGCAGTTATGTGAGGAACTTCTCTTACAGAGTAATTCAACTTTGAAGTAAAAAAATGGAACAAGCTTTTAGTTTTTTGAATAATTTGTGTTCATTATTAAGAAGAGCTGCCACATGGAACAGGAAGGCATCTTTGTCTTTCTCTGTTGGCTGTTTTATGTAATATTCAGCCCAGGACAGTGTCTGGCTGGTGCAGCCTTGGCAGAGCTGCCAGAAGGGACATTCAGGGATGGGTCAGCCCATCCTCCCCAGCACAAGCAGGTCACCAGCAGAGCAGGCTGAAGGGAGAAACCACTGTTATGGGCATTAAAAACCCTCTGCAACAATTAATTCAGCCAGGAAGCTGTAAGAAGTAGCACTCATCCCACCTAGCCCTGACACCTCCTTCTCCAGGGTTGGAAAAGACAGAATTTTCACCAGTCTACTTGTCCTTTGAGTGAACTTCGGTAAAATTGTTGGCCAGCTTTCACACGGGGCTGTGGAGGAACAGTGCACAGAATTTACATGACAAAAATAGTGAGTGAAAGTAGAATTGGTAAAAACTTGCTTGCTGCCAAGAAGTATAGCAACTTGTTGCCTGATTTTAGAGCTATTACTAAGACTATGTGCAAATATTGAGGGAAAGTCTTCTGATCTGTGTTGCAGCCTGCATGTAAATACAGTCTTCAGCTAATTGCCTTGGAATGCCAGTAGTCTTTAAAACTCAAAAAAACATATGGCACTGAAAGTAAAGTAATTCTTGTGTGCAAACTAGGATGGTGTGCTATCTTTTCCTTTATTTTTTTTAATGCAACATAAAAGCCATTGCTCTTCTCTGGGTCTTTTCCAAAATGCCTTTACATCTTCAAGTAGGTGGAGCATTTGTAGATCTCTCATGGAGCTCAGACATTGGGTATTTAGATAAAGGAATGTGTTCTGTTATTCAGTTGGCAAGACTGCATCTTGCTAAGGTGGCTTTCACCTCTTCCTTCACATAGAAGATAATTATTTCGCACCTTTGACCAAAGCAGTGAAAACTTGATATTTCAAAATGATTTTTTAGTATTTTTAGGCTAAGTATTGTTTTGGCATGCTGAGATTACAGCTGTCTGATGGCATCCTGATTTTTGTCCGATTAGAAATTAAGAGGGCCTTGGAATTGACTTCTTTATACCTCGGCTATGAGTGAAAAAGCTACAGTTTTCTTCCAATTTAGTAGAAAACCAAACTAGTAATGTAATGAAAGATCAAACATTATAGAAATCAAATAGGAATGAGTGAACTTCTTCTTTCCCTAGCTTTTGTGACATGGGAGATAAAAAACCAGCTCTGATTAAATATTGCTTCTCCAAATCCGTAACGACTGAAAATATTTTTTTCCTTGCCCTTACAGGATAAGAAGGCTTACCTGGATGTCATCCACACCTACATGGAGGTCCATGGCACTGTTCATGGCACAAGCACCATGTACATTCCTGGCTATGTAAAGAACCATGGAATTCTCAGCGGGAGGGATTTGCAGTTTCTACTGAGGGAAACCAAAGTAAGTTTGTGGAGCAGGAGTGGTGGCAAAAAATACCTCCAAAGGGAGGGTGTCTGAAGTGTATGCATTTCACCTCCTATGAATAGGCTCCTAATTTAAAAGCACTGGAAAAAAAATTACCATGTGTAAAGGAGCTTAAGTAGTGTTCTGTGTGCCAAGAATATGTTTTTCATCCTGTCGGCGTTTGGTGGATTGACAGCTCATATTAGAAAATTGAGATGACAACCTACAGCCCCATTTAACAACCAGCCTGAGAAACAGGGATAAATGCATTTTTCATTTTCTCGAATGTGATATTCAGCTCAGGGAGATTATCAGCTGAGGATGTGCTCTGTTTTACATCCCTGAGGTCAAAGTTAGGTAACATCCGAAAGCTGCACAGCCACATGCATGCTCTGCCCTCCCAGTGACTTTAACCCAGAGCAACCCTGCTCTCTCAGGGACAAAAGCAAAGCTGCACTTCATTTGCCATTCATGTCCTTCCTCTGCCTCAGCTGTGCACAGAGAGTGAGCACAAGAGCGTGGCTTTTTGTGATGTGCTTTGCCTGTGGCTCCAGAGTCAAGGGAACTCAAGATGAGGGACAGGATGTACATTGAAATAAACTTTTCTCCCCATGGTTTTGTCGGGATTCTCTGCCCTTTCCATAAACTTTGTGGCACTTTGCAGCATTAAAACACTTCAGTGGATTTCATTTGAATAGGATGTTTAACTTCAAGTTTATGAAAGAGGGGGGTTGTGTGTCTAAATTAGCAAAATCCGTGGAAGTGCACCACTGTTGACAGTTTCTTGCTGTGCACTTCCATAGAAAAATCTCTTTAAAAAAAAAAAGAAAATAAAAAAGCAAACACCTCTTAGGCTTCCCACACAACTGCAGAGATCTCCTTTTTTAAGTACTTGGGAAAATGATGGTAATTTGACATCTCTGTGTGACAGCTGTTGGTAAATTACAAGTTTTTAAAGGCAACCACTGTGTGTATGCGCTTGATGCTTGCAGATACACATAATGTTGCATATTAAAAAGTCAACATTTGCTTTCGTCATAGATAATCTGAGATTACACAGCTTTCGCCTGTGTGGAGTATGAAATCCCTGTGTTAATCATAATGTGGGAAGAATATTGACCTTGTGATAACCCCAGGCATGAACAATGACTACCTCCTAAAAAAACATGTGTTTTATTCAGTGAAACAGTAAAATAAGCAAATGGACTTCCTACAGAATTACTGAAGCCCCTATACAGATGTCAGTTCATAATAATAGTTATATTTAATTAAGCCCTTTCTTTAATTTTTTATCAGCCATCTTGCATGTATCACATTAAAAACTTGCTTTTCAGTATTAACTAGATACCTCATCTAGTTGTTATTGGCTATATTTGCTGGGCTCTAGGATGCAATGTAAAGATACATTCAATTTAGGACAAATTCAAGTTGATAATTTAGTTGTATGGATTTTGTGACATGGGAGGTAGCAGACTGCTTCCACTCAGACTTTGAGCAGTAATTGCAGCATCCAATAGAAGAGACTCCGTTGGGATTGGAAGGGCTCCTGGGATGGTAAATTGCTTATTTTTCACAAAAAGTACGTGGTGAGAAACCTGGATCGGTGCTGTACTGTTGTCAGAGTCCTAGAGCATTTTAGATTTTAATGATTTTCATTCTGTTGTGCATTGGTTATGGTTGATTTTTCCTTCATAACATTGGGGGAAATCTTTTTCAGAATTTGCTGCATTTCTTAGTAGAAGAAAATCATTAATGTATTTCAATGAAAAAATCTTTGATGTATTTCAGAACCCTCTATCAGGAAGTCAGGGGTTTAAAAATAACGTCTTCAGGCAGTATTTCTGTATGGCTTTCCTGAACTTTTGTTAGCAGGTTTGCAAATGACAAAAGCTGTTTTCCTTTTAAGGGAATTATTTCTTTGGGATACAGCCAGGCTAACAAAACTTTGCCCTGATGATAAGCTTCTCCTAATACATAAGTATTGTTAGGGAAATGAGAGTGAAATGTATTTCTGATTTTGCAACAGAATGAAATTAAATATGGCTTATTGCATCATGCATTTAGCTTATTATTCCTGTCTAATACGGTTTCAACATAGCTAATTGAACAGAAGAAGTAAAAGAGCAGCATCCTGGGATTGAAAGTGGGAAATGAGATCTCCCATCTCATTTGTCTGGACATTGCAGTTGGAAGGGGATTGGGGGTGGGTGAGGGTTTTAAATTTTTTTGTTGTTGTTTTTTGCTGGCTGCTGCTTAGTATCTCATAGGTGCTCTGGCTGTTCTGCCTCAGCATATGGTTACCTGTCAGTGTTGATCAACAGACACACTTGCTCCAACTCTTCCTGCTGCCTGCATATTCACAGTTCCAGGTTAAGAGACAATACTTGAATGCAGCTTAGTACAGAGCACTGCTCACCTGTCACCAGTGGCCATCTGCTGCCTGTGTGGGTCAGTCGTGTTTATATCAGATGGATCATGGATTGAATTGCTAAAATAAGTGAAGGTTTCTCACAAAAATCAAGCTGGCTTGAATAGGAGCTTTGTGCCCCTGGGAGCCCCCTGTGTGTGTGTGTGTGCACATGCATGCAGTGATGTTCAAGGACACTTTTTAATCATAATCACTTTATTCACTAGGCAACATGGCCAGAGTCCCCTAATGAATTTAGTTATGGGGTTTTGTCACCAGACTATCTGTGTGCTGCAAGTGTGGGAATAATCAGGGCCATAATTCCAGGCTGGGAACATCTGTGGTTACAGTGCTCATCTGGAGCATCCTGGGCAGACAGAAACCTTTGTCCTTAAACTTCCAGAAGCCTTCCGGTGTGTGGAGACCACGGGCAAGAATTGTCTGTCATTGGTTGTGATTTCAACATTGTGTTTGCAGGTTTTTGTTAGGTCAGCTGACAAATGTTCTGGTTTTCTGAAAGGGAGAGATAAATAACAATTTAACAAATCACATGGTTCAGCCTAGTCAGGAGTGTCAGCTTATGCTGCACTGCTTCACTTTGTCCTTAGACAGCAAAACACCAGTAGGTGATGGGCTCAGTCCTGTGATTCTTAATCAGAGCTTTGCATTCCCAAAATGTCTTTGGTCCCTGCGGTAGCTGGTAGGACACAGTTATTCCAGGCAGTGTGCAGCTGCCATTTCGTTCCGTGTGTGTGCTATAAAGCAGCACATTTTGGAGGGAGTGAGCTGTGCAGGCAGGAGGGGCTGTTTGAGATTCATGCTGGCTGGTTCAGCTGTGTGGAGCATGACAAAAACGAGCCATGTCTCCAGGCCCTAATGAGGAGATGTAAAGCCATTCATCACGTCGGAGGAGAATGGGGTAGGCGAGCTGGCTGCCTTCCTGCCAGCTCCCAGGGCTCCTTGCCAAGTGGGCAGCTGGAGGAGTTGGACCAGCCTCTCTTGGAGGAACCAGTGTTGAATTCTTGAGAAGTATTTCTCCTTTTGAGAAAGTTTCAGATGCAACTTTTTCCTTCAAGTCATTGTGAATTTCTCAGAGAGTTCGAATTCTTTTACTTAAGTGGGTTTTGTGATTTCTGTGTGGGAATTAATAAAAGTAGGAGCAAAACCCTGCTTAGACAGTCACAGGCAAACAAATTTGTTTTCATATTTTATGAAGAAATATATGTTTACTTCCACACACTTCACAGAATCAGCTGAAAAGATATTTACCTAGTGATTCTATTCTCAAGTTGTTTGAATCACAAAAGGATTGACTTTTGCAGAAGGTATTTTGTACTGGTGAGAAGCATATGGCAACATAGTTAACCTTCGCTGTAGTCCTCTTTCTGGAGTTCAGAAGAGAATATGTAAGTTCAGTAAGGAGGCATATTAAGGTGGTGATAAAACCTACCAACTTGACAGAATAAATTAAATAAAGTGCAGTAATGTTAGAAAGAGGAGATGATAAACACTCCTGTGTGTGGAACTACAGCATTTAGTCTCTGGAATATGAAATTTTTTTCTTCACTATTCAGCTAATCATAATTACAGTCAGTGAAGTAAAGCATTCACTCCTTATTTCATACTTCTGGCTGTAATTTAGGAAGACTGTTTACTTACTTATTTTCATAGCAGTTTGATGTGGTGCTGTAAACCCCGTCAAAAAAAAAAAAGGAGAAACCACCATCCATACTGCTTTTCATGGGAGGGCTTGTGAGTCACTTTCTGTGCCAGAGATGTCTCCACTTAGCTCCTGCACTGTGAGAGGACTGCTTACATTACAACAAGAAGAGCAGTGTCTTGGCTGGTATGGTGCTGGGTGGCCAACTCAAAAATCTGACATTCCAAACCAGAGGTTCAGTTCATTACAAAGGTGGAAAAGGTTCCTGAGGAGCCTTTGTTATGAAAACCAAACTATAAAGGGTTTTAATTGTACTCCAGTTGTGCCAGTAATGTTGGAGAAACAATCCCCTCCTCTGGTCTGTGCAGGCACAGACACCCTGGGGCAGCAGACCTTGCTGAAAAGGAATGGGTTTTAAAAACCCAACCCCACACTGCTGTTTCCATGCTCATTCCACTTCTGTATTTTTTGGCAGTTATCTCTTTCAGATAGACTTTTACAGTGTAACTTCCTTCTGGCAACCACCACGTTCCGTGGGGTGTCAGCGTGCAGAGTCAGCTGTGCCATGTGCCCACTTCAGGCTCTCTGGGAAAAATACTGGCTCTTGCTTTCAGAAACATTGGAAAGGTGAGAAAAACACTCACAAACAGAATATTATTTTTTTCCGAGCACTAATCAAGCAGTAAAGCATAAAGCATTCTCCTCTGCAGAGCAGCTCTGCTGCAGGTAACAGAGTGAGATCAGGACTGCTGTTTTTAGCCATGTGTACCCACTGTGGTGTTACCAACACAGTCACGTTGGAAGGTTTGCAAAATGGATCTTCAGCCCTCGGGTGCAGGTGCCTCCCCTGAGTGCACTGGGGTACAGACCTACATCTGATGAGAAATTGCCCTAAAAGCCATAAGTCAGCACCCTCAGCTACATCACAAATTAGGGGAAGCACAGCCTGGTCTAAATTCCACTCTGTGGGACAGAGCCTTGTCTTCCCCACAGCCTCATCTCTACTGAGGATGGATGTTTGCTTCACTGGTACCTGAAAATGAGTGACTGTTATTTCTACTTTTTCCTCTTTTACAGTCCTTTTTCAGTAAGTGACTTGCAGTATTTGCTGCGTACTCTTAGGAAGTACCTTGACTGATTGTTTTAGCCTTTCTGGAAATAACAAGCTGCCTGTAATTCAAAGGATTAGCAAATGAGAGCATCATGAGTTACAGAAAAGGCCTGTGTTCTCTAATACTTGCTCTTTTAATCATAATGAATGTGACTTTCTTGAGGCATGTAAGATATTTCTGTTTTGCTCTTTACACCAGACAAAAAAAATACTGACTCTCTAAACAGGGAACTTTAATCGTAGAGACACTCACAGACTGGTTTGGGCTGAAAGGGACCTTAAAGATTATCTAGTTCCACCCCCTTCCATGGGCAAGGACACTTCATAAGGAGCAGTTTTCTGGAGAAGGGTCTGAATTGAGTTTGGGAGTTTCAGCTGGTGTGATGATGATGAGCTGGAGGGTGACAGAAGGGCTGAAAGAAGGATTTGGGGGGCTGCAGGCAGCTGTGAGCCAGGCTGCAGCCTCAGACCACCAGGCAGCACACACACACACAAACACTCCCCCTGTTCTAGGGATCAGACACATCCTTCTTTCCTCCTTCAAAGGAGCAGTGCTGCTTAGAGGTGAGGTTGGAAAATGGATGGGAAACAGGTGGTAAGCTATTTATTATAGATTAAGTGATGGCAGTGCGCTCTGTGCTGTCAAAACATAAACTCATGTTTCTTTTCCCATGGAGCTTCCTCCCAAATAAATGGACCAGTCAGACACAGAACTCAGCAGTGCACAGCAGCAGTTTATTAGAAAGGTGCAAAACTAAGCAAACAACCCAGCATTCCCTGCATAACAGACAAACACAGGATCATAGGAGAATTGATACTTCAGATAGATTTAATTGCTGGTTCTCAGCTGGTTTTCTGCCTGAACTAAGGAGTAATTTAAATAAATAATATTTTATGTGCAGACTGCATGAAATGGTTTCATGTCCTTAATTCATTGTTTTCAAGAGATTACCTTTTTTGTAAATTGAGCCTCATTTGAGATTATATGGAGTATGCATTTCTCTGACTGAAAGGTGGTATGATTATGTCATATGTAAACCCAGAATTTACATAATTTGTCTTTAGTAGAAATAGCTTCTGGATCTTCTGTTACCAGCCACTGGAGAGTTTTTTTCAGATTTAAATCTGTGAAAGAGTTGAGAAACTTCTTGCAAGTAGGCAACTTCTTTAACCTGAATATTGAGGACTGAAATTACAATATTCAGCTCCATGCAGTGAAAATTGAATGTCCTCAGCTATGCTGAGAAGTGTTAACTTGCATTTCTAAAACGAGCCAGCTCTGAATTTATGCTGTTGTTGCCGTGGGTTGGGGAGGATTGATGCTGCAGTGCCTGTGCACGACAGGCCTGACTCCAGGTTTATGCATCAATGTTGGGATCAGCTCCTAGGAAGAGCCTCCAGCTGTGAATGTTCTGTTCCTGGGATTCATTTCTGTGTTGCAGAAGATTTAATGCAGAATAGTATACCTTGACCTCTTTGCATATGTGTCCTGATTGCATGATTCTCACAGTGCTTTATTTTCCTGATAAAAGCAGTAAATACATACATATATATATGTTTATACACATTGTTATGCAGCAGTACTGAGAAGTTGCTGCTCCATCTCAGAGCTTGTAGTTCTTCCATTATACACCAACATTCAAAATGAAGAATCCTATATTTAATTCAGGAGGTTTCATTATGTTTGGCCAGGAAAAGGATCAAGATTTTTTCAGACAACATAAAAAAAAACCCATTTAATGCACATTGATTAATGGATTAAATGAATGCATTTAATCCAGTTTTCACTGGAGCAGAGCAGTGCCTTTTCTAGAGCACCTGGAATCTCAGCTGGTGGAGGAGAAGCTTTGGGATGGATTATTTTGCTCTGGTCTCCCTTGGAGGCTTTGAACCCTCTGAAGCCCCTGCGGGCTCTTGCTGCCTCGGTCCAGAGTCGTGAGCTGCTGTTTGCTGCCACCTACCGTTTTAATTAGGAGGCTTAATTAGCGTGCCAGGAGCACGTTCCTGGTGGCAAAGCCAGCGGCTTGGCTGCTTTGGGAGTCAGGAAAACACTGCTGCAGCTGTTCCTGGAGATGGCTGCCTTACAACCTGTACCTGGAGGAAAGCCTCAGCAGCTCCACTTCAACACCAATCAAACCACCAATTTTTCCTCTGCCCAAAAAAAAAAAACCCTAAAAGGGTCTGTTGTTGCCTCAGCTCAATGAAAAAAACAGCTCAGCTCATTACAGATGATGATTGTCAAATGTGTTTTACAGGACATTGCCTTACTGCTTGGGTGGGAGGTGGTGAGCTGTTGAATTTCTCCCATTTTCTTCTTAGCGTTGCATTTTCTTCAGGCTGGTACATTCAGAATGGGGGTTTTGTTTCTTTCAAGCTAGCTGTTAGCTTTTTTGTGAATAACAAAAAATTTAAATATCCCTTGTTTTGTATTTTTCAGCTGTTTGTTGGTCTTGGATTTCCATATGAAGGGCCGGCTCCCTTGGAGGCTATTGCCAATGGATGTGCTTTCCTAAATTTAAGATTTAACCCACCAAAAAGCAGCAAAAACACAGATTTTTTCAAAGGCAAACCTACACTTCGAGAGGTAAGCTTTATCAATCTTGATAATTGTTTTTTTATTGAAGATGCATGTGGGTTTCATTTTAGTAACAGAGTGTAGTAGAAATTGCATTGATGTTCAAGGTTCATTGCCAGAGATGTGCAGCTGCCTTTTTCTTTAGTCATTGATGGCAGGATCAGTCCTTGTTTTTATAAGAGAAATAAAATGGTGTTGTTAGCACACTTTAACAAGCTTTATCTCCAGATTTGCTTAGAGGTACATTCTGCTACTTCTTGTTGAGACATCATAAACTGAAGTTTCACTTGGGAACCTGATGTTCTGCCCAGGAACAGATCCTGTCAGTTTGATACATCAGTTGAAAGTGGTTTTTATTTTGTTGAAGAAACAGATGTTGCAGTGTACTGTGCAGGAAGTAAATAGGTGTTTAAGTAAATTATGAAAAGGGGATTTGTGGGTGGTTATGTGTGTTTTGGGATTTTTTTTTTATTTTCTTCAGAAAAGACCTGTTTGAGGCAGTGTTGAGTTAAGGTATTAATGGTCACCCACCGTGTTTGGGGTTAAATGCTGAAGACTTTTGGAGAACTGGCTCCAGGAAAACAGGAAAACCAAACTCCAAGCTTTCAAAACAGTCAGTGTGTTCTCTCTAGTGAGAGAAGACTGAAGCTAAGTAATCCAACCTCTCATCCTGGCACTGACTTTGGAATATTTCTTTTATTCAATGTAGGTAAAATTCAGCCTATACTTGTAAACATTTAATAGTCACTGAAGCATTTCTGACATAAGCACTCATGTCTGTGGCCATGGCTTGCTCATAGGTGTATGTACATATCTTATTTCTGTATTTACATCAAGGGAAAGCTCTCAGGTAACATGCAGAAGATGAGAACCTTGCACAGCCACACTTCCCAGTTCAGGTTACTCTTGGCCCATATAAATTGTGTCCTGAGCAGCACTGGCTGGTTGATAAGCAAAAGACAGTTTCCTGTTTTCAATCAGGAACATAAATTCCTTATAATTTTATGATCCACAGCTGGAATTGCCTTTCTTGCTGTCCACTAAATTCATGTCGTGTGCAAGATGAAGTTTGCCCCTTCCCTCAGTCTGTGTTGCTAACAGAGGAGACAGCAGTAAGGGAATAAAAGCCTGTTAAAACTTTCTCCTTGGGCTCAGCAGTTTTCAAAGCTTTTCTTCTGGGAGTCCCTCAGTTTTTGTCTCATTTCCAGTTGTTCTGTTCCCAGGCACCATAACTGGTCAGGCTCAGTAAATAATCTGAACCAATCTAAGTGCTTCATAGGAATTTCAGAGCTTGGAATGCCATGGTAAATCCTGATGGCAAATGTTGGCACTAACGGAAATGCTGTGTGCCTGGTTTGTACAGAAAAATCATCCCTAGTGACTGCTCCTAGTCCAAAGTGCATCAGGAATATTGCTGCCTTCACGTGCCCTGTCCTGAGAGAAACCTTTTCTCTGACTGGGCCTCACAACTGCATTTAGATCTGATTGCCAGTAATCCACGTGCTGGTTCTTTGGGATTAAGGAAGCCCTTAAATGCTTCTCTCCATTCTTCAAGTGCTAAAGAAGAACAAAAAGAGCTTGTTTAGTTCTGTGACATGATTATCCATACAAGAATTTGAAAATAAAGTCTGTGTTTAGTGGTTTTGTAAAGTAACCTTTGCAAGTTACTGTTCTCCACGAGCAAAATGCAATGGCTATTTTTAAAATGTGGGGGGGTTTTTTGTTTGTGTTTGTTTGGTTGGTTGGTTGGTTTGTTTTTTGGTTTTGTTTGTTTGTTTGTTTTGTGTTTTTTGTGTTTGGTTTTTTGTTTGTTTGTTTTGTTTTGTTTTGTTTTAGTATTTTTGATGGTGAATGCAACTGTTTCTTGCATTCACTTGAGGAAAAGATCAAGTACAGTGTATCTCCTGGTGCAGGAGAGGGCTCTTCCCAACAGACACTGCTTCCTGCTTCACATCTTCTGCAATGTCTGTATCATAACGACAGCATAAGGAGGCAGCTGTATAAACACTGCCTATAAACAACCTATCCTCTGGGGGTTTTGGTAGTTATTGAACAAGCAGTTTTCTTCTGAGGCTGGTGTAAACTGCTTCTCTCTTCTGTAGCTTTTGCTCCCTTTTGTGTGTTCATGTGCGTGTTCTCACTCCTGGGTGACTGGTCACAAAAAATACCTGTTGAGCTACCCTGCTAGCTCTGAAAGCAACTCTGATACAGCTTTTCTTAGTTGCCTTCTTGGGTATTCATTGATCCTGTTTTATGACAAAGTGGTGAGCAAAAAGCCTGATTTTTTCATCCAAAAAGTCTGGTTAAGAGAGTGAGAGGCAAGGATATCTTTACACGTTAATTTTTACCAATATAATTTCTCCTTTCAGTTGACATCTCAGCATCCCTATGCTGAAGTTTATATTGGGAAGCCCCACGTGTGGACTGTGGACATCAATGATCTTTCTGAGGTTGAGAAGGCCGTGAAATCAATTTTGAATCAAAAGGTGAGAAATGTGTCTTCAATCTGCTATCAGCACTTGAGAGTGCAGTGTGTACTGCACATACAGTGCTTCCTAATATTAGTGTAATGAGTGCTGCATTTTGATAGGGTATTGAAGAAAAAATTATTATTACATATCTATGGTATCGAAATTCTCGTGTTTTAGTACTGGATATGTCAGGTTGTTACTTGAAAAAAATGAGTGGGTGAATATGTATAGAAATGAGAATTTCACATGTGAATTATACAGCAATCAACAGCAATTTTCTGTGCATTCACTGAGGAGGTTTCTTTGTTGATTCTCAGAGCATTTCAGACTCTGCACTGCTCAACTCTGAGTTTGTAGCCTTGAGATTCCCCCAGAAGTGCTTGTGCACTTACAGTGTGGAATGGTAATGAGGGCACTCCAAGGGGGGAAGAGTATGAAGGAATTTTCAAAGGTATCACATTCTGTTTTGTCACTTCAACTTCAGAACTGAAACTTAGATAAAACAGGAGCTCTGGAATCCCAGAGGGTCTCAGACTAGCTTTACATCTGCCACTTTGCAGTGTACCCTGGGTTTCCATAAAGATAGTCACGGAGCAATACTTATTGCCTTGAAAAAGGAGAAAAATCAGCTAAAACTGCTGACGGTTTTGCAAAATTATTATTTGTTAATGAGTTTGTTAGTACTTTTTGTTGCTACTTGAGCTGTAATGGAGTATTTGGAACAGAAGCTGCTGCCACAGGGTACACCACGAAGTTGATTGAAACAGAAACCCCTCCAACCTTACCACACTGTCTCCACAGATTGACCCTTACTTGCCCTATGAATTTACCTGTGAGGGAATGCTTCAGAGGATGAACGCCTTTATTGAAAGACAGGTAGGAAACTTTTGTTGTGGATGACTCTTGGATTATGTTGGAAAGGAAAAACCATCTCCATTTTAAAGCTCCTTAGTGTTACTGCTGTCCAAGTAGAATTAGTAGCTATGCAGACCTTGGCATTGTATGAAAGCAGAAAGGCAAAGCAATTTTTCACTCTGTGTGTGACTTCCTTAGCTGTGTACACACATAAAAGCTTTGGATCACGAAGGATCACTCAAATACAGAGGTACTTCTTGGTAGAATTGCAGTCTCTGGGCAGAATTGCAGCCTCTGGGCAGATTTTTCAAGTATTTAGTTTCAATCAATAACGATTTAAATGGTTTGGAACCAACTTACTTAAAGGACTTTTAGTCCCTGAGCGTTACTGCCAGCTGAGAGCAGCAGAAGATGTTGAGTTGGAATAATAAACTGCAGAGATTTACATGGGAATCTGGTTTCTAGAAATTGTGTGTTTGCTTGGACTTCTGCCCAAGTGAGATCTGTTGCAGTAGCCAGCTCTGCCTTTTGTTCTGGCTGCTGCAGAAGAGAGATAGGAATAACCTTTATCCCTGATTTGTCATTTAATTGCCAGGATTTCTTTCAAGGGCACTGGACATGTGTCTGTACTTTTATTCCTGAAGGTGTGTGCTCTTAAAGACAGTCCTAAAGAGTAACAGAGCTCCAGGTCAGAAGGGCAGTTTACACAGCACAGCTATTCCCACTTTCCTGCCAATAAACACTTAAAGCTTTTTGCTGCTGTATTGATGACAAAACCTGTAGAAGTATCACTGCTGCTTTTGATTCTTCTACCCAAGTTAGCTATATTTGGGAGGTTTTGTCAATGAGGAGGAAATGGAGCTCAGTCTAAGGGAGAAAAAGAGACAACCAAGAGATAGCACCTGTGGCTTAAACCTGTCTCTTACCTCTGGCCCCCCCCAAGGGCCAAGCCCTCCCTTGTGCTTCTCAGAAATCCACAGAATATTGTAATTTTGTTCATTGCTTTGACTAATTGTCAAAAGCTGCTGGTGTTTCACAGCTCCCAGGATGTTCAAGCACAATTTTTAGCTGCATGTGCTTAGCACTCTGCCTAATTAACATGTCAGATAGACCAAAAATAAGAAGTAAAAATAAAGACTGAGACCTTATTTTGATGAGTCTGTGGAGGCAGGAAGAGCTGAGAAAGCTGTACAGGCTTGAAATGGGAACAGAGATACTGGAATAAAGGATTGGTCTGGTTCAGAGGTTGTGTGCCTTGACCACGACAGTGGGGTCTTCAGTGAGTGTTTGTGTGAAGAGATGGGGCCAGACACACTCTGCACTAGTCACCCTATGGACTGTCAAACTGGAGCATTTAAAGCAGGTGCCCAGAGTTCCCCTTCTGGGGCCTTGGCTGAGGGTGAGGAGGGAGGACAATGTGCACAAGCAAGGTTTACTGAACTCCCCTAACCTTCAGATCCAGCACCTGTGAGGTGAGGGAACTGCTGTGGGCTGTGCCTGCACACCCAGCAGCTTTGTGTCCCAGCTGCTCCACCCTGGCTGTGCCCTGCCCCTGCCAGCAGCCCGGTGTCTGGTGCATCCCCGGCATCTGCTGAGCCCAGCCCTGATCCTGTTTGCTCTCTGGCTGCACACACACTTGTGTCTGCTCTGCAAGGCAGCAGCAGAGGGAGGGATTGCTTCAGTTTTGGCTCTGGCATCAAAGGAGCAGCCAGGCAACCACAGCCAAAGCAGCAGGGATTCCCTGCTGCAGATCTGGGAGCTGTCAGATGAGGCAGGCTGGGCTGATGGAGCACACACACTGGCTTTGAAAGATGTGGCCCAGCAGAGAACTGGATAGGGCAGCAGGAAATGTTTGGGGCAGGGCTCTATGAGGTCAGAAAACCGAGGGTCAGCTGAGCCCCAGAGCTTGGCAAAGGGAGTGAGAACATTCACCCAAGTGAACAAAAGTGAGAACATTCACCCAAGAACAAGACAAGACAGATGGAAGAGAACACCTCCTTTGGTCTCACCTTAAAATTTGTGGGTCCCTTCCAACTAATGATATTTTGTGATTCATGACTGTATAGTATTACATTTGTGGTGAGACCTGGAAGTGTGAAAACTTCCTCCTTCAGCAGAGGAAATCAAAATGGAATGCAAAAAGCCCAAGCTGATATTGAGAACTGGTAAATGAATTTGGGGGCTTTGGGTCACAGTGAGGGATCAATTCACACAAGTCTTGGTTTTGCCTGGAGGAAGCAAACCATGATAGACCAGGCCCAAATTATTTGATCACCTTTTGGTGAGTTGCCAAATGTTAAAATACGGTCTGAGTATTGTGAAATGTTGTCTGAACACATCATAACAAACCATGATCTGTCCCTGCAGGATTTCTGTCACGGGCAGGTGATGTGGCCCCCATTAAGTGCCCTTCAAGTTAAAATTGCTGAACCTGGAAAATCCTGTAAGCAAGTTTGTCAGGAAAGCCAGCTCATCTGCGAGCCTTCCTTCTTCCAGCATCTTAACAAGGACAAAGCTCTGCTTAGGTAAGTATTTATAGCACAAATATGTTGTCTGGTCTCTTTATTGCACTGCTTTTTACCACGCTTGGAATTTAAAGCACAAGTTGTGTGAGAAGGGAAGGTGGGGAGAGCAGCTCTGGCTGCAGCAAGCTGTGAGTGAGGGGCTGGCAGTGCTTTGTGGAGTGTGTGGTGACTGCTGAGGGGGCCACAAACCTTCTGTCACTGTTGTCCTGGGTACAGAACTGTGAGCCCTGGTACTCTGGAGGTGTTGGGCATTAAGGAAAGGAATGCTGCTCTTTGGGTGCTGTCTCTTTGGAAATGTGTCTGTGTTCCTTTCAGAACGAAAACCAAGTCCTCAGAACCAGGCTCCCACAAATGGCTGTTAGGGAATCTGCTTTCCAGGTTTTCTATCCCCACTTTTTGCTAAATTACATTGTAGAAGATTTTGGGGTTTGTATTTTCCTTGAAAAGTTGTAATTTCCAGGAGTTCAGAAGCAGCTCATATAAAGACTTTATTTTCTAGCTGTCTAGACAAAATCATAATCCTGTGGAAAAAACCCTGTCTGTTAAATGCTGAAAGTTACCAGTGTTTCCAGAATAAGTGAAAAAACAAGGCTCTGCTGGAATTGCCACCCTGGTGCTTAAGCTTTGTGGTCAGAAAATGGCAAGTGGCATTTTTCATTTTGCTGCACACTGGTTCCTGGGAGCTGCAGGCCCTGTTCCCTGGAGTCCAGGAGCAGCATCCCTCATCCTCACAGTCCAGCTCACACACCTTGAGCTGCCCAGCTCTGTGGGGCTTCCCTGGGCCTGAAACCAAAGAGAACATCTCCTGATTTCAGATTCTTTCAGTCTGTCCTAATGAAAATCCATGGTGTATTTAAATACTAGGTTTAGGGGTACAGTCAAAAGCATTTCTTTTCTCTTTAACTTCTTTTATTAATCTTTAGGAAACAGTAAAGCTGTAAAGGCTGCACTGCCCTCTGCAGAGAGAATCTGTACAGCAGAAAAGTCATGTTCTGGGGAGGACATGCACCTGATTTAGGATCCAATAGAGTGGGGTTTGTTATTGTTAGCAAGGAAGGACGAAAACTGTACCAAACTCTCCTAAACTCAGGTGTGATGTAGATCACGTGCTTTGCTTTTTAGGCACAATATCGAATGTCTCACCATGGAGTCTGCAAACGATATCCTGGTCCCCTCTTTTGATGGAAGGAGGAAGCACTGTGTTTTCCAAGGTGACCTGCTGCTGTTCAGCTGTGCTGGCTCCCACCCTGCCCACAGGAGGATCTGCCCCTGCAGGGACTATATCAAGGGGCAGGTGGCACTCTGCAAGGACTGCCTATAGCAGCAGCAGGGCTGCTCCCAGCTGGGACAACGGGAGAGGAGTTCCTTATACTTCCTGCACTTTGGTCCAGGTTTTCCGCTGCGGGCAGAGCTATCATTGCTGGGCAGAATTATCTACTAAGAGAGGAGGGATTCATGCTAAACACCTGTAACTGACCTTTTCTTCCTGTAAGGATGTTGGCAGTGGCACCCTGCAGATTCCTTCAGCCGTTTGCGAAGAGAAACGAGTCTCATGTTCGACAGTGATTTGAAGATGAGTGCACAGAATAGTTTGTAGGAAATTTCCAGACCCATCAAACTTCTGGTTTTTGTTGTTTGGGTGAAGTGTTTTCTATTTTTTTAATGAGTTAGGACATCCCCCCATCATGGTTAGCTAAAGGATCTCAACTTCATTCCAGTAGAAAATTGAAAAAAAGTGTGCTTGAGGGAGGGGATGCTGGGGAAGGAGGACTAATTTTTATTCAAGGTGCACTGGTTTGGGTACAGCTTTGGCTTGAATGGCTACAAAGTGGTTTCCTTCACAAGAACTTGGAATAATGAGAGAGCTCTGTACTCTACTATTGGGTTATTTGGGCCCGGTTTTGTTGCTTTGATTTGGTTTTTTCCTTTTTTTTTTTTTTTGTTTTAATGAAATCTTTGTATACAACAAGGTATTGTCTGCATCACAGCTGCTGCCCCAGAGCAGCCTAAGCAGAGTGTCACAAATGAGCAGATAGGCAGTTGCCAGCGTGTGACACATCTTGGTGACTGCACAGCTCACTGGGGTTGTGGCATTCTTCAGTGTGGAAAAGCTACAAAAAACACACAGCCATTTTTGGAATGGACTCATCACAGTTTACTGGTCCCATTTAGAGAGTAATCCTCGGAATTTGCCCACGCTTCTGTTGTAGTCTGTCTACTAGAAATACTGTGTGAAGCAAAAAGTATTCAGCATCATTGGAGCAATATTATCGTTAGAGCCTCAGTTTGCTACGGCTTCCAGTAGTTAAAGTGTTGCTGAATGACATAGAAAGGTTAAACTAAGCTAACTATAATTATTGTATGGTAGAAATGTAAAATGTCTTCATAACTAGCTAGGTTTTTAAAGAGAAGTTTTTTTTTCTGGAGAACAAGTAAGTGGAGACAAAGAACTGAAAAGATCTAATCAATCCTCTTGGCGTCTTTGATTGTTTTTCTGGTTTTAGGGGGCTGCTTGTTTCTTCTTCCCTTTTTATCAGGCACACCAGTTACAAATTTAGAAGAAAACAAATCAGAAGTTCAGAATTTAAATCAAAGTTGGTTGGGTTTTGGGGGATTTTTTTGGTTTTGGGTTTTTTTTTTGAGAGAGAGAAGCAAGTTAACTCCTCTAAACTGCCTTCTTTTTACAGAGGTAATTTTTGTTATTTTCAGCAGAAGGTGACATGCTTGGCAGCACCATTTGTGGTCAGGAAGTTACGTGTTCAGATTAGTGAGAAACAAATCTGCAGTCAGAGTCTGCCTGTAGGTTTGCAGTTTGGACATGCTATCACCATGCTGGAATAAAACCTCAAATCAGCACAGATTTTATTTTTTTTTTCTATAAAGATTACCAGGTAGTAATGAAAGGCATAGATGTTTTACAGTTTCCTTTCTTGGACATATCTGCTTGGTTCAGATTTTTCTTGTAAGCAGCGTTCCTTATCTGTGTGGGAATATTGGACCTGGTGACCTACCCAAAACCAGGCAAGGGAGATGCTATTGCACTGTGGATAAATCCTCCAGAACAGTCTACATTTTAACTTCAACTTTAACTTGTTTAAAAGCAGTGAATGAGCCTTTTCAAGCCTTTGGTTTCCTGCCTCAACACTCCTGACAGTGTCACCCTGTAACACCCCGTGACATCTCTCTGCACACACAGGAGGTTGTTGAGTATCCAGAAAGAGTCTGTGGGAGCTGTTAACAGCAAGGTCTGGGTTGGATGATGTGAAAATCTGCTGTATTTTAGATGAATTTTCCAGAAACAGAGCAGCTGGGTTCTCTAATGGGAGGCAAGTTTTTTGTATGAGAAGAAAACAAGCAGCAAACCAGCATGAAAATCCCTCCTGTTGCCATAGCTCAGTATTTGCTTCAGTCAGCACAAATGTAGTTTACTAGAGTTTCACTGCTCTGGAAAAACTGGGGGAGGAAATTGGAAATGGGTCTGAGCAGGCACAACAATTCATTCTGTATTTATATAAAATATCCCCTGCATACCTGTGCATATTTGTGCAACCAGAAAATCCTGCCTATCACACAGTGTATGAACTTCCAGCTGGTGCTGAAAGTAAAGACAACAGCAGGGCTTGTCTTCACCAGTTCAGCCTGATGTTTTTCAGGCAGGAATTGATTTCTGGGATATCACAGAATTATGTTGGAAACAAAGATTTGTCCGTGTGCACTTAAAGGATGCAAAACATGTGGGTTTTGCTGTAGTGTAATTCTTTGCTGTAAATACATGTTTGCTTGGTTCCCCCTGCTGTAAGGCCCACATGGCAGTACATACTGCATTTGATTTTGCCTCTAAACCTTTAAAGATGGGAGGGGTTTGGTATTTGTTATTATAAGATTTTTCTGGTCTAGTGCTTTGCTCAACGCTAAGTTTGCCTTCACCACAGCAGGGAGAGTTTATGATAAGCTCTGTTTTTTCATGCTGTAGCACTGTTTCTAGTCTGCTGAACTGAATTACTGCATTCTGGCAAAAATGAAACAGCAGCACCCATGCCGCTTGCATTTCAGCCAGGGACAGAATATCCAAACTGGCTTCAGAGTCAGTGGTCTCTGATCTCGTTTCCACTGAAACCTATAGAGAAGACTCATTAATCTTGAAGAACAACAAATCAAGACCTACAGCTTCAGTCTAGATTCCTGTGAAAGGAGACTCTCATGAGAACTGTGAGTGCACAGACTGCTCACTGAGCTCCCGTCACAGCCGCCTTCCCTCGAGCAGTGAGAATTTAGTGAGTCCTTCTGCAGATACACACACTCAGGCAAATCCGTGTGGGACTAGGGAAAAGCTGGAATTATTTACTGAAACCTGTAATAGATGACCCACATTTCAGGCTAGCAGGCAGCTTTCTGTCCGAGTTCTGTAGCTATTTTCTTTCCTAATGGAAGAATAAAGGTGTAGTCCAATTCTTGCACTCCAGCAAGGACATCAGAGAGGGGGGACCCTGCTGCTGTTTTCAGCCTGACAGCAGAGCTTGCAGCTTCCTTTGCTCAGAAGTCAGGTTTTTGCATGACTGCATTTGAATATATTGATCTGTGATTTATGGGGGGGGAAAAAATGGTCAAAAGTTGAATACAAAACCATTTTACAAGCTTTTAAACATATCTCTCATATCAAGACATTCTTTGTTTTAAAATTTTGTATTTTTGTATGTGACCTAGTTTTTTTCAAAAATCTTGTTCCTACGGGATTAGAAAACTTGAGAGAAGCATTTACATATTTATTAAAATTAACATAAAAGGCTTGCCTTTGAAAGGTAAAGTTGGTAAATACACACTGTTTAAAAATGCCAATAAAAACCTCATTTATTTCATATATGCAAGTTGATTTGCACATGTATAAATAGAGTTGCTTTTTGCATTTTTTGCTTAGTTTCTATGTTTCTTTTTGTAATTTATAGTTGCAGCAGTGTGTTTGCTTGTTTATATCAGATTATGTTTCTACAAATATTTAATGTTTATGTGCCTTTTTTACTTTCTTTGGGGTTTGGATGAGTGTTTGGAATATGGACACTGTCTGAACAAGTATAATGGAACACTAATTCCAGGCAAATTGTGCTGACGACTCTACAGCTTAGTGGTGTGAATTTTGAATGTTTTTAAGTAGTGGAGAAATCTGTTCTAAAACTATATAAGGCTTAATAAGATAAAAGATGCTATAACTTTTAATAATTCCTGCAAAACATTGCTTCTGCAAGCAGAATGCAATTCACTGAGAATCTGTGTTTTGGCATGAGAGCTCCTGCTGGCACGGGATGTCTGTTCAATGACCAGGGAGCAAAGGAAAGCCATCAACATTCCCCAGGGAGACAATGATAACAGAAAACCTCCAGGAGCAGCCCTGAGCTGGTGTGATGAGCAGGAAAGCTGAAGATCCACATTGAGGTTTGTGAGGTGTTGTTTTTTTCAGGTGAAGATGTCTGTGCACGGGGCAGTTCCTGGTGCTAGCAGAGAAAACAGGCCTTTTATCACAGCTGAGCTGGCAGCTCTGGTGGAGAGGGACTGTCAGCTCATTGCAGGTGGATTTTCTTTCTGATGCTGCTGCTTTTCAGCAGTCGTGTTTTGCAAAGCAGCTGCTGATCAGGTTTCAGTTGAGATGGGGTTTAGCCAGAGCCAGGACTCTGCACCTTCCCAGCTCCACTCTGCTCCCAGCTACTTTGTGCCAGCTTTTGCACCTTGCTGATTATCAAGAATTCAGACTCATTGAAAATTTCTCTTGATATCATCAGCTCCAAATCAGGCTGTCATGTTGTACCACTGTCCTTTAAAATCCTGGGCAGCATCCTTGATTTGTCCTTAAGACAAGAGACATACCCTCTCCTCTCAGAGTGCATGGCCCAACTGAATTGCAAAGGTGATTTATGAGTTTGCAGCACTGTTCACGTAAACAAAACCCAAATTGCTTTCTCGAGTCTGTCTTTTACTCAGAGTTCATTTCAGGACCAAATTTTGCTAGGGAAATAAATTCAATGGGATGAATCAGGCTGGATACAATCTCATCCAAGCCTAATTAACTTCATGACTCCCACTGGCTTCAGTGATACAGCACAACTCCTCCAGTAATGTTTCTTAAAATTAAGAAATCAGCCCTCCCTTTTTAATAAGTGTAAAGCACTGTATCTTAAATGATAAAGACCAAACACTTGCAGGGCATATTGTACACATATCAGCAACCAGTTTTTCTTGCTGTCAGAACATAAGTCAGCTCTAAGTTGACCTTAATTAATTATTAAAGTATCAGTTGAAAACCTGGTTAAATTGCTGTTCAGTCAACAGATGGGAGTCTGAGGGGTGGCATTTTTGATTGGTTTTTTTAAGAGAGATTAGGAGTTATCAGTTCCTGATTTCCCAGTCTTTTTTCCAGAGGTGCTAACATTTGGCATGGCTGTTTCCTTGTGATGTTTGTCCTGCAGCTGCTATTCCTTCAGCTTGTCACTTGTGATCTCTTTCCATCTCTAGTTCTTCTTTGGCCCCATTGTTGTAAACTGAAGGAGAATAATGCACTGACAGATGTGTTTTCATTGGGGCTGAAATGGCCAGGGACATAGAGCATTTTACTGAGATCTGCTTTAATAATATTGCTGTAAACGTAACATCAAAACACACCGTTTTATGGGCAGTGACCTAAATCTCATCTATATATTTTCAAGCAGTTTCGTAGGGTTGAGTTTTTTTAATTAGTTTGTAATTTCCAAAGATATTTAAATGGAACGTGTAAACAGCAACTCCATGGATCAAGTGTAAAATGTTTTCTGTAGGAATGTGTTGGAAAAGCAGAGGCTGGACCCCAGAGTGCCTCAGGTGTGAGGCATCATTCCTTGTTCTTTCTCCCAGGAAAAGCAACAAAGTGCAGCCATTGCTGATGTGCCTTGCACGTTGGGACCTATTCATTTTTATAGGTGTCATCCTTTGCATATTCATGTAATTAGGAGCACACAAAAGTGTGTTTTAATTCAGCAGGCCTCTCAAGAGCACTAAGGCACCTGTTTATTAAATGACTAAACAAAACCAGGTCCTCAAAGTTTTGATAAAATGAGTAATGACTTCACCCTCAACACACAGAAACTGCTTTAAAAAATCAACTCAAGTGCTCAAGTGATTGAATCCCTTCTCCCTGCTGGGCAGATCAGTGCAGGTGTCACTTACTTCAGTGCGTGGGGCCAGAATTTGTCACCTCATGTAAGGGCTCACAGAACTGAAGCATTGAGGACCCTGCTGTCCCCATGGCCACCAGAGCACGTGGCTGCTTCTGGTGCAGGAAAACACATCAGTATTGTCACTGCAAACACCAGCCCTGGGTCCTGCAGGAGCCACCAAATCCTTGGCTTTAAGGAGAGCATGTAAATAACGCCTGGCATTTCCTGGAGCCATCCGGGCACCGAGTGCATGCAACACCACCTGGCTCAGGCTCCAGCAGCTGCACAGTAGTTTGAATTATCAAATAGGCACACAGTAAATCAAGTCAAATTGCTGTCTGAGGGCAGTTAATTTTAATAGTGTAATACCCAGAACTAATTTATGTTCGTTAACAGGTCTGTTGCAGTACAGTGACAGTGAGAAAATATTTTTAGGGAGTCATGGGTTTAATTTGGTTTTTGCAAGGAATGCAGGAGAGGAGGAGGAAATGGCAGTTTTTTACCAAAGGAAGAAAGAGAGTAAATTTTGTGAGAAAAATTATCCTGAAGACTCTAAGAGAGCTATAAGAAAAAATATCAGGGAATATTTGCAAAGCTAATTTGGGCTTGGATGCGTTGATCCCCCTGAGCTTGCTGAGCTGACCAATGCACAGGGATTCTCCAGAGTGCAATTTGGGGCAGCTCTTTGGGTTCTGGTCTGCATCATTCCCTGGAGGAGTCTCCCTCTCCAGGGGTGAAGAGGGTCAGAGTCTGAATAAGCCCAGTAGCAATGTAAATTGGAAAAAAAACCCTACTGAATTCACTGAAAGTAAAATACTGCTTTTTGCAAACAATAATGTGGAATCAAGGAGAGGGTTTAAATGTACACAAGAACTTCAGGGTCAGGCTGGTACTATGGGGTGTTTGGTTTGAATTCTCCCCTAATAGGTTAATCCTTTGTTTTATTTCAGTGGTTGTGTTCCACTATATTACGTTCAAGCAGTTGGATTCAAACAGAACAGAACGCAGTGGTTCATATACTGCCAAGTTCCTGGGGTTCAGTAGGATGGGAATTTTTTTAATTTTTTTTTTTTTTTTTTAGAACAGTAAATGTCTGTACTTTAATGGCATAGAAAAATGCTTTGTTTTCACTGTTGTAGAAAAAAACTAGGGAGAATTTATTTTTCAATAAACTTTTTTCTTGTGTGATTTGGATTTATGATTGCTTTGTGCTTAAATGGGAATGCCATGAGCTGCCTTTTATCCCAGATTGCATTCGTGTGGCTTTTTCCAACTCTGCAGCTGGGTGTTTCTCTTGCTGCCCTACCTCTGCACAGGTAAGTCCCACACCTCAGCCAGAAGAACAGCAGGTGAGTAATGAACAGTTAGCTTTGTTTTGTTTTAAGCCTGAGTTGGATAATGGATTATACCAAGCCTCCTTTCAGGAGGCGGTTTTGTCACAGCAGTTTTGTCACAGCAGTAGTTGGGAATTCCTGCTTTCCTGTAAATTTACTGCACGCTCAATTCCAGCACACACTGAATTTACAGCACTGTAAATTTGGGAGAAAGGGAAAGTGAGACTGGAATGGCAGAGTGGCTCTGAGGCCTGCGAGACTTACTGGCACAATGCACTAGGGAGTTAAAGATCGAGATACACTGTGGGGAAACAGCAGCATTCGAGAGTATTCTCCTGCAGGATCCAATTTAACATGCAAATCCCTTGGGAGCTTGTCAAACATTTGCATGTGGAACAAGGGCTCAGGTGGGAAGCTTTGGCCCACGTGGGATTGGGGTGTGCATTCAAGAGGTGCCACATGAAATCACCTTGGCAGCTCTGAATAAACACAAATGTCCAGAGTGAAACTTCTCCAGGGGAGCTGTCAGGGTGGTTCAGGGGCACCCATTCTGCTGACAGGCCTTTTCTGCCACCTCAGGTTTTGCTAGCCCAGCCAAGGCTGAGGGAAGGGCTCTCTGTTGTCAGCTGCTGGGAATGTAGAGAGGTTTTGGTGAAGGCATCCAAGAGTAACACAGCAATTAATGCAGGAGCAGTAGACAGTGGGGAAAAAAAATAACCCACAGCTCTTTATCTGTTAATAAATGTCCAGTTGTAGCACAGTTGCTATATGTTCTAAAAAAAAAAACAACACAACTACACTGGAGAGAAGCAACAGCTCTTTTTTTTCCCCCTGGCATTATCTTTTTCTGAGTTTGTTCTTTGTTGAGCTTTTGGTTTTTTGTTTTTAGTGTGGCCACACGTAACTGAGTGCTGTAGAATCAGAAGAGTACAGAAGTCAGTAACACCAGCTTGAGATGCCTTGTATTGTCCCTCTCCCAGTTAATGACACACACCCTGGTAAGCAAGAGCACAAATAAAGATGTCAAACAGATGCTGCAGGCTGGAAGAGGGTTTGTGAGGTGGGTTTGGGTATCCACTTGGCCAGTCTCCTCACTGGGGAGTTCTGTGCAATGTGGCTACAGAGGGTGGTTTTTCCACTGTGCAGTGCTGCTGCAAGAGCCTTTTAGGGCTGTCTCAGTGAGGAAAAGTATGTGAATATCCTTCACCACTTGCCCCTTTTTATTGTCCTTGGCATACTTCCCCTTGGACTAAATCGGGTGAAAATGTTGTTGGTTCTGTGTTGCTATTCAACATACCACAATTTCCAAATGTTTCCTACCATCAAAATGAATTAGTGAAGGACACTGCTCATTCAGGCTCTTGTTCTGCTTATTTTTGGAAATGTTTTCCTTCCTGTTTCATTCCCTTAATTGTTGTTCGGCTTTGACATCTAAAAAGCTGAAGAAGAGACATCTGTAAAATGGTGAGCAGCTAGAGTTAGATGTGGGCTGTGTTGCAGTCACATAATGGAAAAAAAAGCTATGAAAATTGGAACTTGGAATAAAAAATACATCATGCAGCTGTATTGGAAAGCTCATTTGAGGGAGCTTAAATACCGAATACTTCAACTCTCACATGCTTAGGCTGGGTTTAGTCAAACTCCAGCTGGTGGAGTCCACAGATGGAAACGTTTTGCTGGGACTTTGTGCTGCTCTCAAAACACTTCCCCTCAGTGTGCAAGAGCTGAAGCATCCTCTTTGCTCCCTCACTCTCCCTTGTATTTGTTTATGCTTGTCAGGACTTGTTATTTTATTTTATTGATTATGGAGACTGCATTTAGCTAAAATCTAGGTAGTAAATCTCTGTAGTAAAAAAAACAACCCAGGAACAGTTAGCACAGCCCAGACTCCAGCTGTTCAGTCTCACCCTGTGTCCTGCTTTGTTGGGAGCCTTGGCTCGGGGCTCCTTGCTCCTGCAGGACCTCGGGGAAGCACTGCCTGGCTGAACCCATCAGCTTCCTGCACCTTTGTCAGGAGAGACCTGGCAAAGCAAACCAGTGCTGGACAAAACTGCTGAAAAACTCAAAACGTACCCAGGTGAGAGCCTTTGGTGGCCCAGGAGGTCACATTTCCACTGTAAGTACAGAGGATCTTGGAAGGGAAGCTGCCAAATCCCTGGCGACCCCTCTTGGCTTTAATTTCCTCCCCGCCTCCATAGGAGGGTGGAATTGATGTGACCAGCCCAAGCTGTGCTGCAGCCTTGGCTTCTGCCCCCTGGCTCTGCCCAGGAAGAGGAGGTGGGCATTGGCACTTGTTCTGTTTAGGAGGAGATGTCTCCACTCCACTGAGGGGTGACACGAATCCCTGCAGCCTGTGTCAGCAAGAGGTGAGGTCCCAAGGGTGCTGCCTTTGGTGCCAGCAGTGGGAGCTGACAAAACGGGATGTTTCCCAGTTGCTTGCCAAACTAACTTGGAAGAAAATGTACTTTGAGCCTGCCTGAGGCTGAATGCTGGTGTCGGTGTCAGTCCCTGCGGGAGCTGAACTCAGCTTCCCTCCTGCAGCTCCTGCTGAGTGGGCTGGAGGCTTGGGGGCAGCCGTACCCACCACAGTGGGCAGCTGATCCCACTGAACAGGGAAAAACCAGCATCTGTTCAGTGCTACCTCCGATACCAATCCCGTGGCTGAAAGGGAAACAGCAGCTCCCAATCCTGGGGGGAACAGGAGAGGGAAATATCCCTGGTCGGTCTGTTACTTGAAGGAATTATGCTCTCACATTGCGTAACCTGGCCCCACGTGCCAGGCCACAGGAATGTGTTTTTGTGCTACTCCTGTGCAGTTCCTGGGTAAACACGGCCAGAGGCAGGGACGGGCTCTGGCACAGCACCTCTCGGCGGCAGCACACCCAGCACAGGCACAGAGGTGAGAAATCGCTGCCAGCACAGCAAAACTATGTGTAACCCTTGTGTGAAGCATCTCCAGAAGCCTGTGAATTCCAGGGATAATCTCTGCTCAAGGAGCTTCCTCAGCTCTTTATTTGACTGCCGAGGAAAAATGTGTTGTCAGGTTGGGAACAAACATTCCTGGTTTGCATATTAGTAAGGCTTAAGAGATGGACTCGATGACGTTGGGCTGGGTGACCTTTAAAAGATCCCTTCCACCCAAAACTATTCTATTAATCCTTGTCCCGTGGCCTAACATCTCCATGTGCTGGCCCACAAACAAGAATGACAAAAACGCTTTCTCTTTTTCCCAGGCAGCTGGGATTGCTGGAATGTAAGTGGTGTTAGCAGTGGTGAGCACCTTTGTGGTACGTTCCCAGCTGCAGGTGTCCCTACTGCTGAAGTTGCCCACATCTGAGGAGCTTCTTGTCTGGGAACTCTGCTTCAGGTCCATTCCTGGAACATCATCAGGGAGCTTCTTCTGAGGCTCTTTTTCCACCGTGGTTGGATGATGCTTATTTATGGTCTGCCTACTATAGCCAGAAGTAAAATGGAATCAATCAGCAGCAGATGTTAGTCTGGTGATTTTTTTTTTTTTTAATGACAATCAAGATTCAAAAAAAAATCTGGCTTTTAACTAAAAGTGAACATTATCATTTCCCATGCCTACCTGGTGCGTGTGGGTCACAGCTGGGGATTCAAGATCTTGGAATCCTGACGGAGTTTTTGGTGCCTCCTTTCTCTGCTGAACAATATGGCCAGATTCAAAGCATCTGCTCAGTGTCACGGCCACTTCCAGGGATTAATTTGCAATTCTGAGCTTGGCCAGACTTTAATAAGTGTCAGTTTGCAGCCTCATTCTGGCCAGTGCTGCTCCTTGTGAGGCTCCTTCCTCGCATCCTGTGCACAACCAAGAGCCTTGGCAGCTGCAGGGCTGCTGTGAGCACCAGGCAGGTTATTGTGCTGGCCACTGCCAACTTCCAGGTGATTAGTGCCAGTGCTTCTGAGCTGTTGCAGCTTTTGAAAAGTCCACCTTCACGCAGCCTAGCTGGAAGCACACTTGCCATCTCATAGTTGGAAAAAATCAACGGGCACTGACATTTAATAAAGAATACTCATATAGAAACTGTTCCCTCTGAGGGTGGCAGGCTCGAGCAGTGTCACGGTAGATGGATGAGCAGTTATTTTCTCTGCTATTGTCACATACCACACAGAGTCTCCTTGATGCCAGCTGGCTTTATCACCTTTTTGGAGAATCGTTTTTTCCTGGACTTTTTCAAGTAGCACAAGTGTTTCTGTTATTTTATTGTATTTACCTGCCCATAGCAGCAATGCTTTGAAGCACCTGTGCTAACTGAAAACTCTCTGTAATTGGTTTAAACTAATCTGGTAAGAGTGTGATTAACTTGTTTAACCACATCTCCTTTTCAGGTGTCTGCACTCAGAAACATCCTCAGAGCATTCCAGAGTTCCAGAAGGAAGTGTAAAACTTCATTAGCTGAGGGTTTAACCTTCCTTTGTGCACGAGCACATCTGTGCTCCTGTTTTCACTCAGCATTTTAACAGACTATTTAGTGTTTGAGCTGGGTGTTGGTTTGAGTGTGCTGCATACTTTCTGTGGTTTAGGACTTTGGTGTGGCAAAGGTTTTATCAGGAGCTCGGCCACCACCATGTTCCTTCTCAGTTTTCTGCAGCAGTGGACAACAAACAGGCTGCTGGATTTCACTGCCCTGGGAAGCAGCACTTCTGGCAGTCCTCAAGTGTCATTCTCAGGCAGTGGAGGAGGAATAAAGCCCTCGGGGAGGTGGAAAAGGGGAAACAGCACCAAGAAAAGTAACAAACCCGTGAAATGTCTAATATTGTTAACTTCAGGCCTTTGGCTCTGTGATTCTTCAGCTCTGAGGCTGAAGCTGCCTGACAAACACTGCTAATCAGTGAGGAAATACCAGTTCCACAGCTCCCTTCATGGAACTGGTGTGAGAGGAGAAAAGTAGAAGTGTTAAGACATTAAGGTCTTGTGCAGGAAGACAGGGTCTTTGGGGTGGCATTGGATATTTTAAAATCCACCTGTGCTGAGTACAGTGAGCACTCCTGCACTTTCCAGTCCTTCTGGAGTCCCTGCTGAATGCTCCTCTGAAGTAGCTCCTTTGTCACCTTACAGCCAAGTGACATCATCCTGTGACAGCAAGGCACAAGCAGCATCAGCACTGATAGCACCACTTTGCATACAAATACTTACACAAACTTAATTGATCCAAAAAATGTGGAAACAAACGATAGCAGCAGGGCAAGATTCATTTTGCCACAAGGAATCCTGTACCAAGGCATGTTCTCTTTCCAATCCTGTCACCCTCATGTGGGTACTGTCAGGTCAGGAAAACCACTGGAGGGTCTCTTCCAACACATATCAGTGAGAGCTGGATTTCACTAAAGACCTTTAAGGACCTGGTCAAGTTACAGATGATGGGAAATACAGTTTTAACATCATACCTGTGAAAAAAATTGTCTCCAGTACATCCCTCATTGATCAGTCTAATTGTACATCTACTCTTATATCTGTAGTCTCTTCTTATGTACTAGAAATGGGCAGTTCTAGCTACTCACCCACTTACCATGGTCTTATTTCAAACTCTACAGTGGTCTGTCCTATTTTTTATTCACCTGTGATAAACAGAAACAACAACTGTGATTCTCTGTTGCGAAAACCTGGAATACATAAAATGAAGAGAAAATGGCTATAGCCAGAGAATCCAGTTTAATAGGCTGCTATACAGGAAGACTTTGTTCTATGATACATTCTGGAAATAGTTTTCAAATGTTACTTACAGATACTGTATAAAATAGGTACCAGTTTTATTGATTATACATCAAGATTCTTTGATCATTTAACCTGCTATTAAGTAATATGTAAGATGTGTGGTGGAGAGTGAGCAACACTTTACAGGACAATCTAAATCTAATGAACAGATCTGTATCTCACCACGAGATTGAGCCGCTGCTGTGCCGTTGTCAGACTACAGAGCAACCACAACGTCACACACGCTGCTACAGCTGCATATGGTAAAATAGGAGATGAAAATCCCATTCCTTGAGCAGCTCCTCTTCCCTGCATGACCTTTTTTTTTTTTTGGCTTTGGTCTGTACAGTAATACTGTGTGTGCTTGTTTGGTCCATGCAAAGCTATGAACAGTGTCTCATTAAGAAAAAATAGACTTTGAATTGAAGAGGTATCGTCTCAGTTAATTTGGGGTTAAAAATGCAGTATCTCTCTGATCACAGAAAGGGCTGTACCTGCTCTTTCTGGGTGTCTATTTCAACAGGAGGGTGGAAGTAGCTACTGAAGTGTTTGAAGCAACACAGCTCTTGGTGTCCAGACTCTATGTAAGATACTCTTAGTCGAAGAGGTTAGCAAGGATTGTACTCCTGTTACAGCATGTGTTTGGGAAAATACAGGCCAGGGGGAAAAAAAAAATATCCAAAACTCAAATCTGAAACTGGCACTTCATTACCCACGGGCTTACCACACCATTGAGAACACTTTCACTCTGAAATATACAACATGGCAGCTGGGTTCAAACTGCGAACTGCATGTTTTCTATTGTCACAGGAATCAATAGCATACTGGAAATAAATAAGAAAAGAAAAGAAAAACCAACCAAAAAAAAACCGTAACGCTGCTGTTCGGCTGAAATCGCAAGCAGTGTGCACAATATGCCAGATTTACAGAGAGATTTCCCATTCAAACAAACTTCAACAGGAACAGACCACGGGGAAACGAACTGCATGTTCAGGAAAATGCCACTGGCACCACTTGCCCAGACGTAGGACGCTGTGGTTGGACAGTCCTGGCTTCACTCGAACATCTCGTAGTGGCGCGTTTGCCTCACCCTGGGCACCATGTCGATGAGCAGCCTGCAGGGAGAGCACAGAGGGTCAGGCACTGCACAGCCCCAGAAATGAGTATGTCGTGGTTTGGGCTTCCTTTTTTTCCTTACCAAGGTCAGGATTAATACGCAGGAAATGTAGGGTTTGAGATCGGCCTTGGATATTTATTATAATTTTATATTTATCTTTTTACAGTCCCATGAGCTCTAACTAGCAAGTCAGAGGAATGAGGTAAAATGGAGACATCCTCTGTCTCTACCAAGTCTTCTCAAGGACAACCTGTCCAGTTATGAAATGCCACCTAAATTATTGTTATTTTAAACCAAATAACTAACTACTTGAACTCTGCCATGCAGACTCCATTAACCAATTACAGAAAACCACCTAAACCCACAAAGAAGGTGGAAAAGAAGGACTCAGACAGCACCCAAAGCGCTCCATCTTAACTCACATGCATTCCTATATACTAAAATCCCAAAATCCAAGTTTCCAGAATTCCAACGTGAATGTATAAATATTCATGAATAAAAAAGAGCTCAGATGGCGTTACAGCCCTCACAGTTTTCCAGAACAGTTAGTTTCACAGTGGAAATTGTGATTATACCGACCTATTTAGGAGTGGAGCTCCCCATTAAAATGTTAATTGAATTTTCCAAGTCGGAAAAAAAACAAGCAACCAAACCCACACAGCTTCCAGCTGAGGGCTGACTGCAGCCTGTCCAAGAACTGCTTCTCAGTGGGCATAATTCCAACTAAGATGCTCCATCTCCCACTTTCTCTTAGGGCAGATAAGCCATAAAATGCAAAATTGGGGTTAGACTCCATGCAGTCAAGAGATATTGTGGCAGCAATGAAGTGCATGACAGAGCTTCATTGATTTTTTATTCTGTTTCTGGTGTGAATCAAGAAAGCATCTTAAAATTCAAGAGAAACAGCATCTGAAACATGAGCAGGAACCTTCAGCTGAGAAGTTGCCAAAGGTAGGACTGGGACAGAAATCCAGTAACATCCTTCTTTAAACTTGGGCACCTTTCCTTTACTCCAGACTTCCTTTGGCACAGCAGCACTCAAATGGGCCATAAAGGCAAGGAGGACTCATTTTATCCATCATTTTTGGTTATTTTTCAGGTATTGTATTTCAGGTATACAAAAAACTAAAATTATTCCGATTTCCTTTTAAGTCCTGGTTGCTTTCCAGCTGATGTGGAGGACACAGTCTTTTATAACCCTTTCCACACACTCTGCTCCAGTATTGGCTGCTAGTCTAACAAATTCCAGGGATTGATTTCACTGGAATTACCCAAACTCTTAAAGGCTATGAGTTCCTACCTCTCAGATACTCACTTGATTCCATAGGCAGATATTGTAAGTCCAATTAACACTCCTATACTGCCATCCAGGAACCAGACAGAAGAATTGTGTTTAAACACTTCTGCACTAAGAAGGATGGAAAATCCCATTATTCCACCTACAAGAGAGTTGAAACCTAGAAGGGGGGAAAAATAATTAAAGGATGAATGGCAGGAATTCATGGAAAAGAAAATAATTCTGCACAGTAACCTGTCAAAGACACTCTCTTGGAGTTTTTATCCCATTCCATTTATTTATTTACATGTTTGGCACTATTGCTTAGAGCTGTAGACATTGCTGAAGACACACAGGATAATCCTGGTAATATTTTCCATTTATCCTTTAGATATATCACAGCAACTTCTTATCTACTATTTACAATTTTAATGATCATCCTTTTAGATTCCTTTGTTTTTTCAATCCTTTCTCTCTTTCTCCAAGACTGTGCCTTCAAAATTCTCACAGAGCTTTTGGAAAAATTAATGCCCTTTTTCATTCAACTCCTTTTTGATTGAGTATTGATTTGGGGCTTTTTAATTCATTCCTTGTTTTCTGTTTTTTTAACTCCAAATTCCGTTTTTCTGATTTTTTCCCCACAATGACCTAAAAGATATCCCTGTTCTACAAAAAAAAAGTCACTGAGAATGCATTAATTTGGTAGATCCATACTCTATTTTACCTAGATAACAAATGAAATATCAAACTCAAAATCTTCTATATAGCTTGGTGAGTCAGCTCTGTTCACAGGATTTAGCCAGGGTTGTGCAATTCCCCATGACTGCCAACAGTGACACACCTGACCCTTCTTCCTGAGTGTCTCCTTTGATCCACACCTCTCACATCCAGTCTTTGTCTATTTATTCTTTTATCCTGCTAACACGTGTTGAAATTGTATATATTGTGTCTACAGATATAAAGAATATAAAATATAAATTGATAATTAGAAATGTAAACCAGTGTTGCTTCCCCTGCTCCAGCTTAATTCAGAATCCATCAGCACGACATGCAAAAGAATAAAACATTTTCGTGCCATTATTGGCTGATGGTTCCCAATGATTTGAAAGGTTCTTGCAAAGGAAATTGTTTTCCCTTCCCGACTCTCCTTCAGCCAAACCTTTCTTTGCTGATGTGGCAGGAAATCATGTAATGTCTGCAGGTATTAATCCAGACACTGTTCCAAGTGTAAGGCCAGCATAGGAAAAAACAGGTGCCTAAATCTGGGTGGGAAACAGGTACCCAAAACCTACAGGAAAGTTGGCTGACATCACTGGCTGTCACAGAGCTGGCCTCTGAGATGCCACAATATTCAAGGCAGGAAATGGCTATTTTTATTATCCAAAAGGCCAAGAGCTTCTGCTATAAACAAACTGTACAAATGACATTTTGCTTCATTAGTATTCGTACATCTAGGCTTTAAAGAGATATTGCTATTAAGCCCTACTCTAAAACAAATTTATTCTAAATAATAATCGTTAATAGAGGTTGACATGCATAAAAGAGAATTTGTTGTTCTGAAAATAAACCTATTTTTTAGGAAGAAAAATTCATGCTCCTTTTACTGAAAACAGTTTGCTGGTCTGGAGCCAGGGATCACAGGAGGTAAATTAGCAGGAAACAGAAAACACTAAAAAAAGATATTCAAGGGACTGCTAAATCTGTCTCAGCTGCTGAATCACATTGTCTCTTCCTGATTGTTAATAAATCAAGTGCATATGTAAATATATCTTGTGAAAGCAGATATTTAACCACACATGTAAAGATCAGCCTCCTACATTTTCTAAAGTAGTTCTAAAGGGGAGAAGAGAGATAAAAACCAGGCTGAGGTAATTGTATACTTTTTTCCCTAATTTTTTTAATCAAAGAATGAGCAGTCTCCAGCTCAGAAGCAGTGTCATTAGCATGAGGATGTAATTAGTGGGAAAGGGATTTCTCTGTCATACAGAAGAACTCAGAGCTGGAGTTATTTAGGAATTTTCAGTTAATATTTTGGCTGAATAAACTGCTCTGTTTCAAAACTAAGCTGCATTTTTTTAAAGGGAGGGTTCATCATTTGCCTGCCTAGGCACAGTTCTGAAATGGACAATGTGTCCCATTTCCACCCTGGCACTGGAAGAAGTTTCAGACTCAGAAGTTTCAGAAGAGTTCAGACTCACTGGGCTGCAGCTCCCAGCATCCTTTCCAGAATCCTTTTTGCAGGTTGGAGAGATATTTTTGTTTTAAAATGTCTGGAGTGGCAGAGCCCATTGGAAAGAATAAGATCTCTGAGCTGGAGGTCTACTGGGAGAGAATCCCAAATGCAGGCAGGCAGTAGCTTAGTTGTAACCCCCTCACTGCTATTCTGACGCCTTTTTTGCTTCCTTCAGATTTAAAATAAAAACACTCATGAAGAATTTATATAAGTGGGATGATAGAGATACTCATAATATGTGTTATCACACATCATCAAGAAAGAAATTTAAGTATGCTTAATTTGCTTAAAATAAAGCAAATTTTATGTATCTCTAGAGTAAGCTGAGAATTGGATTTCCTTAAAGTGAAATCTTTAGCAAAGAGTAAAATAATTTCGGTACCAGAACCCATGAATCATGAACACCCTGAAGTGTCTGCAGCATATTTCAAACTGCCCTGGCAGATAAAAACTGGCAGAGATTTGTAGGGGGCTGTGAAACTTCTGCCATCACTGGGGCCTCACCCATTTCAAGGGCAGATCCCTGGGATTTCTGAGGACTCAGAAGCTTGAGCCCCGTCAGTAAGAGGAATATCTGGACCTACATTTAAAGCATGATTTTAAACCTACCTTTAAAACCAGGAACAGACAGGTGCGGCACACCTGGGCTGAGCAGTGGTGGCAGTGAGGTGTTCCCAGGAGGCAGAGGAGAAGATCCACCCTGTGCCAAACCCCAGCAGGGCCAGGGCAGGGTTTTGTTTCACACCTGCCACGCTCCAGCAGCTCTGCTGAATGGCAGGGAAAGCCCTGTGGTGACAAGTGACACCAAAGGGCGTGCCTGTGGATGCTGGTGGTGATCCCTGCTGTGGCAGGAAAGGTTTCTGCAGCAGACTTTCCTTCATTTGGACTTTCAGGGTTTTACCAGGCACAGGCAGTGAGGCTGGAGGTGATTTAACCAAAGCCCTCTAAATTGGTGTCACATCCCCCTGCTGCAGCCCAACCTCTAATACACCTGTAGTCCATTATCTGCTCTACCCCTAACTCTGTTTTTGCTTACTGTCCACACATTCACTACCAGACGTTCCCATTTCATCTGAGCTATTTGTGCTAGAGGCCAGCAGTGCCACAGACTCTTCTAGGGTCTGGGTTTTTTCCATTTCTCATGCTCTTTCACGGTTGTGATCGTGCAGGGGGTCCCTGGAAGAGCCTATAAAGGCAGCAGGATCAATGTGACACTCACCATCAGTTATCAGTGCTCTGCTTGTGAGGACCTTTCCCAGCATAAATTTGATTACTGCCAAGGCAGTGCAAAGGATTCCACTTAGAACAGAGACACTGTACAGAAAATCATCCTGGAAAAAAAAAAAAAAAAAAGATATGTCAGACATTAGTATGTCTTCTGGTCATGTCCCACCTATTAAACGGCAAATAGTGCTAATTACTATGCAATTATTTGTGCTACTGAGAAACACAACCTGAGATCAAGATTTCCTACCTTATGACTTCCACAACAGCTGGTGCTTATTTTGCTCGTATTGTCACCTGCAATTGCTTTTGCAGCCATAATTACTGACAGTTGCAACCAACAAATTGTGAATTGACCCAGTCTCCCCAGAGTCAGGAGGTTATGTTACCTGTGGGGCTGAATGCAGACTGCCAGGTCATCCAATGCCAGCAGGAATGAAGTCCCCACAGGCAGGACAAAGGCTTGAAAATAGAATCCCACTTACCAGACCAATATTGATTCTGAGTGTAAGAAATAACCATTTATTGTTGTTTCTGGTTCTGGGCTTGCTCTGGTTTTGTTCAGTTTCCATTTTCAAAAGTCTGGTTCGAGCTACATCCATAAAACTTCTGATGCTGATGTGTAAGGAAAGGTTTAGCTCTTTCATAGAAAGCAATTTTTTTCAGGTACTTCCATTTCACAGAAACATTTTCACTGCTTAATTTGCACCAGCCTCGCCCAGGAGAGAGCTGTGTGTCAGTGCAGGGCAAAGGAGGGTAAGTTATTATTTATTGTTTAACACTCATTCTCTAAAGCCATCAGGAGCCCCCCACCCCTTGCTGCTGACTGCTCTGTGTTTGGTTGGGCAATAAGGTGCCTAAAGGGAGCCCTTGTGCCTTTTTCCCCCTGAGGGACACCAGCCCATGGGCTGCAGAAAAACCCAAGGCTCTCAGCCTGTCTGCCACCTAACCACAGAGCTTTGAGTCAAATTCATTTATTACCCTTGATAGAAGCTTTAATTTAAGCTGTTGCAACACCAGTACAAATAAAGGAAACAGCAAGAATTCTTTTTTAATTTGTATCTGCAGGTCTAAGTGGGCCAGTGCCACTGGGACCCTGCTCCTGATTAAAACACTCCGGCAAAAGTCCCCGTTGGTACCAAACATTGTCCTGATGATTCATCATCAGCTCCATCCATTTTCATTATTTTAGCAGCAATTTGAAACCCAAAGAAATCAAAAAATGGTTATGAAAGCTGCTTAGGAAGATACTGGGAATTAGATTACTGGTATAATGTGCCCGTATCCCTAAATAAATCATTCAATATTTTTATACAATTTTGCACGTCATGTAATTTTGAAAGTCTCCTTCTACTCACTCTCAATCATGAGCTCATTCTCTCTAGACCTGGTGCAATATTAACAATATTAAGGCAAAATGCACTGAGGGAAAGAGAATAAAATAGAAGCAATAAGAACACAGAACCCAAGTACTGGGTAACGGTAGGATAAAAAGCATTAATAAAGTTATTTTACCTGAACACATGGAAAATATCCAGGCAATTTCTGAGTGCTGGGGAAGGACTAAGGAAATAGTGGCAATATTTGGTTGCTGTCAGTCTAACAAGGGAAACTGGCAGCTCTCAGAAGGTTTGAAATGACAACAAAGCTTCAAAAGTCTGGACAAGCTTCACAAAAAAACACTCAAAATTTGAGATCCTTGTCAAAACTATGCCTCTAATTTTTATGCACCTCTCTCAAAAATTGTCTTATCTGTACCCGAAGACTTCATTTTGATAGCCTAACAAGTTCTTGTTGGTTAATCTAATCTAATCTCATATTTTTACCTAGTATTTAATATACAGCATAAGAATAAAGCTTCAGAACAATCTGAAGCAGAATGCTGTACTCCACCAGCACTTCTTTTGTGTCTCACTTGGCACAAGGACCCATTGCTCAATGACCACGTGAGATCCCTTGTTTCCCCATCACCCCACAGACCCTCCAAAGACTCTCTGGTTCCTCCCGGGTGTCTCTGCCTCTTTTCTTTGCCTTCCCCCTCAGTGAAGCACAGAGCTGAACGCTGCAGGCCCAGCAGAGGTGACAGCATAAATCACTTTGCTATTGACACTTGTGTCACTGTCAGCCTTGGGAGGACGAAATGCTGCTTTTCTACACCTGTGAAATCTTTATGGATGCACTGGAAAACCATTACAAACCAGCATAGTTTGGAGGAAAAAAACCTCTGTGGATCACAGTACAAGATATTTTGAAAACTGTTTGTAGAGATGTTCAAAATTCCAGTTATTGATTCAGAGTCCTGAAAATGCTATGCCTTATTCCCTGTGCTATCATATCAGGTTTCATCCTCCTCATGGCACTTTATTTAGGGCTTTTCCTTTGTTTTGGTGTTTTGGGTTTTTTTCTTGTCATGGTGTGCCACAAATTTTTGGGCTGAATTCAGGGGTTTTCCTGCACATGTCACTAAAATCACAGTATGTGGAAATGCATCTTGCTAGTTGTTGTGCTGTGCAGTCGTGATCAAAATGAGTCTAGCTACTCTACTGGAACCCAAGAATGGCTTAAATGTGATACAGATTCCTCAATGAAGTAATGAATTGCTGAACAGGCTTTTTATAAGAGAATACATATTCAGGATCTAGAAATTGTTCCTAGCTTTGCTGTTTTGTTTTTTTTTTTCACTGAATTACACAGGACGAGCTCATTTCGTTGCCAATACCAATCCAAAAACCACTGATAACGCAGAAGACCCGAAAAATCGAAGCTCCTTTATTATCACTGTGGAGGCAAGAAAGGGAAGAAATTAAAAAAAAAAAATTAAAAAAAAATTAAAACCCTTGCTGCGAATGCAGACGCTTTAGGCTGTGCCAAACAGGTTTTGGGAAGGCGGAATTCCCGGTTTCATCCCTAAAGAACCCCCAAAGCAGCAGCTCCTGCTGTGTGCCGCTCCTCGCAGGAGCCACCGGGAGGCGGCAGACCCCGCACGAAACAAACGCTACAGGAAAAAAAATCTCTTTTTTTCAGTACCTCTCTGTGTTTTGCGGGCGTGCAGGCAGCCCAGAGCTGGAAGAAGAGGAGTGAGGAGGCAATTTGCTGTCGCCGAGGAGGTGTCAGGGCTGTCCCAGAGCAGCCCGAGGGGCGATGCCCAGCAGCACGGACTGCTCCCTGAGCGGGCGGCGATCAAAGGGAAGAGACACAGCTCAAAGCATCGCCTCGGCGCTGCTCCGCTGCCAGGAAACTGGAATCGGTTTAGCATTCAGTGGATGAGCCGAGGGCTGGAGCTGAGGTGTCCGGGACACGCCGGTGACAAACAGCGCGGGGCCGCGGGCTCCAGAGGGTTAAACACGTCCCCCCCAGGCTGTGAAATGATTCCCATTAAACTAACCCGTCCTTCGGAGAGACGAAGGGAAGAGGAGCCGTAATGGAGATGTAAATTAATAAAATGAGCCGGGCCATCTGGCCCCGTGTCCCTGCGGACCCCTCCGTGCCCTTTGCCCGCCCATCTGACAGCAGCAGGGGCACACCCAGCCCGGGGCACACCCAGCCCGGCCCACCGTGCCCAGCCTCCCTGGCGTTTTAACCAAAGCGGCAGCGAATCGGGACAGATGAGGAAAAAACCAAAACCAAACCAAACAACCAAACAAAAAAACCCCCCAAAAAAAAAAAAAAAAAAAAAAAAAAAACACCACCACCCACAACCAAAACAAACCAAACCACCACAAATTTAAATTCTGATCGTTTCCATATGATAAAGGCTTTTCCCGGTGTGGTAAATCAAGCGCCTCTCTTTTCCATGTCTTTTCATCATATCCCCTCACTGCTACTTCACTGTACATGAGGCCTTGATTAAAGGACACCTATTTCTGATTCGATGGCTTCATGTATAGACCAGCACTGTACATAGAAAGCAAGGTGCCCATCCTGGGTTGCCTTCTCAACACACAGCACTTTAAATAGCTGCAATGTCCCTACTTAAGATTTATTTTATGCTGTGGTTTTATGCTTTCTTTCCTAGAAGAAAGCTTTCCTAGGAATAAAATCTTTTCCTCTTTTACCATTCCTAGGAAAGGAATAATAGGAGTCAGCAGGCAGCTTTCCTCCACTTTCTCCAAATGCATTGTCCCCAGCTGTGCAGCTGAGGAGAGGGGCTGCGGAATTATCACAACTGTTCTGTCCTTGCTTTCAAGGGTTTCACCAAAAGCAGCAGTAATCTTATGGCTTAAGAAAAAGTTTGTTCGTTTTTATGTTGCAACTTTGATCTCTTCCTGAATCTATTGGAGAAAGTAAAAAAAAAAAAAAAAAAATTAAAATCTCACAATGGATTCTTCCAAGTGCTCGGCTTATTAGGTAGAAATATTTTAAACCAATTCCCATCCTAGTAACTACGTTATAGCTGATTTGCGTTTCTAATCTTTCCCTAGAATGCATATTGCTAATTCTGACCCTAAAACTTTGCCCTGATTTCACATATTATTTCTACCAGCTCCTCTCTGCCCATTCTCCTTCAGTTACAGTCTGAGATGTAAAATGTTCTCATTTCACCTGCTCTGTACAGTGTGGAGTCAAAAGACATTCACTGGTATGGGAGGAAGCTCTGTCCTTCCTTGGTCACTGATCCCAGAACAAGCTCCTTCTCCCACCCCAACAGCTGCAGGCTTCCTCCCACTCCCCTGCCCTCTCCTTGGCTTCCTCTGAACCAGCCAAAAGTTCCTCCACACTCCTGTGGGAGCTGGGAATTACTGGAACTGCCTTTTTCATGCCATTTTTTCCCTTTCCAGCGAACCTGGTGTCTCACAGTGTTTTGCCTCTCCTCTGCTGAGCCTGGCTCCTCTTGGCTCAGGAGGTAGGGATGTGTTTCTGGAATGCTACAGATGGTGTTGGCAGGAGAGAAGTCATGGCTGGCCCAAACTGAGCTGAGTTTGTGTTGTTAAATATTAATTTTGCCCATCTCTGCAACTCACCATCTGTCTCCTGGATCCCAGCAATGACCCTTCTCCAGTCCAGGTGACTGGTGACCATCCTCCCCAGCACCTGCTAGGTTCTGCTCCCACCCTGCTCCCCAGCCCTTCCTTCACATGCTTCCCACAGCCTCCTGCTCCCCCAGCAGCTGCCAAATCATCTGGGCACACTGGGACCACTAAAAGCCCCTCTGCAGAGCATGCCACTCAGTCAAAAAGGACTCCCTCTTCTTCCCCTGAAGGATTATGTTACTATAGAGAGAGCAACAGAGATGTTTCTAATACAAACACTTTAAAAAAAAACCAGAAAAAAGTCCAAATCTCTTTCACACTTTCTCCAAGTAATAAACAGTTTATCTAATCAGTCTAAAGGGAGCTCCTGGGAAGCCAGAGGGTCCCTCTGACTAGCAAACTTCAAAAGGGATGAGTTTTCATTGCACTTCACGGTCAGAAAACAAACCAACAGCCCAGTCTCTGACTCAAGCAGGAGACAAGGCTCTTCACAGGGAGATACAAACATCTATTATTAGTACAAAAAAAAAAAAATCTTATGAATGTTTAAACTTGTCTTTGGTGTGACAAAGCAATTCCAGAGCACAGAATGATTTTTCAAAAAGCAGATAACAAAGAGAGAGTGTGCTGGACGCCATGGCAAGGCACGGGGGCTGGGAACTGAGGGGCTGAGGCTGCAGAGAACTCTCTCAGGTGACCTTAGGACTCCTGCAAAGGGTTTGCTTAACTATTAGATGCTTCCTGTTCTCCCAGAATCCATCCACACTGTTTTAACACCAAAGTCCCGGCACATAAATTCAGATTGTATCTGTCCACCCTCACAAGAGCGAGACTGATTTTCCCGATGAGCAGGAGCAATGCACTCCACATCACCCTCCATGTGGGGAGCAGCCACCAGCTTGTCTTTCTTATCACCATGTGCTAAAATCTGGAGCTGAGGCTTTCCACCTGAGCCAAGAATGCTGTGCAGCTGATACATTTGCCCTAACCCTGGCTTACTCTTCAATTCAAGGATCTCAACATTCTCGACAACATGCAAGAAGCACGTTGTATTTTAGGCCAAACTCCAAGCCATACACAGAAATAACAATTATAAAGCAAGATTCTAATGTATAATTAATGTATATGATACTTTGATTTGAAATGGCAAGCAATAAATTATATATGAAGCTTAGAAATATATAGGGAAAGTGTATAAGGACATATGTGTGTATACTCATAAGTGTTATTTGTTATGTTGCTACTGGCCTATAATCCAACTGCTGACATTGTTGAATATATGTTTATGATGTATTTATTTTAAACTGTTAAACCAATAAACCAATTAGATCTCACAAAGCTACACTGTCCCACCCCCACCTTCTTTTTTCAGCTGTAATCAATAACATACAATAGAATAACATATGGCCTAATTTTTCCAGAGATTTTATTTATAAAATATAAAATATGGATGCACCACATGAGAGGAGCTGCATGTCCTTCGTACACAAACTGATTGCATCTTTCCTCCTTTGTTCTGCAGGAAATGTCACAAATATGGCATGATGCTTGCTTACTCTTGCAAAAAAGTGTCCTTTGCCATACTAATGAGGACAAATGCCAAACTGCATTGACATTACATGTGTTATACGATTACCCAGGGAAATGCAAGCAGTAACTGAATAGTAAATGGATATTGATTTACAACCCCAGGTGAGATTAAAACAGTCTTTTCAGCACAGTTGGGTTGGGATTTTTGAGCCTTACTTTAAGAAACAAGAAAAGGCCTGAAAAATCTTTGTGGCAAAGAATTGCCACAAGGTCTGAAAATTCTTTGTGGTCAAAATAAAGCACATCATTCACATTTAAATTATATTTGGACTACGCAAGAATATCTAGTTAATTGACATGATGAAGGTAAATGGGCAAATGAGGAAGGGTTTTTTTATCACAGAGCTGGCAAGCACTAACAGCAGCAAAAGCAAACACCACACAATGCTCAAAACCTACACTCAAGGATTTTTAGATTCCTTTCTCAATATATTAATAAAATTAATAAAAGTCACTAAAATTTACACAGAAATCCAAACATGATGTCATCAACAGTATGCAAAATCACTATTCCTTCCTATTTGTAGTGAAATGTGTGTGTACCAAATCCTCAGGGACAGCACTGGCTGTGGATATTGCTCTCTGAAACATCAATAAAGGAATGGTAATTCCTTCCCCTACTGGGAATTATCTTATTATGGCTAACACAGGTTGGAGAACAAATGCTGAAAGTAATAATAAGGGAAATATTCTGAATCTCATAGCTAGGGGAAAGGGAAATTCAGTAAATTATTTCTGATCCAACAAGAAATTATTCTATTTTAGGTTCAACACTCATCACTGTAGGAACAAAACCCAGCTTAAAGTACATGATCTGAGAAATATTCATTTAAATTAACCTGAAGGGTAAACAAAAATGAAGACTTTCTCTTCCAAATTCTCTTCCAAATGTCAGTTACTGATTAGCTTCTTAATTCAGGTGTATTGAACAAGAGCTAAAATTATCAGAAACTTTAATTCCAAACACTCCAGAAAGAAGAGCAGCTGGCCTGCTTCATGTAACACTTTCAGCAAGTGCTGGAACAAAGGAAAAAAAGGAAAAGAGGGAGGGGGAGCAAAAAGTCAAAGATCTGGTTGGTGAAAAATATTTCCTTAGGGATCAATGATATGAAACTGAAATAATAACTGCAGCATGTCATGAAGCAGACCCATACAGAATAAATATTCCCAGCTAAATAAAAAATTCCCAGCTATATAAAAAATAGGACGAGAACACAGAAAGAACTGGAATTTGCAGCTGTAATGTTCCCAGACATTAATGGCACGTCTCTCTCTCCTGTATAATACTTGTTCTCTTTGGGTTTTGTAATCTTTCCATATTTTTTTTTTCCATCATTTCCAAACTTTTTTGAGTTTGACAGTGTCACTGAAAGATCCTGGGAAGGGCTGGGGGCAGGGTGTGGGCTCAGGAATCTTACCCAAAAACTGAAGCATCCTGGAGATACAAGAGTAGGAGAGAAACAGCAAGATTTCCTTCCAAACCAACGTGTTCCAAGGCAAGTGGAAGATGTCATCACATCTCTAAATTCTCAGAATGAGGAAGCTTTAATTAAAGATCCTTCCAGGCAAGTGAGAGTGGAGGTTGCAGCTCAATGAAGCGACTGGCGCGTACGTGTTGGCGAAGGCAGAAATTGTCTCCCCTCCCACACCCAAATTTGCCTCCAAAGGAAAATGAAGCATCTCCACAAATGAGGTTACATGGTGAGGCAAAGCCCCTCTGGAAGTGACATGAAAACTCTGTTCTCCTCATTTACTCCTCTCTCCAAGAACCAGGGACCCATCATACGTTTTTTTTAATGCTCGCAAAAAGTAACGTGAAAATCTTCAAATATATGGGAGAAAAAAAAGATCCATTTCCCTTCCCAGTGCACTTACTCAATACTGGCATTTTCCAGCTCTCCTGGACAAACAGATCCCTTCAGCTGCAATATTTCTCCTACATCTATCTTACCATCAACCCTGAAATTCATGACTTCATTAAATAATTGATTTCAAAGCATACACCATTCTATGGACCATTGCTGAAGAACGCTGCTCTACATCACAAATACCAGAAACATCGGCACAAGGGATTCTGTTTTGAACACTGAGGATTAATATATATCTCAGTTATTTGAAAATGAAATTTTCCCCACAGTTAAGAGAGGTATAATTAATACAAATACAGAATTATATGTTAAGTGTATAATTAATTGTCTGGCCAACTCTCCTGACACTGAATATCATTTTTCAGGGCAGGCTTCTTTTTAATTGTAATATAAATATAAAGTCCTGTGCAAAGGGAAAACCCTAAGTTTACCTAATAATGACAATTTCTAGACTTGCTCCTAACTGCAGGAAATGAAACCCACAGTTAAAGTTCTCTAAAAACATCAATTCAGTGCTAAACAGTAATTTGCAAAAATGAACACGTTGCAGAAATCCCTGGTGACCCTTTATCCTTTGACTGCTGTGGGCTCTCCAGGCTTCCTTGGTTAAATCTTCTAAAGATGGAGATAAAATGACAAAGAAAGGCATGACAAAAGTCACTGAAGACCAAATTTGGGCCTTTTGGGCCAGTAGGGCCATGGTTACTGTTGAATGTAGGAAACACACACTACCAAAATCAAAATTCCAGAGAAAACCCTTATCATTAAACTCATCCAAGTTATTTTAAACTAATTAATCTACCTAGTCATTCATATCCTGCCTTACAGGCTATGCCAAAGTTAACTACAGTCCTTAGCATATCAAGCTAAGGCACCAAAAGGAGAAATACACTGTTTATGTGCTTCCCAAGGTTTTGAGGCATTCAAAAGAATTACAAAAGCACTGCCTGTGCTGAAAGCTTGTGTTGAGACACACATTACCTATTGTTCATTTTAATTTGAGACACAGCAAGAGGGGAAACAAACAAGAAACAGAAAAGGAAGTCAGGAGCTTTAATTGTCCTCTCTCCTCTGCCAGTGCAGATCAGGAGTACTGTCATTCACAGGGTTTCAGCAAAATTGCATTCAGCATGAGATAAAAGAGAATTCAAATGGGTGACCAGGTAAACTGAGCAGCTCCTCTCTGCAGTCTAACAAGGATCTGTGGACATTTAAGCCCCTCACAGATTGGGGAAGTCAAGCTGGAAATGGCATTTAATGTGCAGTAAACCTGTCATTCCCCTCCTGGTTCTCTGAATCCTGGTGAGGATTGCCAGACCCTCACCTGAAACCTGCATATGAAATAACAATACCAAAGACTGTTTCTGTGTGTCCACATAAGTAAAGGAATATCTGTTCAAAACATTTGGAAAAGTACCTCAAATTATTTCTTAACCACATGATTTTTATATTTTCTCTTATTGCTAGTATTTTCATGGAAGCAATTTTTGCTATGTGCATATTAAGAACTGACAGATACATAACAGATTGTATCTCATATGCAACAAGAAATACAATGAACTTCCTATAACTGATCCAGAATTATTCAAAAGTTACTGACTCTGCTTTTAGGATTTTAGTCATAGTTCTTCACAATTAGCAAGCAGATTGCCCAGTCTGTTTAATTTCTAGAATTAAACTTGTCCACATATAATACTATTTTCTGCAAAACTTCTGCAATTTAAAACGAACTCAGAAATTATTACAAAGTTCCTGAAGTTTACCAGAAATAAAGACTTAAAAAGAGACTTTTTAGCTCTGAGAACAATGCAGTAAGTCATGTTGCTTAGCATTATTATTATCATTAGGTTAATCTCGAATCCCCCACGCAGAGCAGTGCATGCCAAACCATCTCCATTTGCAGGGCTGACAGTACCAACTTTGTGTTCAGCATCTGAACACCGAGAGGAACATTTTCCAGTTGGGTTTTTTTGCCACATTATCTCCCTTAAGACTGAAGTCACACAGCAAAAATTTCACAGGACGCTTCAAAAATTGCCCGCATGTTAAATGACCTTTGCTGCAATAAAGAGCAATAAGGATGTAAACTGTGCAAAAAAAAAAAAAAAAAAAATCATGCGACTCTGACTCACATGTGAAACTTCTGTTGAGATTCTCTTAACCTAGTGCTGAGCTCTGCACCCTGGTTTTATTCCAGTTTGGGACTCCAGTGGAGTTACACCACCTTTTCTTGGTCTTAATGTTCTGTTCTTGCTCACACCACGAGGATAATTCCCTGGTCTCAGGATAGCAAGTTAACATCATATCCCAGTAACACAGATAGCACCACCAGAACACATTTCAGGTCACCATTTTGATGCAGAACTGGTTACTTCACTGCTATGCAAAAAACTATTGTCAGAAAACATTGTTCTGTTATTTTTCCAGATATATATCCATATATTAGAGCCAAACTCCATGGTAAGATACTACAGAGATTAGTATCAGTAGCAATTAGTTCGTCAGTGGGCCAAGAAGTAGAAGACAGGACCCTGGATAAGGGAGCAGAAGCAAAAACTTCTGCCTCCCACTGATGTGATTTGAGCAGATTTCTCTGCTCAGATGCTGATGATATGGCCTGGGCAGGTGCAGCTTTGCTGGGAACACAACCAACAAAGACCCAAACGACTGGGAAGAACAACTATTTCTGTTTAGAGCAGCTAAGGGGGCAACTGAAAATCAGCATCACACTCAGGCACAACTAGGGCAACTGGAAAGGTTTCTATTCAACAACATCCTCTTCCCCCAATTATTTTTCATGTTGCAACCCTTAGGCATTATACCTCACTGGCCATGACTTGCAGCAGTGGTGCTGTCCTCTGAGCATTCCCATTTTTCACTGTTATTCTGAGTTTGCACAGAGATATTTCACCTGTCACACAACCCTTGCTGAATCAGTTTCCCACAGGGAGATGTACTGAAAAGCTTGGAAGTTAAAATCCTTGCCATGCCATTTAAGAGACATTGAAGAAAAGTACCATCTCTTTTCATCCCAAGCTCCAATCTACATTCCAGATAGAATTGCCAGGCATGAAAATGCTTTAGGTGTGTGCATGTGGCTTTTACCCTGCCACCAGTCACCCACAGCCTGAGCCTTGCCAGACACATCCTTCAAACTGTTGGAGTACTTGAGTGCCCAGATGAGTGAGAACAGTCACAGGAGGAAGATTATCCATCAGTGCCCTGATACTGTGTGAGATGTAAGCAGTACCCACTCTAAATCCTACCTGCTTGACACAGATTCAGCACAGGAAACTGAATCCAAGGCAGTCTGTGACAAAAGGGATCTGTACAAATCATTCTTACAGGACACTGAAAATGTAGTGGGATCTTCTCTTCAGGGATGCCTTTCTGATTCCATATTTTTTTCTGTACTATGCATTTAAAGACATTTAAAATGAGGAAGTACAATATGCCTGCAAATCATAAAAAATGTTCACAACCCAAATATGAGACATTTCTCCCCACGTCAGAAATAGAGCCCGCTCCTGTAGACAAAATTTGTAATAATGAAAGAGTTAGATATAGATGAAGAAACTTTTAAATTTTTGTTCCTACTGATAGAAATAATAGAGCATTTTTCCACAATGAATTAGACTGAGGTATCCAAGTTAATCTGACATACACTACCAGAAATTCACCAAAATGAGTGTTTTAATTACGGTTGTATCGCCCCTTTTCCCTTCTCCTTCACTGAATCAGGAATCTATATTTCATTTTCTAACTTTGTAGCCAGTTTGCACTGTTTGGGTACAGACAAGTTAAGAAGCTGCCCTCAGCTTACCATCACAGCAGGGTCTACCCTCACCCTCATCTGCCTCCTCTTCAGCCTCACTGGCACGTGCTCAGCCCCCAACCCAGTTCTGTCAACATGTTTTGGTTTGGTTTAAGAATCAGCTACTGAAAGTGTTTAAGCTAACCCAGATCATTTTGACAGAACCAGGCTGGTGAACTCCATGTGCTGTGAGGCTGGCAAAGCTGAGGAGGCAGGAAATTATGAGGACTGGAAAGGAGGGCAAGCAAAATGCAAAGAGAACATGAATCACCTGCAGTCAAACAATGCACCTGGCTGGGATTCAGTAACATGCGAAGTCATGGGCTACTCATCTTCAGCCAGATTTCAGTGAACTACTGAAAATAAGCTCCTGGAATTTCCCAGCCTCTTGCAAGTTTCCATGAGAACACAGGACCCAGTAGGTCATCTGCACTGCTGACAGTGGGTAACAGATGGAATTCCATTTTGGCTTTTTTATTTTCCAGCTCTGCCTCCATCTCCTGGTTGGAAGGAAGGAGTTTTGGTTTCTGTGTGGTGCTGTGTGGAGAATGGCACTTGGCAGGGTGAACCCTTGATGTGAGAGGCTGGACACACAACCAGACCAGACTTCACAAAGGCTGAAGACAAGGCTCTGAGGTTGTGCACACAACAACTGAACTGAAGCCTCATTTTGTCTGAGCACATTAGGAAGAGTCCTTTGGGATGGAACCACTGCCAAATGTTTTTTCCCAGTGAGCAGCTTGTTAAGATGAGTAGAAGTTAATAGCCTGAAAGGAAGCGAGCAGGACAGGCCAGAGCAGAGCTGAGAGAAAGGCCACGGGGGAGAGCTGCTCCACAGGCCAGGTAGGGGCTGCTTTCACAGCCAGAATACAGCAGAGAGCAGGAGAGAAGCCCTTTGTGATGAGTCAGTCTAAAAGGCAGCTCAGCTCTTTCACCCAGCATGTTCCCCCTCACCTGTTTCATCCCTGCCACACGTACATGGCTCTGGAGTTGGAGGCAAGAGCTGGAAGACATTAAAATAAATCCAAAAGTACATTTTTTCCACACTGGAAATACAATACTGAAGCCGTTGGAGTAGTAAACTGTGGAAACATTCTTCTCATAAAATTCTAGTACGTTCATTAAGCCCAGAGAGGACTGCTCCCTGTAAGTGAGCTCCCACAGTGTTGGGTAGAAGCTTTAAGTGGTTACACTGAGAGACATTTGGGGTCAAACCTATAAAAACCCATAATTAAACTCCAGAAGTAGAGTAGACTCCATCACATAAGTAAAAAATAATGCTGGAGGACATGGGCCAGTATGTGCAGCCAGGCAGGAAATGCAGCTGCTAGAGCTTACAGAGTTCAGGGGGGCTGTTGAAAGGAGACACTGGCATTTCTCAGTCCCACTGGCAGGGCAGGGAATAAAGAGAACATTTAAGAGAACAGGAATCACCTTACCACTTCTGGAAGCACCCTCTTCGCAAGATCGTGGATGGCTTTGATCACAATACATATAGATGACAGGAGGAATATGACACCCAAGATAACACAAGCCCTGGGGGAAAAAATAGACAAAAATACAAAGAAATATTAAGAACATATTTGAAGTTGCCAACTCTTCCAGGGTAACAGAGGGAGACAGAATATTAATAATAAAAAAATGTCTTAAGGAGCTAAAGATAGAGGCTTAAAATAAAGAACAGAATGAAACATCCAGTTCCTCTCCCATTATTAAAACCTGGATTATGTATGAGAGGACAGGGCATACCAGATGATGTTTCCTTCTCTGATGTCTCAGAGAGAAAGACCTGCCAGTTCTGCTCCTGATGATTTGTCACAGAGTCCTCCAGAGAAGGACTGTTTCTCTGTGTTTGTTTGTTTTGCTAGGATCTCCCATTAGAAATGATGAAGGGAACCTCATTCTCTTTACCAAGCCAGCAGAGATGTTTGGTAAATGCGGTCAGTAGCATGACAGGACCTGGAGCAGCTGTTTCCTCCCCTTTCCTCCCCAGTCAGACCTGACATAACTGGAGAATTGGTCCACAAAAGCTGACTTGCCTAAGGCCACCTGCTGCGCCAGTGACAGCCTGACATGAGACACAGGAACTTCCTGTAAGGATATGCTGACATTTAATATGAAAGCCATTCTGAAAGACAAGCTTTTCTATCACCCCCAACAGGCTTAAACCAACACAGCCCCAAATCTGTGAGCTGGAAATTGTGGATCACATTTCCTGTGGTACCTGTTGAATCATCAGCCCTTTCCCTCAACACATCTTTTATTCCCTGCACACTTCTGAGGAACACAGGGAATATTCCCTAGGGGAATGTCCTGACTACTGGCTGGATTTTGTTCCCACGTAAGTCAGAGAGTTTGGGGTTATGTCTGTGAACCTGCCAACCAGCCAAATCTAACAGCAAATATTTTGCATATTTGCCAGCAGATACACAACAACTTCAGCAATCTTGATCTGGTCCTCTTATTCTCCAGCTCAGTTTCACTGTGGCAAAAGAATTCCCATCCACCTACTTACCCAGAAATAGCTAAAGTGGATAGAAGAAAGGAAGATGATAACAACAGTGATGAGGGTATTAATAGCAGACAGAAATGCAGTCTGAGCTTTGAATCAGCATTCAGTAGTCATATTTAGCAAACCTAGCTTCTCCTTTATATGCTGGCTTTTGGAATCCACAGCCATGCAAAATTCATGAGTATAGTGCTTTAAGAAAAAAAAAAAACCAAGGTTTTTGTCTTCTTGAGCATATTGATTTATCTGCAAAATCACTAAAACAGAACACTGCACAGTGTCTTCTTTTAATCGTGTTTGCTAGAAAAAAATAATTTCTAACTAGACTGCAAATCGTGCAAAATTCAACCACACATGTAAAAAATAACAAACCTCCAAAAATTAACCTGAGAAGCTGTAGTACATAATAAACAAGTTGCAATTGGTTATTGCAACACTCTACTTTCACTGTACCAGACCACAAAAATTTTAACACAAGGCAGCTCACTTCCATCTGCTGGAATCACTGCTGTGTAACCAAAGAGTTTCCAACTGCACACGAGGGGTGTTAGTGCCAAGCTGCCTGGCAAATGCAATTTCATTAATGGCATTCAATTAAATTAGATGAATAAACTGCCGTTTCTGAACAGGTTTAAATCAAGGCAGAAGTACCCACAAAAACTAGTGAAAGAGGAGTTTTACAGAAGTGAAGGCGGACTGATAACAGAGAGAAGAACTTAAAGACAGCCCTGATAGCTTTGTCTAAACCTTGACTTGCACCTCCAGCACCTGTTGAAGATCATGTCCTTATTTTACAGCCATTTCTACCTGAGTTAGAGTCAGAGGTTCCCTCTCAGTGTCTTCTAAATCATTATAGTTATAATTGATCTATAAAGCAAAATAATTGATTGCCACAGGTTTGACAGGCAACAGAAAAGCTCTAATGAAGAGTGCATGAATCTGCAATCTCCTCCAGTCCCATGTAATAAATTGTATCTAAAAAGGAGGAAGAGAGAAGACTTAGTCAAAACATTTTAAAACTCAATGGAAAATCTTCATCTGGTTTTCAGAAACAATAAGTTTTCTGGAATCTTCCAGGATGCAGTACAGTTTGAACAATAAAAGACTAATTCAGAAAGGACAAGGGGAGGGCATCTCTCTGATAAACTCAGGCAACAACCAACTTTTAACTCCACTACAGCTCAAACATCCCAAGTTGGTTTTTTCTTAAAGCAATGGCATTTGGAATGCAAGAGTAATTAAAAATACAAGATAATATTACAGATTAGACACTGAAACCACCAAGTCTAATTTAGTTGGCTGTAGGTGTTGGTAGCTGATCATGATCTGCCCAAGATACTTCTCGATGTGTTTTTGAGGCAGCATTTGTATGGGAAATTCCAAAAGACAATGCAAACTGTACTTCATTGTATTAGAAATTATCTCATCAGTTCTGTCAAATTTTCAGTATTATTGTGTCACAGATGAAACACTCTGTTTAATTGGTTGTACTGCAGCCTCAGGCATTGAGAGTGAAATTATTTAGACTCACATCAGGGACTTTACACAGCTTTGGAGCTTTGGTCACTGCAAGTTCGCTTTAGAGGAATTCAGACACCTGTGTAAACCCTGAAAACTAAAGCTGGATTCTGGCAGTGCTACATCTTGACAATTTTCAGAAGACATTTTCCTTGAAAGCAGGATTACAACCCACATACAAGCCATTTATATTTTTACAGCCCTATAAATACCCATTTTGTATTACAGCAGCCCTGGATATTTCACTCACCCCCATCAGAAGCAGATCAGTGTAACTGCATTAGAGCACACCTCACCTCTTCCATCACATATTCCCTGTGTGGAGCTCTAATAGACACAGCTCCTCATCTTGATGACAAATTCTCACAACTCATAAGGAAACCAGAAAAGGAAATCAATCACTGTAAGCACCTGGTATTCTTTTCCTTAATCAAAATTTTATTGCTTTGCATAAGTCAAGGGCCTTTAAGCAGGTAGTGCTGAGATTCGGGGGCGTCCACCTCCACTGTCAATTTTCAAGCTGCTATTAGTAAGTTTGCACTTTTTCCTCTCATTTTATCACAAAATTAATTTCCTAAGGAGGGTAAGTCCAACGATCCAATTCATTTGCATTTAGCAGATGCAGCAGAACAGCCTCCTAATTCATGGATTTAGCCTTAATTCTATCTTACAGTTTGCAATTCTTTGTCATAATTCCCTACAGGTAGTGATAAGACTAAAATTCTGTAATGTTGCCAACACAGAATTAGAGATTAATCTCACTCAGATTTCTGAGGTGGTTAATTTTCAACATAAAGAAGGAATTTTACCTTTAGCATGGTCTTGCCAAGCTGAACACCCCTTCCGTGAGTTGACCAGTTTCAGATAAAGAGGTTGATCCCAGGTAAGCAGCAGTCAGACTGATGTAAGACTGCAGGTTTAGATTCTCAGCTACTTGTTTGGTAACATTTTATAAAAAATAAATTGATAATAGTAATGAAATTAAAAATATATGCTGCGTAATGAGCTCTACCATAAACTACCACAAAAAGCTACACAAGGGTGACTGGAAATTAAGTTTTTTCTCATATCAACTGACTGCTATGGAACAGCCAATGCAAGAGCTTTTCTTTCTCAATTATTACTAAGAAAACATCTTTCTCAGTTTCTATCTCAATTATCATCCCATTCTCTTTCTGGCAGGTCTTTACAGCAGCACAGTACCAGCGAGGGTTTGCAATGAAGCCCTTGGAAATTACTCCTCTCAAGTCAAAGGCAGCACAACAGAATTAAAGATTCAGAAAAAATTAGTGATGCACATGAATACAATCACCAAAAATGTGTTAACTTTCTCCTAGCAGCTCATAGAGAATTGTTTTGGGGCAGGGGGGAAGGAAAAGGCTCTCCTGCACTTCATGGTTTCTCTGTTACAGCCTGGAAACTATTGCACCACCACACTTCAAGTCCATTAAACTAATGCCTGAAACATGATGACACCATGTGGAACAAAAGTTTGTCAGTAGCAGTCTAATGACTCCCCAGTTTTGTTAATATATGATAAAATTAAAATGCAATATTAAAACCCTAACTTTCTTTGCAAATACTGCATTATTCTCCCACCTGTTTCATTCCTTGCAGTATCCCAGATTAGCTGACCTTTTTTGATTATATGGGCTATTTGGGGAGGGTGTGTTTATTAGTTTTACCAAAGTAAAGAGGCTCACAGAAAAATAGAAGAGTCCAGGATGGAAGGAACCTCCAAAACTCATCTGGTCCAACCTTTCACGGAAAAGGGGAGCCTGGATGAGATTCTCCAGCATCCTGTCCAACCCCATCTTGAAAACTTCCCACAGTGAGGACTCCGTCACATCCCTGAGAAAGTTGTTCCAGTGATTGATTGTTCTCACTGCAAAAATTTCCTTTCTGGTATCAAGATTACTTGCCTTATTCATAGAAAATATTTTGATCATTTAAGCTGAGCTACAGGAGTAAATATGACAAAAAGAACAGGAAAAAAAAATCATTGTATAAACCACTAGGATTTGTATTCATATTCTTGAGATAGAAGCTCTACTCTCACATTTGCAAAGCTGCCATCTAAACAAGCTTCAGTTCCTCACCCAATTCTCTGGCAGACAAGATGCTGTAAATAAAAGACAATACTTTAATTTCTACATATATTCTGGTTGTCCTGCAAGAGCTGGTTCACTCTATTTTAATTCTGCATTTCCTTGATTGTTAAAAATCTTACCACATTATATTTTCGTAAGGGAAATGAGATTTCCACCATGGATTGATGGTGGAACAGTTTCCCGGAGAGCCTATGGAGGCTCCATCCGTGGAAGTTTTGGAGACCTGACTGGATGAAGGTGTGAGTGACCTATTCTGATGTCACAGCTCACTCTGCTCTGTGCCAGAGACCCCCTGAGGCCCCTTTCAACCTGCATTGTCCTGTGATCCTATTAATTTTTATTCACAAAATCTTCAACTTTGCAGGCTCTGTCAAGATCTTTCAGTACTAATGACTCCTAATAGCTCACAGAAAAGGAAATGTTAAAAATCTCTGCAGGCTGTTTTCACCACTGAAGTGGTGGAAAATATTACTTTGCAAGGAACTGTAACTTCACATTAAAATGAGCTGCAGGCCAATAAGAACAATATGAGCTCCAAGCCCAGGAGTAATGTGAGCTTCTTCAGCAAAGCTGAGAAAATCAGTTTTATGATGGATACAGAATTTAATCTCTGAGTAAACCCACCAAAAAACCCTCTACAGTTTAAGTAAGAAAAAAAGGATAAAATTAATTATTTTAATAAAAACTGTAAAAGTGTTAAATCCTGTTTCCCTGTGATTAGAAGGGATTTTAGTCTTAGTGGCTGACAGAGTGAATATCATGAACAGAACCATTCAGGGGAAGTCACATGGTGTAACAAGGAAGGCAATTGTCCAGGAGGTTTTTGCTGTCAGAAGTTGGGAAAATATTTTTTGAGCATGAAGTATTCATTCACTTTCTAATTCTGTATCTGTTCTTTTTTCTCAACTGTCTTCTATGTTTAATTACATGAGAGGAACCCTTTACCATCTCTTTGCTTTGCTGGTACGCTGGTTTTCATTCTTCCTTCCCAAAACCAAACACAAATTACATTCTGTGACTATTCCTTCATTAATAACTTGGAATTTGCAATAACCTGCACCATATTTCCTCTAGACAGGAGGCTCTCATCCCGTTCAAACTAAGTATGGCATGCTTTCATTTCACAGTGGTGCTATGGCAGCTCTCACAGCCAACTTACAGTACTGTAAAATGCCATTTACAGCCAGCCCAGGATTTCTCTAGTGCAGTCAAAACTGAATGTTGGCATCCAAAGGATAAGAATTTGGGAGGAAAAGGTTCAAATTTGGTCACCAAAAGAGGGATTTCTGGTGGCAAACCAGTGGGGTCTGCCCGATGGAGATGATGAGAAGCACGGTAGAGAAAATCTGCTGTCACACAAGTGAGGAACAGGAGGAACTGGGCAAGGAGCACTCCTGCCAGGAAAGAAGGGTGTGTGGAGAAGCAGAGGGGGGCCCCAGGCAGCTGTGCTGGGGATGTCTGTCAGCACAGCACCAGCACCCCTGAACACTGCCAGACACAGCAGGGACAGGTGACAGCAACAGCTCCCTTGTGGGGACTGTGCCTCTGTGGCAGGAAGGGCCTGTCCAGCACACAGCACACTGTGCCACAGCTCTGCTGCTCTGTACTCTAAACACAGGCATAAAATTACAGTGCAGCTCTTCACTAACGTTTGCTGCTCTTCTGCAACATTGCTGAGACCACTGTAGCCACATTTTTCATGAGGGCGACATCCAGAACTCTGTCATCTAACATCTGCCTCTTCAACTCATTAAAGAACTAGCCACTGTGACATATTATGGTAATACACAGTCGAAAAATGCAGTATCAGCCTCAGTCTTGAGATTCCTGCCTATTTGTCATGCTCTACTGCCAATCTAAAGCTTCCTTGTGTCCAATTAGGCAGCTTTATCAGCTACTGGTGTAGCTTAGCTGTTATCAGGTGTTCCTGAAGACGTTTTGGACACCAAACTGTACAGAATCACAGCTGTTCAGAGTATCTACACCTGCCTGCTGCTGGCTGAGGAGGGAATAGAGTCAGTTTAAGAGGCACTTTAAAAGGAATGGAGTGGGCTTGCTGTTCATCACACATGTTCCATAATCCACCCCCAACTGCCAGGATCCAGATCAGCATCATTACAGATACTTCTTTTTTCTCACCGTACAAAAACATAAGCCCAGACTAGGTTACGCAATAAAGAGAATACAAGTAATAGTCCAAATGACCACTGAAAGTCAATTTTTCAATTACTGTGTTAGAAAAGTGTGTTGTGATATCACATGGTCTAGCTTCTTAAAAGATACGGAGGGGAAAAGCTGTCTATGTCTGAGCCTCAAATCAGCTCTGCTGGGAAACCATTTCGTGCTGAAAGTGTTACAGGCCTTCTAAAACTTTTATTATCCCTCAGGATTTCCACTAGTTGCTGCAGAACACGGTATTTACATACTTAACATCATGCAGCTGAACTGGGGCAACAGCTCCATAAATAATTTGATGCTCCAGGTATGGAATATCTGACAGAAAAAGCTAACAGACATTTCTACAACTGGGGGGAAGTTTGAAAACTCTCATGACCTATTTTTCTAGTTCCAAGGTCTGCACAGACCCTGCAGCTGCACTTGGAGTACACCTGCCTTACAATCTCCTGGCTCCAGCACTGCTCCTCCACTTGCAGCAGATGATCAGAGACTCTGCCATTCCCCTGAACCTGGGAATTAAAGCCTTTTTGAGAACCTCTATAATATTCTTTTTTATGGTGATCATCAAATTCCAGCACAGGAAACATCATATTACTGATTTTATACACATATGCCTATGTGTAAATACTAGGCAAATACACACAAATCCTGCTTAATCAACTACCAGTTAAGTAAAAGGAAAGGCTTTCATAGCTCCAGTAAAATCATTGCCAAGTCTACAGATGCCACAGTTTTTGAAACAGATTTTAGACTATATAAATATATACATTTTCTATTTCATATTTAATATAACTTATATCTGCAATGATTTTTTTGGGGTGTGCACACAACCGTAGGCATACAAGCATTTCTGCCTGGGTAAGAGAAAAGTTTGTGACTGGTTTACTGTTGTCTGAATGTGGGATAAAGAATTTATGGAGAAATTATGATGTTTATTAAGTCAGCCTAACCAAGCACCTCTGAAACTTGTCTCTAGCACTGTACCTGGATGTAGAATTTTGTCCAAATATTTCAGAAGAAAGAATGGTTTAGAAATTTTCAGTGTGGCCAAGAAGAAACTATACTTCTCCTCCTATAAAGCAGATACTGAAGCACAGGTGAGCACTCCCTTTGAAAACTCCCCACTGTGCCTCATTCTGTAGGAGAGACAGGAAAATGCAGTGTGAGGCCAAACCCTTGATGGCTGAGGACCACACGTGAGTTGCAGAGGCAGGTTCTGAGCTTTTTGCTGCTTGCAGCTCCATGCATTTGACATTTTTCCAGATCACTTAGGTATTCCATTCACTCATCACAAAAGAGCTTTGCCTCCAGCCACAGAGGTTTGCCCTGAACTGTGGGTAGGTGCCGATTTTGCCATCTGTGCTTCGAGTCTCTTTCGTATGTATGGTATAGATAAAATTATCCACAGTTTTTTTCAATGTGACTGATATGTTGGGTCTGAACCCAGAGGATTATTTTCATTCAACACTGCCTAAATAGACAGTGCTCATTTAGCTGGGTTAACCAGCACGGCACAGCCAATCCGCACATGAAAATTTAAATACAATAGAAATACTGAAAATGTGGGTGGCTTTATTTAATTCTGTGAACCAAGAGACATATGCCCTGAAACCATATAGATCAATATGCTTTCCTTTTGCATCAGAGGAAGAGAGAAGAGCCAGACCCAACTTTGCAGTATGACAGTCGTAAAAGGTGGCTTCTAATTCTTTCAAGCTTCGAGTGCAAAAGTAGGATACCTCACAATCCCCATATTCCCCATATGCCTAATTGCAATGCACATAAATTCAGTATAACTTCTGCAAGGCTCCCCATAACCAGATACCAGGGTAAATCCTCCAAGTGGTGTCATCTGAACAAGAGCAAGAGAGAAAAAAGGTTTACAATTACTTCAGAAGAAGTAGCTCTCACTGTCTTGTGGTCTCATCACATTTTCTTCTGTGATTTCTCATTTCTGATGAGGAGCAATCAAATATCTTTCTCAGAGATTGCTTTTAGCTGAAGCTCAATTAGAAATTCTTGGATTAAGCTCTTTCAGTTGTGTTCTGAATGTCCAAACAGGTGAGAACACCAGTTCTTCCTCCCCATAATTTAGGAACCTCTTAGGAAGCAAATCCCCAGGACGGGCATTTTTCACATGGCAAATGGGCTCAGCATCCTGAAGGTATCAAATCCACAGCCACAGCTGAGGTGTAGAGATGAAAGTTAAACTACAGGCACATAACAAAGCACTTAGGTAATATCTAATTGCAAAATGACTCTTTTGTTCTGGCAAAAATCTTTCTCAGAAGCAGGTGGAGCAATGACAGATATCTGCATCTGTGTCTACCACACTGTAGATTTTAATTCCTTTGATTTTGGTATTACTGCTCATGTTTCAACAGCTCCACCAATACAAAAAATAAAAAGGACATATCTGCATTTATTATGTATTATGTTATGGCAACATAGAGCACCACAAGTGTGTTTAAAATGATTAGTCCATGATACAATTTAATTTTCATATTAGGTAATTAAGGAATGCACAGCCAGAGTCTGAAATACGTAATCAAAACACCCAAGCAAATAAACAAACAAAACCACAACACCAAAACAGCGAAAGAAACGTAAGAAATATGTGTTTTCTGCTCTTGCTATAATCCAGAATGTTCATTATGAGTCAGGTTTCCTATTTACCCTGGCACTGGGTTAAGAAAGATGTTGACAGACTGGTTCCTGGGAAACACAGAATTTAACTTAATATCATCAACAAAATAATATATAGCAAACACCAGCTGCAACTGTCAAGAGTCACTGTCTTAAATATGCTGTACAGAGTTGGGTTTTGCAATAAAAAAGCCAGTAGCCAAAAATCCCAGAATCCATGGATCCCACAGGCACAGGCAAATACTGGATCCTGTCCTGCATTGGACAGAAAAGCAGGATCTTTCCAACCAACTGTACTGGAAAAGCTCTGCTTTTCAAAGCTTCCCCACAAGGCTCTGTGCATGTAGTTTGTTATTCTCTTTTTCCAGTCCTTCCTTTCTTGGTGCTATTTCTCACTTTCTCCTCAGACACAGCTCCTGCACTCCAACCAAGTCCTTCATTCCTGAATTTTACAGAGGCTAAAAGCTGCCTCTGGCTGTATAGCCAGTTCAACATCTCATGAGATATTTTTCCAGCCTTCCATGAAGAAATTTCTACTACAGTTATTTACTGAGTTTATTTGAGCTCATGAAAAACCACTGTTGCCAAACCACTGCCAATAAAGTTCTTCCTTTGCTTCAGCAACCCAATAAGCCACCAAGTTGCTAAATGTTTACTAAAGGGCAGAATATTGAAGGCATTTGTAAACTGGTTATGAAGAACAGCCAGGGGGACCATTCACATTTCTTTGCACATTTTAAACTCCTCAGTCAACTTCAGTTGTAAATTTTCATCTTTAGTGGAGATTTCCAGTTATTTCTCCAGCTATTTCAGCACTCTTTCCTTTCTTTAATTCCTTGATCATTGCTTTTTGACGACTTGTTCAGCGCCTTTACATTTCGTGCATGTTAATTTGCAACCTACAGATCACACTGAGCAGATCAAGCTCTCATGAACTATGCATGTACTCTGACTCTCTTCCCAGATATCTGCAGTCCTTCCCAACTCTTGCATTGCCTCAAGACCTACAATTCTTTCAAGGACTCTTCCAAAAAACATCAAATATTCATCCCACTCCCACATACTCCTTCATTAATGAGGCAGGCAGGCAGAGTCAAGCAGTGTCTCTGCAATCTTGCAGTGGTTTAATTCCTGACCTTGGTGAGTGTTTTAGCCTTGGCTTTTAATTCAGTGGTACATCCAGGAGCAGTCTGAGCAGCAGCAGGAAGGGTCACAGAGCCCTAGAAGGGGCAGGACTCTGGAGCAAAAGGAGTTTTCTCATCAATCCGCCCAGTGAAGGCAAAGAGATTTGAGATGGCTGAACCTGGAGAACCAACAAATGGTTACAGGGCTGGTGCCACTGCCAGGGTTCAGGCTCCTCTGAGCTGTGTGGGGTGGTTGGCACCCTGGAAGGGAAGGGATGAACTGAAGGGATGAACATTGAAAGTGTACTTTCCTCATCTCATCCCAGAAAACAAGAGAAATCAAATGATCTAATGGAAGTGAAACGTGTTAAACGGAGTTAAACTCAGCAGGGCACATTTGCATGATGGTTTCAGCGCTCCAGTTCCCCTGGAGTCAAATGGAAGTGCCTTGGTTCCTCTCAGCAGAACTTGGCACAGCAAGCACTTCTGTGCTCTCAGTGCCAGCCCATCCAGTGCTGCAGCTCCAACTGCCATATGGCTGCAGCTCAGCTAAGACTACGCATTTCTTCTACCTCTTGCCATCCTATCCTCAGTATTTAATTCACAGCACATCATGAGTCAGGCTGCATTCCCTGTGCCTTTTCCTGGGGGTGTGTTTTTCAGTCTATCTTTATGTTCTCTCTCAGTGACGTCCAAGAGCTGGGACTGAATCTAACACTGCCTTTCCATGAGGGGATTTACACTGATTTTAACGGATTTTGGATCAATCTCTTGCTGTCAAGTTCATAAAACAGGAAGTTTTACAAATTTGCAAAACGCAAATAATTGGCAATTCCACTTGGCTTCTGCCAAGGATCTAAGGAAATTTTCAGATATAGGATACACAGACAAATGCAACATTAAGTCAGTAAAAGACAGACCTATAAATAAAGAACTAAACTGAAGCTACCTTATTCTGGTAAACCCCTGCACTGAGGCAGAAAATGGCCAGGCACACAAAACCAGGAATAGCACACAGCACAACCTGAGCACCCACACAAATTTGCACCACACTGTCCAGGAGAAGGCCCACAGAAAATGAAGATTGTGGCAGACCAGGTGGAGTTAGAGGCAGATATGATACAAAGATTATTCATAAACTGAGCAAGCAGCCAGCAGACGTCACTGCAACATTTTCCCAGGGTACAGGAGGAAAAACAATTACATGCAGCATTTCAAGCTAGAGATTGATTAAACACAACAGGAAATTAGAAATGTGCCTCCCTCAAAAATCTGACACAGTAAGAGTTGCCTTTAGCAGCACAACCATCTCACCATCTCTTTGCTGTCAGTACTGTGATGGTTCTCCTGTCAGCTCTGGAAACAGAGGGATAACCAGGCTGACTATCCAGTGATTCATACCCCAGCATATGGGAATATTCTTTCACTTGATTCTGAACTCATCTTGTAACCTTAGCTATCTTCAGCTAATGGGCATGGCAAGTAATTCACTGACTTAATTTAGCCTTATGTAAAGCAGAGGGATTATATGAAAGCAAATTAAAAATGAGCATAAAAAAACAGGAAAATGTTTACTACTTTGCCTGTTCACTTTACTGGCTTAGCCATAGGGATATGTTGAGTATTCTTTTGTATTGGGATTTATTTTCTCTTTTAAATACTTAACAAGGTTCACTTGAAAAAGCTCAACAGAAGGAGATTTCAAAAATATGTTAATTGAATGTTGACAGGAATCACTGCGGACACCCACAAAAGCAAGATACTAAGAAAATGTCTGTTAAATTCTCCAAATCTGTGCAGGGAGTCTAATTTTAATCACATTTTTCTGCATTTGTTTTTATGAATCAATGCCACATCAGTCTTTTATGCCCTCTTATTCCAAACTGTTCGGTATGGAGCCCTGCCAGAAAGGAGCTCACAGCCCTGGCAAGCTGTTGCATGAGCCTGAGTTAATGCATGTAAAAATACTGCTTACTTCTTCTTAGTTTTTAGGAAAAAATTGTGACGATGTGATTGAGACCCTCCAGGCTGCAGGATTTTTGTTGTTGGTTTTCTGTAGGTTGTTTTTTTATCTTACCAGTTATGCAATGTTCAGTTTCATCAAGCTGCCCTTTATTAAAGGGGCATCATTAGAGGTATTTCAGCACAAACCCTACCTGATCCTCCAGTTGAACTGTTTTCCAGTCAGGTTGGATGCTGCCAGCAGTGCCAGTACAGAGAAAAAAACAAAACCTGGCAAATGTACTGCAATTCTCCACCTAAATGCCCAAAATTTGAGTAGGAATTTTAAATCTTCTATATGTACTAGTTGGAAAAATTGTTGAGTCAATCTCCACCTGGTCTTCTCAGCTACCATATGAATCACTCATAGAAATGATGCAGAACACAATTCCCACTGTGATCAATGCTGCACTGCATATGTAAAGACTTTAGGATAGGATAGGATATATAGGATATATACAGCAAGCATTAAATATGAAAAAAAAACTGCTTGCAAAGTAAACATAAAGAAGACATGCATCACTGTTATACTCTCACTTAAAAAATTAAAGTGATTGATATTCAAACTTGTTAAGGGAAGTGCAAATATAATACAAGCATCAGTTTCAAAAAACATACTCTAGTAAGAATAATTCAGTAAGATGCAAAATGAAAGACTTACAAATCTATTACAGATTGCAAATACAGTTCATTTGATACAGGTGCTGCAAGGGCAAACAAATTGCAAAGGCCCAACCATTTGTTATGCTGGCTAAAAAGAAACTAAAAATCACCATCACAGGGAGGTTTGCCTAAGGAGAGGCTGAGTGTTTGGGAGCAAGCAGTGAGCAGAGGGAAAGAATACTTGCTGACATGACAAAGAGTTTTTTGTCAAAGCTCTGGAATCTGTAGCCTCCCAGCTTGACAACAAGGGCCCTGCAGGCCCCTGCCAGAGGCAGAAGAAATGAAGTGTACTCACATGTACTCCCTGTGAGCAGAGTGCACCGCGGCTGCGTTGCTGTAACGCCACAAAACTATGGCTGAGGACAAAACATCCAGGGTGGCATCAAACTGAAAGAGATACACAATCAATTGTTTTGTGGGCCATTAAATGTGCCCTGCACTAAGAGCAGTGCATATACCAACCTGCTGCACAGGCTCAAGGCAGCTTCAAATAAATCACTTTAATGAAATATCAGGGTTTGAGTTTATTGAATTGATCTTCGCATTCTCGCCGGGTATTATTGCACAATCATACACCTCAAAGCTCAGAAAGTCAATCAAGGGATTAAATATTTTTGAATTTTTAATCTATCACTTGTGAATAATTTAAGAAAAAAACAAACATCACAGTCTGCCACAGTAACACTCCAAGAGTTAAAATACTGGTATGATTCTAATGCAGACTGTAAAGATATAAGTGTAGAAAAGTGCCTGTCAAGCATTCCTTTTTCCTGTAGTCACTAATTTCCTGCAATAGCTTTTGTTTCCAACCAAGAAAATATTAACTTTTTCTCCAAAATCCCACTCAGATTTCATCCTATATGAATCTATTATTCTGTATCATCAGCAAAACTGCCATGTTTGTATTCCCAATTAATGCAGATGTGGTGTCAGGAGCACTGAAAACCAGACTTGTCCCACTGTAAGAACTTTAACTCTCATGTCAAACTTCCTACAGAGTCAATCTGACCTTCAAAATTGAAAGCTAAAGATAAATTATTTGGTATGAGTCATTGCTTGTCGTTAGGAATTTTTTGCTCTGCCACTAATCTGGAAAGTCATGGCAGGGACTGGAGAGGGAAGCTGTCATTCCAAAGGCAACAGCAGTCTTACCCTCAGCTTCAATGGAAGCAGTTCAGGAGGGAACTTCAGAATTTGGCTCAAGTTCAACAAAAAAAAAGAGTTTTAATTGAGAGGTTTTGTATAACAAAACCATATCATATTTATCAGCTATAAGGTATAAGCATGGGCATTAACTCCAGGATAGGAGTTAATGGGCAGAAACTGAAAAAGCATAATTAGAGTATCTTTGCCACCCTTTCCAATTCTTGACTTTAACAATGTTTTTTTCTAATCCGTTATTGACTTTTGCAAACTTTCCATGAATTTGCCATAAGAAAAAATGCAGTATTTCATGTTCAGAAAATGCCCTTGGAAAAGAAAAAAAGAGTAGATAATATTTCAATTGTGTCTACTTACAGCAAATCCAAAGGATGATGCACTGTATCTCATTACGGAGACAGCTGAAGGAAAGAAAATATTATTTAGAATCACTTTAAACTTTCTTTTGCATTTTTTTTAATTTTTCTGTTGTTCAAGATCTACAAAACCAGTTTTAACACACGGATTTACTTTCACCCAATTCCTCCTAGAACAACCTGACCCAACACTTAAAAAATGTCTACAAAAAGACCTTGTGCCACAGGAAATGGTTAGAACACTCAAGAGATTTCTCCAAAAATTGTAATGGGGGAGATGGAGCAGCATTCAGAAAGTCTGCTCATGAAACAAGCTGAGTTTTCAATGCAAATTTGAGCAAAAACATTTCGAAACCACAATATCAAACTCTCAGTCTCAAAGTGCTCCTTGATTCAGCCAGGAGGTTCAGGCCACCTGAACTGGATGACAGAAAATTACACAGGCCCATTGAGACTTCTTGAGTGCCATCTTTTTGGAAAAAAGCCCAAGGGTAACTCACACTGCCCCAAGAAATGCTTCAGATCCCATCATTTCAGTGGCTTCCAATGCAAAAATATCAGCAGGAAGTTTTGACCAGCCTTGGTTTTGACCACATCGTACCTTCCAAAAAATAACCAAGACTGAAAATGAGCTCATACCTAGAAAAAAGCCACATTTTTTACAATTTTATTTCTCAATTCCTAATTTCACCACTTCAGTTTCCAATTCTAGGAAGGCCTGTGCCAGAACAAATACTTCAACAGCCCAGAGGAATTCCAGGGAAGAAGCAGGCAGCACTGGAAGAGGAGTCTCCTGGAGATTCACAGAATCACTGGGTTGGAAGAGATGTCCAAGATCATGGAGTCCAACCCAGCCCTAACACCTCAACTAAACCCTGGCACCCAGTGCCACATCCAGTCTTTATAAACACATCCAGGGACGGTGACTCCACCACTCCCCCGGGCAGACCATTCCAGTATTTAATCACTCTTTCTGGAAAACCTTCTCCCTAATATCCAACCTGTATTTCCCTTGGTGCAGCTTGGGGCTGTGTCCTCTCCTTCTGTCAGGTGCTGCCTGGAGAAAGAGCCCAACCCCACCTGAGCAGAGGCACCTTTCAGGGAGTTGTGGAGAGTGATAAGGTCACCTCTGAGTCTCCTTTTGTCCAGGCTGAACAGCCCCAGAGATGGGGCTCCATCAAATACAGCTCCCAGCCTCACCCAGCCAGGCTCTCAGGACTGAGCAGCTCCAGCCCCTTGCTGTGCTTTGTGAAGGACCATCTGAACCTCTCCTCCCTGAACGAACTCACACAACTCCAGCTCCAGTATTAAGAGGGCTTGAAATAAAGCCTAAAATGATTGATTTGACTACTCTTATATGAACAGATATCAGCTAACTTAATAAGAACACATTTATGTAGAAGAAAAAACAAATAAACAAAAAAAACCAGACTCATCAATGACTTTGTCAATCTTAGGCTGACAAACACAGTATCTAATTCTCAGTGTTCATTAGAGCAGCTTGGCAGAACAGAAACACTATGATTTGACTGTTCTTTTCGGTAACAGCAAGCTGCAGTTCTGTGGCACTTATCTGGGTAAACAGAAACTAAATTCTTGGGAAAAAGAAACCCCTTTTGTTATGGATCTAAAACCTAGGTGTGGTCACAAGCATGCCAGAGGTCACAAATACTTGGACTTTGTCACTACATTTGGCCAAAACACAAAGAAAAGTCATCAAGGTTCCTCTCTCCAGACTCCAATCCTCTCAAAGTTGAAGAGTACTGAAACAGTGTAGATTTACATCTCCCTCTCATTTTTAAACCATGATTTCCCACACTTCATTCCCTAGGTAAAAAAAAGAAGCTATATTTCTTGATCAGACCTGCCAGTGATCTGCAAATTTCAACACTTCAGTGCATAATAATATATTGCCTATCAAATTTTCATTGTCTGCCTCCTTAGAGGCACACAGTTTCAAAATCTGCAGAAACTGCAAAAAAAATTATGGGGATTCACAGGTACATACAAACTTGCAATGTTCCTGTCATTGCTGCTTCCATATGATGCAGTTCAAAGCAACACTTCTACTCCTACTTCTATTTCCAGCTTACCCCTCTAGTGGAATTAACTCCTCAGCTTTTTCCTGAATTGCCAGTTTCTTTCCCAAACCAGACCCAGACTTTAAACAAACTAATTTTATGGTGCCTTTAAAAATGAATATGTAATTTCTCTGGTGATGAACTGCATACAGATAGCCACACCTCAAGGATGCTCAAGGGGATGTACTTGGTGTATTTAAAGCGCAGGGAATTCAGCATGAGAACTATTTTTATTTTATGTATTCTATCACAGCAGTAACACACAATCTGTTTGTCCTGAGCTATCTAAAACAGCAATGAAAAACAAGTATTGACTAACAGTGTCACAGTTCTGCTCAAACCTTTTTGCTAATTAGTGAATATAACTAGGACTGGTATCCTGCAACACTACCTTTTAGTGGTAGAAGGCCATAATAAAGGTAATTAAGACCTTTTAAGCACTGGAAAGATGCATTTCTATATTATTTATTTACATGCTGGTTTTCTAATGGAATAAACAATGCATTTCTTTTCCTTTCAGAGTCAAATAACAACGTTAAAGCACCTTCAGCCCTGACTTAAGCACATTAATGCTTCTAGCTGGCAAGTACAGTCATAAAGCTCCCCAGTAAATCATCCCAGCTTAAACAGGGTGTTTGTCCACAAATCCAGGTTCTGTGGCAGTGAAAGCAGCTCTAATATTGGATTACAGGGTATCGCCAAGAGAGGCTGCAACAGACCAACCACATCCACTAAAAACCACTGGTTCCCACTCCAGACACTGCACTGGAAGGACTCTTGGGGAAGCATTTCTTAGCAGCCCAGCATTTGAGAGCCCTGGGCAAAGGGATAATTGTGGTCCTTATGTCTCCAGTGTCACTGCTGGGCTCCAGGAGAGATGCAGGGATGGGCCACGGAGCTTTTGCTGATCCCTCACCTTCCCTCTTCCCTCAAAGTGCATTTCCAGCGACTCCCTGATGGGAATAAAAAACCCCCAGAGATTCCTAATCTCCATACTGAGCCAGAACAATGGTGGGAAACAAGACATGGGGAAAGAACAGATCAGGCAGCTTAAAGCCAATGTGAGGCCACATTTAGCAGCTGCACTGCCATGAGGTGGAAGCCTGCTTTTAGCTGGTTTATTGGCTAAATTGGACAACATTTTATTACCTCTACAGTAAAGCAGATAATCCTAATGCATTTCCCTGACATTTGTAAACAGAACTTGCAAGCAATCAGAAACTAAAAATAGAGCCAGCAGCGTAAGCAACAAATCTACCACTGTCTCCACCTGCACAGCAACATCAATTTGTGAAGTCTGCCAGCCTATAGGTCAGGTTTTGGTGGAACTCCTTCACCCCTTTCAAAGGGCTTTTTTTTTTTTTTTTTAATTTGATTTTATTCCAAATCAATTTTTTTTAAAAAGGCTATTTCCCACACATTCTACCCTCAGCAAAATAAGGGTTTTATTAATTTCATGTGCCTCAGAAAGAAATCATGAAACTAGGGCCTTAACCCCAAAATAGTCCCACTTTTTCTTTCCAGACATCTAGTCTGCCAGCAGCCTTTGTCAGGTTTAATCCAGCTGAAATCTGTTCTAGGGTGAGAACTCTGCAGTTACCCTGGGACTCTCATTTCCTTCCTCGTGTTGGGAGAGTTCCCTGGCACCTTTTTGTACAAAGCTAGGAGACAAGACAGAGGACAGAAAATTAACTCTGGCTCCAGGTCTTTCACACAAAAATTTTGGGGATGAGTCTGACTGCAAATGAGAGATGGTACACAAAAACTGCTCCTCCACCTCTCATAAACATCTCCTCTTACCTACTCAGAAAGGGAAAAACTATTTTTAGGCAGCTCCTCTAGATGGGACAATCACTGCATCATGTTTGCTTTGAAACTGGTCTTTCTGAAAGACAGGCTTGGATGTCAGCACATCAAATACCAAGGCTTCAGAAGCACAGGACCTGCACTCGGCAGAGATCAGTCAGGCAGTTTGAATGCTGCTGGAAGTGGTGGACTTGTGTCTCTGTCTCTTACCACGCAGATCTTGCAGGTTGTACAGTCACGAGCAAGAGGAACTGGAAGTTCTGCTGAATCAGAAGTGAGACTGAAATAAAGTCTGTTTTCATTGCCTCGTGTTGGTAAAACATCTAAAACTAATGTTACAACAAATATTTCAAAATAAATCCGTTCCAAACGGAGAGAAACAAATAAGCAGTTATTCTCTAAAAATCCCTCACAACAACTGAATACAAAGAACAGACAGGTGTGATGATATTAATACTTGTTAAAAATGCTACTGACCCTGATCAACAGGTACACATACCTTCCCTCAGGTGCCTTCTCCCTTCCCCAGAATCCTAGTAGAGCAAAATTTAAGAATTTTTAGGCACAGCATGAAATTTCTGCAGTCAGCAGCTACAAATGGCTGCCACACATTCAGTATCTCAAACACAAATCTGGCAGACACCTTACCTACAGAGCCATCCACCAGTGTCATCCTTCTAGATCTATATTTCTACCCCAAAGTAATTGGCAAAAGCATTCCAACATCATCTATACAAACTCTTCTGCTCATTTTCTCAGTTTATATTGCACCAGCACAGTAAAGCCCCTCATTTCTGCTCAGAACCATTACACTGTTATGTATCTACCAAGTGAAACCTAAATTTAACATACATCAAACCTGAATCTTCATCTCATTAGAATTTACGACCAATTTTAAAGAAGTCCCTAAGAGGGTTCATTTTTTCCACCTTCCTGAAAGGTGTCACAGCAGCATTGTGCAGAATGAATTGCAGGAGATTCCGAGGAGATTTCAGTCCTTGGGGAGGTTCAGCTCTGGGAACTCAGTGAATGGGGCTCTAGAGTCAGACATCAAGTCTTCAGCTGTGCCCCTGCCTGAGGTATCACTGTCAGGCCAAGAAACCACAAAAAACTCTCAAGGTAACACAGAAATATTTGCAGATTCAGTAAGGGATCAAATGTTGCTATTGGTAGCAGGAAAGCTTTCCAGGAATAATTGTCTTTCCTTGTCCATTTTGTCGATTTCCAGTTAATTTTGCTTTTATGTTTGGCAAATGGTCAAATCTTTAGCAGTTGCAAACTTCCATAACTTCATTTACTTCAGTGAACCACAACAGTGTGTATCAGTTGAATGTATTCTTCATTTATTACTACAGAAACAGTAAAGTTGCAGGACTTTGTGCAAAGGTTTTCCTTTGAGTTTAATCTAAACAGTTCTTTCCAGTTTGTCCACATGTTAACAGAAAATTTTTTATTATTTATTATTGTTGTTGTTATTATTAATAATATTATTATCTCCAACGTTGGGATTTTCTATATTAAGTGATTCATTTTTCAATGTTTCAGTTTTAGAAGTTTGTAAAACCTGTTTTTGTGGTTCTTGAAAAGGAATACCAGTTCTCCCCTAACTCCCTTTGCTTACCTGTTTCTTGTTTTCATTTGAAACTGATTTTCCATTGTACCACGGTGCTCAGCAGGAGTAACAAAGAACAAGAAAACAGTCCAGTCCTAAACCTCCCTTAGGCTGCAGATTCCCTGCTGCTTTAATTCCTTTCACATTCCCTTTTGGCACCAAAAGAGCAGCCAGGCCTCCCCTGGCATGTCCCACAAATGGGCCAGACTGGGCAAACTCACAGGACTGCCCAACCCTGAACTGTGAAATAACCCCACTACAAAAAAACAAAGTAAAACTTTTCAAATGTTGAAAACATTACCCTTGTGGAGAGCACAGTGACCCAGCTGTGATACACAGCAAACTGAGCATGGCAGTGATATAAAGAAGCCTGACATAAAGCCCCTGAATGACAGAGACGCACAGACACTGACAGTAAATCTGTTCCTGATTTCAAGAAAAAGAAAAAAATAATGCCTGGGATATCTTTTAACAGCTGCTGAAATATTTTCTGTCTGCAGCAAGCTTTCCACACCACCCCTCAGTGAGTAGAGCACTAACAAATGGTCAGGCAGCTATAGGGGCTGTCAATTTTCTGTGGCAATAGAAAATTTTCCCAGCATGGCTAGAGATGAGCACCAGGAACCATTTCTTTAGGGAAAGCCGTTTGTGAAGCCAGAAATCCGACAAGTCCCATTGGGGAGAGTTAGCAGCAATTTCCAGGGCTGCTCAGAGCCCATAGAGGAGCAATATTCCAGCAATATTCCAGCAATATTCCAGCATGTGCAAGGGCTCTGCAAAGCACAGGAGAGAGCAGCATCCCTCCTGTCTGGCATCCCACTGCTTCACACACTCCCGTGCTTCCTCTCTCAGGTGCCAACCTTCTGTTTCCAAACAAGATCATCTCAAAAAAAATTAAAAAAAAAAAAAAAAAAAAAAAGGAACACAAATAAATCAGAGCAAAGGAGGACTTGGTCTTTTTTGTTTAGTTTTGGCTTTCCAGGGGGCAGGAACTAAAAGAGGGGCCCATATGTTACAGCTCCAGTTGAGCTTTATTGGGATACTAAATGCATATGTTGGCATTTCAGAATAGAAATAATCAAACTTTTAGATCTATAAAAAAACCCCAATGAGATACATGGTGCAAACTCTGCAACTGAATACACAGGTGCATACTTTCATCTGTTGTGTTTCAAATGGGGTCACTTGAAATGCCCAAAATAACTCACTGCAATGACATTAAAGCACATTGTCTTTTAATGAAACTATGTATTATTGATGCCCCAGCTCCAAATAGAACAACTGAAATGGCCTAGAACGTTGCAAATCTTGTAACTGCACATTTACCAGGGAGGTTTTTGCAGCTTATACCTATAATCCACGAGCTTTGTAATTTCAAGCCTGGAGTGAGCTTCCAAAGGGAGCACTTGGACCCTGAACAGGGACAAGGAAGGAGTGGTACCTTGGCTAAAAAAGCCACAAATTACCTCAAATGTTGGGTGACATCAGACACACTCATCAGCTGTTTCTAAAGCCCTCTGGCCAAGATTTGTAACTTGCTGTATCCAGGCAAGGGTTATCTAGATTTAATGACCTGGGAGAGTCTCCACACAGAAAATTTCTCCCATTTTTTTTTGTTTTATTGACTGGAGGCAGTCAGTAAAGAGAAGCATTGAGGTTCTACTCAGCAAAAAAAACCCAACAAACAAAAAAAGCCCCACCCCAAACTGTTCTTGGGAGTCTGGCCGGTTGATTTAAAACAAAATTAACAGAATAAGCCAGGACACTGAGGTGAAGACCCTTATCTGACCTCAAGGGTTTCTGGAATCTTCATAGGGATTCAACAAACTCATGTTTTATAAATGTATCCTTAAACCTGTAACAGCTTGGACACAGATTAGGCATTTTTACCAGTCGTTGAAGGTTTTCTATTGTTACTCGAAGAGATGAAACACTGCCTTTATTCTCAGGTTCTGGTAAGTTCCTGTCCTGTGGTCACATTAAAAAGATGAAGAGATCCTTTCAAAAAGATAATTAAAGACAGATATTACACAAAAGCTCAGATGTATTAACACAGAATTTATATGCAAGGATTGAGGCTAACTGCAGCACAGCCAACAATAAATGTATGAATATCATTGGCTCTGCTATTGGCTGTGTATTGGTGTCTGTAAGAAAAAAAATATTGGTTATAACTTCAATTAAGAAGCACAGCCCCCTTAAAATAGCATAGCCAGTGAGAACTGCACCCCCTGCCCCTGACAGGGTTATTTGTCTCCATTCCTGTAAAGAAGCCTACTGATTCCATTTTAAAAAGATGCTCAATTTGAAGTTGGCCAGATTTAGAAGAAATTTATCAGAAATGTCCAAGTGCCAAAGCTCCAGATTCAGGGTATTCTGAAATTTATTTTTGCTCTCTATTTTCATGCTGCTATTTCATATTTGACCGAGAACAAGTTGGAGTAATTTAGAAATCAAGAGCATTTAAAAAAAAAAAAATCCATGTTGCTGTTAAAAAAAATAGAAACAATTAAGTATCCTCAGAGCAGCAGACAGACAGAACCCAGTTTTGAATACCTGGAATCACACTGCAATCTAACCTCTGCCCAAATAAAATTGTCTGAGAGAAATGTAACACAGAGGATGTAGATCAAGAGAGGATTTAGTTAGCTTTCTCTTATATCCTATTCTAGAAATACATCTATATTTCTAGAAGTATTACAACTATCCTGTAGATTAAATACACCTCTTAAATAAGAAAAAAAAAAACCCTATCTATGGTTTAAGTTTACTCCAGTTTGACTCTTGTCAGCAGTCTTTAAATTTAGAGAAAATAAGCACATTTTAGCCATGGTAAGCATTTAAAACCATTCCACAAAGGCACTGGCTAAATTCTCACTTTTCCACATTAACTGTAAGAATTCTTTTTTAGTATCTACTATCCATGGTACAACACAAATGAATTTTCAACTTGTGAACAAATAGAAATCTGTCAGATAGGAATATTTACACTGAAATTCTCGTTAAATACACAAATCTTTTGATCAAAGTTCTTTCATTTTCCCTAGAACTTCAGTAAAATTTTAAGCAGCTCATCATATGAAGAAATGCATTGCAACAGCTTATATTTACCATGGAAAGTTTTCCAAGCAAATTAGAGTCTGTTTTATTTGATGGATTTTAACTTTTCCTTTCAGTGTGTGTGTGGAGGAAGTTATAGTTTTGAGGTCATTAAAGACATGTAACTATATTTACAATTACATTAAAAAAAAAAAAAAAAAAGAAAAAAAAATGTCTACATTAAAAAAAAAAGTTCCTATTTCAGAGGAAAGGAAACAACTGGACCAGGGACCACAGGAGATTTTTGAAGATCAGAGATCCAGAATAATAAATTAATAACCTAAAGTTAATAAGTCTAATAATCCAGAAGAAGTGTAACTGTGTGAAGAGCAGGTAGATCCAGCTGGCTGGCACAGGGCACACACCATACTGCCAACCCTTAAACATCTCCTGTCCTAGGATTCTTATCTCTGAAACAGGGTGCAAGTGCTTCCACAATCCAGGATGTTCATTTTGCCATAGGAAAGGATGGAGTAATTCTGCAAAGAGTGACAGCAGGCACCATCAATATCTTATCTATTCCAATAAACTCTGCCCTGCCATGACCTGCCTTTTATATCTCACATTGTCAAAGCCTCAACTTTTAGGACTGCAAACTTTACCCCTGGAAAACAGTACCCCAATTAGAAACGAGCTGTAGGAGCTTCATGGCATTCCCACAGCTTAACAGTTGTGAGGGACTATTTTTATACTGAAAGTATTTGAACAGACTTCTGAAAATCAAAGCAGATTTCCTTCTATGGAGAAATACAGCACGTCTTCAGAAGTGTATCAAGTGCTGAAAAAAACCACACCTTTTGAAAATAATTTTGTATTGTCCCTTAGCTTGCATTAGTATAGTGTAATTGTAATTACTGAAACTGATGTGCACCCCCACTGATCAGTTTAAAGCCTGTTTTTGTCCTGCTGAAACCTCTAGAACACAAAAGCAGTGGGAGCCATGAATGCAAAGGTGACTATTTTAAGCATCCCTCATTTTAGCTCCCTTTGAAAAGTTATGAATTTGGAACAGCGAAAAATGAGTCCATACAAAACTGTCAGCTGGACACCAAATAATGAATACATCCCAAAAAATTATAAGAAAGAGCTGTTAAAAATTACATTCAAACTCTGGTATCTGAAAACATAAAGGCAGGCTTAAACTTCTTTTAAAAAAACGTTTCTAGTATAACCACCTATCTGTGTTCCATTTTTTTATGACGGTAAAAGAAGATATTTGCTTGGCATTTTCCTTGATATTCTTTGTCTGGTTCCTTGTCTGGTTGCTCCTTCAACTCACAGGTGGTTGTCTTGCAATGCTGTTCTTGAGGAAGATAAACAGAAATAGAATAAATTCTCTTCACGTCTCCATTTGGGATTTAGAGACCTAAGGCTGCTGCCCTGCCTGGAGCCCATCCACACCTGACCAAAACCAAAACTGGAGATTTATTCTCATTTTTCTCTGCATGGCTCTCCTGAACATGCCAAGAATGGAACAAGGTGTGTGAGCACAAGACCAGAAGAAATTCACACTTTTGACATTTTCATACGAAATTTGTTCTCCAAGCATTTTAATGAACTCAGAAATATGAAAACCAGGGAAGATCCAAACTGAAAAGCATTGGCTGTTGAAAGATAATTAGTTGCCTTCACAGCCCTTTTCATCATCCCTATCGATTTCAGAGACAAGACACGTATCAGGGCACCCCTATTTAATTAGAAGGCTGGTGAGCAGCTCCAGAGCCAAAACAAGCTGCCAAGTACAATTAAGCAGGCTGCCAGAATACAGCACAATCTTAGAGATTTTCCTTTTATAAAGGGAGATTAGGAATGCACCATCCCAGACAGCTCACTGACTTACTGGAGAAATTTTAAAACCCGGTTTTACATACATATCTAAACAGAATTCCAATTTAAAGTTGCTTTTTGATGTAAAAAAAATTGAGATACCTCAACTGGCGGTGGGAAAGGACATCTGACCAGAATTCTCCAGCCCATTTTAGCACGTAGGAGCCTGAGGACCTGTTCTCAGAATTTAAGCACACAGCACTTCATGCTAAGGACACTTCATGCTAAGGACACACTTCACAGCTGTTCCATATCCCTCTATTAAATCTTTCTATTTAATCTTCAGTTTTAACAAGTGGGAGTTTAATTCCTGCCATTTAACATCATAAACTAGTAAAACTCTCACAGAGGTGTTCTCACACTCAAAGAATCTGCAGTTATAAAAACAAAATATCACTTGTTGTCCCTTTACTGGTCAGTATGTTCAAGAATTTCTTTATGTGGCACATTTGACAAAGCACCAAAATTCACACCTGGAAGGATTATATTGGAATAAAACAACAGATATTTTGGAACTGAGGGTAAACTGGGAAAATTACCACAATTATAATAAATTTTACCGGTCCATTTTGCTAATAAACCTACAAAATGCCAAAACAACAATGGTCATCATGAACCAGCAAGTTCATTCATAATTTAATCTCAGTACTGTCCTATCAATATTTATTTACATTTACTGTATTGTCAGATAATCTGTGGCAGTTTATCACTTAGATTGTTACACTAAAAACTCATTTCTATGGTCAGATAAATTGAAATAAAGAGATGACTGAAAATGTTACCTTGTTCATTCAGTTAGACCAAAGGACAGATTTTATCACCTATTTCTGGGTATTTTATCATGGATCATGATCGAAGTAACATTACACTAACATTTCCATCTCTGGCAGGGAAAATTACATTATTGGCATAAAGCAGTGAAATAGTCCAGGTAATTCAAGTAAAATGGATTGATTTCAGTTCACCAACTAAAAGACAGCAGACCCAGGCTCTACTTCTTGTACAGACCCTGGAATGCCAGGAAATCTTCAAGTTTGTAGTGGATTACTATGCTTCTTCACTAAAAACCACCCAGCAATGAAAATTCACCCTTCTTGCACAAACTTAATTAAACAGTCAAGTCCTGAGCACAAACAATCCCACTAAACAGATCAAAAGTCAGAAAGAAAAACAGAAAAAAAGGTAAATCCTCTGTGCTGCATTTTATCATTGTAAACTGAAATATGAAGAAACCCTCGGGGGAGAGAAGCACCTGCCTGCTGGTTCTCTGTTGGACTGCAGGGAGGAATTGCAGGCCCTTCAGACAGATCTCTTCCTCAGACGATGTGTTAATCTCCACAATCTCTGGCTAAGGGCTGCAATACAGAGCGCTGTCATCAATCCTCCCGCGGTGCTGTGGCACGGGGATGCTCTGACAGCCAGGATGCCACACACACATAAACCAGCCCTGCACCCAGGCTGCAGCTCCAGACCAAACCCAGTGTGTCACATCAGCTGCCAGCTCCAAGTCATCAAGCAAAAATTAAAATGAAATGTGAGCCTTACTAACAAATTTCCTGTGTTCTGTGTTGTGTTTTTTTGTTGTTGTTGTTGTTGTTTTGTTTGGTTTTTTTTGTTTTTTTGTTTTTTAACAAGCTCTGTTAGTAGCTTTTAAATGCGGTAACTCTAAATAAACGGTCCTGAAACATTTTAGAGCTGTGGCAGTTTTCTCCCAAGTGCAGGGTCTTCACAACAGGCAGCAATAGGAGAACACATACAGCAATTCAGAGACTGGGAAGAGCTTTCCTGGCAGACCCAGAGCTGTAAAACTAAAAGAAAACCCACGAAGTGATTGACGTACCCCACTGCTCTGCATCTGCCCAGCTTTAGAGTAATTGGCTTGACACATCTTCTGCTAATTCTGATCAAAGTAACAGAACACTTGAAATACTCTCTGATGAGATGAGTTTAAATTATTTGGACAGAAAACAGTCCAGATAATATCATAAAAAATGTGATGATAAGGCAGAGGGATATTACAAATTTGTACACTGCTATTTACAACATGTAATCATGTCAATAAAACTCAAACTACTTCAATTTATTTTTTCTGTTCCATGCACAGCTCCAAGGAGCTCCAAGCCTTACAAACACATTCCCAGAATAAAACCTGATATGTTGGGCAGCATGAATGTATATTTTTAACATACAAAACAATTCTGCTGTCTATCTTTTTGCTTTTCTTTCCTGTTATGCAGTTTCAAAACTAAGATGAAAATGTTATGTGTCAGTACACAGGGAATGTTGAAATCAGAGTTGAAATGCACCTCACTTGGAGTCCAAATGACTTTTCAGTGGAAGACACTAAACACCAACAACCCATGGAAACATCTAAAATGTCCTGGCTTGATTTTTCTGAACTAAGCATAGTCTCTGAAAATCCAGTATCAGCATTTTATCTGTTGCCCTTCTGAAAATGGATCTAACTTTAAATGGGTTAAAATGTCTTCTACAACCATCAGACAGCAAAACTTTTAAAAAATTTTGGCAACTCTCTATTTTTTAAAACATTTTTTGAGATTATTGACAGCAAACCCCCCCCAAACTCACAGACATGCACACATACACGCTTTTATCATTCTTAGGTCTTCATCTGCTCTCCTTTCAGAGATCAGCCAGTGTCTACTCATTCTCTGGCTCCACATATCAGTAATGATGGGTTTGGGTTGGGTTGTTTTTTGGTTTTGTTTTTTTTTTTTCATTTCTAAATCATGTTGAGAATACCTGCTGGTTTATAAAAGGAAGAAGACTAGAATTACTAACACCACAATGCTGGACTTGTATTTCCAAAAAAAAAAAATCCTGACCCTCGAGCCTGAGATTAATTTTAGCAGAAGTGGTGGGTTTGGTGATGCCTGAGCACCGCAGCACTTCAGATTGAGCAAAGATGTCTTGCTCACCATTCCCAGCGTGCCAGATCTGGTGTTTTCCTTGGCAAGGAGAGGCTCTAATGCTCCTCGGGCTGAGCAGCAGTCCCCGAATGACGCACACCTCGCTGTCCCCAGTGGTTCCACCCGTGACTTCCCTCCCCTGCTGCCTGAGGAGGGAGGCATGTTCCTTCTGCAAAGCCTCCCAAGCCAAACCAGGTACCTCACATTCAGTGACAGCTCCGTGCTAGCTCAGCCACTGCTCTCCATCAGCTCCCAGCCTCTCTCACAGGTGAGACATCTCTTTTACAAGTTATTGTATTGTTTTCCCTGGGCTGCTCTTATTCATCCTCCCGGCTGCCTGCTGGTCAGGGCCAGAAGACAATGCTAAGTCTGCCACTCACAAAAGAGACTGCAGCAAGCTCATTCTGCCACTTTAAGAGAAAAATCAAGAGTAAAAAAAACAGCAGTGTAAACTGAATGGAAAACATCTGCAGTTAATGCTTGCAAGCACACGAGTTAGTTATCTCTGTAGTCCTGTTATAGAAGAGTCTAACAAATATTTTCCCTCTACCCCCAAGTGTATTGGCTCAGGAGATACTATTGTAACATTCAAAACAGAAGATTATGTTATTACGTTAATAGTAGCTTACTTTTGGAAAGCAGAAAAACAAGTTAGTTTTTGTCAGTGGTGCAAAGAGAATCACAGTGAGTTCCAGAGAACTCTGAACACACCTCAGTGTGTGTTTTATGGTAACTTGATTGCATACGTAGGAGATAAGAGTCCAGAGCCTTCAGACTGTGCAAATTTACACCAAGTTCCTCAGATATGCTTGTTTATTTATACTGCTTGATTATCTTACCTTCCTACAACTGTCTGTGTTTGTAACACTCAGCTGAATGTTAAATTTTCCCAGTTTGAATAGAGTGCAGTAAAGAAGTCTAAAAATTTCCATGGAAATTATTGAGATAACTTAATCAGGGATAGTGCTGTGTAAAAGAATACTTACAAGAGAAAACATTGTTTTGCAAATATCTGTCTGAAATGCTGTAAAATAATATCCTTTCTTCAAATGAGAATTCTTAACAGCTTAAGTATCCTGATTACATCCTTCTGCATAGTATCTCTTTAAAAAAATATGCTGCCACACGCTACTTCATTCTTCCAAAAAATAAAATAAAGAAAAGGCAATTGAAAGGAAACTCCAGAGAGAAAAAAAAAATTAATTCAGAACTGTAGCCGAGGCTCCTCTGGGGTAGGAAGTAGGAATGACACAGCTGCTCCAGATGGAAGCCATGAGATTAGTCACAGTTCACACATAGTCTTGAAAGGGCTTAAGAGCAACTCTGAATGTTCTTCTGCAGCAAGAATTTATCCTTGTACAGGAAAGGAGGTGATCACTCTGAACACACACAGTGTGCAGCCAGGTAGTTCAAAGAATGTTTGTGAAGTGGATTTTCAATCTCCCATGTGTCAGAAAGCTCTTATGACACAGAAAACAATCTTTATAAAATGCATATATCTATAAGCTCATAATTTCAAAGAAAATAATTATTTCTTTCTGGTGTCCTGTGCATTTTTTTAATAAATATAAGACAAAAAACAAAGGGCCTGTTTCAGGACCAGTCACTAGGTACACTAAAAGCCCACTTTCTGTGGCATATTAGTGCTGTACTGTATTTTGAGTTATCAGCCAAAACTGTACAAACTGTCCAGGGCACAATCTTGGGGCACAACTCCCCCAGCTATGTTGTCCAAAACTCTGGTACACAAATGAGCTCTTGGAATGACAGTCCACTTTCCACAGACATTCCAAACTGATGTAATCAAAATCCTGAACATTCTTTGATGGATCCTGATCACAATAAGGGAAATTCAGAGGAAAGGATCAAAAGCCTAAATGATACTCTAAAGATTCCACTTATTTAATTTTTTTTCTTTTTTTTTCCTTCACACGCATGATCTTCCCAGGAATGCACAGCAAAAGCATCCCTCTTTTCTATAAAGGACTTCTTTGGAATTTGCTTTTGTCATAAACCATAACAGGAACAAAATGACAGATCCCCACCTGGCCAGCTGAGTGTTAAAGCCAACATTTATTCCTACCTGATTTCACTGTGAGAGTTGTGCTTCGATTCAACAAAATCAACAGGCTGCAAACTTTACAGTGGGAGTTATGAGCCAACTCACTCACTGGCATGGCTTTTAATATTCTTCTAACTTCCAGCCCAGAAGAAATAACTGTGTTCGCCCGTTTTCGTACAATTACAATTATCTTTAAAATTAATCTTGCCCATTAGTAGCTCAAATACCTCCTCCCATGGCTCTGGCTGGCACCCACACTGCCCAAGGCTGGCTGCCCTGTGCTGGGGTGGGCAAATGTCATTTCACAGTGACACAGCACCAGCCCACAGCTGGGACCTCACTGCTCATCTGAGCACAGATCTCACAGTCACTGACTCACAGGCGTTTGCAGAACACTTCCATGAACATCGATTTATTGGGAACATTTTCAATGCCAGGGTCTCAATAGATAACGACTTGTTGGGGGGTGATGCTGATGAAGGAGGGTACAAAATAAACCACTTCCTTAAGAACTGGGTAATGACCTTTGACCAGTTGTTGCTTTTGCTGCAAATGGAGCATTTACTCCAAAGCAAATGCAATAAAGGAGTAAAAGGTGCTCACCAGAGTATTATTAAGTAAATCTGATGGCAAGAACTTAAACTAAAATTGTAAATTACTTTTGTTCATGCGGTACATTCATACAAATTATTCTCTCAATTGTTTCTGCTATTATTCCATGTCATGGAACAACAAGGAACAGTGATCATTTGATCCATATCTTTGATGTCCTTTAACAAATTCAGTATTAAAAGTCTGCAGCTTTATACTGATGCAAATGGAATCAATGAATTCTTCAATTCTACTCTGAAAGGAATTGTAAAAACAGGTGTTGGCATTTGGGAACTGCAGTACTGAACAGAGGCCACATGATTAATTCCGTGACAGGTACCATGGAGAGCAGTCTCAGACAGAAAAGTTCATTGAGACAGCCAGAAGAATATCTGCACAAACAAATGGAAACAATTTTATAAATCCTTCGGAAGATTAGACATTCAACATGCATTCAAATTGGCTGTTTGTGCCAATATAGTTTCCCTATGTAATTCAGGTTCCACTTATCTAAAATACACAGTCTTTATCATTTATAGATAGAACTAGTTTGGCAGATTTAGACAGAAGTCTGAATTGGCATCCAGCAATAACCAGATTCAGATTTTTACACCTTAAGAAAAGGTTAATTACAGTAACTTTGATTATTTGCAAATTTGGATCTAACAATAGTCAGAGGCTGGTCCCTTAACACTGTGTGATGTTCAGAAAAACTCTAAGAAAAGTAAAAAAAATCTGCTGGTGTTAATTTTTTTAAATCTCTGGCAGCTGACCTGAAATGGATGTACAGCATCTGTTTCCTCTCAGCACCACTTTAAATTTGTACAGTTCCATACCAAGAACATTTTTGATTCCCTATAAAATTAACTCTGTGAGAAAGTTCTGATCCATGGGCAAAATAACTGTCAAAATAAAGCACACCAGTAAAGTACTGGTTCATCCTTGAACTTCAAAAGAACTACTTAAGACTGCGTGTAAAAGTTTATCACAGCCAGGATAAGGAAAATATCCTTTCTTTCTTAAAGAAACCCTAATGTACCTTGAAGAACAATGTCTAACTCACCTTTTATTTTACAACCAGACAAATACTGTCTGAATAAAAATATCTAGGAACAGCATCAAAGGAAACCCTGTATAATGTCATTACAAAGGTTCGTACGGATTATTATAAACATTAAAAGACAGAGGAGTGTCTGTTTAGCAAGTCCTGCAGAGATAAGGTGATTTCCTGAAGAGTTTGGTCAATTAATGATTTACCTTGATGTTACTTTAAAGATGCAGGTCCTCTCTGTAATAGATTTTAGTGCAATGTGTTTCTTGTGACTCACAACTCCATTATCAGAACACTAAAATTACACTAATATGTATCCTTATTTTCCCTTTGGTTTCTTTTGGAAGTACTGCAGAACAAGCACCATCCCCAAAGCTGCTCAAATACTGAAAAACAGTAAAAACAAATGGCCACAACCTCTCCCTCAGCCCCTAAATGTTACTTAGGATTTGAGAAGCTGGAAGGAAGTACAAAGCAGAATTCACTTCTGATCAAATGCAAACTAGCCACTTGTTTACACCTTCCAACTAAAGAAAAGGAAAGTTTAGCTGAGGAAAGGTGCTGAACAAATGCTTCCCTGTGTTTCCCATGTGTGTGTAGGCACAGTCACACATGCCTCGGGAGGAGGGAAGGTAAACTGAACTGAGCTGACAGATACACGGCTTTGGTGACACTTGTGGGAACACAGAATGGGAGAAGCAGAGCTGGCCTGAGCCACCAAAGACAGGAACAGTCACACTTGTCAGCACCCGTCACCAGCATGTCCTCGTGTCACCAGCAGAAGACGCTTCAAATGGGGGAAAACAAGGGGAACTGTGTGGAGGCTTAAAAAACCTCCTCAAACTCAGCCCCCAAGGGCAGCTACTCCTTTTCCCACCTCCCACAGCACTGGTGCCCGGGCAGGGCAGGAGCAGCACAGCTCCTGAGCTGAGAGCATCAAAACCACAGGTGAGGTTTGGCTGAGCCTGGGCAAGGCTGAGACCTGCTCCATCCGTCCTGCCACATCTTCATCTGTTGCCGTGACAACACTGACATCTCCCCGTGCTGGGAGCTGCTCTGACTTTAAATATTGTATAAATGGACATAAATCTTGAATATATCCCATGCAGCTATTGTTTGTGGAACGGGGGAAGTGTTCCTCTTAGTTTTATTAGAGGAAGAAATATTACACAGATCAGTCATACTGTTGTCCACTGAACATTGAAGAATTTTAAGAGTCCAAAGCGGAAAAAATGTTAGCATTTTTTACGTCAGAAGCAGCATAGTAAGGAGTTCTGTGTCTTGAGCACAGACAAGGGCAGTTTCAACTAATTTTCAGTCCTGAAAAATTCAGGTGTATCGGAAAGCAAGACTTCCATAGTAACTTATTTATAACTAAGAAACGTAAGGAATGTCAAGTAATTTTTTTTAATCAAATGTCTCAATATTTTAAAGTGAATACTTTGTGGAGATTTTCAATTAACAGTTTTGGATATTTTAATTTTTAATTCCATTTGGATATTAATCATAAACATTGGACAGTTTTTTAGGATAATAACACTCCCATCTATCTCTGAGTGATTTCAAAGCATGCACTTGTAAACCTGTAACAGTGACTCCATTATTTTTAATTCTACATTCACAAAAGTATTTGAGACAAACCTAGAAATGAATAAATCCTTCTAGTTTTCTGTTTGATTAAAATAATTTAAGAACAAGTATGCAAACAAAGAGAAAAAAGAACAGCCAGTCCTTTAAAAAAATATGTTTCCCACTGCAAAAAGCCTATGAAGACATTCACATGAGTATTATTATAATGTAAACCCACCCACAACAGAAACCTCCTGCTTCCATGCAGAGAGTTAGAATCTTCTACTAAGGTCTGATAACACATAGTTATACTTTTTATTACTTATATACATATACTGCAGGATCAGATGACACTGGGGAGCAGGGTATTTTTGTTGGCAAATACACAGCAACTTTGTAAAGACCTGTAAGGAAACGCATTAAATAAGGTCAGACCCATCTTTAATCATTCCCTGCATTTCATTTCTAGACAGACAGATATTTCATCTTCTCGTGTTTCTTTCAGGCCCACTTTTGGTGGCTGCTGTAGCATTTAAACGGAGTTAATCAGTTCCCTCCACAGCAAAGGCAAGGACTATAAACAGAGCTGCAGGGCTCGGGGGATGTTCAGCAAATGTGTTCAATCAACACTTGCTCCTTCTGGAATAAAGAGGATGTGCCTCGGCATCACATTCAGGATTGTCTGCTGTTTGAACAGCGTGGGGGCCTCTGCCTGTGCCACGGTGAGGTTTGGATTAAAGGGAAAAGGCCAAGGGGGTGTTCCAAAACCGGATTGCAACGCCCAGTTTCCATCTAATGAGGATTATCTCATTTGCATCTGAAAAGCCTCACCCACCCCAAACTCGGGAGTCACGAAAGGAGACACAGCAGGGCAGGAGCTGAGGAGGCAGCAGAGATTTCAATTTACCCTCCCGGGACTCTCAATCTATGTAAACACATCGGCTATCATCACTGAAATAAAGATCTTTATTAAGCAAACTAATACAATCTGGAAACATAATATTATCCCTCCCTTTTTTTTTCTGATTAAGTTAATTTTAATAGAAAATACCAAGCTTATGAGCATAGAAATTGTTGGCACGTGAGATGGAGCAAAATTTGCTGCTCTTAAATATGATGGCAAAAAAAAAAAATTAAAAAGCCATTTAGTTACAATTAGTGTTAAAGAAAGGATCCTGATGAATGTCACCAATAAATAAGTATCAAGTGGAAGGTTTAATTCTGTAAACTACCACACAGAAATTGGCAATTTCAGCCATATCTCCTTTAAATTGGCTAAAATTACCCAAATTCTTATATGTAACACTCTCTCTCACTATTTTAGTAGATTATAGGTTAATTCTGAAAAGACTTAGAGCCTCCCCAACCTATCACTTACATCCCTGAAATCCTTTAAGGAAAGACCACAGGACCAATGTGCACACAGACACAGGTTCCTTTCATCTCCAGAGACAAGCTGCATGACTACAATTTCACACTAATTAGATAATCTTTCAGAGGATTATCTGCTAAACATCCTCAGCAGGTTTTCAGCATATGAAAAAATACACAGAAAAAAAGAAGGGAAAAAAAAATACTGAGACTTCTCTGAGAAATCTGGAATCTTACGTGGAGGGTAATATGGGAATGCCCCAGAGATGCTCTGGAATCTCTCAACCACAACATTCCAGGTGTAACTTGTGTTAACTGTTCTGGGTAACAGATACTGGAGGTCTACCAGACTTCAAACCCATCCAAGACCAGACAGGACTTCAAAATAACATTATTTCACTAAAAAGTGTGTTTAAGTAGCTCCTTGACAGATTTGTAAACAGACATAAAATATAAGTGTGGTGTCTAATAACTGTGTGTCATTTATTAGCTGTGGGATTTCCTCCTTTTCCATCCTGCTAGCAGAGCTACGGGCAGACACAGGGGGGATTTTTGCATTTGTAATGACCCAGAACCAATTCTTCAATGAAGCCATTTTCCATGAAGTCTCCTAAACAGAAACACTCGTATGGCAATTTTCCCTCATAAACCTCCCTACCAGGAACTTATTAATCTGCCTGTTTTACCTGTAACGTTTCATCCCAAGAAAAAATTCAAGCAAAATTCAATATTTGCCACTTCCTTGCTGATGAAATGCTATTTGTGACAGTCTTATGATGCTCCATGTGATGGTGCTTTTGAAGCATGCAGCCCTTTCTGCCAGACCTATAAAAGTATTAACACGGGGCATACTAAGGATAAATTCATATGATGCTAACAGTATTCATTCTGCCAGAGCAGCTCATGTCCTGCTACATAATATGTATTTTGACAATCCCTTTTCACACAACATGGTTACTGCCACTAAGAAGTGCATGCTAACTTTTGCATTTGGCAAAAAGTCTGCGGCAGATGAACTGAAATTTGAGGATTCTGATGTATTTGGGCAAGGTTATAACTTTATCAGTATTTCCAGGATTTGGAGGGCATAAGTTTTCTACACACTTTTGCCACCTACATGCTTTTTTGCAATACTACATAAAAAAAGATATCAAAATGACTCAGTTTACTGGTAGAATGGGCTGAAGAAGGAATGTTAAACTACTGCCTTCATTAGAGCTGGACATGTGACAATAAACAAGCACTGTCAGCCAGTACGTGCTTGGAGAATCCTTCTTTTTCCAGCCTTGCATTTATAACTCTTCATTCTTACAGACTTCCTTTCAGTTCCTTTCTTTCTCTCACACACTTAAACTGCAGTTGCTGGGTACTCAAGTGACCAACTGACATAAAACATAAAAGCTGCCTCGTTCTACGGTTTGAGTTTCCCCACATCCACCCAGAGACTGCATCTATAACCAGTGAATCTCTCCCAAACTGCAACTCCCTGACAAACCCGACATCTGTAGCCAGAAAGGAAGAAACAGGAAGAAGGAGCTGTCAGACTTATCCTAGCAGCAGCAGAGTTTTGTTCCTTCACCTACTCCCAGCTAACCAAAACATGGCACAGAGCTCTGGCTGCTGCTCTTGGCTGTCCCAGCTGCTGGCTGCCATACCCTCCTCCATTATTTCCCAGGCACAGAAATGCCAGGTCTGTTCCAGGATCTCCCACACCCAAAATCTCTGCAGCAATGTGCAGGCAACATGACTTGATGCAACTGAGACCAGCTGAGGCAGAGAGAAAGGATGGATGAGTGCTGGCAGCTGCAGAGCACAGCCTTGTCTGCTGCTGAGTGAAGCATTTGCAGCACGTTGGACAGCAGCAGACACAGCCTTATTTTGTCGTTTTACATTTTAGCAGCGTGGAAAAAGTCCTGCCAGCAACTCCCAGAGCCACCAAAACCCTAACAAAGACATCAGCAGAGTTCATTAGCCTCCAAGTACTCACTGGATTTGAACTTGGGTCACCGAAGTCATGAGAAACATTCACAGAAAGTGAAGCATTGGTTTATGCAGACGGAGAATTTGGGTGCATTGGGTATATATAGACTGGAAATATGGACAAACCAAAACAAACCAAAATATGTTGTGTTCATGCCTATACATGAGAAAAATGAAAAAGCATTTACCTCTCTTGGTGATTTAAAGGAAAGGTAAAATCCTTACCTATAATAGATTCATAAACACCTCCTATGTTACATTTCTGGTGTAATGTGCCAGTGTTTGGAGTTGCTGTAGATTGAGTAAACTCAAGAAAATGCATATTATTTTCCTGTAGCCCTTGTACACAGCATTCTCCTGCTGAGACAACTAGAAGGTGTTTTTTTAGTTTGACAGAAAGAAAAGAAAAACATGTACAAACTGCTCGACAAGAGTTGATGTCCTTATTGGAGCACTTTGGAAACACCTGGATTAAATGTTCACCTCACAGCACTGCCTATACGTCCTTGAGGGATTGCTTTGGTACAGAACTAAGGCACTGAAGTTTTGAGGTTAAAGTAATGAAATAAAAGGTACTCCAGTCTTATGTTCTTTAGTTATCTGCAGTCTAAAAGTCCTTGTATCAGATCCAATATGCATATTAGGGAAAAGAGAAATCTGTTTGATTTCTATTTTTAAAGTAACTGGAATAAAACAACGGGTGCAAATCTTCATACGTATAATAAGCAGCCTGGAACACACTTCATTTTCCAGCAGAACTCCTATTACATATGCAGACCTTGAAACATAAATATTAATGTCAACAACAAAAGTAATTTGTATTTATATTTGTTTGTGGGCAAAACAGATGCACTTAGTAACACCAGTCACGCCACTACAGTCTCCTGCAATACATAACATTCTAGAACATATTAAATACTCACCTTAGAGGCAGGAGTTTTTTTAAAGACTCATTAAAATGTCCCCATAAATATTGGATGTTCTAGTGGGCCTAGAGCCACTGTATTTTTGTAGTCAGTCCTTTCCCAAAAACAAGACATTAGGACTGTAAATATAGAGTAAGAGGTTGCTCAAATCAAAGCTAAGTTATAGAGAGTTTAGAATTAAAATTCTGTACTTATATTCTTCCAGTTCTGTTTAAGCAAACACAAAGAACAACCATGTATGGTCCACCAGATCAGAATCTATTTTACACTTTAAAGAAAGAAACAGTCACAAAAGACCAGAGTAAAATTTCTACACGAGTACAAAACTCATCCTGCTCTGGTACAGTGTAGTATCAGTTTTGCTGCTGAAAATACTTCTGCTCACACCAAGTTCCTAGAAACTTACTTTTTTTCTACTCCTATTGGGAGCACACACAAACTTTTATATGAGGTAACAACCTGCAGTCTAAAATCATCCTGGAGATGGGCTGAAAATAAACTCAGTTTTCAACCATGATACAGTTTCACTTCGAGCTCTAGCACATGCACGAGGCAGTTCCATTTGTGACAAATGGTAACTAAATTTTAAAAATTCAAAAAGGAGATGTTAATAAGTAATATATAGAATATTGCTGCTTATTCTGAAACTACCACTCTTCTCAATCCCTCCCCTTCCTCCCAGTCTGATATTCTAAGAGCATACTCCAGCAAACCTTGGATTTATAAATGAAGAAGCCAAAACAAACCAATAACCAAAGCTGTATGAATAAGGTGCCCTTTCTTTCCCCCACTATATCTAATTCTCATGATCACATGAACCTCACACAGTTGGCCTCAGCCAGTCCAGATGCCCCTGCAGAGCCTTGCTGCCCTCCAGCACACCCACACTCCTGCCCAGTTTGATGCTCTCTGTGAATTTGCTGAGTGCCCTCGTTCCCCTGTCCAGATCGTCAGTAAAGACATCAAACAGGGCCCTGGAGAGCACCTCTGGTGACAGCCACAGCTGGATGGAACTCCAGTCCCCACCACTGCCTGGGACTGCGTGTCCAGCCAAGTTTTTACCCAGGAACAGTGCTCCCATCCCTGCCAGGAGTGCCAGTTTCTCCAGGAGGATGCTGTGGGAGAGGGTGTCTTTACTGAAGCCCAGGCACAGACATCCCCAGCCTTTCCCTCAGTGAGCTGTCCTGGTGTAGAAGGAGATCAGGCTGGTCAAGCAGGACCTGGCCCTCACAACCCCACTGTGGCTGTCCTATTCTAGGGAATGGTGTTAGGCAGACATCAGCCTATAAACACCTGAACACTGAAGTAAAACTGCCTCCTGCTGCTCTCAGCACTGACACTTTGCTTCACCATCACATGGGCAATCCACCAGAATTTCAGTTCTTTAGATAACCACAACCACGGACAGTGCAATTAAACACAATCTAATATAACACGTAGCAAGTACAGGAAGCTGAATTTAACACAACAGGCATTTGCTATTCCTCTGCCAAAACACAGCCCCAAAGGATTCCCAATATCAAAAATCTGAATAAGAGGCAAGCAAAAATAATCGAGTTGGAACCATTAATCTTCAGTGAAGGACTTTTACTGGTCAAAACTTATGGCAGCTGATGACAGCAGTAGGTATCTTACTACAAATTAGAGATAAAATCCTAGCTCCAAAGTCCTTGCCAAATTCCAACAGTACTTTTGAGCAATTCTTAGCCCTTCTGACTCAGTTTTTGAACTGTCAGTTGAGTGGGAGGTGTGAATTGAGGAAATGTTTTCATGAGTTTCCTCATTTAGCCATTTTTCCATAACATACATTGGCAGAGCTCAGAGGAAAAAAAAAAAAAAAAAAAAAACCCACTCTGCAGACTGTTCACTGTTTTCTGAGTGAATTACTCAGCTCTTTAGTTAAGCCAACGCTTACACCTTCCAAGGTTTCCAGAAATGCTGAAGGCTGTAATTCTTACTCCTCAACACAAAGAATCAAATCCCAGGAACAATCCCCTTTCTACAAGCAGATTTTTGCAGGTCCCTCATCCTATGGATATGCACATAAACCCTATTAAACATCAAGCTATTTCTGAAAGGAACAAAACTGCTTGGGGACTTTAATGCAAATAAGAAACAAATATAATACCAATTATCATCATAAGTTAAATACTTATCTTGGACTTTAGAAAAACTTGAGCAGGCTGGAGTAGGTGGGAATTCCAGGGCAAGAAGGCAAAGATGTCTCTAGCACTTAGGCCAGGAGCTGGCAGTCTGATCTCTGGGGCTCCATTCCCAGCTTTGCCACTGCCTGATTCTGTGACTTCAGAGAGAATGATGCAAAACATAACAATCCCTGCAGGGCCCAATCAGCTCCATTAAGTTTTGGCCTGCCTTTATGAATTCCTAACAGAGAGGATAAGAAACATCCATCTGTCTTTGAAACGCTTTACTTGAAAGAGGGTGAACATTCAGCATTCCCTGTCTATGAGAACAAAATGTCAGGATACAAGCAATCCCTACAGGAATGGTGAGAAGACAGAAATGAAGTGTCTGCCCAAAACTGGCTGTGCTGTAGAGGATGAAACCAGGGGGAGAATGAAGAAACTTTTGAAACCAAGAAGCACAAGCATCTGTACCAGCAGCAGGGGACAGCCTGGGGACAGCTGCAATCCAAGGTGTGGCTGGCACTGCCTGGAGTCCCCCCAGCAGCACCACGGCCCTGCCCAGGAGCTGCTGGGCCCAGGTTCCATGTGCACCCAGCACTCCAAGCCCTGGGACAACACCAGGAACACCCCAGGAAGGACCCAGAGCACACAGGGACTCAGGGAGTGCCGAGGATGTGCCTCAGAGGACACAGGGAACACCCACATCTGTCACCACTGCAGGGGTGGCAACACATCCAGAACGTGCCCAGGGAAGGCTCCAAACTTTATTCCTGCAATGGAGGGATGGGGGTGTACACATTGCCTTGGGGAGGTTAGGGTTAGTTATACAAGAGCACTCAGGAGTTTGATGTTGAAAATAGACATTTTTCAGTGTCTAATGTTGTGGTTTATCCACTGCACTGCTGGCGTTGATCCTCAATGTACAATTTACTGATTGCCAGCTAATTACATGCCATCAATAAATCAGTGAACCACTTTGATCCCTGTTTGATTTAATCCACGTTACCAGAGCAGTTCATCCCTGAAACCAGCATTCAAATGAAGTGTCACTGCTGGAAGAAGCCCAGAAGTCACTACTGCCTAACTAATTACCCTAAATAATTTTGTATGTACCCAAATAACAATTCCTTGGTGGGCCACAAAATAGAGGGAGAGCTCCAGGGCAGACAGCGTTTCCAGTCAGAACAGCTGTGCTCTCCAAATACAGACAGAAATCCAGGTTATCACTGGATTGCTGGAAATCATTATGCATGCAAACTGTTTAAAGGTGTTTGTATTTCTGTGCCCTATTTATAGAGTGCCTTGCAATGTTTGGGGGAATGCCCACAGTCTAATAAATAAAAAACTAACCTTTGAAGGAGTCATCATTGGGAAAAGTGCTTTTTAAGTACAATTTACCACCAAGACTCTTCGGAATCTTCTCAGTTTGAGACAAAATCACTTTTGCATAGCAACAGCCATCATGCACACTCTGCAGAGATGGATTTCAATGGATCTGTAATCCTATTACTGCTGATTTTATTTAAAAGATAACAAGAATGAAATTAGCAGGAAGATAAAATGTAAGTAGAAAAAAAATAAAATCCAAATACATTTTAAACATAATCCTCTCCAGTGGGTCAGATTACTTATCTTTTCCATGTCTGCCATTATGAGAGCAGTTTTCTGTTACACTGGTTTACTGATTGCCAGTCTCCCCACAAAATATTGACAAAACCAACCCAAAAACAACAAACAGTAGAATACACAGCACTGGTTTCTCAAGGGACACATATGTGTTGATGCATGACATGAATAATTCAGAATCTTCCCATCTGAAAACAGCTTTTGCATAACTAAGGTATAAAACCCCCCACATTCATTAAGAAAGATTAATAGCTACAACTGCAAATTCAGGGATTTCTTATTGTCATTAGACTTAGTGCTTAGAATGTGAGTTTTATACAGGCAAGGGACAATTATCTCCTGTCCATGCTCTGCATCTTCTGAATAAATTACTCAATGGCTTCTCTGTAAAATGTATTTCAATATTGATTGTTCAGGTGTGCCAAATTAAAAAAAAAAAAACACCACTTAAAATACCATTAGGATAAACAGCTAAATAAAAAGCTAAAAGGAAGCTTCTGATAAGCCACAGACAGTTAAATGCCATTTTGTGTCATATCCCTCACAGGGACTGGTCCAAGAGAAAACACTTAGCAGGAGGGAGGGAAGGCAGTGGATCTACAAAATCCACCTTCTCCTCTGCTAGGGAGAGACATTGCTGTTCTTTCAGGAGACATTGGTGGATGTGGGGTGTCCAAGTCCTACAGTGAACTCTGGCTAAGCCAGGGCACTCATGATTTACCACAAAGGATGCTGAAACTGAGACAAGGATGGTGAGGGAAGCGAGGGAGAGAAAACCCTCCCTTTGTGTGGTGTCCCAAGCCCAGTTCACCATTCTGCATCAGGCTGTTCAGGGAGACACCAGCAAAGCCCTGTCTGCTGCACTCTGTCACTTGAGAGTTAGCAAAGGATGATGAACTATCAGCTTCAAACATTTTTTAAGTCAGAAAATGTGTTTATGCTTCCAAAGAGCAGCCTCTTCCAAGAAAAATAAAGTACCAAACCATAAAAGAAATATCCCATAATACTTTATAAGTGATTCTTCTCTATTTAACAAGGTTAAATGAGCCTCACTTGAATGATTCTATTGACATTTTTATGACTTGTATTTGTGGACTTTGTCTTTCTCTGCAGAGTCCACTAATGATAATAGGGAAAATTCAATATACATGCACTACCCAGTAGTATCCCATCAGCAAAACATATCAAACCCAGCTATCAAAAGATCTCTGAGGGTTGTGATGCTTAAATTGTATCCCAAAAGTCTAAGGGCTGCCTATGGGCCTCCATCAGATTTTTAAGTTTGTAAATGCATTAGAAGAGCAAATGCTGAAAGGTTCACTCAGCTTCCTCATGCCAGATTGATTCTATCAGACATCTAAGTCCACTGCTTAAGTTTTAATTCATATCTACTTCAGAAACAGCACAAACACTGATCAATAACTTATAGAGGTTCCTTTCTCCAAAGCAGAACATTATGCTGTAAAAGGCAAGAACTTTAGATATTGTCATGAATTTCTGAATTAGTGATTAGGGATTTGCTGAAGACCTGTCTGGAGAACCAGTGCTGTCCTTGCAGACCCTTGCAATTAAACTACTGCAAGACTCCTTGGAGACACAGAAAATGAGCCAAACATCTTTTACTGTGCATGTACTGAGACCTTCAGAAGCAAATACATGTAAAAAGCAGAAATACATTTGATTGCAAATCTAAATAAAGCATCTGACCAACTCAACAGATCTCCTAATAAAGTTTCTTTCTCCCAAGCTTTGAACCTTCTCCTGGGCAAGGTAAGGAGCTCAGCTCGGACTCAGAGAGGGGCCACTGTTTTAAGAAAAGTGAACAGTGAATGTTCAAGGGATAAAATAAGCAGGAAACCAAAGAACTGCTCCAAGGAAGCATCTCTTCCCATGTCATTTGCTGTTTCATGACCCTCTTCAGGCCTTTTAGTCCAGGTCTGCACAAAATGAGCCCACAGGCCGAGTGTATCTTGCAGCCACCAGTAAGACTATACTGTATTATGTTATAAATGATATTTCAAGAACACTGAATAATTTATATCAAGTATCACTTGTACTTCCAAATGCTAAGGCATCAGAAGGCACCATTCCAGGATTAGAAATAATCACTGCATAAGTTGGAAAGAGCTGTTCCCCTTAGGTAAAATATTAGCTACCAAAAATATAAGTGAGATTTTCGAGTTCCTCCAAATGTTTTCAACTTGCAAAAGTCAGAACCAGAAAAGCTCAGGATATGAAGTCAATAGTGAAGCTCACAGTGCAACCATTCCAATATTTAATTGGTTTTCAATGACTACATACATGCATATATATAGATGATGATGATAAAAAGTCAGTGTTAGGAAAACTTACGGAAAACTTGGGCTAGCAAAATTATTCAATAAAAAATACTGCATCTGAGAGACAGAATTCACTGCAGAGGGAAACATTCTCATATGGAGGAGGGGAAATTTGGTCTGTTCTTGGATATATGGATTTTACACAGCACGCACTTATCATCAAGATTGTAAAGTATTTTTCATTCCTTGCACACTAGACCTCCTAGCTCCAAAATTTATGCAGGAAGATGCTTTGCATACTTCTCTTGGTATGGGACTCCAGAGTAGGCTTTTGATTTAGTTAAAAAATCATTCCCCATTTAAAGCAACAAGATGCTTTAAAGGATGGAATTATTAAATGAAAATTTCTAGCATCTTTTTGTTGATATTTCTTTCAGTGGTCTTATTCTAGATCCATGACCTTTTTTATTGATACACCCAATTTCAGGGATCAAGAAAGCACAGTATACCCCCCACAAAAAAGTCTCTACATAAGATCTTCATTTCCAACACTGCCTTAAACAAACTTTTACGCTAGAATGGCTGACTGCATAATTACCATTTAATTATCAGATGAAACAGATCAGACACCTCAGAGGCCCTTTCTTTGATAGCCTTGCTGATTTAATAGCAATGCATCCTCCCCAGCTGCCATGTGACGTGTGAAAGCTGCTGGAGTAGAACTCCACAGTGGTAGCACCTTCAGGTTCTGACACAAACACAGCTTTAATCTATTCATTTATACAGCACAGGGCTTGTTAAAACAGTTTGGTGTTTTGAGTTGGTATAAATTTAACTCATGGTGCAATTTTTAAAATCAAAATTTCCCCCAGTAGATTGCTTCAAAGCATAGTGGTAAATTTATAAGATTCCCCCTGAACTCCTGCACTAATAAAATAAATATTTAATTGGAAATCATTTTGCCATTTCTTTCTCTTCTCAAAAATCAATGCACATTTAGGACTGTGATTCAATGAACTCAATTATATTTATTACTGGAAGTACCCATGAGGACTATTACCACGCTCTGCTCTCTTTCTGATAATTACAGTGTTGTTACACATGGAAACCCAACACAAGCCCAAGTCAGGCTGCAGGTCAGATGCCAAGAATACATAAATATTTGTCAGTAATTCATTAATATACTTCTCAGCTACACAACCATTTCTTTGTGTTCGGTTCCTAGTGAAACGTGCTTCAACCAACACTCTGCTCCCCAAAGATATCTGTTACAAAAACACTCCCCACAAGCAGTTGTTAACCAACCCAGCCATCAGCACTCATGGGCTTCCTCCTGAAATCCTGAATTGGCTCAAACTTCACAACTTCATGGACTTCAGTCCCTGACTTGATAAATTTCAAAAGTTGCCTGTTAATACAGGGCACACGGTGACAAACGCAATTAAATCTGAAATCCTGAGTTGCTAATCCCCAGCAATGGGTTAGATCCTGAAAATAACAAACTGGATGGAAGGCCAGTGCCCTGGCCCATGAGTCCTTAAGCATCAATAAGCATAAATATAATTCTGAAAATATTGCAGACAAGTTTCCCTTAAAATTAAGAAGATATGGGAAAAAGTTGCAATATTTCTATAACAACTCCTCATAAACATTTTAAGGAAACATCATGTAATGCAAAACTATCCACTGGGAGAATGTTCAAAGAGGTGATCTGAGATACTAAGAGTCAAAATTGGGCTTGTAAAATCAGTATTCAAATTATTCTTCTTCAGTGTAACCTTCCCAGTGGCATGGAATAGTAACTACGATCCCATTCACAGGCATCCAGTGATAAATAATAAACCAGAAGCATAAAATACCACAACACAGTACAGATTTGGGACCTGAATATGCACTTTTGAGACATGATCAAAACAAGAGCAGAGTTAGAGCCAGGGAAACCACAGAAACAAAGAGGAGCTGGTTAAAATGTCCTTGACATCACACAGCAAGGACATCAACGCCCATCTTATGTGAAGCCATGTAACAGCCCAAGAACAGTACATGCCCCTGAAATCAACAGTGATTGCATGTATAACCAAGACCACATACTTTCATCTAAGAATGATAAAAATGTAATAAGAAATATAGTTTTCAGTGATCAGCATGGTCTGAAATGTACTATTTAAGCACTTGAACAAAGCACAACTTGAGATTCAAAACAAGTGAGTGCTTAAAAAAAAGAAACTAACACAAATCCAACAGAAATAGAGGTAAAAAAGGAGGAAGAGAAAGGGAATATGCACTTCTTTAAAATTTAATAACTTCTAAAATAGTATCTTATATTACTAAGCATGTAATGTAATTCTAATGGAGTCTTTATTCTAAGGGCTTTTTATTCAGAAAATAAAAAAAAAATCCCTATTTTTCAGAAGATAAGGGTAAAATTAAATAGAAGAAGTAGACAAGTTACCCACTGATTTGTATCCCAACAATCCACTGTGTCCACCAGACCTGACTCTGAGTTTGTATTCATCATTTTTAAGAGTCAGTAGCACCTCAACAGAAAACAGGAATTTGGGCTGCATCTCTGTTCTCCTCTCCATCTGGAAGAGAGGAGCAGGAGCTACTTGTTTATTCCTCCAGAGGCTGAAGTACAGGCAAACACAATTCCTGTCTTCCTTAGGACCCTCAGTCTCTCTCTCACTCAACAAACATCATTTAGGGTAATGTGCTTTTCCAGAATAAGACTGCTTCTCCCTCTCCAACCTTTCCCTTTCAATCCTAAACCTCAGCCACAAAACACTTCTTTCTCAAGTACTTCTGCAGAACCTAATTTAATTTTTAGGGATGACAAGCCATTCAGTTGCTAGGGACTGAAAACCATTCAAACACATTGCTTTGAAGTCTACTGCGTTCAAGGCCAACCTAACTCATGCTAAAGGCAATTAACCATATGAACTAGGTCAGCAAGACAGTCCTGCAGCATGAAATATCTGAAATATTGCACCACTACCCCTGCAGTCAGCACAGAAGAGAGGAGGATGCCTAATATTCTCGATCTGTTTGATAAATCATCTATCTTCACAATAAAAAAAAAAAAAAAATTAAAAGCTAAGAAACTTTTCTATTTGAAAAATGGTTTCATTTGATGGGAAATAATGGAAGTGCATAAAGAATTCATGTCTCCAGGTTCTGCTGCTTTTCTATCCCTTAAAGCTAAATTCTGTCTTCCTATAACCCAAACATATCAGGGAAGAAAAAAAAGAAATTGTCAATTAATTTTTGAGTCAGAAACTTGATAGTTGCTCGAAGCAGCCATCCCTACCAATTTTATTAATCTCCAAATTCAACATGTGCTCCGTGCAGCGTTATGAATCACTTTGTTATTTTCCAAAGCAGCTCAGATTTAATCACCATTTCACAAAGCAGCGAAGTAACAGGATGTTCTGCATCCCTCACCAGTGTCTGTGGAAGTGGGCTTGGCACTGGAGGCAAACACTGCCTGTGAGCTTTTCTGTGTGACTCAGGATGGCAGCTGCTGTGGAGTCAAACACTGAGCAGGACAGCCCTCACCAAAGGTGCTGAAGGAAAATTTGAGAAGATTAATAACTCTCAATGCCCAGGCTTCCCTCTCTCCATCTGTCAAGCAGGCAAAAGTTTGCTTGGAGTAAGAAGGAAATCAGTGTTACCACACCCCTGTATTGCTGCCTCTGTAAACAGTGGGACATGAAGGATTAGGATTTGTTCCTCCACTTGGAGCTGACCACGCCTGGAAGTGAACAGAGCAAGATTAACAAATGTTTCATGTACAGAAAACACCATTCCCACTGAGGTTTCATCACAGCAATCAAAGGCAGAAAACATTCCAGGTCATCTGAGCCAAGGGGAATGCCTTCTCATGGGGAAAACAGAATATTCCTCGCAATCATTAATACTGTTAGCAAATGAAATTCTGAACCTTTTGAAGAAAGAGTAAAAATCCTACAAAACCACCTCTGAGGCCAGGGGATTTGTTCCTATCTATTGGAATTCAGAAGAATCTTGTTTGGGTGTTATTTTTTTAACAGATGAAGCTAAAAGGAGGAAATTCAACAAAACCACATGTAATTGCTTCTAAACCTCCTTCGAGTACCATCTTCTGTATTTCTTTTCTTTCTATACCCATCTAGCACAGTCATAGTCACCTAAAATTGGAGGAACTCTATACCATATTCTACTCTATCAACCCTTAGAAAAATATATTCTCTCCTGAAAATCTCAAAGCGCAAGATCATGGATCTTACAAAGGCTTAGGAACACCATGTCAATAATCTCAACGAAAACAAAACAAATTACATCAGTCACCAAAAATTTTAACTTCTATTTGATTTCTAATTCTTCATCCTAAATCAGAATTACTCAAACCAGGTGCAGCCCTCAGAAATCTAAGCACAACATGGTGACAGAAATGCAAAGTGCCCTACCAGCACCAGAACTGGAAACTGGATTCAGATTTTCCTAAAGCCACGCACGAATTCTCACCAGCTATTGATGCTGTCCTACGTCAAAGGGTTTCAGTTGATTGCAGTGAAGATAACAAATACCAAATATCTCCCAAACAGAGCCCCTTTATCAACATCTTCTGCTGACCCAGGGCCTTGACTTCCTTATCTTCATTTCATCAGCATCACAAGAGAGACACAGAGGCACGCAAAGGCAAAAATCAATTCTGATTGAAGTTATAGAAGTGAAATCAAGGCAGATACATTCCTGGAGCAAGGGAGCTACACAGAATCATTAATGGGATGCATTTTATTAACTTCCCTCCATCTTACCTAACCTAGTGAAATCACTGTACACACACAGAAAGAGCTGAGAAAACAGACTGTAAATGTTTAGGTCTAAAAGGTGTCTTTGCACCGTGTAGTGACTAACATTTTTTGCAGTTCTGCCTGCCAGCAAATGTAAAGCCCAGGCCACCAGGAAAGGGCAGAACCATTTCCATTCCTCCCTAATTGGACCCCAGAGATTGACACACATAAAGCAAAGATCAAATCTGCTGCCTTTTGGAATGAAACTGCTTTGTAACTGTGAAACTGCCTGTAAGGGACAGGTAGCAATATCATTCCTTAAACTAACTGCAAAATGTATCATCTGAATCACAGTTTAATAGATTCATTATGAGCAAAGGTCAGCTCCTCATGTGACCTCTACTGTTCTTCAATAACCTTATATTTGTATGAGAAATTAAGACAAACAAACATAGCTGAATACCAGAAGCTCCAGAAAACTCAATTCTTTCCCTTCAAAGGTGTATTTTCTCCCGATATTTCTGAGTGTTTCGAACGCTGTCAGTGTAGGACACTCCCTCTGAATAAAAGCAGTGTTGTACCATTACCTGCCATAAGCACCCGTGCTCCTGTGCCAAGCAGCAAAGGAACTGACTGTATGCACCAGAGTGCAAGCCTGGTTTTGTAACCTTGTCCCTCAGCAAGCCCAGCTCCCCTGAGAGCTTTTCCTCCGTCTGGAACTAAGAAGATGCTTTTAGAAGCACAACAACCTCTCAAAGTAATTTCCTATTACATATTTCTTAGCAAGACCCATAGTTTGTGCCCTTGCTTTAAACCACAGAATCTGCACGCTTACAATTATGCATTTGTATGAGATTTCCAAACCAATTTGTTAGTCCTGCAGCTTCTTTGCAACCCAGTTGTGCAATCTGTTTTCCCACATGTCCTCTCCTATGTAGGGCAGGACGGCAGAACATCACCTCCCTGTTTGTGAGGCAGTTTGCTGCCAGGTTTGATGGGCTTTACCCTGGATGATCCCCTCAGGAGTCTGTTTCCACTTGTGTTTAGCGCTGACCTCACTGGGTTCCATCCCCTCTTTCCAGCTGGGAGCAGGTCTGCTTTCTCCAGTTATATGAAAGCCACCGAGTCCTCAGGCCCAATGACATTTTTAAGTCTGCCACTGAAGGGAAGGCTGACTGTGCTCAGCTCCACACAACAGTAAAACCAAGAATGCACAAAGGCAAAAGAAGCCTCAAAACAACACCCACCTCTAAAAGCCCCCAAGTCATCTGCCCACATGATGATTAAAACACCTTTTGGCTTTTGCTTATCTTAGGAACACCAAGCTTGGCCAGTTCCCATGAGGATACAAAGACACTGGGACTGGAAGCAGCTCTTCACATAAAATCTGTTCCAAAGACTTGACAACGGGACTTTGTGACACACAGGACACTGAAATCTTCCCAGGATTAACCCAGGATACACCAAGAGATGCACTGTTAGCCCATCATCTCCTGTCCCTCAGAACTTCTCTGCATGTCTTCCCTACCTCCCATCCACACCCTCAAACACCATACAAGGCTGCAGCAGCTGCTAGGAGAAGGCAAGACAACAATCCCTTAGTAGGTCTTCCTCAAATTATCTACCTGAAGTTCCTCTCCACGCCAGGCACTGGAATAATAAGTATAACAGGCTCAGAAAAGAGCACAGCATCACAGGAATGTGCCGTTTAAACAAGGGATGTGCATTTGGTCATGAAAAAATTGATTTCATCACTAATAAGCACCATCTACCCTAATTTTTAAACAAACTTAACCCAGCATTTGGGGTTCTTCTTTATGTTGTCTAAGTCATACGATATTTAGCAAACCTTTTCTCCTCTACTACAGAAGTTGGCTTATTATTTTGACTCTGTTTTCTTGCAAAAGCAAAATTTAGCGAGGTTTTTTACTGCTCAGCTGAAACCTGCATTGCAGCAGGAAGCCTATGCAGAAAATGTGCACAGCACCCAGGCAGGGTAACAAATCACCAGCTCACTAAACTCCAGCGTGCCTCACGGTCACTGCAGAACAGCATTTATTTCACAGTGAACTCTAAACACACCAGGGGAAGATATAAAGGGAAACTTCATATGCAGAAAGCTGTTTATTATGGTTATAAGACGACACAGAAAGACTGACTGCTCCATTCTATAACAGGGGAATACAAACTTCCAGCCACCCAAGAAAACCATCAGGGACAACGTTCTGCTTGACAGTGTTCACTTCCTTAGCCTGCATAAATGGATTTTTTCTTATTCTTTCAGCTACAAAGGGTAGGGAGACATCCTCCAACACCACAGCAATCTCCAGGGACATACAGGCTGTACCTAACCTGATCCATCAGACACCCATCTCACCTCCCTGTGCCATGCCCTGAAAAATATTCACAGCTCAGATACAAATTACCAGCAGATTCTTACAAAGTAGTAAAATTTACAAAGTAGTAAATGCAGTGACCAATCTGTCTATATATCCTGTGGATAAAGTAACTTACCTAGTTTTAGACTGCCACACCTGAGCCAAACCTCAAATGTCTGTTAAACTCTTGGCAAAATTAAAAAAAAAAAAAAAAATCTATATATCTATCTCAAAGCAAAGAAAAAAGAGGAAAGCATTTAGTAACCTCAGGGAATCCAACTGCACTTTTTATACGGTTTTCAAACCTCACTTTGAACTCTGGACTGCTGAGCTTTGTTACAAAAAACTCTGGCTCAGTTTTTCCCAAAAAGAGAAAAAGTCTGTGCAACAAACGGAGCATAGCCCTGCAAAAAATAACATCAGACATGAAAAGTCACACTGAACATCGGGTCAAACAGATACATGGCAAAATAGGTTCTTCCTTGAGTCTCAAGGCCTCACTAATGTATTCCAGACAACTGCCAGCAGTTAAAGCCATCTCAACAATACTTTCAAAATTTTTAAACTGCCATCCTCTGTAAAAACTTCCTCCTTGATCTCAAGAACTTTGTGCACTTAGAACTCAAGACAGGTTATTTCCTACCATTCTCCCGTCATTTTTATTTCTCAGTGGTACTCATTTGATAGCAGTTTCAAGTTGTAAAAATCCTTTCCAACCTCTACCTGACCAATGAAAATGGTTACTCAAAGAAAGAGAGCAAACATAAGCTGGCAGCACTGCAAAAAGCAGTGTTAATAACATTTATCTTTCTCTACTACCTACAAGGAAAAAAGAGAAAGCAGAAAAAAGAAGATTCAAGCCCCTAAGTCTTCCAAGGACCTTGAGAGGCCCTGCACAAAGTGAAGCTCTCCCATCAACAGCCACCACTCTGTGTAACTGCCCAACCCTCTCCTCTTACTCCAAACTGTTCCAGCTCATCAATAACTGGGTTAACTGCACCACCAAAATACATTAGGGGTAGCACCACATTCCTCAAAACCCACCAGCCCAAACCACATCACTCGACCTTAAAGTTACCCCTGCACAGGCAACAAGAAGTCAGACACATATAAATTGATTCAGTACATTACAGAATTAGAAATTCTGACTTTGAAATAGCTTTCAGAAGTTAAAACACAACTGTGGACATTATCCCACAGATCAGTAGGTCTAATACTGAGCTGGAGCAGCCAGCAATGCCTTTCTCCACCTGCACATACAAAATTCAGAGCACGCTGTCACTCTGAAAGACTTAGGCTGCATATAAAGGTGTCAGCTACTATACAGCAAAACACTCCAGTTTTTGGCAGAAGCCTCAGTTACCTTTTCATTTATCAAAGCCTGATGTGTGCAGATGGAGAGCAAGCCCATGGCAGTAAAATCATTTCCCCAAGGCCACAAAGGAAGCTTGGGCCATGCCCAGGATTAGAACAGTCCCTGGAGCAAATTCTTGGCCCAGCCTCTAGGGGGAAGCCTTTTTCAGAGGCTTGGCCCAGCCTCTGAAACTAGCAGGATCTGAGCTGCTGTTAATTCACATTTCACCCCAGTGTTTAAAAATCCCTCTAAGAGTCAAGACTGACTGCCTTAAGCAAATATTTCTTCACAAAAGTGAGAAACAACTTACTACCAAAACACCAAGGAAATGCTAAGCAGAGTCTGGGAACACCTCATCTAGTACAAGTTCATTCTGCCATTTGCCATTCGCTTCAGGGACTGATGCTTATTTGTTTCAAATTGAAATAAACCCATGAAAGTCAACAAATCTATAGCCTCCGGCTGAAGATCTGTCCCTATAAATTACCTTAAGTGTATTCAGGTGATTTCAAGGCTAAAGATTCCATAAGCCATTAAACATCACTTGCTACATTATCCCTTAAATCACAGCCTTGTTTTCATCCACCAGATGTTTCTCAGCAGGCAAATGTACACACAATAACCCACTGAGTATCTCTTAGTGGGAGAGTAACAGGAAATTTCCCTTTGAGTAGGGTTTGCTCAAGTGGCAGGACCCAAAACACAAATATTGAATCCTTTTCCTGCCCACTTCTCAGCGTCAGACAGTTGTGGGTTTGGTTTTTTGACACATTCACAGGCAGCAGCTACGGGTTTCCCACAGTCACAACTCATATGGTAAAGGGCACATAACTATGATTTCTACCACTTTAACTAAAAATCTTAATAATTTGATTTGCTGACTAATTTTTTCATGGCAAGAGAGGATTGTCAAACAATCTCTCCTTTTCTTGTTGCAGGCAATTACACACAGAAATACCAAGTCATGCCAAATGAAAAGGAGACACATTTTACTATTAGTTTTTAATGTGCCACAAAAATGAGCAGATGAATTGGCTCTTTTGGGTGCTATTAGTTCCACATAGTTAGGCATTATAGGCTGATATACGTTATCCTCAGCAGCAAGTCAGGGAATGGTGATGTCTATCAGTTTGGGAGGTACACAATAATCCTCTGGGCATACACACAGCCCTGTTTTACACAACAAGCTGAGACTGACGCCTCACATCTGTCTTCCTCACTCCTGGCAGCACGCTCCAGCACACATGCAAATTGATCCCCATAAACCAGTGCTGTACAGGCTGTCTGGAGCTGTCGAGCAGTTTTCCCACAGCCCCTGAGCCATGCTTTTAGGAAGTGATCTGCCACCACTGCAGTCAGCAGCGGTTTTGTCTCTGGCCTCCATGGTGTTGGCCAGGTCTGCTGCTGGGTGCTTGGCTGTGCCCTGTGCTTTCCATGAACCTGTCAGCAACACTGAATTCACACTGAATGGGATTTAACATCAACATTTCAAGTAGACCTTAACCTGTCTATTGTTCCCTACCAGAATGGGAATGCATGGTGTTACTTTTTTTTTCCCCAACTATGCATCCTTGCTGACACTGCAGGCTGCATTTCCATCCTATTAAAGCTCCCACTGAACAATAATAAATCTTTCTTCCAAACTTTTTCTTCTCAGAGCCTGGGGAAATGCTGTCAGTCTTTGGCCATTAAAATGTTTCACTAAAGAATGTGAACTGTGGACGATGCACTGAAACATGTATTTTTCTTCACTTTGATGTATTGAAAAGATACATTCTACTTAACAGTTCCTTGAAGCAAAATCTTTAATAGCAGAAGATAAACAATCCTCATATCTGCTGAGAAAACTCCATTTAGGATTCAGCCAAAGATCCTGTTCTGCAGTAGATGTTACTCATTCTCAGCATCACACCTGGCACTAAAATGGCTCAGAGATGTCTCCAGAAAGGAGAGCTTGTGGTGCAAGTGCCAAAAGCCACTTATCCTGCAACAGTTCCTGGAAGGCAGATGCCTCTTGTCTACCTATTTTTATGGCATCTGTCAGACTATCCCACTTCCTCTGCAGTTCTTCTGTCTAGCAAAATACCAGCTGGTTATTCCTGGTCATTCTTCTTTGAATAAGCACTGACTAATCTGCTTCTTTGAACTCTGAAGATAAGCTTCTCTGTCCCTTTTTCTGCAATATCCACAGGAAAAAAAAAGAACAGTAATGGAAATCATACATGAAAGTCAGAAGAGATACACAAGAGCTCTTGATGGTTTTCCTGAAGAAGACTGCTTTGCAAATGAAGGTTAGTGCCCATTAAAAGTTATCTTGTCTTTCCCAATCTCCAGACTTTTTGTTTCAGTCCTTACCAAAGACTGCGATAATGTTCATTCGAACCAAACGGATTCCACCAGTTTGTACCACTCATTTAGTACAATGTTTCAAAGTTCTCCAATCTTTAGGTTTATCAGAATGGATTTTTCACACAGTATTCATATGCCTCCTCTCACAAAACGTCATGGCACGAGACCAACAGGAGCACCCAGGACACGAGGTTTATGCTCTTGAGGGTGGTATTTTCAGAACCCAAAGTGTCCTTCAGCTCAGAGTGGGTTATTGACCCCAGCAGGGGCGGTGCCACCCATTCACAGAACCTGTTTTTTGTTTTGTTTATCATTCTCTGTTATTTTCTCTGCTACCACTCTGTGTATCCAGCTCCCAGATCCTCCCATTGTTTCATGGAGCAGCACCATGGCTTCACATCCAGCTTCAAGGTATGGACCCACTGGGAGCTTGAATTCAGGGTCAAGAACACGTGTTATTTATGAAATTATTTTACTAAGTCCTCCCACAGTGCAGTTTTAATAAAATGAGTCATTTAAAAATAATATTCTGTACTGAGAAAGTATTAAAATCTAATAAATTTCTACTTTCAATGAAAGGAACTCAAACACTGTTACTGCAAAATCACAGGAAATAAGTGCCAAAAAAGGAAACACCAAGCACTATCAACCTCCCCAGTAAAGCAAAAGTTACAAATGTTATTTAAAAAACTAACTGAGGTACAAGTTTACATTTAGTTGCTTACATTTTCTTGCATATTAAGTTAAAAAACATGAATATTTTAAAATTTCTGGCAGAAGAAAACCTAAGAAGAATGCTGTGCACCGATTTTCATTACTTTCACTGATGCCTGTGACGTTTGACTCCAGTGGTGCTTTAAAAAACTCACAAAATCCAAACAACAAAGTGAAACTGCACAATGAATACTAAACATACCTTTCCTGACATTAATACTGATTTTCAGATCCAGGTACAAAGAATTACAAGTCCACCTTTGCCAATAAGCAAAGAGGTGCATTTTTAAATTGGGAGAGCAGAGAAAATATGAAATTAAAACCAAATTCTATTGTTTTATCAGGCATCCATAAAGAAATCTGTTAATACATTCATGCCTTTGCACAGGCCTGCAACAGCTGAAGCACCACTTTGTGGAACAGATACTACAGTGACTGAATGAAAATGCATTTGACTTTTCAGACTGCAGGGATGGTCCTTCAAAGGGCATCACCTACTTATGTGATGCAGCAAATACAGCAAGAGCAACAACTGAGACTTGTGCTGGAGGATCATTCATTTTCAGTTTTATCTATAAAATTCAAGGAGGTTTTTATGGATAACAGTTAACACCAATCACATACAATAAACTTAATATTACTTGGGGTTTTTTCCCCTAACTACTTCCATCTGCCTTTTACTCAAGAAACGCATTTTTCACTCACTACAAGGGCACATTGCTCCCACACCACCCAGTTTGCACCAAGTGGCCTGCCTGAAACCCTCCCCATTCAGTGCTAAATTCTTTTCCCATGAGAAAAACTAACCCTCTACCTACACCTGTCTGTAATGGCACAGCAGAATTCTATCAGGGATAGGAGCAGGATCCATGACATCCATGCAATTAATTAACAATAATTATACTTATTGCACCTTGCTACACAGCTGTATTCTCATTGTTGGGACCTCTGAACCACCAAACATGGAGTTGCCTTTGGCAGAATCCAAGCAGGGATCTGATGGAAGACCAAATTTCAAGTGTCTAAAACCTCCTGCTATAATTTAAATATAACATACATTGTCCATGTTACATAAGATAGATGTCAATTAATTTGAAAGACATCACCGTTCTTACTGGTCTAAATATTGCACAGACTCATTTCAATCTTTTCTTTACAAAACAAAACCCAACAAAACCTTGGAAAGGAAAAATAAAACAACAGAGGAAAGAACTGTGATTGTGGTTATTACACCAAGCAGCCTAGACAATGTATTCTCATGTTTCTCACTCTTCATGAAGGGGTGTTACAGTGCTGATTTTCCCTCATTGTCAGCATCACCCTATTTTATTTTCAAAATTCTTTGGGATGATCTTCTCTCATGAGAAAATAGTAACTACTTGACATAAGCAATTATTAAATTGCAATTTTCTAATGCAAAAATACAACAGACTAGTGTGTTTTAAAGGTTACCATTTAAACACAAATTCAGCTGTTTTAACAATCTTCCACCACAGCAACAATTTTTTAATTGTTTGCTGCTCAAATACATTATATCATTATCTAGCCTGTTCTAGATTTCACAGATTTCTACCATCATTTTCCCTGCCAGCTAAGGAAAAGATTTCATGAAGTGTGAAGCACTGCAGATTTTAGACCCACACTTCTGCTCAACAGCTATCAGTCTCGAACCTGACATCCATATGTTATTTTCTCCTCCCAAGAAAGTCACTTAGAGCTTTGTATGCCTGGAAAAAAGAAAGAAAAAGGCCCTTACTGGCCTCTCATTTCATTTTCAGTGAATGAAAATTGCATTTTGTTGTTATTAGTACAGACTGACCTATACAAAAGGCTGTCTTCTGCCAGTGCTGCACAGGCAATGGGTTTTTTTTGTCCTGTAGATTTTACGTGTAACAGGGCTAGGACCAAACTCTATTTTCACCTGTGGTGGTGCAGCTGTAATGAGGATGCCAGGGAAACACCAGAGTCACCAGTACCAGACCTCCACCTTGGGAATTTGAGTTCCATATTTCATTAACGCTTCCGTGAGGCCACAGCCCTGGAGCATCTGTCTTTTTGTAACTGATGTAATTAAACACCCTGAGACACATGCAAAATGAGGGATCTGCATGCTATCATGGAGGAGCTTTATCCTCTACTTAGTTTTTACTTGGCTCTAAGTGTTTGCATAGAATTGTGTCTTGAAATGTAACTTTCTGAATAAACATAATGAGCTCTACTCAAGGAAAAAAAAAAAAAAAAACAACTAAAAAACCCCTTCTTGGGTCTTTAGGAGTGAGAGATGCAATTCTGTATAATTCCTGGAAGAGAAAACACATAGACCAAGACTTTTCACATTTTCTGTGATCCTGGAGAGTTCTGTTTAGGTTCCCAGATGAGACACTCTAACCCCAGCCTGAATGCCCATCATTTTTCTAAAATTAGTGACCTTTAAAGAATTAAATATCCAAAGTAAAGAGCCTCAGAACCCTGAACCTTCCCCTACATATTTTTTTTTTTTTAGCAGTGTTATTATGATTCACAGCTGTGCCCAGGGTACACTAAGTATTGTACAAACATCAGGGAAAACCTGCATGCATTTATTTTTTCAAGCATGAATGGGAATGGGCCACAGAGAAAATTATATATTCATCAATACATTAATACAGTCACTCCCTATCTCAGTTGTCTGAGATTACATCAGTACATCCACATGTGAGCATCCCAAGGACAACAACTTCAATGTTTCTCCCGTGTAACTTCATTTTGCATGCACCAGAGAAGAAGAAAACCAGTAGTTATGTCCTATAGCCAACCCATATGAGACTTTATGACTCATTGTAGTCATTCCAATGAAAAAAGTGGGCCTGGATACACAATTTCTAAGTTTGTTGGCATTTATAACTGTTAGAATCTGAATTAGCATAAGGCATTAATCTGAAATTTGTAAGCATTTACACCACACATTTCAAACAAAATGCCTCTCAGTATGTGGAAGCTCACTATGATAAATCATTTTCCAGCAATTCATTCCAAAACACAAATAATTTTTTATGAATGTCAGTGCCTGCATTTACATTTAGTATCTTATCTGTGGGCCAATAGCTAATCTTGTAAAATATTCTCACTCACAGAATTCTACCTGCTGAGTTTCCACCTGAGTTTTGATCCAGATAAATGGGATTCACCTCCTCCAAATACCAGCACCTCTTACTACACCAGACTGAGCACTGACCAGGATGTGGCTTTTTGCTGTGCTGAGTTACTTCTGTACAGCTGAACATTACCTGTGCCTGTGGTGAGCTGCAAGGGGGATCTCCAGAGAAGCCTGGGGACAGATGTGACCTGCCCAGGGCTGGTGCAGACCTGCCCTGGCCACGCTGGGACAGGCTGGCTGCAGCCCTTCACAAAGCTCACATTTACAAACCCACACATTCGAAATATTCCCTCAGGCTCCGAGTACAAAGAAAGCCTTCAGTGCAGAATTTGGTCTATACATTGTTTTGATGTATTGATAGGACTCCCCCATTCACTGTGAAACAATTTTGGCTAATCAGATCAGGAAGATGAATGAACGTGCTGCTTTCTGTGAATCACAAGTCTTCACTGGACAAAAAACACCAGACAGAACGAGCTTGTTTTCTCCTTTGACAATATTAGCAGAGAATAGCTGCCTGAGCAGAAACCGAACCGCAACAGCAGAAGCTGTATTTGTATATTTTTCAAAATTATGCTTTAGTAACATAAATGTCAAGAAACTAAGAACAATGGGTTTCAAAACACCAGAGTTCTATTCCAGCTGTTCTCTGTTATGATTCCTATACTAGGCTCAGTATGAACACAACACTGCAGCCACAGAAAAAAATAATAGCTGTTACTGCGAAATTACTGCAGCCTATAGTACACAGATACACCCTACCAAAAAGAAAAAAAAAAAAAAAAAAAGGTTTTATTCTGTTATCATTCTTTCTTCTCTGTTATCATTCATTTCTTATATTACTGTAATCCAGAAATAATTTTATTAGAATTATTATTCTGGCACTTACTCGGGGTGCTAAGGAATAATTTAATGTTCATTTTAATAACTTTTATCATGCTCAGACTCTGTTTATTGCCATATATTTATAACAAAGTAAATCCACTCTTGATGAGAATTCTACAAGCATGCATATTTCAGGCGGCACTGAAATGGAGAGCAAAATGAATTTATTCACCAGGCATTGATCAGCATTTGATCATGAAAGTATTGCACAAAACAACAGTGCCAGAATATTTTGAGAGCACCAAATTTTCAGCCACTGAAGATGACACACAGGTTTCCACTGACCTCAAGGATCTCACACATTTGAATCTAGTGAGATTTTACTGAAGCCTTGTGCAATTTCCTGCTGGAGAGCAACATCTGCAACAGCTCTCAGAGCCATGAGACCCCAGTGGTTACCACAGAGTGCAGGAGCTGCACCAGAGACAGCAGCTGGAACTTCCAAATGGTCTTTTAAAGCATTTCTGCACTAAAATTAAGTTTATTAAGTTCTCGACAGTGAGAGATCTGTTCTTTCAGCTAAGTGGAAAAGCTGATTTCATGGTCTGAGTCCTACTTGTCAATATTAGTGAATGAAAGCTGACAACTTCATTTCCCCTTAAGCAGTCATTCTGCTCCACAGCCAGTCTAGCCTAGTTCAGCTTTCCCTGAAAGGGTGGTCAGGCACTGGAAAAGGCTGCACAGGGAAGTGGTGGAATCAGCTCTGGGAGTGTTCAAAAAACCTGTGAATGTGGCTCTTAGGGACACTGTTTAGTCATGAGCCTGGCAGTGCTGGGTTAACAACTGGACTCGATCTTAGAGGTCTTTCCCAACCTGAAAATTCTATGATTCTATGATCTCAAACCTCATTTGCCATAAACATCACCTAACAAGGAAACTATTTCATGTATTCAGATCAACATGAGATTTTTCAGTCTCCTTCAAAATTGCCAAGTGAGCGATCTGAGTTCAACCAGGGCAGCATCATAATCCCACCAAAGGAAAAAACCTCATACCAGTCAAGACAAAACATTCCAACTTACCCTAATGCTGGAAAAATACATTGCTGGAGGGAACTAGACCAGCTTTGAAAGGAAGGATGGGGAGTGGATCATAAAAAAGGAAAGGAAGTATACTTAAACACTTCGTTGGAAAAGGAGGCTCCTGAACCTCTTCCCTACTCTCCACTCAGGCATCATTCCCCTTAGCATTTTCCCTACAGTTATCAAAAAACTTTAGGGAAACTCTGTTCCCTGGCCTAGTATCTTGACTACATCATGTGGGATACACTTGCAAGAAAGCATTTTGAAGCCTATAAGGGGATAAAACAGAAATTCAAATGAGGAATTTACAGGGGAGTCAGGAAGAGCAGTGAGAATAGTTAGTGTAACCTGACAATTATCACAACAGGTCCCCGTTTTTCACTGAAATGGAACATCAGGGCTGTATTCCTAACACTTCACCATTACAGACAGGAGGTACAATGGAAAGAGGATGCTTTAAATAGCAGTTGTTCGCACAGAATTGTCAGTGTCAGATACCCCAAAGTGACAAGCAGACATTTATATCAAACAGGCAGCAAGCTCTGGTCACCTGGCATCTCTCCCACCCCATGGATTGGCTAGAGGAACCTGCTAAAAGGACAGCAGCGAGGAAGAGAGCAGCCAGTGTCAAACAATAAAATGAGCAGAACTTCTGAAATTGCATGGGGGACAACAAAATTATCCCAGAAGTCACTGTGTTTTCCTCAAAGATTGAAAATTTTTAATAGTGAACACTTGAAAAGCCCTGGCAATGCTTTTGTGGCATGTAAGTGAACTGCCAACTACCTATTAAGAGATTCCGTTCAGATTTAATATGTATCTGTGCCGTGATTCCTCTTTTATTCTTCATGAATTTAGTCTCAGCAAACCATGGGGAAAGATACACGCCAAAAACATGTAATTAGTCTGCTACTGACTTCAGTAGTTCAGTGCCTCCAGCTGAATATGCAGCCACAGTACACCCAGACAGGGACTACACTCATTGCTGTTGTTTGTTTCTCTAAGCACTACCAGAGTAGTGGCCAAAAACTAGGAAATAATAATAATAAAAAAAAGAATTCAGCCCAAATAATCTTTAAAAAAAAAATTTAAGGATCCTTTTAAAAGACACAGTTTTAGTTATCCACATTACACTTAATGTTGCAACCCTGACAAATGAAAAATAAAATTAGGCCCTATCACAATATTCCTTAAAAGTAGAGTGTTAATAGGTAACAAGGTTATTCTGTAACATCGTATTTACCTTTGTATTGCTCCAGTAGCAAAGACAGACCACTGTATTTCCATGAAGCAGAACAAAATGGAAACTTGTTTCACTCTCTTTTTAACATTCAAATTCTTTACAGAGTCAGATTCTGCTTTTAAGTGTTCCTCCCCTCTTTTCTTATTTCTGAACCAAGTTATTGTACCTGTGTTTCCATATAAATTGCTCTGAGTAATATATGTTGGGGTTTAGAGACCATTTGGTCAGATTTTAATCACCTCTCCTGGGAGCTGACACCAACTTCCAGCAGCAGGTCATACAATGCAGATTAGAATAACAAAAGACACGCTGCTGTGGTTCCAAAAAAAAAGGGAAAAATAATACAAGTCAGTCTTTATCAAGCTTAAGAATGATGTTTTGAGACTTCTTTGATGTCTCCTAGACAGAGCCTTCCTTTTGTTTATATTAAAGCATAAATTCAATCACTTCTGACTTTTTTCCTTTTCTAAAACAGAGAACGTGCCACTGCAAAGATTTTGTTCCACATTCCATGTTTCTTTTTGTCTTTAATGTGCTACTTAATTGCCCAAGATAGAAAGCTGGTGTGTTGCAAATTCGCACTGAACTAAAATTTGTATTTACACAATGTTGCATTTTTTCCTGTTTTGAAATAAAAGAGATTTCATTTTTTTTCCTACATAAAAGTGTTTTGGGTTTAGTTTGAATTTTTTTCCCACTCAAATTCTTTGTTTAAAGGTAAACTAGAAAAATTTCATTAAACTTATAGAAAAACACTGGTCTAAAGAGAAAATGGAATTTCTCTTTCAGATTAGCATTGTTTTAGGTTATCTGTCAGTGTAATACAGACAGATCACGTATTTCTCCCTTACAATTCACTGTTCTTTATTATAGCATTCCCACTACAAATCCCAAGCAGATTAATTGTCATATTTGACCTCTTTGGTAAAAGGTAACCCCCTGCATAATGATTTTTACACTATTCTCCGAAATGAACTGTTCCACATGTAAAAATGCTAGCAGGAATCAACATCTCATGTTTCTTTCTCCGACCTTCAACAACCCCATACTCTGCAGGAAAAAAACCAACAGTTTTACTAATTTATAAGCACCATGCAGACACAGGCAGTCTAAAGAGAAACCTCTTTACAGCTGCAAAGGAAAAAAAAAACCATGAGAAAGCTTCCACAAAGAAAAATATTCTGAGAGAAAGAAAAACAAAAAGGAAGAGGTGTGAAGATTTAAAATATTCCCAATACTCACTGAAAGCAGCCACTGCAAGAGCCAGTGTGACAATAATGGAGACCCAGGAAACCCACAATGCCTTCTTTCTGTAGCTTTGAGCTTCATGAGGTTTTAGCCTTGTACTGCTTTCTAGTAAACCTGATAAGCAATAAGCAAAGAATGTATGAACAATGCATTGCTCCTTTTAAACACACAGCTGAGCTAGTTCAGCCCTAGAACATTCATTTACATTCTTTATTACACACAAAAGCAGTACAGAATCAAATCCTGCTCACATTATTAAGGTTAAGTGAATGAGGCCACCAGACCAAACATGTGAGTAAGCAAGAAGAGCACACTCAAGTTGTTTTGACTCCACACAGAAAGACCCACACATCAATCCCCTAAAAAGAGCACTGCATGGAAATTCATTATGGAAATTCACAGATCATTATGATTTCCACCTGTACCTCTACACAAGAAATGTCTCAGTCCTATACTCCCTCTGATGAAAACTTGTTTCAGAACTTGAGGATCCTGGGGCTAATTAACATTGGAGAAAGACTCCTGCTCACCAGTCCCTGTGGAATTACCTCCCAACGCACAGGGACACACTGCACATATTGATCACCAAAGTGGGCATGCCTCAGAATCACAGCCACAGCAGCTGAAAAACCCCTTGAAGCCCCTTGTCCTCCATTTGAGGCAAGAACACATTCCCACCTAGAACTAACTGAAAAACCAGCGCTGTCCTTGCTGCAGTCAGTGCACAAGGCTGTTGGACACAAGGGAATGCTACTGCTTCTTCCCTTTTTTGATGCTTTCAATCTGTGGAAGTCTTTCGTCCACTGATCTTAAATCACAGAGAAAGCAGGTTAAACATGAATCAACAACATCCTTTGGTTTTTATTCTCTCGGATTGAGTCTTAAGCGACTTCTAAAACGCATTCGTAATTTTACATCTTTCCATTCCCTATATCCCATTCTGATTATTTTATGTTTAAAACGTTCATCTAATTTGAAATACAGATCCTTTTTTTTTCCATCAAGCTTCAGCTCAAATCTGCTTAACTGGAGAGAAAACCTGATGGCTTTACATTTCTTAATGAGTTACTCCAGAAGATGTGGGTGGTTCCTCTCAGATGATGAGCACTTTTCAGAGGGATTTGCCTGCACCGAAGGCATTGAACTGCACTTCTTTAACAGCACAATTTTGAGTAGCTGGTTTAGAGTCTTAGACAAAGGGTGGAGAACAGGGGTTCTGTCAGACCCAGCATCAGACTAAAACATAAGAGTTGAAACTGTTGCTATTCTCACCTTCCCCAGTTTTCCCTCCCATGGCTACTGCCACTTTCCAGGCAGGAACATCTGATCTGGGTTCAGCGATTCTCCTGAATCCACACCATGTTTAACCAAGTTTATTAACCTTTACAGATATTAATTTCAACTGACTGTAATATACTGGCTGAAAACTGCAATAGTTTTGAAATCAATTCAGAACTGAATCAGGCATCTCTGCCTCGGGGGCAGCAATGTGCCAGCAGAGGGGCAAATTTGAGCCACCAGATTTTATTCTGCCACTTGGAGTCTGTTAAAATTACTGGTTGCAATCCTAGAGTAATTGGTGGGATGCATGCTCCCTTGGAAAAATTCTTTATGCTTTTTACACTTCAGTTACAATAAAGCACAGGCAGTTTCTTTGTGGGAGTTCAGAAAGCCACTTTGAGAATTTCGTGCTTGTACTGTATTTTTTAGAAAATTTAAAATATTGTCACACTTTGTGCTACACACTCACCCCTTTATGAACGGAAAAGAATCCACAAACTTGCATGGACCAGGCCCTATATTGAAATTATCTCTATTTCTTATTACCTGCATTCTTTGTCTGTCTACATAAAAACTGATAGATGACAACTCCAAAAGGTTTGAGTCTTTTCCTGATAGTGCTGCTCAGTAAAAGACATTTCTCACATGCCTGCTTTCATTTGTGTGAGGAATTTTTTTTCTTTCCCCACAAATGTCTGGCCTATCTTCTGCTACTATATATAACGATTGTACAGTTTAATTGCTGTCTGAAATGAGGTAATTCAACAACACATCTTGAAACATAGGAGGAATTTCTACTAATAAAACCAAAGAGAAAACACATCTTCTCACATTTTGTGTATTCACCCCTCCTGTCCCCTCCCCAAACCGAAGGATTTTAAATTATGGTCCAAATCTTTTTGGAAGGCAAAGCAAAGATTCGCTCAGCCAATTTGGGCTCTCAGTATTTCAAACCTCAAATAAACACAGCTCAGAATGACAGATATTCTCACCTGTTTCTTTCTTTTAAGACATTTTTAATCCATGGCTACAGCTCGCTATTGCCTGGGAAGTCCAACATACATGGTTGATACTTACAAATCAAACAATATCCTAATTAAACTGAGGGATGAATAATAAGCCCCAGAGCTAGTGCAGCACTCCTGATTGTTATTCCCATGTCAAGCACGTGTCCAGTATGACAGAGACAGCAATCTTTATAAAACTCAACCACTTCTGCTCTGTGTGTGTGTGTGTGTTTCTGTGTCTCTCAAAATGGCTGGCATATTCTGGCTGTCAGCGATGTGATCCCTTCCTTCTGGAAATAATTCAAATTCATTTTCTGTATTTAAAATTTTCACCCCCAAGAAAGATCATATAATTCTTATGAGCGTCCTGAGGCCAGCACAGAAAAATACAAACTCATTCACGTGACCGCCGAGCCCATAGAATAAAAAATTAATTAGAAGCAACAACAGCTCATTAATTTACACACAAGAACAAAATTCACAAGGTAAACCTCCATATTTTTTCACTGACCATAAGAAAGCAAGTTTTAAGCACCCACAAGAAGGGTGAAAGTTAATCTTTCAGTACGACCTGCACTGCTACAAAAATAAAAAGCTAGCACCTACAAATGATATTTTTCCGCCCTGAAATTAACATATTGAGTAATTTTATTGCCAATAATTTATTTAACACATGGATATCCTTAAGGTACAAAAAAGATGATGAACTGGTTAAATTGACTGGATTTTTAATTTATCGTTCAGCATCTTCACATATTAACAGATTTTCTTCCCATAAAAAAATCAGAAGGAGAAAAAAACCTGCCTAACAGTTGCAGAACACAAGCTTGGCATATTTGTCAAGTGATTCTAGGATATTCTTTACCATATGCTGACTTACCAGAAGTACTTTTCTATTTGGCTAAGGGATCATTTTAAAATGTCAAGTTAGAAATTGTGGAAGAGATAAGGCTAATAAAAAACCTGTGCACCTAAGGATGTTAATTTAAGGGTCCCATCCACAAAATGATCACCGTTTTTTGGATCTGGCTCTTAAAGAGCAAATCTCTTGTTCCAAAATTTAGGGTTAGTATTTATTTTTAGCAAACATGGAAGCATCAGCTCTATAACTGGATCTGGTATGATTCATTGGAAAGGATTGTAGGAAAAAGTACAATCTAAAAGGACAGACTTCACATTTTCAACAGGGACAGCCTGCAAAAAAGCATACCAGATTTTCCTCTACAATGACTGTGAATTTTCCTGGTATAGAGGGAATCAGTAACTACAGGAAAGACTAAAAGAAAGGTACTGCAGGGGGCCACAGAAAGAGCATGGAGGCAAGGAAGAAAATCAAATCAGCAGCTTTACCTTCATCGCCCTCACAGAAACAAACAGGTTAGGTACCTAACACACACTACATGGAATTACCCTTAATGCCGAAAGGGACAGCTTTCACCTTTAGCTCTGTCATACTGGGCACGAATTAAAATTTTCTGTAACCAAACTTCTCTGTTGGAACCATAATCAAAATTCCTCACTCGCGTGAAAGAGAGCTGAAGCCTCTGACTGCCCTCAGGCAGGCACAATGTCTGTCACTGGCAGGGACAGCGAGGGCACCCCTGGAATAAGGGCTGTCCCCAGCCCCAGCAGGACTGGAGCCTGGCAGGAAGGTGGTGAATGCTCTTCCCCCTCACTCCTCTACTTTGTGTCTCCGATTTGTGAGCGGGCACAGCGTGGGGAAGCTGGGCAAAGTGCAGGAGATAGAGGGGGTTACATCTAGAGGGGTTATGGACGAAGACTGAGAACACAATAGGGACTCCTGGATGCTAAAAGCAAAATGGGAAAGGAAGAAAAGGCGACACAAAAGCTAAGGGAAGCCAAGAGATGGAAAGATGATGAAAAGATAGAGATAAATTGTGTGGAAGAGGAGCCTGGAGGGCTGTGGAGGACAGGGCAGCGGGGAGGGTTAAAATGGCAGCTGCCTTTGTGGGCGGCAGGTGAGTGAGTCCTGAACAGAGGTCCGAGATGGATGTGCTCGCACCACAGCGTAACGCGGCTTGGAAGCAGGCAGCTTTCCGTCCCTTGCCAGGTATTTAAGTAAATAACCAAACCCGAGGTGTGTGGAAGCGCACACTTCGGTGGGGGAAGCGAGACAAGGCGTGAGACAAGTGCCCCGACCTCACCCCCCAGCCCGGCTGGGGCGGACCCCCAGAAACGCCCCGCTGTGCCCCTGCTCGGGGGCGGCCGAGACCACCCCGCCGGCCTGGGCACCTCGGCGGCCTCCCGAGGGAAGGGCCGGCCCTGGCGGGAGCCCCCCGGCCCTGCGGAGCCATGTGCCGCCGGCAGCCGCCAGGCAGGCAAGTTCTCGGGCGAGGTGGGAACAGCCACGAATAGAGTTTATAAAAATACTTCAAAGCTGTCGCGGAGCGCTCGCACGGGAGCTAAAAACGGGGCAGAGCTCCGAGGGCGGCGCGGGGGGATGCTAAGCGGCTGCCAGCGGCGGGATGAGGGGCGGGCGAGCGGGGCTGCAGCGGGAGCTCGGGGGGCAAACGCCGGTGTGCGGCTGCCGGGGCTAAGGGCAGGGGCGGGCAGGGCTGCGGCCGCACGGGGAGGGTACGGGTCCAGGAGAGCGAGAGAGAGGATGCTGCGGACAGGGGGTCGGAGGGGCGATCTGGGTGGGAATCAGGCGCCTCGGGACGCAGGAGAGGTGGTGGGGCTCGCCACAGCGGAGGGCAGCGTGCAGGAAGGCGGGGGACGGACGGACGGGCGCTCACCTCTGTCCTCCAGCCCCTCGCTGAACTGCCCGCTCTCCCCGATCCGCAGCTGCTCCTGCTGCTGCTCCCGGGGCGCTGCCGGCGGGTTGGCCCCGGGGGGCTGCACGATGGCGGGGTCCGGAGTGGTGTCCAGAGGGGCAGCGGACGTCTCCATCTCTTGCGGGGCGGCGGGAAGCGGCCGGCGGCTTTGGCAGGGAAGCGAGGAGCGAGCGGAGCATCCAGCCCGGGTGCGAGCCCGGGGAGAGGAGGAGGCTCCGGCTCAGAGCATCAGGGAGACGAGCACGGGCAGCGAACTAACTCCGGCTGCTCGGCGCCAGCCGCTGCCCGCGGCCGCCTCATCACTGCCCGCGGCGGAGAGGGGCAGGTGGGAGCGCGGTGCCGCCTCCCGGCGCTGCCCGTCCCCTCCCCGCCCCGCAGAGCTCCGCCGGAGCGGGAGCCTGCTCAGCCTGCCCTCGCCACGGCGGGCTCTGCCTCCTCCTCCTCCTCCCGGAGCCCAGCCTCGGGGGAAGAGCTGTCCCGGGGGAGCCGCAGCCCTGCCGGCGCTGCCCGCGGCGCAGCGAGGTCCGCCTCGCCTCCCCTCGCACAGGTAAAGACACAGCCCTGCTTTGCCGGGGATCTGCTCATTCCCCGTCTGCCTTTGCCCCTTGTCGGGATCGGAGCAGACTCGCCTCACACGGGCGCTCTCAGGCCCGGAGCACCGATGTTCAGCCACGCTCGGAGTTCAAACTGCCCTCGAACACAGAGCAGTCTCAGTCTGAGGCGTGGGGTTAGACTTGCTGGCCTTCAGAGCTCACATTGCTCACTTGCCTTTCCTAGGGCTGCAGGAGAACATAAGGGAAAAAAAAAAAAAAAAACCACAACTAAAATCTCAGAGCACAGAAATGTTTTTTTAAAAATGTAAAATTTTACAGATGTGTAAAAGGTGTGCCAAGGCTGCTTGCTTCTTCTGGGCTGGTTTCTAATGACTAGAAGGAGAGGTGCAAATAAACAAAGCGTTCTTTGTGTGAGCATAGTCACCCCAATTGCATGCTTACAAGCATGCAGATATGTTTTGAAGCTGCATCAGGTTTTTACTTGAAAAATTTGTCTAGGAAAATATCAAAAGACAATTAAACATCGCAGCCCTGGTCTTTTGGTGATACATAAGGATACAATCCCCATTTAAGTTGTCTGAAGATCAGGTTGCCTTTGCCCTTTGAGAAACTGGTGAATTTGGGGAGCATGGAAAGGCCAGCAGGAAATTAATATTTATGCCAACATAGGGACATGATTTTATGAACTGTCAGAATCTTGCTGATGTCAGCCTTGCAAAAAGTTTTGTAGCAGTTTAGTAATACCTGTTGAAAAATGGTCAGTGCAAGATTATTACCAAAATGTCTTCATTTTTAAAAATGCGTCTTTAAAACTGTATGCTAATCTTCAAAATATTTTCATCTGAATTTTGAATCATTAATTATTGGGAAAAAAAAAGTAACATGTAAGTAAATGTTAAGTGACATGAAATACCGGTTTAGAAACTGATTGGCATTTTGGCAATCTTGTGGAATGGAGATGGGTGTTAAAATGTGAAGGATTGGTGTTTTTACCTAATCCTATGATTTCTTTGTGTATAGCATACCATACCTACTGTATGAAGTGTTTTTGAAGTCTTCATACCTCTCACCTAAATTTCACCTTCACCCCTAGCTCTCCTACCCTGCTTTGTGATCCCAGAGCTCTTGCTCTTCCACTTGGATCAGCATTAATATGAATATAAGCAATGCCAAAATTACTTGCTTTTTCCTGGTGAAATGGATAGTAAATAACAACGTGCCTATTTGATGTTAATGTCAAAAGGGTTTTGTTCTCATGTGCATAAGTTAACGCAAGTGAATTCTTTGGAGTGAAGTGTTATTTTGACACTCAGGCTGAGTTGGGAGGGTTGAAGACTAGTAACTGCATTTTAAAAAAATTTTTTTTTCTTTTCTTTAAGGGCTCTTTATTAAGCTCTGGTTACCTAGAACCTGCAAGATGCTAGAGCAGATTGATGTATGCATGTGAGAGGTGAATGAAAAGTAGAAAAGGCTCATCTTTTGTTGCTTGCCATAAAAATAGATTGTGACGTGTCTTTTTCACTTAAAATGTGCCTGTAAAGTGAGAATCCTTGAATGAGTAGGAGCAGTTTTGTAACCTGGTCAGAGACAAGGGATGGGGGCCGACCACTCTGCAGGACCTTGCAGGGACACAAACCTCTGGTAACACCATCCCATGCAGAGTGCAGCCAGGACAATCCATGGAGAGTCTCTTGAAATTGCTGCAACAGATACAATGCTCCCTAATGCAGTTATTGCAGGATCCCTCCTCTTCTATGGAGATAAATCCATATCTGATCCATTCCAGTAAGAACTTTCTTGCTCCTTGCATAAAGGAGGAACTGACCAGTGACTCTCCTTGAACACTACCTCCTTTCTCTTAGTCTCTCCAAGCTATTTTGGTATTCTTATAACTTCCAGAAATCAAACTAAGTGGAAAATGCCTGGAGATTCCTAATTCCACTTCTTTAAAAAGAGGTCAAAGGGGTAGGTTTCCAAATTATATAGAGAAAAGTAGGAACTAAGAACACCAAAGCACAAGTTTTAAACTTTAATGTGTTTCTTTCTCTTTTTTTCAGTTGCCCTCAATTGCTGTTCTTACATAAAACGGTGTCTGGCAGAGACTGGAGCTGTCTCTAATTGTGTAATTGCTGTACTGTTCAGGCTATAGTGAAGACTATGAGGCCTGCAAAGAGTATTATGGTTTCTTTTAAATGACTCTCTTCAGTGCTTCCAAACACATGAGAAGAGTCAGACACTGCATTTAGCAAATACAAATTCAAAACAGTAAGCAGATCCACAATGAAGGGCCTTTCAGATCACACCATTGTCTATACAGACTGGCTACTAAGAAGCAGAACGACTGTCAAATCACAGCTGCTGGAAGCTGCTTTCCAGCATTGCCTCTTATTTCTCACGACACTCATTCACACAAGTGTATTCCATTGGATAAAGATGTAGGGATAGGTTTTTAAAGGCATGGATCCTGTTTTCCAGCCCTGTTGGACTTCTTGTGTATGAAACCTGTAGGCAAAGCCAATGAAGATAAAAACCTCACTCTAACAGCCATATTAATACATTATTTTATTTCCTGGCCCCTCAAACCTCTCTTTGTTGGATTTCAGTCTAACTAGACTGACACCATCCTGTGTTCCTTCTGCAGCTGCTTCAAGATTCATACTAACTTGCAGAACTTTGTTCCCAGCTGGAGCTGCCTGTAATTTCCGTAATATTTTGACTTCCAGAGAAAGAGATTTCAGGATGAGATGGAAATCTCATGCACCACAACAAATAGCAACAACACAAAGAACTTCTTCTTCCTTATCTGTATTGCCTGTGGGTCTGCTTTTGTTGTACCTCTTCCTTCCTTCCTTCCTTCCTTCCTTCCTTCCTTCCTTCCTTCCTTCCTTCCTTCCTTCCTTCCTTCCTTCCTTCCTTCCTTCCTTCCTTCCTTCCTTCCTTCCTTCCTTCTTCCTATGAATGAATAATATCAATCAGATTTGAATTTCTGGTTTTCTTCTTCTTTTTAGCACCACAGACCAGAATGTTTTCACTTGAATTAGCAGAACACAGTGGTGCTCTCAAAGGCTTCTGAGAAGGAATTTTGCTTGGTTCCATTGATGTTAACTTCTCCATGTTCCATATTGACCAACATCTTATTTGCACTTAATTTAAGTGCAGCACTTAAATTAAGAGCACTCTTGCATATTTGAAAAGAGCTGGTCAGCTGACCTGGTGATTTTTTTTTTTTATTATGCTTAAAGGCATAAGAGCACCATTTTGTTTGTTGAGTTGCATTTCACACATATACCTAACACAAAACTGCCCTTTTTTGGCAACAAAATACTGTGTTTGTCAGTGGCATTGTATTGCAGTATCAGGAAGTGCAAGTGTCAGCCAGGATGGTTTATTACTTTGGTCTATCAGACATTTCATGGCTGAGAGTCAAAGGAAAGTGCTCACTTCTAACTTTATCAATATGCCTTTCATGGCCCTACAGCAGCAGCAGTTCTGCAGGGGACACATCTCAAACAAAACTAAGAACCAGTCCAGTTCTAAAGGCACAGGGAGCCATCAGTCCCATAAAGGTCATCCTCATGGCTCATCTTCAGTGTCACTGTTCTAGGACCAAAGTCTGAAACTGAGTTATCCTCATATTCCAAAAGGCAGCACCTTCCATAACTGTTTAGGGTGCTTAAATGCACAGCAGTTTTGTACTACAGCTCCCTATTCGTGTCTGTCTGTGGATGAGCTGGTAAAATACTTGAGGTCATTTAGACATGTCTTTCTCTAATGACCAGATTAAATATGTCTCTTTAGCGATAAAAACCTCTAGGTTCTGTATTTCAATTTTTTTTTTCACAAACTTAATAATTTTTCAATAGTCCCTCAACTGTGACATTGGCTGCCATAGTCTTCTTTTCTCCTACCAACAGTTTTCTTCTACAAACAAGTTAGGCTGCAGGCAGTAGGATGTTTTTTAGCTGTTTGCTTGTTTGCTAGTTTATTTGGTGGCATGCAGGCAGAGGCAGACACAGATCCTGCTCTTGTTCTGTAGCTCACTGTAGCCCCCACAGCATTTTCAGTGGGCAATAGGATGAGAACCCCAGGTTCTTTAAACCTGGTCTAGATACTTCCCAGCCTAGTACTAGTCACCTTGGGTTTTTTTTAATTCAAAACAAAAAATAATGTTGATGTTGATACACAACACTACATTAATTTTTAAACCACAGAGTGTAGTTAAATTATTATCCAATGTATGTTGGTGGTTTAGTGTTTTTTTCTCTTGCACTGGGTTAAATAGAGTTTAAATTGAAATAATCTCTCTTCCTGGCATTTTTAGACTGAATATTAACTTGGGTCAAAAGTAATCAGAATGTTATTTTGGAAAAAGAATATGATAATTCAGTACCTTTTCCTTCAGGCCATGGAGAGTGCCCATAATATGATTCCCAGAGGATACAGCCTGCAGTGACCTTGGTAAGTAATTGATGACACCTCACATAAGCACCTACCCTTTCCCTATACAATGTTGTTGCAGGATCATATTTGCAAAAAATGCCACAGCCAGCACGAGCCACAAGCATTGATAGATTCAATCGTGGCAACAAAGGAGGAATAAAAACAGAGGCCGCAAAATATGTCATCTGAAAATGAGCAGAAAGTCCTGGAAAGATTCTTTACAAGTGAATATTTTCTAACTGTTTTAAGAGTTGTTCTTAATTCAAGATAAAACTGCTGTGTAAATATGGGAAACCATAAAAACCAATTTAATGATTTTGTTCAGAGAAATATTTTGCAATTAAGCAAGACTAAATGTGTCTATTCTGAACAATGCTGTTTCTTTATGCCATTGTTAATATCTCATTTCCAGGTTTTGCATAACTGAAAAAACCTGACTTATTTGACAGTGGTTTTATTTCATTGTCAATATTCACAAGTATTGAAGAGAAATGGAGGGAAAATTCATTTTCAAGAGGTAGCAAGCTGTTACTTAAATCACAGTCTTCCCTTTTTTCCCTTTTTTTCTGCTTTCCACACTATGTAGAGAGATCTTATTTCCAATGAGGCTCTAACCATAGCCTAATGGATGACATGACTTTAAGCAGCTGATATTTCATTTTTGCAAAAAAGAAAAGAAAAAAAAGAAGGCCAGGAAATTCCGAGGAAGCAAAATAATATAATTTTGTAATAAGTTTTTCCAATTGTTTATGATTACTTGATGATAATTCCCATCCTAGCACATCTTAACAACCAGACACTTCCGACACATTTGTATAACTTCAAGTTTTCTCACATTTATTCTAAAAACCTATACACAATTTTCCATTAAATTCATATGATTAGACAGAAGATAGGTGAGCTACAAAAATCACAAAACATTCTTTTTATCATACATAGATTGAGTCACTTTTCCTCTTGCTAAGTCCATTCCTCTTGATGCATCTGTCTATTGAGCCCTTTTCCCACCATGCCAGACCCAGGTTTTGTTAAAAAGGCTGCATGAAAAGGTAAAGACACATTTACTTCATACTCAGATTCCCCCCACGAATGTATGAAATATTTATAGTTTATAAATTTTACCCTGTGCATTTAAAAAAAAAAGAAAAAAAATAAGTGTTAATCCCTACTTTGAAGGTAAGGACCTAATGGGAAATCTCATTTCCTTATGGGATTGCCTGTGTCAGAAAAGACATGTAATAGGTTTTATGGGGAGTAGTGCCCAACTCACATCTTTTCTCATATTTTAAGCTCTAATTTGTGATTTGGATTGATGTGTTACTCCTTGTGTCACCAGCAATGCAATTTTTTTCCCTTGCTGTATTTTTATCTTTATCAAAAAACCCTTTGTGTGTTTGAAGGAATTACCTTTCTACTCCTCTGTAGCAACAATACTCAGATTGCTGCTTCTCTGCTCTTGAGCAAGTACTCCACAGCTCCCTTCTGCTGTAAGTTTTGATAAACTCTATGAGGTGATAATATTTCTGCATTTTATTGGAGAGTATTTTATCCTTTTCTCATGCCAAATGAATTGTTGCTAGGGTTCTGCACATTCCCACCTGAGTATTTAGCAAGGATAACTATAGAGAGGGTTGGGAAAAAGCCACTGCCAAAACGAGTATTTTGAAAAACATGGTCTTCATAGCCAGGAAACCATCCACATTTCTCTGTGTGTCAGTTTTAGGGGCCTTTTGACACCTTCTCAAGCAGATGTTTGACACTTTAAATCAAACTTTTCTAGGTCTTGATGGACATCAAATTTCTAATATCTAGAGGAATGTGTTACCCACTAAATGGTTTTTGCCTGTTTGATTTTGTTACTGCCTTTTTTTTTCTTTTTCCCCTAGAGGAAATAAAATAAGTTTCCTGAGTCCTGGCCTACAATTTGGTTTGAATACTTCATTTTAATGAAGAGGGATGCTGTAGGTATAATAATTAAATTCTCTAGGTACTAACTTTTTGAAAGAGGCAGAAATATTGTCAACAACATACAGAGGACTTGTAATAGATTTCTGCATTCTTTATTCTCATGATATATTGACTGTTTCTCATCCTCCTAAAGAATGAATCACATCATTCATGCTATTCTTCTTGCAAGAAGAAATGGGGGCTATTTTTTGGTGGAATTCAACCCCAAGAGTTTGAACCCAAAAGCCAGGCCCTTCTGTGCATGCAGCAGTAGGAAAAGCAATGAATCTCTATTTGGTCCTGCATGGGGACACACATACAAATGTGAATATTGACATCTGTCTATCCATAGTGAGCGCTGTCAGATCTGGATTTATAGAAGATGGATAAGGTAGTCAGTTAACAACCCCACTAAAACATTTATGTTACATTAGCAGTGACAGAGTTGTGCATGGCTGCTAGCATTTGCCAGTTTTACAAGGGAGAGGAGCACCTTTAGGAAACTGAAGAACTTTTCTCTGTAGAATGAAGAGTGTTATATCCACTCCACCTACAAATGCCTTCTTAAACAACCAGTAAAATTAAAATTTTAAATGCAATTGAAGTTTGAAGCTCAAAATGTCAGTGATATTTTGAATCTCTGCTGCAATAAATTTGTCCTGTAACCAAAAGAGAAATATGACAATTTCAGTCATATAATTTAATCAGACTATGATAAAAGTCAATTTCTGCCTCTTTCAGATTCTGTCTAAAGCTTTTGATGATGCCTAAAATTATCAAGGGACAGGCAGTCACAGAGTAATGCAGACAGCTCCCTCTCCATCATCAAGAACACTGATATTTTTTGGTATTGGGGTGCAGGCGTGCCTTAATAGCCACAGAAGTTTCAGTTAATTTTCACATTCTTCTGTTAGAACATGTGTATTTTAAGAGGTTGTGTTTTTCTGACAGAATTTAAATAGTTTGATTGTTTTTTTGCTCTATCCACTGACTAGCACAGCTGATACTGGACTATACAAATTGATTGTAGTTATATATTTAGGCAAACAGAGGAAATATCTGTAAATAGAAGTAATACATTTTATTAAACCAACTGGTATAAATAGCTTCCAGATAATATGCTCAGAAAGTGTATCTAGGTGTGCAGTCTGCCTGACTTCAGGGTTTGTGTGTCCAAATGTATCTGCTTTCTTCACTTCTTTCTTTAATTAAAAACCTGTCCTGACTCTGCCTTATCTTTGTTCCAAGGTGTCTTCATTTCACATGTCTGGGTTTTGTCCAATTTAGGATATCAGTGTATAATTTGTTAGCAGGAGATGCATTACAAAGTGACTTTTCAGATTGAATCAACTACAAACCATATTTGGGTGAGACAGATTTTTGTGTGTATCACAAGAAAAAAAAAATCTTCCTATAAAGTTTGAAATTCAGCTAATGGGGGCAAGGTGATGTGTTTTTTAATTAGTTGGACTTTTGGCAAGTGGACCAATAGTGTAACACAGACATGTGGAGCAGATCAAGGTCTCACTGCAGCAGTCACAGCCTCAAAATACTCCTATAGACCCACTGCACATTTCATGTACAAAAGGAGCCCAGTTTCTGCTCTTGGAGCAGCTGGGCACACTTCTTGCACCACACAATACTTAGGAGAGATTATCAGTGTTTGGGTAGTTGTTATTTAGTTATAAGATAGATCTGGCATTTTGCTTTGTGTTTCTTAACTTACACTTCTCTAACATTGCTCTGGATAGCTCTTTCTTATTTCTTGGCTTACTCATTTGACCCTTACTTAATTTTAAATTTAATTTGTTTTTTTACTTAATTACTAAACTTTACTTAATTACAAAATTTTAGGTTTTGAGCAGGCTGAGAATTTAGGGGGACACAGTGAGTTTCTGCACAAAAGATACATTTTTATCCGTCATTCTTCTGTGCAAAACCTCTTTTACTGCTACAATAGAATTGGTTGTTCTTCCCTTTCCAAAACTGAAGAGGGAGAATGAGAATGGATGGCCTGAGCCAGTCCCAAACTGTGTCATGAGAGGTTCAGATGGGACATTAGGAAGATGTTCCTCACTGTGATGTTGGTGTGTCACCAGAAAAGGTTACAGAGGGAGGTGCTGGAATCTTGCCCCTTGGAGGATTCCTAAGTTCAGCTACCACAAAAGTCACAGGTAACCACAGCTGACCTGGGATAGTGCTGCTTATGAGCATTCCAGAGAAGAGACACGGACTAAATGACCTCCACAGGGTCCTTCAGGCCCAAAGTTTTTTGATTTAACCAATATAAACATCAGGGGTTATATTGCTGTAAGGTTTTACCCTGTACATGATAAATAAAGTCATATCAAAGCAGGTTGAAATGTGCAGAGGTTTAGAGAAAGTGATAATCCCAGCCTAAGAGCAGGTTAATTTAACAATAAAGGACAAGTGCTGTGTTTTCCTGAAGGATAAAATACTGAGGAGTTACTCCTTTTGGATTGTTGCTTTACTCTTGACTTTAGAAGGGCTCTCAATTGTGTACATTCCTTATCTGAAAGTCTATCTAACCCCCTTACTCTAGTCTATCATTTTATGATAAGCCTACTGCCTTTACCTTACAGAATTTTTAATTTTGGTCAGTTTGTTTCATTTTTTGTTTATGGGTACAGAAAAGTGACCTCATACTTTATTAGGTCACTAATTGTGAAACTCTCCAGAATTACAAGTTCTGGATGATGTATCAGTAAACTTTGAATTGTCTCCTTTATCAACCTGAAGTTTCTGTAATTGTGTTTACCAAAAATTCAATCTCTAAATGAAATTTAATCAGGAAATAATATCAAGAAGCTACCGAGGTCTGTTTCACATCCTATAATAATTTTAAATAGAAGTTCATTGAGATTGTTTTGCTTATCTTAACTTTGAGGATAAAACATGTTTGGAAGATATTTAAATTTTCATGGAGTCATAGAACAATTTGAGTGGAAAGAGACCTTAATGATCATCTGTAAAGATTTGTTTTTGTGGAGGTTCTTTTGCTTTAAATTTATTTTTGCATTAAAACTATCCACTGGTTGCAACACTAATTAGATTGATATTGCATGGGATATCCAGACTTGTGGCCTCTAGACTTGTTGATTTTCCCACTAGATGGCATTATGCATTAAGTGCAAGTTAATTTATAGGTTGACTATAATTGCACATGCTAAAGATTTAAAAAATAAAAAATTCTCTATCGTGTTTGCTCTTAGTCTATGCTTAGAACTGTGGCTTAAAAATCACTTGACCTACTTCTAACAGCAACCCAATCCACCCTTAATGGATCAAGTATGGATTTACTCAAAGCAATAAAGGAAGTCAGCCATGGCAACAATATCTGATCATGTGTGCAATGTGCCTTTTAGAATAAAACTTGTCCAGCCATTTCTGCATTTAACATTTAAAGAGTGACTTCAATGCTGCAGATTGCTTCCTTTCTGGCTGCATGGCTTCAGCTGGAGTGATAGGAAGTGTCCTAAGTAAAGCTGCAGTGCTGAAAGTTTTTTTTAAATAAAGAGACCCACATGAGCTTTTTTTTTTTTTTTTTTTTTTTTTCCAATTTAGTAGCTAATTCAGGTTAGGTAATCAGAATAATTTATCACTTCAAGGTTAAATATAGAGATGCTGCTGTTTCCTCCACCCAGATGAACTATTAGCAATGCCCTTACACAATTATGTGTTGCTGAAGAGTGAGGCTTCTAGAACCTAAGGTCCTGACCAGTGAACTGCCACCTGAGCTGGAGCAGAAGTCCACCACCTGATCAGATATGTGTTATCCAAGGTACTCTTCCCTGTATTCCGTATTCTGAAATGGTTTTTTTTTTTCTTTATTCTTTATGTAGAATGTAGGAGGCTCCAGGCTGGAAAGGGGTAATCCAATATTGCAACATTTGACTGTGAGAGAGGTGCAGAATATGAGCTGGATGAACCAGTTCCATTAACCTGGGCCAGTAATGGAAAAGTATCCAAGGACAAGAAATCAAGTAAATATTAGCTTAGTATTAAAAAGGTCTATTAAATCCTCATGTTGATGGAACACGTAATAGAAAAGTAGAACTTGTGCTTGTTTCTAAATTGGCTTTTGTGAAGAGAACAGATTAGGGCTACCTGGAGAAACTTACCGTGAACTCAGGCTGTTAAACTGTTTATGTTTTCTGTTTAAAACTTTATTTTGCTTATGCTATGCCCTGAGGTTCTATAAACTATGATTTTAATTGTCCTGTGCAGTGCATGGCTGTAGATAATGCCATGTATGATTCTTTGACATATAACTGTTTATGGTTTGTATTTTGCCTGTGATGGGTGATGGGATTCCACCCTTTTTTAACACTGCTATAAAAATACCTCATGAGAGTTGCCTTCAACCAAATCGTTGAGGTACCTACAAACTGCAAATATAGGGTATAGAGCCACTGAATTAGAGCAACTGGTTTCCCCTTGTCACTTGAGATGAAGAGATTGAATGTAGCTTTTAGTTGGTTAGTAATATTATAAATTAGTAGACATTAATTATTGTTAATTGTATTATTGGTTCATTTTAATAAAAATGGATATTTCATTACTAGGATCCAAAACTTCAGAGTTTCACAAACGGTATGAAGTCTTATTGCTAATTAACAGATTTTCATATGGAAAGGTTAGTGACAGAAATTTCCTTTATTATTTAGTCAATGGTGAACACTTAGTGAAAATCAACATCCCAATCCTGGTATTTGAAGCAAGTATTCTACACTGGGATCCTGATGGTTGTCCTCCAAGCCCCCAAGGGATTTTAATACACCCAGTTATTCAATAACAAAGAGCAGAGTCAAGCAAGCATCTGAGAAAAATGGATATTTGGAGGTGTTTCCTTTCTGTTCCTAAAAAAAGCTGAATTACCAGAGACAAAGGGATTTTAAAACACCCATTCAGCAGCCAGTGCATGATATGAATGTGTAAAAACATTGATGATAAATCACCACCCCAGCCCTGCTCTGACACTGCAGCAGGGGCCACGAGGGGGGAGCTCCAGCCTGGGTCCCCTCCCACAGACAAACCCGGGGCATCAGTGGGAGATCTGAGCTCTCTGGAACTCTGCAGTCGCTGCTACAAACTGCAGCCTGCAGCACTCATGGCGAGCTGCACAAACGTCAGTCACAAATTTGTGATTTGTAGTGCAGATCTTGCTTTTGAGGCGCCAAGCTGGCATGGCCCATCAGAGCTGGTCCAAAACCATCACTCTGTGTTTAGTTACTGAACTCCAGGCAAAGCTGACCTGTGATTCCTCATTTTAGTGGGTCTGTCCTTCCAGGGGCTCAAAATTACTTTTTGAATCTCCATTAATTGATGTCTTCTGTAACAATTGCGTTTCCCGGTGACTTAAGGGGTCTTTCTGTTGGGTCTGAAATTATTAATTGCCATAGAGTTCTTCTAAAACACCTGCAATTTTTTTCAACTGTTAAAAAGTTTACATAAAACATTAGATGGAGATGAGTGCCAATATCCTGAAGGGAAAAATAGATCTTATTTAGAAGCAGCTTTTTTTTCCTGATCTTCACACTCAGAAATTAACACAGATGTTTTGGTGTATCTGCAATCCAGTCCTGGCTGTAGATGTGACTTTCACAAGAAAGTGCCAATTTCTTAATCATTTTTAGCAAATAAAGAAAAAAAAATCAAGCAAATTAGTAAACCACATTTAAACACAGCCAGGAAGTCGTGGATCTATTTTAGTAATTGTGAAGAAGGTGGCTCATCCTCAGAGGGTGTTAATAAATTCCTAATGTCAGAATAAAAAAAGAAAAGGGCAGTACCTGCCTGTTTGTAGCTGGACTCAACAAGTCAGAGTAGGCTTCAGAAATGTTCTGGGGAGGAATTCCTCTCCCCTCCAGATGAATGAATGAATAAATGCAGCTGCAGCACAAAACCCCAAACATTTACATCATAAACATCTGCAGAGCTGGAGAGCCCTTTGCTGTGGCATTCACTTCCACTCTGAAGCAGTGAAAGCTCTGAGAAGACTGTCCTTGTCCCCAAAATTCAGATGTGCCCAAAGAGTGGCACAGAGAGGCCTCTGCAAAGAGGGAAACGTGAGGATTTGACTGTCTAGCGCACAGGAAGAAAAGATGTTGAGACAACATACAGCAGGAGTTACTATTTTATTTGTTATAGGCACCAGCCTTCTAAAATAATTGAAACTATTTCAGATGTTACCATGGGGTATTAACTTGAAAATTATGACTTTTTGGTATCTGTAGGCTTCATTCCATCTGTTCTTTCTGGCCCACGTTTATGCTGCTGGTATCTGTCTGGTTGCTCCTACTGCACAGGAGTGACACTTGGCCTGGTACATGCTTAAATAGAATATTTTTTATTTGCTTGAGTCTACATATGGGGGAGAAAAATAAAGTTCTATTTTTCTCATACTGGCATTTTAGAAAATATCTATTTAATTAACATTTTCTGGTAGAAGATTTCTATGCAAGATAAATGCATGGTAAGTGTAAATTGCAGAATTGCAATTGTAGTGTATTAAGAAAATAGTTATGTCATTTGAAGGTTAGCCATATAATTTTCTTTTATTCTTTTAGAATGGCAGTTGAATTTCAACAGTGTAATATTTTCTAGAAATAAGGATTTTTTAATGGCTTAACTTAGGCAGCAGAGAACACGGTAATGGTCACGAATTTGGCAGAGGACATTCTTTGCTTTCCCCACTGTGTGATTCATCAGAACTCTTGTAGGATGGTGGTCACAGAGCAGTGCAGGGCTGCCAAAGGCGTCAGCAGCCTTGGACACATTTGCACTACAAATTTTAGTGACACAAACGGCCTCTGGCAGGTTTAATAAAGAGCCCACCTGGGGAGCATCACCCTGAGCTTATGCAACCACGAAGCTTCGCTGTGCAGAGTGAATAGCTGAGATCTTGGAGGCATCAGAGAGGCAGCAGTACAGCATCACACCTGAGCTAAAAGCCTAACTTCTCTGCAAGGCTAAATGGGCTCAAGGTACAGAGCAGCAGCAGCAGCTCTGATGTCTGTCTAACAGAGGCTCTTACAGTTGTTTGTTTCTGCAAAAGGCTTTGTAATAACCAAGTGAAAAATCTACTGCTCTTCAGCATTTAATGACGAGTACACCTGCACTGCTGTCACCCTGAGCTGGTTTAGCTGGCTGTAGGTTGGAGGTGTGTGTGCCTTTCCCTCTGCATTCTGTAAATGTGTGTAAAGGGAACCGTGGCATTGCAGTCCAGCTGGCTGTGCCAGCCACCAGGAGCTCAGGCAGCCACACTGGAGTGTTTGGTTTATTGCATTGGAGAACAGGGAATCATAATGCCACCCACTCTCCGGGATAAATCTTGGTTAAGGACTTTACTGGTGTAGCTGTAGCTGGATATGTCCTCCTGGTGTAGCTCTGCTAGGTGAAATAATGTCTTCCTGTGAAAAACAGCACTTGAGAGCTGGAAAGTGCTGCATGGGAACTGCATAATGTTATTCCTCATTAGGAGGGAAACCATAACCATTGCTGCTGTTCACTGCAGAACTCAGACCACACCACTCCCTCTGAAGTCTGTGTTCTTTGGACTCCCAGAAGAAGTTTAACTTCTGTGATCAGGCTAATTTAATAGGAGAGGTTTAATTATTTGAAACCACGGGAAAAAAAATAGAATTACTGACTTTTGCATCCTTTCCAAATCTGACATTTCCAAGCAGGTCTGTAATGGCAGTCTCAAAGGACCCAGCACAGCCAAAGGATAACCTGTTGCTAAGCAACCAATATAAGTGTGCTGCTCAACATTTATTTCATTTGGAAAGGAACGTATTCTTTAAGTACTTCATCTTAGCTGCTAAGCACAAAGAGTTTTCCACTTGTTTTTCTGTAGCTGTGCACGTGTGTACAACAGCCAATTTGCACAACCAAATGTGCACTCCCCAAGAACAGGTGCCAGAGAGGAACGTGCAAAACAGAAGGTATAAAAAACCGGCACGAGTACTTTAGCCCTTTCTAAGCTCAGCATCCTGAATTTGCCTCTTTGTGTCTTTGTTCAGCCTAACTGAAAATGGGCTGCCTCGGAGCATGGATGTGGCAGAGTTCTCTGCAGAGCTTACCAGTGTTTGTTGCTGCAGCCTCTTTTGAAGATGTCAGGGTTATCCCACTGATCCCAGGAAACACTTTTCACCCTGATAAGCAAAGGCCAGAACACAACACTGAATTTCCATCCTGAAGACTCCAAATCTCAGATTCTGCACTTGATCAGAAAAGCAGCTAAACAGCTTTCGAAAAGAGCACTTAACGCCCTACAATTAACAGCATTTTCACTTTAGTTCTTGTCCCTACAGTGAAACAAAACCCCATAGACCTGCTGGGCTTGTGTGTGTCTGAAATCAGCCTTGGCTGAACAGTCTCTAGCTAGATTGTCCTTGAAGGACATGTTTTCCAGTTTAGAGCACCTTGGGTGCCTGCGGATCTGAAGAGCTTTTTGTTCCTAGCCAGTGAAGGTCCTTCTGCTGCTGACCCAATGGCTCGTGTTGGATACAGACAGGTCTCTCACTGCCCTTTGATCCAGTGACATGGATACACGTTTTGCCTTCAACTGGTGTGGTTTCCAAACGCTGTTTTGTTAAATGAAATGCAGCGTGGGAGTACTACAGTGTTTGCAAGCTAAGCTGTGTCTTGGGAGCAGTAACTAACAACTACGGCTTTTTTTAGAGCTGAGGAAAATTAAGCTCAGTGTTGGAGAAATGCAGCTGAGCTGTGCATGGAATCCTGCAGCTTTGGTGGCTGAAGATTCTTGGTGTCTTGGACTATTCAGGTGCACAAATCTCTCCCTGCCCCTCTCCCTCACTTCACTCTGCTTTCTGTGCTTAAGTAGGGAATTGTCTCCCGGACATCTCTTTGTGAAAAACAAGGTTCACTTTCTATGTAGATTTTAAGAGATAGTTTTAATAGAAAATAAGACAATTAGGAAATAGAAAAATAAAAGCAAAGTATGGCTGGCCGGGTGACTTGGCATTCAGCCAAGTCCGCACCCTGCTATTTCAGAGGCTTTATTTAAATACCCTTTCTATTGTATCAAGCATAAACTAGTTTCCATATTCCAGGGACTGTTTTTTATGGCCCCTCCTTGGGTTTGCCTTTCTAGAGCATTTATGTTTCTGGGCTGTGTCTTCATTATCACCTCCAGATTGGGCCTTGGTCCGTGCTTTCTTCAGATGGGAGATGCTGATAGCTGGTGTATCAATAGCAGAGTCTTCTTTACATGTTCACTGGATGTTATCCCAGCCAAACAGACAGTTTAAGCATTTACTATATCAATACTACCACTATGCCTGATATAAGAACTTATATCCTTACCACAAAGTTATTATCATATAGCACACACCTTGCGAAAAGCCAACTTTATAATAGGCATTTATAACATCTTCATGGGAGAACTCACTTTAAGCATTTGCCTCCTGTCTGTGGACTCAGAGTGCAGAGCTCCCAGAGCTCAATCAATACTCCTTTCTTCTGTCAGCTGTAGTCCATGCAGGGACACTGCTGTCACCAGGCTGACACTGCAGTGCCACATCACACGGCCTGGCTGTCACATCTGGGAGCAGGAGAGCAGATTTGCTGCTTAACCTGGCAGCCTGGCCGTGAAGAGATTGATTTTGGTTTTGAGACAGAAATAATTGCTGTTTTCAGTCCCAGAGTTTTGATCTGTTAAAGCAAATTGTTGGCTGTCTTGCTTTATTTAGGGAATACTTTCCCAAAACTGCCTCTTCCTATTTCTTAGGAACATTCAGTCTTCAGTGACCTCTTTCTGCAGAGAAGTACAAGATCAACCAACCAACCAACCTTGTCACAAGAAGTTGACATGAAAAATAACTCCCAAGAAAGTTATCTCACCAAATCCAGAGCAGACTTGCTTAATGAGTAAACAACTAGGGAAATACAAGAGTCTGGGGGTTTTTTTTCAAGCCCAAATAAAATAGGGAAGTCAGGAAAAGGATAAAACAAAATAGGCCACTTATTTTTCGAGACGCTTGATTTTAAGTTGCAAGATTCATGACAGCATTTAGGTTTGGGAAAAAAAATCAGCATTTTTCACTAAAAAAAACTTTAGGGGGAATGTTAACAAACACTCAGAAGAGGACGTTGTGTGAGTAACATATACTGAAATAAAACTACAGGGGGAATAAATTACATACAAAAATACAGCACAAATAAAGAGCAAGGGTATCTTAAGCAAAGTGTAATTCTAAATTGAGTAAAGGGCAAAAGATGAGATGTAGTTTCACAGGAAATCTGAAATAGCTCCAGTTAAGCTTAACTTAGGATGCAGAAGCTGTTATATTTGAAATGAATCTATGTATTGCTGTATAATTGAGGCATCTTGAGAGGCTGTGAGCACCATTATGCAGGAGCTTGTGTAAATATCCTGAGTGAACCAATGATGAGGAGGGGGAATATAAAATGCAGAGCATAGATTTGACTAAAATTCAATAGTTTGGACGGGATTTAATAAAACTTTAAAGAAAATGCAAGAGAAAAAAGAGAATAGATGAGGATGTGTGACTGCCGAGGGTATATTATATGCCCTCTACAAATTATTTCAAAACCTAAGAGGGAGAAGGGAAGAAATTCAAGTCAGCATGTTTAATACATTTATTCCAACTCAATTTTATTGAATTATTTTCAATACTCTAGATTCCGTGCAAAACAAATCCCTTCATAGTGCCAACATAAACAAGTATTTTTCCCTTTGCCCTCAGACAGCTGCAGTTTATGCATTAACAGGGACTTTCTGCTCGAAGTCTTTGCTCTTTTGGTGAGCCACTCCTCTGGAATTAGGCTCCCTGGTTGGCCACTGTACCCCATTCCCCTGATAGGACAGCAGGTGGATCTGGACAGCAGCCAAAGTTAATAACCTGTGGCCCAGGGACAGGAGGGATAGCAGCACTGACACAGAAAACATTGGCACTGAAGGAGTGTTTCTCCTCTGGCACTTCAAAAATGAAAATTGATATTCATAGCCACATTCTGCCTAAGGAATGGCCTGACCTTAAAAAGGTAATAAGTGTTTAGGTATTCAGTGCATTATGTTATCAGCAACCGTTTCTCCCAATGTGGTTTTTGAAGGAAAAATGAATGAAGGGTTCTGTGGTAAATATCTCTAGGTTTTTGTATAATTTGGTTTTGTTTTGGGTTTTTTTTTTCCAATTGTAAAATATTTATATTGCATTACTTTGAAAAGAAAGAGTCCAGTCAGAAAGGAGTGTAAAGCCAGGCTCTGTTCCCCACTTTTTATTTATTCTGAAGCAATTTTTTAAGTTTTCCTTGAGTTTTTTGAGACACAAAATTTTTGGATGATAAGGTATAAATTCCACTTTCTTGATTAAAAATAGAGCTGTTCTGTTCCTAAATGGAACACTTTTGTTTTAAATAAAATAATAATCAAATATTAGACAAAGTTAATAACCGAGACAAATTCATTCACATCAATATACCCACGGGCATGAAATCATTAACTTCAATGGGAGTGGGGTCACTCTAAGTACAGCTAATTGATGGCAATAATTTTTACAACTATCTGCTATTTTTTCAGTTACTGGAAAGAAGTAGCCTATTGTATTTAAAATAGAAAATCTCAGTTGTCAGACGACTGAAGCTATAAGTGAATTTCTGTTAACTTATTGCTGCTGCTGTTGTTGTTGTTGTTGTTATTATTATTATTACTATTATTATTCAGTGACATAAATTTATTCTTGTCCACAATATTTTTCATGAGCCTGTGAAATGTATTTTAGAATGAAAAATGTCATTTTGGTTTTAATGTAATCAATCTGAAAGGGTTTCATATCTGTTAGCTCTGCATTTCTGTGATTTTAAGCAGTCCAGTTTCAGTCAATGTTAGAGAGAGAGAGCAGTTGGGAAATGTAAACAGCATATTAGAAAAAAAGTCATAAGAAAACCTGGCATTAGAAACATACATAGGATTATTTCTTCATTAGTTGTGAAAAATAAGATCATTATGCACAAAACCTGCTGGAAAGGAATGTTTGTTTCCTTGTTTAGCTAGGAAGGATTTATAAATATCTAGTTGAACCTCCTGTTTGTAATAATAACAGCTCCTGATGAAAAACACATGCACTGGATAATGTAGGTGAGGATACAGATACTTTTAGAATAATTCTGTCTGTTTTAAATGCATTGGATTTTAAATATCCAGATACAAACACAGGTCACTTTTGCGTCTTTCAGATTTTGTTGCCTTTTGTGCAATAACCTCATAAAAATGCGTATAGAATTCCTTCATTCTGATGCTAGATGGTTTGGGGTTTTTTTAATTAAACATTTTTATCTGTAAGTACTTTAAAAGGGCAATAAATTCACTGGGATAAAATGACCCCAAGAATTCCTTGATGTTCACAGATGCACATCAAGATGATATTCACTAATGTTAGACACTGTGGGCCACATTTCGTTTCTTTAAACAGAGATAAAGAGGCAAATATCACATTTTTAAAATTTAATTTGCACCTGATAGGTTTTTTTCCCTCTGTTCTGAACGATTCAATGGTTTATTAATGGGCTCAGAGTAGAAAACAATACTCAGAATTCTCTGAAGCCATTAACAGAGATTTCTCCATTTCATGGAAGGAAAACCAATGAGGTACCTTAACATGCACACATTTAGTTAGTGCTAAACTTCTTTTTCCTGTTTCCAGCTTTGTAAATACTGGACCTTCGAACTAGAAAACTCTATTGTCAAGACACTGATTTAATAGCTTAGGAAAATATCAAAAGTTAAAAAAAATAAAAAACACAAGAAAAGCAGATATGGATTGTCAATACCTACAACTAATAGCTGAGGGGAAAAAAGAATAAAATAAGTTCAAAACCAGACCAGTTTGTTTCTCTGTTGCCTGTGGGCTCCTTCAGTACCCATTCCAGGCATTTGTTTTCTGCTCAGCTTACAACTGCAATTAGCATGGATCTAGTTTAGAGTTCTCATTAGTTGTCACTCATCAAACTTTCCCCAAATGTCAGTATTTTTAGATGTGTATGAACCCATAAATGTATCAATTTAAATAAAATCTACATAGTTAAACAGAGCTCACAGCCTCAGTGACTGAGTCTCTGGCTGAGGTCAGGAGGTTTGGCTCTTCACCCACGTTAGGAAAGCTCACAGTGGCATTAAATACTGGTTTGGTATCACAGAAAATTCAGGACTGTGTCCAAATCTTTTACACTTCAGTGAAACAAATGCCTGCTCTTACTTAGTTTCCTTGTAAATGTTTCTTTTTTTGAGAAATGGGAATTCTGAGCATTGTTTTCACTCAGAGACTTCAAGAGTTCATTCCTTTCTAATTGGAAGTAAAAAGAAATCAGCATCTTATTTAGGTTTTGCGTTTTTTGCATGAACAATTCTGAACCTCTCTGGAAGAATCAATGAGCATCTAAGCTTCTCCTTTTTAGCTCCTCTTCCCTGTTTAAATATTAATAGGCAAGAGGCTGACCTTCACTCCTGCTGCTGAATCATGGAAGCTGAAAAGTAGAATCAATGCATCTTTGTGTTAATGATTAACTGATCACAGATTGGAAAGCTGTCAGCTTGATTCTCACACTGTCAGATGCTTAATTTAATATCTTCTGTATCACAATTATTTCAGTCAGAACCTCAGTGTAGTAACCCACTTCAAGCATTTTTTAAGCAGTTGTTTAAAAATGTTGTTTAAAAATGTTGTTGAGCTGGAAACTAAAATTCCAGCTCTACAAAGCCCATTAGTCCAGTCCAGCCACACTTCAGCACTTCTGCTGAAGTCAGTGAGGCTACTCTGGCCCAAAGCTGAGCACATGTAAGTGTTTGTCCTGAATGAGGCATTTTTGTAAGAAATGCAATTATTACTATTATTATTATTAGTGCAGAGAGCTAACTAGAACTGCCTTTCTCCTCTTTCCTCCACAGAGATACGGATATGGTGGATGGGTACAGCTGGATCATCACTGCAAGGTTTGGGCTGTTTGGTGCTCAGGGCTGATCTTGCACAGTAGATCTATTAAGAAGCAAAGTGGCAATAAAATTGGCTCTGTCTTTGATAAAATTTCTCCAGAGCTCTGTTTCCTATGAAGCAGCATCAGGTCAAGTCCAAATATACCTCAGCAGAACTTTTTTGCCTGAAAGATGAAACTCACACTCTGTTGTATGAACCAGCATCTGTTCTTCTTTATTATCTCATTTTTACACTTGGAAGGGATAGCTCTGAGAAAGTCTTTTCAACAAGATTGGCCAAGCTAAAGTAGATTGCAAATAGATTTGGGCTGAGTTAAATTCTCATCTGTATGAGAAGCAAACCCACAAGGAACTCATATTTCAGTAAACAAGAACAAGCCACCTGCAGAACCAAAGTGGGGATGGCACAGCTTTTGGGATAGGTGGCAGCTGCAGGAAGGAGACAAGGATTGGGCACATTTCTGGTGGTTTTGTTACAGGTCTGATGCTAAAACTCTGTGCTAAAAATACTCTGCAGAGGAACTTTGTGGCAAGTCAATAATGGCCTTACATGCTCTGCTTAGAATTCCATCTGGCCTACTTCTGTCTGGAAATTTTGCATGACAAAAAGTGCATGGCAAAATGAAATCCTGTTCAGACGTGGCCCTGGGGATGTTAACTCCTAGGATTGAAAAAAAAAACCCCAAAGACTTGAAGAAGCACCAGGGTCAAACTGGAAGAAAATAATTAGGTGCATATTTTAGAAGTGCAATTTGGGATGTCACTGAGTAGTTTAGTGATGGGAGAATTTTAAATGTAGTTTGCTGAACCTGCAGGACTTAATTTTTAAATGTCTCTCTCTTAATTGCCACATACATTAATTAAAATGTTAAATATTAGATCATTTTTAGGATGGGATAGAAAAGTGTAGAATGGAACAGTGAAGTTCATGTGATCTATTCATATGTGATGAAGTGCTCAGTTCTACTCTGCCCTTTTCTCACATCCCAAATAATTGTTTGTTTATTGGAAAACCTACATCAATGCCCTAAACTTTTCTTAATGTATTTGAGTGTATGGCTTCAGTAAACCTCTCCATCAGGTTGGAAAACCAGTTTTACAAGAACCTGAAGTATCTCACCAGGGGACCAGGACCCTGTAATTGTAATATTTCAAGTAATTTTCACAACCTGTGATACAGCTAACAAGTATCTTGACAGGTTGCCAAGGCGGCACACTCAAATTTGTTGAGGAGGGCTTTAAAATATTCATTAGGACAGTATATTTGTGAATGATGTATGAAGTTAATAACCAATTCAAGGTTAAGAGCAGTTTGAGTTCTCAGAAGGAGATAGAACCCCCCGTGATAGAGCATGCTAGTAGCATATAAGAAATCACTATAAACATTCTGATTTAACAAGTTCTTTTCTTTAGAAAAATTGCCAGGATCTTAAATAAGACCAATGTTGTGAGGAAAAATAAAGTGGAGAGAGAGAGAGAAAATCCCTTTGTTGAAGGGCCCAAGGACTGCCTTGCCCCCAGCTCCTGTGTACTGGAAGGTGAAGGAACCACTGCTGTGTTTTCTTGTGTGGGTTTCGGTTTTTACCTGCAGATGGGATGTGTTCTCTGCCTCTGCTGAGTGACTGCACTTACCCACCCCATGTGCACAGCACCAGGGGATCTTCTGACTTTCCATTTGCCCCCACAGTAGATTAAAGCAGCCTAGAAATACGCAGGGTTTGCAGGTGTTGGTGAGTTGTATCTCACCCCGTTGTGCCCACAGAAATCCTGTTCTGTCTGTAGCAGCTGCTGGGTACCCCTAATTGTAACAGGCAATTTGCTTACTGTCCCTCTTTTGAACAATTCACACATCAACCAAATACGAAATTTTAAACATTTCTATGCTGATAAAGGAACAGTATTAAATTTCATGACTGTGATAACTTTTTGAACTTCCTAAGTCTGGAAATTTGTGGGTTATAAGAAAGGGTTTTACCCTAATTCAGGTTATGGGTTTATACTGTGTTTAAGTTTTGTTTGGGATTTTTTTCCCCCCAAATTCTTTTTCTTCCCAAGGAGGAAATGTAATCTAAGACAACACAATAGGTCTCCTTTTGTCTCAGTATCACTGGTGAGAAGAAATCACTGGACTGAAATTAACTGTGTTGCACAATTATTTCTGTAGTTACTGGAATCATTGTGATGCTATTGACTTTAAAAGAACACATACATACCCAAAGGGAAAATTTAGCACAGATTTAATTAGAGCATTGTTTTGAGGTCAAAATTTGGTTTGAGGATAAACTTGCATTAAGGTACCTGGTATCTTTTCCAAATAAATATAGAGTGATGCACATTGCAAAAGGAAGGGGATTTTTTTTTTTTTTTTTTATTCTGAAGAATTAAATCTGAACTATAAATGACTGTTCTATTCATGTCTATTTTAAAAATAGTCTTTGTTTAAAAATACCTGCTGAATAGAAATAAAAGATCAAAATTTTGCCACTGAATTTCTGTAAGGAGCACAATATACTCAAGAGACTATAAATTAGCAGGTACTGCTTTGTCACATTTATAATATATGAAAATGTCATTTCGCAGGGACAGGCAAAGATGATGAAGGATGGAAAAGTTTTTAGAGTTATTCAAGAGAACTGCTGGGATCCAGAAGTACGGATTAAAGAGATGGACCAGTCAGGTATCTCCATGAAGGAACTCAAATCATTGTGCTTCATTTAGAATAACAACTTCTCTGTCAGTCCATCTGAAAGTGCTCAACAACAATATTAAAAAAAAAAAAAAAAAAAAAAAAAAAAAAAAAAAAAGTTTCCCATACTAATTCCTTGGTTTAAATCTGTTTAAAGTTATTGGAAACTGATTTACTGATTTGCTTTATACTCAGGAGGAACCTGTGCCCATGACTTTCCTCATTCTCAGTAGCAATTTATTCCCCACTAGAATTTATTCATTTTGGTCGGATTTAAGGCACTAAGTAACTCACTGACAAAGGTAAGGATGACTGACCCTGGACTAGAAATGGCACCATACATTCCATTTAAAACATGATTCATGTAAAGGAGGAGGAAGTCCTTTCATTTTTGTTCCAAATATTAAAATACTCTTTTTACACATAGGATTTCTTGTATGTCTGTTTCCTTTTCTAATACCTTTTTTTCTGTTTAGCCAGAAAAACAGCTTCATTCTGTTGAAATTATGAATGTTGAATGAAGCTGTTGCAGCTTCATTCTGTGTTTTTACCCGAGGACTCAGCCTGGAGAACTGGTGCAATTACTCTGTCAGAAAAGGGAGTTTTACTCATTTAGAAACTGCAAATTTAATTTCCATCATGTTACCTGCAAGCCACTAAATGAGGTTGGTCAGATGGGAGACTGAGGATGAGGGAAAAAAAATCTTAGCTGATCAATTACTTTTGCTCATTCTTCTTAACATTGTCACTCCAAATTACTCTAGTAAGAGAAATACTATGTTACTAAAGATTTTTTTTTTCTTAGCTTGATGCCTGAATAGTTCCTACATCAGTTTCCCAGCAGACACAATTTGAATATCTTCAACTTTTCATAAGGAACAAACACATTAAATTGCTTGAAAGAGCAGATATTGTACAAGTTGCATCTTTAGGATTATTGTTTCCTCCTCTTCCTCGACAAGCATATGAAAGTTGTTGTAGGCAGCAGGGGGTTGGTCTCTTCTCCAAGATAATGAGTGATAAACAAAAAGAAATGGCCTGAAATTGCACCAGGGAAGGGTTTAGACTGGATATTAGGAAAAATTTCTTCACTAAAAGTGTTGTCAAGCCCTAGAACAGCCCTGGTGGAGTCCCCATCCCTGGAGGGATTTAAAGGCTGTGTAGATGTGGTGTTTGGGGACATGGTTCAGTGGTGGGCTTGGCAGAACTGGATTAATGGTTGGAATCAATGATCTTAGAGGTCTTTTCCAACCTACATTATTCTGTGATTCTGTGTTTGGAGATACTCTGGGTTATTCTTCTTAGGGAGGTTTGGTGGAACACATAACATAGGCTGGCTTGGGAACTCACCAGGTAGTGGGCAATTTATATAAACACAATTTAGATAAATTTCACCTACTTCATTTCCACGCTGGAAAAGCAGTATTTGAAACCCCAACCATTAGACATTTAATGGGAATGCCAGAAAGCCTTTGCAAACTCTGAAATATGCTGCCTTGTCACAGAATCACAGAATCATGCCTTGACTAGACTGTAATGTTTCTCTGAGTTAGCTCAGGGATTTTGGGGATTACCAAATCACTCAGCTACAGAGTGGATCATAAATAGCCTTTGGGCATCTTTCTCTTTCAGGCATTTTCCTCAGTACTAATGGCAAGTTTCTACAAAACAGTTCTGCCCCACATATTTGTTGTAGACAAAGGGAAAACACAGGGGCATTTTTTGTTTTGTTTTTGAAATTTTTGCAGCAGTTCTCCAGAAAAGAAAATGTGTCATGAAAGGAGCATCACAATATTTCTTCATGAACTAAACAGTGCTCGCTTGGTTAAAAAATAATCTAAACCTGTATGTTACAGCACCATCTGGTGACTCGTGCCCTAAAAATGTCCCTTTTTATTACAGCACTCCAGACATACAGGCATCAGCCAATTAATTATGTGGAGGGAAAAAAAAGAAGGCCTTGGTGTTTTTCATTCTTTCATCCTTACTGCTCAGCTAATGATAAATATGGACCACATTTATTTCTTTTCCCTTTAGAAAGCTGCAGCTACTTAGTTCAGACTGCTTTCTCTTACACAGGCTGAGACAGATTGTACCAAAAAATTTAACCTCAAGACATGGCATAATTTGGGGGCAAAGATGCAAGGAGTGTCCCCGCTGAACAAAACTAGAATCAGTCACTGAAAGATATTTTTAACTCAGAGAGATAACTTAGAGCTCGGATGCTAAAAGGCTTTGTTTGTGCAGTGGCCAAGAAATCTTGCCAGTAATAAGAAATGGTCTCCAGTGGACCAAAGAGACTCAATTAGTTCTCCTAATCATATGTCCTAAGTCTAATTGATGTACATACTTCTGTCTTGATCCGCTCAATAAAACAAGCTATCCATGTAACTCAATAAAAGAAGCTGTAAAAGTAATTAAATCACAGTTCTGTGACACAAATCATCACAATTTTGTTTGAGAAAATTTATCAGTTCATCCTAACTGCCTTCCCTTGTTATTTTCTCCTTTGTAAAAACCTCTGAAGAGGGTGAAGGAGTAGAGGATTTTTGTGCTCATTCTTCTTCCTAAAGCTAACATGTAGGAACAGTCAGCTTGGAAATGTACCTTTAAGGTTTATGTTAAATTTGCTCAGAAGTGTAAAAATGGATAGAAAGCACATGCAGTGGTTATTGTGGAAAACATGGAGAATGTTCTCAACAGACCAATCAGGTGTCTATATTGGTGGAGGATCCAACCTGGATAATTCAGCATTTAATTTTGCAGACCTAATCCCTACCCCTAAAGCATCACTGCTGTACATAATATTAATAACATCTTGTAGCAATCTGAGTCAGCTTCTCCTCTTGTTTCCTACTTAAACTTCTGAGGAGGAGGATAAATCATTTTAATCATTGAAATGTTTTGGCAAGTCATTGTCTTAGATTTCTCCTAGAGTTCATTCTCCTGGAGATTTTTTCTGCTATCTTTTTTTCTAGTAGTTTTACTACCAACAACCAAGTTTAAAAATTTAAAGCATGACAAGATATGTGCAAAAATATTACAAACAGGCATAAAAAAATAAATCAACACAAAACAGTTTTGCATGTAGCTGTTTTGTGAATTCCTAATTACTGTTTATTGTTTATCTTGTTTGTCTGCCAGGTTTGTTGTTTTAACTCCTATAACCTGTCACATACAATGTTATTATATAGATTTGTGTTTGAGCAGAAACAAAACAACATGGACTTAATTCTTTTTATTTTTAACATCAAAGTTATTTCTTAAATCTGGCAGATTTTTTTTTATATTTACAACCTCCATAGTCCAGACACAAGATGAATGAAACCTAACAGAATATAGCTTTGGGAACACTTGGGAAAACATTGTTTAACAACCATTGTTAACAGAATGTTATTTATCTTTGGGCTAATTCATTTATTTATTTAATATATGTGACAGATTAACCCCAAAGTAAACTTGAGTTACTGTATTCTGTTGGTTAAAAATGTCAGTTTCATTCATGTGAGAGTTTATAACAATTAAATTGCTATTTTAATTGTTTAATAGCAATTAAATTGCTATTTTAATTGCTTGTACATGTGCATACTAAGTCCTTCTAAAATCTAAAAACCTAATTTCACAAATTATCTAGTATGTATATGGTAGTGTTTTTTCTTTCTACGTAGCAAAAATATCCAAATCCTAATAAATTGATACACTATGAGGTTTATTGCCATGATCCTGAACTTAAAAAAAAAACTCTATGCCACTGTTTAATCCATCTTTTATATCATTAAAGCTTTTACACTCTGCCTCTATATCATTAAAGCTTTTACACTTTGCCTCTCCAACCAAAGTACTTTCTTATTTGTAACATTTTAGCAAAAACAGCCGACAAAAAAGGAAACATTAATATTTGCTTTTTCTTACTCAGGAGTCACCGTCCAAGTCCTGTCCACAGTCCCTGTAATGTTCAGCTACTGGGTAGGTTCCAACCAACATATTTTGTAATTCATATGCAGCAACATTTTTAAAATACAGAAGCATCTTCCTACAAATTGAAGTGGTGACTAAATTATTCTGCTGTGAAAACTAAAAGGCAAAAAAAAAAAGGACTTGCAGGTATGAGAAGATGTCTGCAGGATGTGCTGGCAAAGCTCCACACCGGGGCACACACAGTGAGAAAAGATGAAACAACAGCTGGATTTCTTCTGGGGGCAGCTGGAAACAGGGAGGAAAAATATGTACAGCATGAATCCATGGTTAGCAGGCAGACATATATGTACAAGTTCTAGGAAAGATAGACATCAATCAGTATTTTCTCAGGAAAAAAAAAAAAAGGCATCAAAGATGTATTTATGACCTTGTCCCAGGTTGTTTAAATGTGGCATGGGACTCATTAACCTAGAATGCTTTGGATCTTAAAATGCAGGAGTAAATTTAAGTTCCTGTGTTCCCCACGTGGTGATCTTGAATGCTTCCAAGAAATAAAACAGGCTGAGGAGATAAATCACAGCAAAATGCTGTTCTAAATACCTTCTGAATGTGATTATTTAGCAATGTGTACAGGTCAAGATGTTTGTATGTAAATGGATTTGTGCATTAAGAACCATTGTGTTAAGTCCACATATAAGAAATACCACTGATACTCGGAATTTTTTGTTAGTAACATCTCTTCAAAATTTTATTCTGGTATCTAAGGGAATATTTTCCATTAAATATGTATTTGGGGAAAAAAACAGAGATTGATTGCATGGATGTTGCACTTCCTTATTAGAATGATGGATGTTCTCTCCTTCTAAATGTTAGAGAAGTTTGCTCAAGCTTTCTCTGTAGAATTTGCATGCTCCAGCATCTCACATTTCTTATTTTTATTTCTTCAGCTCCAGTAATAGGAGTGTAAATATTCATTGCTATGTATAAAGATTATCTACTGAGGTTTTTGAACAAAACCAGGGGACTGCTTTTCACAAAAGACCAGGCACTTATGTGCATCAGCAACCTGGACTTTATTGCACTCATCCTGAGCACTAAAGGCAGCAGCAGTTGATAAAATATTCAAGAGAAAAAGCAGAACTGCACCCAGAGGTTTTAAAGCCAGGCAGAATTTAGCCCTGCTGGTTTCCAGCTCTTCAGAACTGTAAAGCAAATTTGGGTTCAAACCCTATCAGTTGTTTGCAATGACATTTACCCAATAACTTCCAAAGGTGATAACATTTGAGAACTACATTTCAATGCACTGCTCTGCTTCCTATCTTACCAGGCCAAACCTCAGGATACTTTAGATCTCGCCCAGATATTAAACAATGACTTAGCTGCTACAGTAAAAAAGTACCCCAAGAGGTTTGTTGGGCTGGGCACATTACCTCTGCAGGCTCCAGAGCTGGCTGTGAAGGAAATGCATCGTTGTGTGAATGAACTTGGATTTCCTGGAGTGCAGATAGGATCTCATGTCAATGAGTGGGACCTGAATGCCCTGGAGCTCTATGATATTTATGCTGTGAGTACCAATTTGTTTTCCTTCTTTGGGGGAATACTGTGATATGGAAATCTGTCTAAAAATATCTTGGAGCACATTCGGGCATCATTTGAGCCTTCTAACCTGCTTAGTGATCAGAGAGACTCAGCTTTAATTGCAAACGATAATTCTTTATATGATATAATGGCAATAATAACATATTCTGAAACATATTTTAACTTAATTTTATAATCTATTTTATAATAATTAATAGCAAATTTTGTTTTATTATACAAGTTCTCACTGTAGAGCTGCCTTCTTGATTTGTGAGGGTAAGTTCAGTATCAAATAAAGCATTTCTGCCCTGTTTGCATTTGAGTTCAACTTGCTGTATCCAATCTTATTGAAATAATTGATAAAACTCCCAGAGATTATCAGAGATACCTGTAGCACCAAAGTACCACACAGAACTATGTAAACAGAACCAAAATTTCCAAACTGAATGTATTGATTGTCAAATTAATTAATAGATAGCATTTCTTAAACAGCCCGAGATCCAGATGAGGGTAGTCATTTGTCCAAATTAGAGGTTTAATCAATGTCCATTCTGAATCTGTTTCTCAAGTTATTAGAGCTGTCAGCTTGGAATTGGTTCACAGAGATTATTTTGGAGGATGCTTAATTTATTCAAAAACTCTGTTGGTGGTGCAGCACCTGGACTATTTGTTTTTATGGCCACATGCAGTCAGATATCAACATCTGCTCTTGGGGATGCCCACAGTGTGGAATTATGGAATCACAGCGTGGCTGAGCTTGGGAGGGGCCTCTGGAGACCACCTGGACCAAGCCCCTGCTCAAGCAGGACCACACACAGCCAGATCCCAGGAACCATGCCCAGGTGGCCTTTAAATATCTCCAGGGATGGAAACTCCACAACCCCTCTGGGCAGCCTGATCTCCACTGAGCCTTCTCTCCTTGGAGCCAGACAGTCCCAGTTCTCTCACAGGAGAGATGCTCAGTCCCTTCATCCTCTTGGAACTCTCTCCAGTAACTCCCTGTCTCTCTTCTACTGACATCCCTCTCTTGTTCTGGGATCTCTTATACTGTGCATCCTTCAGCTTGAGTTTCACACATGTAGGAAGTATCCCCTTTCATTTTTAGAAACATCTCTGGATAATACAGATCATGAAATTAAGCCATATTGGATCATGAACTTTGCCAAACTACCAGGCCAGTTACTGAATTGCTATCTTTAGTTTACAAATGTAGATGGCAATTATTCTCCACGATCCAGAAGTTGCAGCTTTTATTTATGCATGTATGGGTAAATAAACCCATATTTTTTGAATGTGTGATAATCTCCTTAGCAACAAGAGCGTGTCCAGAAATACATCTGACAAAATGAAGCTGCTAAATCCTGGTTAAGCATATGAATGACTCTGATGACTGTGTATTTAAATTTAAGTACACAGTTAAATTACACAGTCAGAGTCAGCATCCAACACTAGTCTTCTGTTTTCCTTTCCAAAGATGTCAGTAGTTTTGGGAAAATTACCATACTTGTGTAGAGATGGATTACTGATCAGAATATAGCCAGATTTTGAACTCTTAGGAAGGATTAGGAATATTTTTAAGTTTTTTTAAGCCAGGCAGAGGGCCAAAGGGAACAAATGCAGTGCCACCCAGTGAAAATTTCTGACTGCATCTGCAACAACTCTGCAAAACCATCCTCAAATGATTTTGTGAGACATTATGGGAATTCATTCTCATATGTGTAATGAAACCAAAAGAATGTTTGCTTGAACTGAGTTTTAAACTACAGGACAGCTGAAAAACATAGCGGGAAAAGCATTTTTGTATTGCATTGTTCTGAGAAACACTTGGTTCACTAAAGAGATGTTATCATCTGTGCTTTCAGTCTTGTAGTCACAGGACGAGCTGTGAAACTGAGTGAGGACTTCAGAATACGGCCCAGAGGAGTAAATATAGCAAAGTATTGCTTATAGTTCTTACTTGTGGGCCTATTTTCATTACTAGTACTTACTAGTACTACTGCTCAGTACAGATTTGCAGGTCATGGAAAATATCTAAGATGCATTCTGCTACGATTAGTCAAGGTTTAGACTTTTTTCTTTTTGCTGCAGGCTGCTGAGAAATTAAATTGCTGTCTCTTTGTGCATCCCTGGGACATGCAGATAGATGGGAGGATGTCCAAATATTGGTTTCCCTGGCTAATAGGTGAGTGTATATTTACTCTGCCTAATCTACATTTATGAACTGGATTATGCCCAGGAGATTGTTGCCAAGTAAAGTACAAGTACAGAGAAAATTACATAATTTTTCTGTCAAACTTCCTTTTTTTTAAAATCTAGTATTATGTTTAAATCTGTCGTGTAAACTCTGCAGTCATTTGTTTCTAAGCTTGTTTAGTTTTTCTTTTAAACACTTGGAATTAAAATTATTCAGTAACAGACAAGCAACAAAATTTGTCCTAAATACAAAGAGCAGATAACAAGGAAGAAGTGAATCACCTCAGAAACGAGCTCCTCAAAAATAACAGCAGTAAATGAAGGAGTAAGCAAAACCAAGCATTGCTTCCTAGAATTTCTTGGATTATTTCTTGGAAACAGGTTGATCAGAAGGAAAATAAATCTAACTTTACTTCAGCTGTAGCTGAAACAACATGTACTTTGAAAGCTCTCAGTAGATGTAGGATATTATCTAGTTTCCACTTTTCCCCCATTTGGTAGGTAAATGATAACACTGAATAACAGGAGCAGGGTTATTCTGCCAGCCAGAAATGTTTAAACCTGATTCTACCCTCATGTATTTTGTTCTGTGTTGTTTTGCATGGTTTTGCACTGCCACCAGTTGTAAAAAACATACGCGACATACATATAATACACATTCTGCTTGGAAAATCTTACTGTCCCAATCACCAGTGCATTACCTTGAAACAATATCAGTCTTAACCAGAGCAAGCTCAACAACATAGATCTAAGAAGAAAATAGAATTATTGCATTTACTTAACAAAGTCTGAACAGAATATTTTCTTAATAAGACTAATAATGCTTTGCATCTGAGCATATGGTAAAACAAAAACACAAATAACCTTTTGAGCTGGATAGGTGTTGTTTCCCCCATAAATGATGGGAACTGAGATCCTAATTTCAAGCTGCATTTCAAGCTGAAGGTAGGTATTTTAAATGACATGATATTCTAAATATGTTGGATGTGCTCAGAAACCGAGGCCTGCTGTAGGAACCTGAATTCCTATTTTGTTTCTAAGTGGGCATCCAACTCACCAGGAGCAAAGAGAGATCCATGTAGGATCTGGCATGATGTGATAACCAAACCCCAAATCTTTGTTAGAATATCCATCAGCGTATCTGCCCCACTTCCCACACAAAAGAAACCCACAAGCAGAGGTGAGAAGACACCCTGGCATATTCCAGCCTTGTCTTTGAGCAAGGATAACGGGAATCAGGTATTTCAGGACATACCCAGCCTGTCTGCCATCTGTCCTAGTGGTATGGAGTAAAAACTGGAATTAGAACTCAGAAGACCTTCACTTCCAGGCCTGTGTCTTCATTTCATTTAATTAGAGTTCAATTCCATGTCCCTCCAGTGGAAATAAAGCATGACCTTGGGCAGCTGCCCTGCAACTATTACTTTTTCAGTTGGTTCAAGGCTAATGGAAGAAAATTAAAATAACATTTAAATGCCAAATAGGAAGTTTAAAAAGTAAAGCTCTTACAGAATTAAGATGTTTTTCTTCTTAGGCATGCCAACAGAAACAACCATGGCCATTTGCTCCATGATCATGGGAGGAATATTTGAAAAATTCCCTAAGCTGAAAGTTTGCTTTGCACATGGAGGTGAGTAGTGTACCATGTGAAACTCCTGTTCTTTGGCTGAGCGTGGTACAGTCGTATTTTGTGGTATCTCAGCTAATGGGGTCACCACGTGAAGCCTGCCACCAGCTGAGCACTGTCACCCCAAAGCAGACAGTCTGACAGATCAGCTGCTTCTGTGAGCACTCTCCAGCCTGCAGGGTTTGAACTGGCACAGCAGCCTTTAAGGGAAGCAAAAAGGAAGGGAAAGCAGCAGGTGGTTTAAGGAGAGGGATGAGGAAGCAGCAGGAGAAATCTGGGTATCACAGTAGTGAAAAAGTGAGAAAAATAGGAAAAAACCTAATGAAGGTAAAGGAATAAAAAACCACTGGTGCAGAGCACTTCCTTTCTAAAGGGCTGAGAGGAAAACTTATGGATCTTTGGTGATAGGCCTTTTTTCCCTTTTACATATTTTCAGCTTATTAAAAGTTATTAAAAGTTCCTTCTTGCAGGTGGAGCTTTTCCATACACGGTGGGTCGGATCTCCCATGGATTCAACGTGCGCCCTGACCTGTGTGCCATGGATAACAAGGTGGATCCCAGGAAATACCTTGGCTCATTTTACACAGACTCTCTTGTCCACGACCGTGGGGCACTAAGGCTGCTAACAAGTGTAGTAGGAGAGGTGAGTTTTAGTGCTTCCAGAAGTGGGTGAGTCACTCCTCAGTTAATTTTCCAGGAAAAAGAAAAAGGAGAAGAAAGCAGGAAGAAGACAGTGTCACCTCGTGAAATAAACTGATGGGCTTCTGCCACGTTGATAATGTTTTTGCCATATGGATTTATTGAAATGGTGGGTTTAATCCAGGAAATCATGCACTGTCACCCTCAGTTCCATCCTTCTCTAAGCTTGTTCAGGATGGGATTTCAAGCAAAGACTGCTTCAGTTCGGAGCCTGGTTTTCAAATGGCTTAATTTTCAAATTCAAGTGCATGCTTGAAGAAATCAAATTGTATTTCCACTTGGGAAGTTACAGGCAGAAAAAATAGTAATAATGAAAGCTTTTGTGAGTATCTCAGAGAGGCAATTAATCATTATGGGTTTGCAAAAGCATTTTAGTTGTTTGTAAAGAAATCTTTGTACTTTAGCAAACCATCTACATGAGGTACAGCATGGGACAAAAAAAAAAATCCTAACACATTCAAATAATCCCTTCTCATTTAGTAAATACTCAGGAAAGGATTGAAGATGGCACTCCCCATGCCAGCTTCCAGTGGATCACTGCAAATCAACAGGATACCTGTCTTTGTGCCTGGATCTCTGCACCTCTCTGAGTGTCTGCAGCCAGAGGCAGATCCCTCCCAGATGTCAAATCAGAAATGCAACCTCTGACAGGGATTTTCTTGCCTCAACAGCTGCAGTCCTGTTTCCTCTGTATCATTGTCTAGGCTCACAGGGTGTGGGGCTGTTGCTGTCATCAGGGCCTCCTTTATGACCAAAGTTCACAAACACCACTCAGCTGATTGGGTTTTTTCTACAAAAAAGAATCTGTTATTTCTCATTTTCCTCTCTAATTCTATGAACAGGTTGCTGCAATAAATCTGCACTAGAACTGGTACAGAAGTGACTTGCCCAGGCCAGACAAAAATAGTAATGCAGCACTATTGCTTTCTTTACTGTGGTGCTCTGAGCTCAGGTATCACACCCTAAAATCTGTGGGTTTTCAGTTTGTGCTGCACAGGAAGTCTGTAGGCTTTGGGACTGGACTTCTGCCTGCAGCTCCCCTGCAGCACTTGTGCCTGCTAGGAAAACTTTGCATTTGAAGATTCATGGAAAATTCAACCATGTGACAGCACAACTACAGCTTGAAACAATAGTATGGAAACCTTTTTGAAGTGTATATGTTTGTACAGTACAGTAACACTGCAGCTCTAAAGATTGGAGACAGAATATATTTTTTGTTAAATCCACCCTGAACCAAAAATAGAATTATGGAAGGAGCCCCATAAAATGTGCAAAGAAACTGCCATGGAGCCTAATTCCATTAGAAACCAGCAAGATAAAACCCAGGTCAATATACTCAAAAAAGATCTCCTAATAAGTTATTAGTACTGGAAAGTTCTGATGACCAGTGGGTATTAACTCAGGTGGCATTTGCCATCTCTGTCACAGGGATTAATTTTAGGCACCGAATGGGTTACTAATAAAATACTAGGACTCCCTCTCAATACTAATTTCTTTTCATTTCTGTTACCAACCTCTAAATAGCAAAATATATCATGGCCCACAGCCCAGTAGTTTTTGATATGCATTATCTTTTCAATTTAACTGTAGCTTAGAGCAAGCAAGGGGCTTTAAGGTGGTTTTTTTTCAATAGATTTAAAATTTTTACTCTGTGTGATGTGCACATCCATTTTATAAGACACCCAAAGGCTTATGGAGTAACAGCTCAACATTTGCCATTGTTACCTCCTTTTGTGAGAAATCTCCCCAAATCCATACCATGTTCATTCTAAGTATATTTTTGTTCTACGTGCAGTTCTAGTACACAAGGATGAGTCTAGCTCTTGAATTCTAAATTGCCAGTGCAAGGAGAAAAGATCACTCACTTGTTTCCTTTCACCCATTTTAAAATGTTGGGAGCCATGTTTTGCCATTGTTAGAAAGTCCTTGGTAAATCAGCAGCTGTGTGACTCAGACTGGCTGAGACCAGGATTCATTTTGTGATCTGAATCTGTTAATCTGAACCGTAGATGTCAAGAGCAAAGCAGGAGGGGAGGTACAACAGGATGCTGAATCTACTGCTGAAGAATGGAAGGTTTTTTCTGCCTGAGTTTGTGTAGCACACAAGTCTCAGGACATTCCTGCTTTAGAGTCAGCTTTGCATCTCAAGGCTGCTCTAAACTGTTGCTGCTGTGGGAAAGCTGCTGTCTTTGCACCACACTTTAATTTCTCTACCTTTCAGCCTAAGAAGCTACACACTGACTCTGGTCCTTAATTGTGATTAGTCTTTGCAAGTTTAGTTCTTTGAGGAGAGAGAGGTTATGAACTGAATTTTGATAATCTAAAAGTCACTCAGCATTAGCCTCTCTGGTATATTATTTATTTTGTCATCAGGCTTTTAAAATTAAGTGTCTTAACACAATAAATTTGGCCAGCATAGTACAAAGGATGTTGGTGTCTTTTTTAATTCTCCTCTGAGTATTTTGAGCTCACACAATGTGACATCAGGTGCAATCCCATGCTGAAAAGCCGTGAGTCAGATACCAAAAACATAAATGTCTTTTACACTCAGAACTTTGTTTTCAGTAGCCTAAGGCATCTTGTCCTTGAAAACAAAAACATTCACATCACGATTTCAAACTTTACTTTATAACCATGAAGAATGAAAAGTTCCCTCTTTTTCTAAGGAAAGCTGACATTCTCACATAACACCCATCCATGAGTCAAATGCTTAAAGAAACACCAAATATCTCAGCGCTTTCAGTGCAGTCGTGTGTTGGCAGAGTAACACACAGAAGATTAATAAATGCTGGGCTAAAAACAACGTGATGGAGTCTTGAGGCTGAGGCTGTACCTTTGTGAGCTGGAGGTTTGAAATAGGCCAGCTCTCCAGAGAGCAGCTCAGAGCTGTGCAGGAAGGGCATCAGAGTGAGGGAAGCTGTGCTTGGCCATGGCTGTGGGTCCCTGGGGAGCAGCCACTGCCTGCACCAGCGTGTGCTGTGCTGGCCCTGACCAACGCTCAAACCCACTGACAGCTGCCATGAGTCGTGTCCATTTAACCTCGTCCCTCCTTAGTCAGGGGTGCAGGTTAATTGGGGGTGGAAGCAGAAATACACACTTCTGAGAAAGAATTCTGTAAGAGTGCAGAATCGCTGCAGCCCTTGGCTCCCCCCGTGATGAGGTAGCATGAGGTGAATACAAACAAACACAAAATCCCCAACGTTGCCAGCTGTAAAAAGTGAATCACTGGGTTGACATGGGATTAAATGATTCAGTGCATCTCTGCCAAAACTTCTCCATGGGGATTCCTCCAGAGCGATCACCCAAAGGCTGCCCAGAAGTTGGAGGGGAACTAACTACAGCATTCTGGACTTTTTTTCAGGTGTATCATGGTAGTAGGAAAAAAGGCAAAATTCAAGGCAAATACAATTTTCCTTATGTAAGAGGGTGAAGTCATGCTTTAAGCTTTTTGAGATTCACCTTCAGATTTGGGTCCTTATTACTGTGAAAAAAGTTGTGCTGAGCAGCAGGGTCCACTGAGGTTAGTCATTAGCCCCATGTACCTCTCTAATAGGAGAGATGTGCTAATTAAGGAATTGACCTCCAAATCTTCTAGGGAAAATTGACTTTATTGATACAGTTTGGAAGAATATAACAGTACTTCCCTTATGCTAGGAGCATTATTCATCTGCAGAGGCCTCACAGCACTCCTCTGAAGCTGGCTGCTAAAGACAGGTATAGCAACCCCCCTTTTATAAAAAATAAAACTTTTAAAAAGTTTTATTTTATAAAACTGAAGCTCAAAGGATACAAATGAACAGCCTAAGATCACTGGGAGCACAGCAAGAATGCAACGCTGCTTCTAAATTTTTCTTACTCGTTTACTGCTCCTAATTTTACTCCTAATTAATAGATCCCATGATTAGCTGTGAAATACTTTCAAAGAGAGGGAAAAATACATCTACATAGGAAAATAAAAGATATATATTCCAGTGAAGATGTGGGATTTCTTTCTGGTTTAGTACACAGGAGATGTAAATGAGAATATAGAAACCTTCCTGTCTTACATGACTTTCCCTAGTAAACAGATGGACAAATTCTGTGTTTCCTTCTCTTTCACTTAAATCTACTTTCTCGTATGAACCTTGTATGGTCTTTAGTTGGGGGTTTTTTTTATCATAAAATACATGACATTTGTTTTTCTTATCTGAATAAAGCACCTTGGTATTTAACTGAATATTATAAATAAAATAATATATTTAGCTGCTTCAAAGTGCACACATCCAAATCTACTTTTTTTAGTCTATGCTCAGAACTGGATTTATTAGACAGAAGGTATAAGTTGTCCTATGTCAATCTTATGTTAATTGTTCTATAATAAATTAGAACACAGGACAGAGCATGGGACAGAACAATAGAATGTTTCTCTTCTGTTTAGGTTTTGGGTGAAGGTTTGTGTAGTTTCTTTCAGAGACTTTTGGGTGACATCTAGTGGAGATTAAAAATTTTTTTAAAAGCATTTGACAAGAAAAATGAACCATTTCAAAAAATAACTGAATGGTGTTTTCTTCACCCCATTTCAGTATTAACTCTGGTAACAGAGTTCAAACATTATAACAAGTGTTCCAATTTCAGCATTTCAATTTCAAATCCATGAAACATTTAAAAACATACATTTTTAATGAAAACTGTGCATTTTTTTCAAATACTCCTGCCTGCAGGAGACGAAGCCTAAAGGAAAACAGACTTTTGATAAAATCAAGAGAGTTGGCAGTATGCACTCTCCAAGGCTGATGGGGAAATATCATTCCAGAGAGAAAATGAGCCTGTAACAATTGAAGATCTGCTCATTTCTTTTCATCTCTGATAACAGGGATGTTGCACACCGATTTTTATTGAATTTTCTTTTCACTGGCTTACTTTCAGAAACAAATCATATCATGTCACCCATATTTTCAGGTACATGTTTCAAACCTGCAGTTAATATTCAGTCCCAGCCAAAGACAATGACATTTAAAAAAAGCTGCAGACTTCCAAATATATGAAATTTTGTAAATGAGATTTAGGTTTTGTTATCTGAAGTTGAATACCGGTTAAATTAAATTAAACTAAACTAAATTAAATACTTCTTTTTAAAAAAATTAAGTATCTGTAGTAATTTTACACTGTATCATATTTTCAGTAGTACCCCACTGCCATTGTCACATCTTTTAAAGTATCACAGAGAAGTTCATTTTTATTGTTTTGTATTTCTTATCACACATTCTTCTCACCCAGTGATAATTTTAAATTTGTGTGGATGTATTTAGCCCAAAATTTCAAATTCAGGACTGCAAATCCAAGCGTCTGTTCTGAATTTGGTGGAGAACTTCCTGAGATGCTTAAAGAAAAATAACTAAAAGTGTCACACACATTTTGTACTTCACACAGCAGTGCAGAGCATGGAATGAGTAAGTCAAAACTCAGAAAGAAGAATTCTGTTTATCTTTTATTGACCATTTAATTATGGCAACACTTAACCAAGATTAATCATTGCAGTTTAGGCAGACCTCTTGCAGGGGCTGTTACCTTTCAAACCAGCACCACAGTACAGAAAATCAGAATGAGTAGTAAATGTGTCTTAGTTTTTTTTTTTTTTTAAGCATTTGACAAATAAGAAGAACAAACCATTTCAGAAAATAATTGGATGATGTTTTCTTCACCCTATTTATTATTGAACTCTGGTAACAGAGTTCAAACATTACAAGTTTTAACTGTGCTTTATTCACCCAACAGAGCAATAGACACTCATGCCACTGGCCTGGAATCTGCATTTTCAACTTTCTGCTTATCAGAACCAAAACACCATAACTTCAGTTAGACACCACATAAATGATTAATAAATAACCTGCACTTTTTACCAAATAAAATGCATCCAAGGGACTTTTGGGTCATTGTTTTCAAGCTTTGTTCTTTTCCTAGTGGAAGTTGAGATCTTCATAATTCACTTTCATAATTAATCAGTCCAATATATACATGTGATTTCTTGTACTTCATTGTACGTTCCAGAAAGCCTGTGTTCTATTGTTTAATATTAATTTAAAAGAAATTAAAAATCTGGGAAAATAAAATTTATTCATTTAAAATATAACATTAATGTTACTATAACATTGTATCACATTAATATTAATCCTATTTAAAATCTATTGTTTAATGTTACTACAAAATGCACATTTATTTTTTTTTTTATTACCAGGACAAAGTTATTTTGGGGACAGATTACCCTTTTCCACTTGGGGAACTGGAACCTGGAAAATTGATTGATTCAATGGATGATTTTGACCATAAACTGAAGGTATGATTTTACATTTGAGGGGGTTTTTGCTCCTTTTCAAGTCTCTGTTTGATACATGAGATAAAACACTGAAGAATCAGTGTAGCACATGATTTCTGCAAAGACTGGAAGAGGCCCTTCAGTCTCTGCAGCAGTTTTAAAGCACAAGTAAAAGCATTTGAGTTAAATATGAGCTAAGCACAAATATGTGTTTTGTTTTTACAGGATAAACTCAAGGCTGGAAATGCTCTGGAATTTTTGGGTCTTAGCAGAAAACAATTTGAATAATTATGAAGTAGTAAAGCAGCTAAACTTTGGAAATAATATCCTGATATTTCTATTGGCATGTGCAATTGTACACATGAAAAATAAAATTGACAATTATCTGACAGTGTCCTGTTATTTCCCAAACAAAAGCAAGGGTACTGGAAACGGGCATGCACAGATATTGCCTGAGGATTTAGGCTGTTCTTAAACAATTCTGAAATCCCTGCTTTCATAATAAAGGAGAGATTTCATCTTTTGCAGATGTAATAGGGATCTCTGAATTATAATCAGTGCCATGTTATTAGGACTTGATTCTCAGGAAGGAAAGAGCTGGGAAAAATATGTACTCACTACATTTCTGCCTTTGTTATCACGGACAAACAGACTTTGAAAGAATATTAAAACAGAATTTAAGCAACGTTGATGCCCAACAGAAGGCAACATTTGCTTTTATCCACTGGTGGGAAATGCAGCACACCACACTGAGCTCAGCACTGCAGGTGCACTCGTGCTTTGTCAATGTTGTGACAGGATGGAAAAGGTCTATGTGGGGACTTTACATTTTAGCTGCCACCTACACCACCAGGAACTTATTCATCAGAAACAATTTGAACAATATGGCTGTAGGTGCAGAAATAATGTATTTGTGTGGATAATACTTGGTGTGGCACTGTCAGTGTCACAATAAATAGTGGTGTTTGGCAACAGTATGAGTTAATGTTCTGTTCCTCACAAAATGCTTCCTAAAAGTAAGGCTGGATACTTTAAATGCTGAGGTGCTAATGCTCTCCCTAGCTTGAGTCCTGCTATCAGAAGGGAAAGATGGTTTGCTTTGTAGACTATTGATTGAAGCAGGTTTTCATTGTTATCCAGTGAGTGCACAGGCATCCTCCTCCCAAGAGAATTTTGCACCAGTCAGAAAAATGCAGATTAGCCCTCACAGTCTTTGTTCTCACGGGAACATTGGCTGGCTACGTGTGGTGTCACCGTTCTTCTGTTCAGTCTTGGAACATTCCAGGCAAAACAGTATTAGAAGTTGTTTTTAGCTGTGGCCAGAGCTGCCATAGACTGAACCTGAAGGATGCTGAACATCAGCAGTTCTTGCTGATCCCAGCCTCCGTTGGACTACAAAGAAAGCTCTGTCCTTCTTTACAGTGTCAAACCCACCCCAAAAAAAAGTGGTTTGTGAAGCAGCTGGAGCTGAAGTAGTCAGCAGCTCAGAAGTTTAGAATATCCAGTTTTATGTAAGAGGAAGAGCCAGAAAATAGCTTCAACAGTATTTATTGTCCTCAGGTTTGCAAGACTTCTGTTGACCTTTTGTATTTAAATATCCACATGCGGGCATTGAGTTTTCAGCATGCATTATTTTTCGACCAGATTGTTTTAATTAAATTTCAAAGTCAAAAGACAATTTCATTCTTCTGTTTCCCTTCAGTATACATGATTGTCACAGATGTTTAAATGGATTTAAGAGGAAAATACATTGTGATTCCACCACTACATTTTAATTGGATTAATTCTTCAATTTTTTATGAATGAAGCCAGTTCAGTTAGTGAAAATGCAATGTCACATCTTTGGGGACCGAGGTCTGGAACCTCTCCAATAGCAAGAACAGTATTTAATTACCTTAACCTGTGACTAAATGGGTGATTGCAGTACCCTGCATGGGAGTTAATTAATGTGCATACCCTGCATAAATCATATTCATTATGCACTGTCATAATTTAATGATATTCTACCTATTCTTGATGCATTACAATTTTTAGGACAGTGATATATATATATATATATAATCTTCCTTCCATCTTTTCATTTCATTAACAAAGCTAATGTGAAATTCTAACTGCAGTTGGATGAGAACATTCCTAATACTCCTCCACCAATTACTGCAGGAATAAAGAATCCAAGTTGAACATCCAAACTCCGTGAGCTTTACACAGTGATTTAAACAATGAGGTAAAACATTGTACCTCGATGGTTACAGACACAAAAACATGAAGTCGAAGATCAGCTAATTGATTACATGAGAAGTCTTTAGAGGTTAAATTTCTTCTGCACATGCAGGATCTTAAAGATGATGTACATTTGGGAAGATCAGGCAAGTCATTCATGTCTGTATATTATACACCTGTATATTTCATCAGTATTCTGTTTGATCTAGTTCTGAGATTACAACTAGTTGTACAAAATTGGCACTGAAGTTATAGAAGAACTCATTGTGATGTAACTTAACCACTGCAGACTGGTAGTGGCATGTGCTGAACATGAGCAGAACACTCAGAGCTCTCATTTCCATCCATGGTGATCAGAACTTCAAATACCTTTTTTGCACCCTTTGAACTCTGCACCCATAAACTCAGACCACTGCTGCAGATCCATTTCTATCCATATCCATGACTGAATAAAGTGTCCAGTGAGAACAACCCGCAGCTGCAGGAGCATCACTGACACGCTGCGGCTGCTCATCTGCCATGGCACAAGGTCCGTAACTTTCTTCTGCCTTTCCCAAGTGTCTCCAAGCTGATATCGCCAGCAGACAGGAGTTTTCTAGGAACTAGTTGTGCATTCCAAATCTTTCCTTCCTTCCTTTCCACGTCCTGTTCTGTGGATTTGCTTGCATTAAAAAAAGGAATCCTTGCTTCTAACTTTGTCATTTTATTAAGCACAGAGGTATCCAGACCGAGGTTAGATATTTGAACTATCTACGGTATGAAATAGATACGCATTTATAGGGTGGTCAGGCAATGGGACAGTTCTTCCAGGGAGGCGGTGGAGTCAGCACCCCTGCAGGTGTTGAAGGTGTTGGGCCCTGGGGTTGGCTGGTTTAAGGGGTTACAGTGGCGGTGCTGGGCTGACGGTGGGGCGGGGTGACCCCAGCAGCCCGTCCCAGCCTCGCCGGTTCCCCGCCATCGGGACCCCTCAGCCCGCGGCCGCCATGACACCCCTCTCCCCTGCAGGCCACGTGACCCCGCCCGGCGCGCGGCCGCCCCGCCGCGAGACTCTATGGCGGCGGGCGCGCGGGCCCGCGAGCTCTCGCGAGAGCCGCGATGGAGGCGGCGGGAGGAGGCGCCGGAGCAGGAGGAGGTGTCATGGCGGCGGCGGGCGCGGGCTCCGCGGGGTCCGCAGCGCGGGGCGGCGGCGGCTCCTCGGCCGCGTCGCGCTGGTTCTTCAGCCGCGAGCAGCTGGAGAACACGCCCTCGCGGCGCTGCGGCGTGGAGGCCGACAAGGAGCTCTCGTACCGGCAGCAGGCGGCCAACCTCATCCAAGACATGGGCCAGCGCCTCAACGTGTATCCGAGCGGGGCCGGGCGTGAGGGCGGCGGGGGCCGCGCGTGGAGGGGCGGCGGGAGGCCTTTTCCCCCGTGCGGGAGCGCTCCCCGGGAGCCTCGCCGCCGCTCGGCAGCCCCGGCCGGGCTCCCGCGGGCTGCAGCCGTGGCCTGGAGGCACAGAATGGGAGGAGGAGCCTGGCCGAGCCCCCGCGCCGCGCTCTTTGTCGGCGCTCAGGGGCCCGGGCTCCCACCTGCCTCCCGGCCCCTGCGTGGCCCCGGGTGCGGCTTGGGGCGCTCGGAAATCAGTCCCGGGCGCCCTTTTCCCCGAAACGGGCCACTCCTCTTCGGCCGTTCTTTAATGGCATTTTTTTAAAAGGAAAAAAAAATCGATGGGAGCGAGGCCAAGCCCTCAGATCCCTCGCTGAAATAGTTGAAGTGGAAGAAAACAAAAGCACTTGGGGGAGTGTTTCGGTGTGTGTCTCCCATTGAGGAGTTTTCGTTCCGTGGGTGACTGTGGGGAGCCTGGATAGGAATCTCCACATGGTCTGCGGAACAGATGGGAGCGATACGTGTTAATATCAGTTAAGGATGTGTTAATATCAGTTAAGTTCTGAATTGTCGCGTCCCTTATCCATTTTCGGCTGCAGACAGTATGTCGAGAGCAGTGATTGATGTGAAAAGCGCGTGGCTTTCAGTTCTTGTAGACAATTTTCTTAATGTGTAGTGTTTCCTTCATTTAATCTTCCAGCTCTCAGCTTACCATAAATACTGCAATTGTTTACATGCACAGGTTTTATATGCATCATTCCTTCACAAAATTTAATCGAAATGTAAGTATGATTTTATGTTTGGTAATAACATGCCCATAATTTTGGCAGTTCTGACTGAGAAGTACACGCAGGAGTGTGAAGTGTGATTTGTTTTTAGGAATTCTAGCTTTTATCAATGGTTTAGCAGCAGTAATGATACTTGTTTTCAGCTTTAACGGGTGGCAATTAGATTTTGTCTTCTGCCATCCAAAAAAAAAAAAATAGGCACCATCAGCAAGCACATTTCAGATGTGTGAAGAACACATTTAGATGTTTCAAATGTGGCTGGTGCTTATGTGCTGAAGTTTGAAAGGCTAATGTGTAGGAACACGCGTTTTTCTTGGTGAAGTCAGTGGAAGTTCTGGCATGGTGTGTCTGACAATGATAATGTGTGTATCCATATGGATTATGTAGCTGTTCGTGAGGCTAAAAAGTGTAAATTCTTTTAGCTAGTCTAAAGTGGTGTGCTAAGTCACATTAGGCAAGAAAAAATTTTACATCTGGTGAGGTGAATCTTGTTTTAACTAATTACCTGGGCATTCTGACTCTGAGTATGGAATGTGTTGTTAAGAACAGAATTTTTCAGTAAAAATGCTGGCTGTTATTGAGGAATATTGTAACAGCTATGGAACTGGAGATAGCAACTTGGAAACGTCAGCCTTTTGGGTTTTTTTTAATGCCCAGTGCTGGATGGAGTAGATTGAAAAATAATATTATAATAGTCCAGTTTGTTTGTTTGCTTTAAGGAAGAATAGTTAGTAGTGATGGTGGTTTGTGATTAAATGTTAAGGATGAGTTTTCTTAGACCTTTTAATGAGAAAATAAACAGATTGAGACTGACAGATGCCAGGTCTAGGTCAGTGTCTGCAGTTGGGGCAGGTACACAGTGGGGTACAAGGAGAGCCAGCTCTTCTTTCTGTCATGAATTTGTGTATTATTGTTGAGCAAATGGGCATTTTAGTTGGAGGCTTAGCTGGAAATACTTACTCGTTTGTAGGTACATTTCAGAAATGTATATAATTATTTTTCATGCAAAATCTGAGCTAAACTCAAGTTTCCAGCGGCTTGTTAGCACAACTGCAGTGTTCATCCATACAAGTTCCTCTTTGTCCCCTGCTGCTGCTGTCCTGTCCCGTGTAGCAGTGACCTGGAGCTGGTGGGGCAAGCAGAGTTTTCTGGGAGTTAATGGCTTGTGGGGTTGATGAGCTGGAGCTGCTTGGAGTGGAGAGATGGCCCAGTGTGGAGTGCTGTGTTATATATAGACCACATACCTGTTATATCACCTGCTCTGCTGTTTGTGCTGTCAGCTTCATCTGGGCTAGAGTTAGGCAGCAAGGAGCTGTGGCTGCTCTGGTTGGGTTTTCACTGCATGTGAAAGTCACTTGGAGCTGGCAGCTTTAGTGTTTGAATGTGCAGTGATCTTTATACAGAAACTATGGCTTAAGTTAAATTGTGAATCTTGAAATTCACAAGTTAGCTCTGTAAGGGCAGAATTCCATGGAAACTGCAGCTATTACAGGGGAGGGAAGTGTACTGTTTAATTAATTCTCAGGTAATAATGTTCAAAGTTAAAGGCAAGTGAACTGCAGATTGTACATCAGTAATGCTGGTTCTTGCTGAGCTCCTGTTTGTAATTCTTAATGAGCACAAGGCCAGAGAGTGGCTTTGTGTATGTGCTGATGGGCAAGAGCCTTTTCCTTTTACAATTCTGTAGAGTAAAGAGGGTCTCAGTGAATGGAGTCACTTTTAAAATACTCCCAAACCCTCCATTAGGTCCTCTGTAGAGAATGCAAAATCTGAGAACTGTGATAAATACTTAAATCTCCAGAGTCCTTGGCAAGCTAAAGAATGTAACAGTATTAATCTCTGTAACAAGAAAGTAACCCTTGGAAAGGAATAGTAAGGCACTGGCAGTCTCAAAGGTAAGACCTAGATAACCAATCCTACAGGGTATGTAGTATACCTCTAATATTTCTTTGTTGTGTGCACGTGGTGCTGTTTATCCATGGCAGGAAGGAATCTGAGTGCTGGGGCTAGGAGATTAGATGGCCATTAGTCAGAATGCCTTATGATCTTCAGCTGAAAAAATGTGGTCTGTTGCCTTGTTTTATTGGTACATGGATGCTTTTAGTCTGGTAATAAGCCCTTGCACATTTATGATCACGTAAAACTGCCAGGTTATACAAATATACATGTATGTCACATATGTGACATGCACTTAATTGTTAACAAACAGGAGTTCTAATGGAAGCTCAGCTGCTGAATAGATGTTGCCTTAATTTTATGGGGTTTTTTTTGCAGTAGAAGTTCCTGCTAAACCATTTTACAGGCTTTCAAGGGTTTGAGTCATCTGTGAACAGGGAACAGAATTCCCAACAGTATCTTCAGTCTGTGGAGCCACAGGGGTGGCATGTAATGTATTCTTGGTTCATTGGGAATGTATTACATGTATTACATGTAGTATGTATTACATACTACATTCACTGGGAATGTGGTACTGCTCTAATGGCCAAATATCCCTTTTTTTGTGAAGTTACTGTGAGGTCAGGAGTTGCTCTGGATTACCTGCAGAGTACCTGCACTTAGGGGCAGAGAGGAGAGTGGTGAGGTTTCGATGGTGCAGTCAGGGCAGGCAAAGTCCTTGTGGAGTTGCTGTGCCCTAATGAGGATGGAAACTTGCTTTACCTATTCTGGGAAGCAGAATTGGCTGTGCAGATGACAGGAGCTACTGTGGATCTCCTCAGCACAAATCATGCTTTCTGTGGTGCTGACCAGAGCATGGGAACTTTGGGGTGCTGAGTATAAAGTTAGTCTGTGCTAATATTGGGATGGGAGGGGCCCTGCTGGCTTTTTATAGGCAGCACTAGCCTCACTGTTATACTTTCAAATGTCTTCAAAATTTAAATTCTTCTGCAAATACTGTTTCTATAGTGCTTGATGTGTTACACTGTTATATAGGAAATAGTTCTTTTAGATGCTTACTCTTCAGTACACTGGGATTGTATAGAACAGAAGGGAGAAAATCCTTCCTATGCTGTCAGTGAGAGGTAAGGCATCCAAGTGGTAGCTGTAGTTTTTAAATAGAATCCTTAGAAATGCCATATGGAATACCAAACAACCTGTTGGAAATAGTCTTGATGATGTCAAGGGGTATTTGTGACATGCAGTGGAACTTAGTGAAGAGCCTAAAGAAGGCTGCATGAGGAATTTTTTTCCTTCAAGTGCAAGGTAGGTGAGTTGTGTGGAAGGTGTTTTGTTTCCAGTCTTTCTGCATTCCCTTCCTTGTGCCTTGTCCAAATCACAGTATTAAACAGTTGACTTTGCAGTTCTGCAAAGTTCTTGAAACTTTCATAACATGCTTCAAGCTCTAGTGAGGCTGTTTTGGGTACTTCAGTTCTGGTTTTAATATTGCAATTTAACATATTTTTTGCTTTTATGCAATGTGAGCTCCTGGTTATAATAAAAAAAAAATTTCCTCACGGCTCTTTGAAAACTTGAAAACCCTCTCAGACTAGAAGCACTTAATGTCTTAGGCTGAACTGTATCAAATCTAAAAACACACTAATACTGACATTAGAAAGGAGAGGGAGATCTCAGAGAACTACATGCACGCTGCTGATGTGTTCTGAGATCTTCCTGAATGCCTTTGTCTTTACATTGTCCTGTACTTTTTAAGTGAAAAAGGATTTTTACCACAGTTCCCAATGAAACTTGCTGTGTAATGTCTTTGGATTGTGTTAACAAGGCTCTTATGTTTTGGGGCTTTTTCCTGTTTCTGTGGGATTGGTTTCCCAGATTCTCAGCTAGTAATAAAGTGGGCTTTAATGTCATGTACCACATGTGTTCTGAAGATTTCTCAAAGAGTTTAAGGCTATTTTGGGTGCATAGTATGTAATTACTCTCAATTATTTTAGTTGGTATCAAATTAAGATATTTATATATAGGAAATGTATTATTGCTTTGTCAGGTATATTTCTTTAATTTTATTCTTTTTTTGTTCTGCTTTGCTTGGGTTTTTCTGCCATTTTTGGTAATTGGAAATGAATGAAAGCATTTGAGTAACTTTGCCAGTTATACACTTAGCAGGGTGTGTTCACTGAAGACTATGTTTGTGCCAGGTCTGGAATTTTACTAGGATGTCTATTTTTCTGAATCAATAGCAAGGCAGCTAAAAATAATGGCCTACTCTAAACTGGGAGTGAGAATACTTGTCCTAGATAAGACAAAAGACCTGAAATTCTCTGGCCAGAAGCCAACTCCTCTTTTTGAAGGAAATAGTTAATTGGGCTGTACATAGATTTCTGATGAACCAGAGTTAAATGAAACTTAATCAGCTTGACTTAATTAGCCTCCAGAGCTGTGTTTTGTGTAAGGTCTTGGAGATCAGGGATTGTGTGGAGACTTCTTGGCCAGATCTGATCTGCTTCAGTAAATCAGAAGGGATCCTGAAGTCAGCCTGATGGTGCTTTTTTGGAAGGAAGAACTTTGGTGCAGTCAGACGCAGAGTAACAGTGAGGGAGAATTTGCTGATGATTTAATTGTGCTGTCATCGCTGACTTGGTTCAAATAATGCCTCTGTGAAATGGAAATGTTTTCAGCCATGGCAGTTGTTGAAAACTGAGTTCTGTAAAATACATTTATACGATATGTGTGTGTTGGTTTATGCCTGTGTGTGCTGCCTGACATCTTATGCATTTTCTGCCACTTCAGGACTGTTGATGCTCTTACTTTCTGAGCTCCACAAAGTATTTCTGTCACATTTATTGTTTAAAAGTTTTATCTCTCAGTGTGAGACACATTTTAAGTAGTATATCCCTGGCAAAGGAAATTCCTTCCAGAATTTCAAATCATTACTTCAAGGAATGGGAATAGGAACTTCTACAGAATCATCAGAAGTATTAAATGACAGTGCTAATATGGCCTTGTTCAGCAACACTTCACTTTGGGTTTTCATTTCATTTGTTCATCAGGCTTAGGTTACAGGAGTCCTAAAAAGAAAACAGGGATTCTTGTCTCCCTTGTAAAAGAATTTTCTCCCTGTGACTTGTTTGGGGTGGTTAGTTTTTATAGACTGAGATTTTTTGCTAGATTTCTCATGGCGCACTTCTACTCCTCAAAGGGTATTGCCTTACCAGGGTGTCAATTTTCAAGTCTGCCAACTTTGAAGTTTTACTTAAGATCCAAGCAGACATTTCAAAGTGATTTAAGGATGCAAAAAGTACTCCCAGTACATTTGAAAGCTTCTGAAATTGAATCCCTTAAATGTTTAATTAGTTTCTTACAGTTTTGTATCTATTGTAAATTTTTATACCAAATGTTTCATTTTGGCATAAAAAAGGGCTGCTTACTGGCAAAAAAACCAAATCTGACTTTAGGGGGGCTGTGCCTTCTATTTAGCCTAGTTCTGTTTGAGCATTGAGTGAGAAATCAATACATGCACTACTTGCACCATGCGTTAATTAAATACTCAGCAAGCAGCTATTTCAGTCTCTGAATAAATGCTTTATACTGGCTTCATTTTAACCATTTTAATCAGCTTATGTCTAGATGATTTCTAGTACCATTTTAATTCCTGGGTAACATGGGCAGCTTTTGCATGCAAAGAGAACCTAATTCATCAATGATTTGTGGTTTGCTGTGTTCTGTCTGCACACATCAGTCACTCCAGCTGACAACAGGCACCAAAATTCTACTTCACAGCTAATTCTGGGATGATACTGAGCTGCCACCTTATGACAAATGAAGTTTGACATCAATTTGCATCTTTAAATGTAATGTGTAGTCTTTACTAATATTTGATATAACTGGTGGTTTACAAATCCTTATGCTTTGTTCTCCAGATACTGCTGGGCATATAGTAAAGTTTCTAAGAATATATGTGTGTGTGTATATAAAGTTTTATCTGTAGAGCCTATGTTGGTATAACAGGCTATTTTTATTAAAGTTCTCTGCAAAGTTTCTTACCCTTTGGGAGAATTAAATGCTAGCAGAACTTGTGATCAGCTGTTTCACTGAAAAGATGGTGTAGTGACTCTCTCTGTGCAGAAATTGGATGAACTTTCTCATGAAGTATATTTAACTTGAAACAGCCTGTTCTACTGTGACTAAGTCTTCTGGGCCAAAATATTTTTTTTTTATGTTGAACTAGAATTAGTTTGACCTCAGACATCTTAACTCACAAATGTAATTTAACATTATGCTACTCCTTCCCTGTGCTGCTGAGAGGATTGCATCAGTTACAAAATAAAATATGACTACTTATGTTTTTGTTGCCTTGCATGACTTCAAAATTGAAAAAAAAGCCACAAATCCAACTTCTTAAACATTTTCTGTGCTAGTTTAGACTCCATAAAAGTTAAAGTCCTGCTTGTAAAAAGTTTAAAAATACACGTTTTTCTTCTCCAGATAATGTCTCCCACGGCATTGTTTTTGGCTGCAAAAGTGGAAGAACAGCCACGGAAACTTGAACATGTTATTAAAGTAGCAAATGCCTGTCTTCATCCTCAAGAGCCACAACTGGATACAAAGAGTGATGTAGGTGGAAGTTATGGTTTCAAAGATACATGGTTTGAAAGATGACATTTCATCTAGTGATTTGTTACATTGTCTTGCTGGATTATTGCTGTCTGCAGCCTAGAAAAAATCAAAGGGTTTGTTTTTACACTATTTAAGTCTTTTATTACTTAATGCAGTTTCTTAAAGACTCACTTATTTGTTATGAAACTTCAAAAGATCGCTCGATCTTGAAATTCTTACAGCACCCAGCTGACCTCCCAAAAATGCTGTGCTGGAATAGATTGTCTGAGATCCAGACGTGAGTTAATCTTCCTGTGGAGGGCATGCAGGTGGAACTGAGTTTGTAGCAGTGCTCGTACTGGTGGAAGAATGTAACCCCAGTGTGCAGTGCTGTGAGCTGTCAGCGCTCGCTGGGGCCTGGCCTGGTGCTGTGTCACAGGGGCAGTGTGTGGATGAAGTTCTGAGGCAGTCAGTTGCTGTGTCTTCACCTGTCTGCTTGTTTGTTTCAGGCATACCTTCAGCAAGCCCAAGAGCTGGTTATACTTGAAACAATAATGCTTCAAACTTTAGGTACGTCTTTCCAAATACCTCCTGTGCAGCCAACTTGCCATGAAGAGCTAGTGGGACCAAAATAACTGGAGTTTTGATGTGCTATTGGTACACTAGAATTTAACTGTTTTCCTGTTTAACTTCTGACCTGTGAATTTAGTTTTGTGTTAGCTGTTCTGCTGTTTTCACTCTGGAGAAGAAAGGTGTGTCTGTACTTGTGAAAGAGATGTTTCTGACAGTTTGAGTTAGAAATGTGTAGGCTTCCAAATAGATTTTATTCCCAGTAGTAATTATATTGACATTTCTTCCCATGAGGTAACATGGTGTAGTAGGCTGGCTGTGTGAGTGTCCTGAAGCAGTTGGAAAGAGCTTTGTACCCAAGGCTCTTCCCCATTCTGACTTTCCATAGAAGAACATGATGTAATTGAGCAGGTGCTGACTCTGAACAACACAAGTTGTAGTGTAACCATTTAATGAATTCAGATGATTCTAAAATTTGAAATGGAATGTTCTGTCAAGGCACTCGCCTGACTAAAATACCATAGAGACAATTACAGCCAGAGGCCTGAGAACACTGACTAGCTCAGATATTCTTAAATACCACTTGGGCTATTGCTAAAAAAAACCAGCTCACAGTCGTGACCTAATTCTTAAAACAGTGTCATATACCAGGAGGGGTTTCTTAAGTCACTGATCTACAAATTGACTTAATTTCTTATTTCATACGTGCAACATGTTTAAATGCTAGAAATCAATTAATAGAAGTACACATATTTTCATTGTGTTTGCAGTACAGTTTTTACTGACTTACTGACTTGCTAGAATTGTTCAGATACATTCAGCTTTAAAGAGACAGTAATTTCCTAGGTTGTGTGTACAGGATTTGAGATTACTGGAGGAATATTTTAGTAATGGATTACAAAGTGGCTTTACCATCTGCTATTCAAAAGTATGAAAAGGTAAAGAATAAAAGGCACTTCAATAATGTTACTTATTCTGCAGTGCAAAAGTTTACCAAGTGTTTTAGGTCTGTGGGGAAATGTAAGGAGTTTGCTTTTTATTTTACAGATGCAAATGTATAACTCAAAATGTATTTGTAACTCCTCAGGTTTTGAGATTACCATTGAACATCCACACACAGATGTTGTGAAATGTACACAGTTAGTGAGAGGTCAGTGACTTTTAACCACTTCTGTAAGTCCTTTTTTACCTTTCTAATAACATTTGAAAGTAATGTTATTTGTCTAATAAGATTTTTCACCAACTGTATTATCCAAAGAGTATATTTAAAATTAATTATTAAAACTTTGACCTTAACCTTTAGAGATTCATAAAGAGTCCAGTCCTCTGTCCTTCATAGTTTTTTTGTTTTCTTATTAGCTTTGATTTTTATAGTACCTGTTCCACGTGTTCTGGAATGACAGAAGCAGGTAGCAGTTGCAGACTGATTGGCCAGATCCATAGTGTCCCTCTGAGCTGATGGTTTTCACTCTGAAGTAATTTTGCCCATTGATTAGCCAGTTGTGCTGGCTAATAACAGCTTTTTGTCTTAGCAAATTTTTCAGGTAATGGACTGAGGGACAAAGAGAGTACATAGCAAGTCTGCTGTGACATGCAAATAGGTGTGACTAATTGTTTTTCTGGAGCAGTGTGTCCTTACTTGTTTTGGATGGTAGCAAAATACCCTAAGCCTTAGCTAAACATATCCTGGAACTTGTATGCAGCTCATTATTGTGACTGGCTAGAAAAGCTGGTTTGTTCTCTATATTTCTGGTGGCATTTTGGCACATCTTTAATTCTTGAATTGATTTATTTTGGAGCTTTAAAAAAAAGATTAAAACACTCTCTTGTAAGATGTAGAATGGAAAAAATTAGAGATCAGTTGTAAAAGCATCTAAAATAAGCTTTTCCCTTTAATTATGTTTCTTCAGTAAAAAGTGTTTTGGAATGATCAGACCATGGTTGTTAGTCTCTAGTCATTAGCTGGTTTTGCAGTGAAAAAGGCATTAAGTGCTTCAAAGTTTTTGGTGTTTTTTTCTTCTCCCTCTATGAAATATGTGAAAGTCAGGTACAGCCTAATCCTGTTAACTAGATCTGATTTGCAGTGACTCTGGAATTAATGGTGTTCTCTTAAGGAATTGTGTCTCTTATTTGCTGGAGCTTCCTGGTGTCATTTCTTTGGACACTGAGAAGGGCTGGTGCTATAACTTATTTGCATATTAAGTAGTTTTATTGCTAAAAGATTATATAAGTTGTATATATATATATAAGATTATATAAGTAGTTTTACCGCTATAAGATGATGATTCTCTGCTTTCTGCCCAGATTTGGCTGTGACTTGGTGCATGAGTCCAGTTGCAGCTGAAGTCTCAATATTCTGCACCAGCTGCTCTGTAGGGTTTTGCTTTGGTTTTTCTTAGCTGTTGGTCACTGTAAATGGGAGCAGGTTTTACTGACTTGGGGAGCCCCTGTGGGTCTGTTTGGTGTTTGGGGCTGTGGGGAGGGGTGGGGGCAATGTTGGGTTGCCTCAGGATTTCCACATCAGTGTGTGACACTCAAGCCTACAGGCACACTGCTACACAAACTGGACTCCCTTTCATCAGGGGTAGATACCACTCTAAGGCAGTTCAGCTTTTCATTTTGTGTTTTGTAAGCTGATTTTTTGTACTGACAAAATTCAAACTTTGAAGATACTATGAATTTTTTAATTTGACATCTTTAAACTAGTACTTAATGTCAGCAGACTTGAAAAAATACTTCAAAGTTTAAAGTGATATCAAGTCTTGAAATCTGAAGGCTTCAGTGAGGGCTGCAAATCCGTGTAGCTCAAGGACTAGTGCACAGTGAATGTAATGTCTCTGATGTTTGAAAAACTGCTCAAGGAAGGAGGTGTGCTCCTTAGTTTGTGTGTGTTTGGAATCCCTGGGGGCATGTGTCCCTAGGAATGGTGTACACTGGGAGCACAAGATTTGAGTACCTGATATTAAAATAAGAAAAAGGAAAGTAATTAATTCATTTAAAACATCAGGCATGAAATTTGAAGTCATCCGTGCAAGTCAAGCAAGGACAGAATAACTGCCATGGAACATTGGTTTTATATGTTGACAAAGAGATGGGTCTGTGGGCACAGTGATTCTTTTCAAAGACAAAGTGCTAGGAGTTTAGTTTTCTGTCCCTGAACATCTATTTGTTGGACAGTGTGGGTTTTCAGTGTCTGTAGATGAAACACTCAGATATCTGAGTCCTGAAACTTTCAAAATATACCTAGGATTTGTCAGTGTTAAACCTTTAGTGCTAAAGGAATTGACTGAGAGGTTAAAGAAATCCAAGGTTACTTCATCCAGTTCTGGTAATGTCATCTTGGACAAAAAGCACCATTTCAGGAGGCAGAGATTCTTTTTTTAATAAAGACTTTAATTAATTTATCCTGTTATCCAAGCCTGCTGTGATTAAAACCTCCAACTGCGTGTTTGGAGAGAGGAGGAAAGGAGAAATGTAATGTCTGACTGAGTATCAAAAAAGAGACAGCAAAGTTAGCTCAGGTCTGCACGTGTGCTTCAGGATTTGGCTTAGGGTTTGTGCACTGCACTGTCAGGTGGTGAGAAAGGGCCCTTTGGCTGACTAAACTGCAGGGCCTTAGAGGATGGCTGATTCTCTCCACCACTTTTTGCTGTCTTGCATCCGGGGTCATTTGTTTTATGCAGTCACTGTAACCTGTTATTAAGCTGTAAGCTATCCCCTGTTAAAATCAAAATGAAAAAAATAAAAACCCAGGTTGTGTTGATGATGCTCAAAGAATTCAGCCAAGTCCTTTGTCAGAAGACTGTCTAGTCTGACAGTGGCACACCAGAATCAATTGCTGGAAGCTGAAGATGAATTAGTAAGTGGGAATTGGTGCAAATAAATATAATTGCTTCAACATACAACTAAAGAAAAAATGAATTCTTCTCTAAGAGTGAAGGCCTTTTCGAAGGTGTTACTAGACAACACAGATCCTTGCAGAGAAGGGATGACTGGATGGATAAATAATGATTCATGATGTTCAGGCACACAATATCTAATTACTCCTTCTGGTCTTCAGAGACTCATGGGTTAATGAAATTGTTCCATCTTTGCAGTTAGGTCAGTGTAGCAGACAAGGAAAATGGTGTGGGCTTAGTATTTTTTCTGCACCATTCTTCCTCAGTGTCAAGAGACTGAGAAGAGGAGACAGGACCATCATTCCTTAGGATCCCACAGGTCCAAGGAATCTGAAGACAGTGGATATGTGAGGGCCTGTCAGCAAGCTTCAGTGCCCGTTCCAAGAATGCTCCAGTAGTGAAGAGAAGAAAGGAAAAAAGAAAAAGGGAAAAAAAACCCCACCAAAACACCAAAAACTGTTCTGGTTTTGAACCTGGCTGCCTTCAACACCAGCTGAGTGATCAGCAGTGAAACTGCCCTGGTGCCAAGGCTGTGGCATTGTCCTCTTACACTCTGGTGCAAAATCAGTGTGTTCTCAGCCTGCTTCTGGTGAAACTTGGAATCTGTATCCTCATCTCCATCTTGTGAAGTCTTCAGTCACTCCATTCTCTGTGTTGGAACACAACCTTTTGGAACTGAAGAAGAGATCTCAAGGATTTCTAGGACTGTTCTCGCTACTCTGCAGGTTATCAGGTATCTTGAACACCCATGATCCTTACTAATCTTTTGTGGAAATTGCACTGTCAAATACTTCCAATACCCCATAGTATCTGTGTGCAGATGCCATTGCTTAACTCAGGCTGAGAAAGACAGTCAGCAGAAGAGGAGGTGAAAATGCATCAGCTTTTTCAGAGGGTATTCTCATAAGAAAATTTAAATCTTGGTGGTGTGGAAAAATGTGGAACACCAGCTGCACTCCAGCACTGCTACAGGCGGCCTGCCCATGCTGAACTTTGACCTCAGGCTTTTATGGGCCTGTTCCCAAGCTTTAAATACTTGCAAGAGAGTAAAGCCACCAGGACTGCTCAGACCTACACCATGGCCTCCTCCAGCCCTTTCCAGATACAACAGACACCCTCCAGCATCCCTCTGTTCAGAGCCTGGGGCTTTTTGTTTTTGCCAGAAGGATTTCAGCAAGCTTCTCTCTTCTGATGCTGACTGGCTTATCTGCAATCTCCTCTCTCTGGGGAATGCTCACACAGCCAGTTCACCAGCTCCTAATGGGGACTTGGCAGTCACGTTTTCATGAGCATCCCAAGATCCAAGATAAGCTGTGTTGAAGAAAAGACTCAGGTATCTTGGAACTGCAGGCAGTTGAATTGTGGCTATGTCCAGTAAAAAGCATTTTGGTTTCCACTTGGCAGTTTCTTGGAGACAGCCTCTCAGAAGGTGTGTCAGACAGCAAATCCTGTTTGAAAATATTGATGAGTATTTCACTGATCTCTTGTCTTATGGCTGCTTCTGCAGCAGTGAGACAGGGTGGATGTTTTAAATCACTCCTGAATGCTAAAATCCAGAGCTGGTCATTCATGGCTGGTGTCTAGCCATCGGTCCTGTGCCTTGTGAGTTACAAGCGCAGCTCTGCTGGCTTGTTTTATTTAGCCCCTGCTTCAAGATGATTAAAATTTTGGAGATGCACTTTCCACTCCTGTAATGGAAATAAACAACCAAAATACAGGAACCAAAATTCATTACATTTAATTTTACTGATGGATTCTGCTAAACCAAAGCTGCCCTACAAAGAAGAGTTTGGGACGGAGATTTTCAGTCGTGCCTTGTGTTATCAAAGGCTTTAGTTGGGAGCTAAAATTTCTTGCTGGTTTTGGCAGTGATGATTTAGCTGTAAATAAGTTCAAACAGAATTGTACTACTTGCAGTGTAGGTAAGGTATTTAGCACAATAATTTTTGATTGAGGCTAAAGTGTGTGTTTCAAGATGTGATTCTTTTCTTCCAGGTATGTGTTTTGATTTACTCATCTTTCAAGCTGATGTTAAATAGAAGTTTTCTGGCATCTGCTTTTCTTCCTTGTTCAGAAGGGACATTTCAGTGAGAGTAGAGATGCTTCTTGGTCTTGCTACCTTAATTCAAACATGTAACTTTACAGAGTATATAAATCATTGAAGTTCCTTTAGGCATTGTTTTGATGAAAAATGAAGAGCAGGACATCAATTTTGGTCTTACTCAACTGTTGTGAATTTTTATTTGTTATAACAGTTCCATTTCACTTTTTTTTTTTTTTTTTTTTTTTTTTTTTTGGTAATTCCACCTTACTTATTTTTAAATGGGAGGGAGAAGTTGAGCTCCCTGGCATGACACATTGTCAGTTCACTTTCTGATTATTATGGATTAGTAGAATTTGTGTGTAGGAAAAGATCGTGTTACCTTGCAACTTCCACCTTCTCCTCACATTACGGCACACCTGGCTGTGTAGCATAAAGACAACTCTGAATTTTATTCCTTGGCAATTATTAGAAGTTGAGTTAAATCACATTTTAATATGCTTTTTAAGAACTAAACTTTGAAAGTCACTGCAGTATTTCTCAAACTTTGTAGAAATATTATTAAAGTAAAAGTTTAACAGTATTCCCTTTGATATAAAATTCAACACTACGCTTTCTGCAGGTAGCACTGATTTCAAGTGATAGTGTCAAAGTAAGAATTCAATGAAGGCTGCATTCAATCTGCGGTTTAACCCCTTGTGCCCAGCTATTCCATTAAATGCATGTTACAGTAAGTTCTCTTACCTGAGTGAGGAGCATTGGGGTGTCACTCTAGGGGTCAGCACTCTGTGGCTCTAACAGCCCAAGTCAGTTTTTCATTTCTGGCATGTTGCAGTCCTGTGGTTTGTTTCAGTATTTTTTTCCTGACTAACTCAATTAAATTTGTCTGTTTCCTATCGAAGCTTTGCCATAGGTTTAACAAATACGGAGCAAAATGTTATGATTACAGTGCTCTTAGTTAGAAGGAGCAGAAAACTGATTTTTTTTTCCCCACGTTGCTTGGGGGCTTGCTGTATTACAGGGCTTTGGGAGAGAGATGTGGCTGTTTCTGGGGAGGTGGGAGGGTGTCCTGCCATGCCCCTGTCCGAGAGCAGGAGGAGCACTGTGCTGTGAATTGCCTGGGGCTGAGTGCCTGCTGCCCTGGCAGCTCAGAGCAGGGATGCCCTGCAGCTGAGGGTGGGGAAGCAGCGCTTCCCAGAGCAGAGTGCTCACCTGTCAGGTGTTGGAGGGGAGCTGTCCTCTGGGCTGTGCAGGGGGCAGGGGGGCACTGAAGGGAACGACAGCTCCAGCTCCAGTACTGAGAGTGTCTCAGTCTTCTGTGTCTCAAAAATGATTATTTTAAAGGCTAGTTAGCTAAAGCCAGGTCAGTACTTTAGAAATACCCAGCAGTGATCTTTTGGAAGATAAAACTGCTTGAATTTTGGAACGAACCCAACAGGTTAGCACAGATCTTTAATCTCTCTGTTTTTCTTTTCTTACAGCAAGCAAGGATTTGGCACAGACATCCTATTTCATGGCTACCAACAGGTTGTTATCCTGAACCTCTTTGTTGCACTGTTGTAGCACACTATAGCTTCCTTTACTGCAGGGCCCCCTGATGTGTCTTACCCTTGTTGCAGTGGGGGACTGGGCCACCTCCCGTGGTGGTACCTCCCCGCCTGCAGTGCGGTGTATTGGACAAGGGCCTGACGGCACAAAGGGCTTAAATGCACAATGAGAAGTGTAGTGGTGCTTTCTGATGACTTTTTCTCGATTGTGAGTGCATAAGTCTAAAATTGGTAGCCTGAATAGCAGCTAAAGATTACAGAGAGATAAACTTAACCTAGAAATCCGAGCATCTTGGTAAGTACAAAACTATTTTTAGTTTACACTTGTAGTTAATGGCAGTTTTCTCTTAACTTTAAGTATATTGATTCAGTCTTAACTTATAAAATTCTAGTGGGCCTAGAGATATTTTCAACTAGCTGATTGCTCTTTTTAGATAGACTAGTAGTAGCCCAATGTTATTTCTTTTAGAAACAGCTCTTTAATCTTAATAAATAGTTTTAAAACTTAACTACTTAGATAAATTTATAGTATAGATTTGAAGTGGGTGTTTTGTAGACATAGCCTGTCATAAGAAAGAATTAAAGAGCAGACTTTAATCTTGATTTCTTGATGACTTCAATTTGCCTCTTGCAAAACTACTTTAACCTTTATTTAAAAGGATTACATTATGTGTAGATACAGTTTTTAAACAGTATCTGCTGGTTATTACAACTGTTCTAAATAAATAAATAAATCCTGGTGGTTCCTTGATGGGCAAGATTCTGTACTTAAGCAGCTGTTAAGAGAAGTTGTGCTAAAGCAGTGAAAGTGAACCAATATGTTTGTGGTGCTGGAAGCTGAAGACAAGGTCACAAATGTCACAGATCCAAGCCTGGTGCAAACAAAGCCCACAAATAACTCACCTGGCTGCTGTGGTACTGCTGGGGACCTTCTGATTGTCTCATTCAGAGACTGCACAATCATCTCTATGCATTCTCCTGCAGAATTTTAATTCACCATATTATATTGCCCTTTTTAGTACTTAAGTACAGGAGAATAATTGGTAAATTTATTTACTGTTCATCAGGCTTCTGATAGCAAAACCAAACTTTTCTACCAGATAAATGCCCTGCCCTTTGTTTTCTTAGGGCAGTAAGATATCTTACCAACTTATTCAACAAAATGTTTAACTGCTGTTGATTGACAGACTATCTCATTCTGTATGTTAATGGTTGATTTCTTTGGGTTTTCTGTTTTACATGTTTGGTTTCCTTTGGGTTCCTCATTATGAAATGTGTGCAACAGCCTTCACCTTACCACCTTCTGTCTTCAGTACAAGCCCACAGTGATAGCATGTGTGTGCATTCACTTGGCCTGCAAGTGGTCCAACTGGGAGATTCCAGTATCAACTGATGGAAAACACTGGTGGGAATATGTAGATCCCTCAGTTACTCTAGAACTACTAGATGGTAAGTCAGGCTCCTTTTTCGTTTTGAAATTCAGGGGTTTATTCATGTAAGGATGGAGCACAGTGTGTAGTGAGAGCTTTCAGCTGGAATTCTCACTGACTTCAGTGAAAAAAAGGGATAGGAGTGGGGAGAGAACTTCAGAAGACAAACTTGGTTTGGCTGTTGGCTGGAGTGTCCACATACCTTTTGCAGGTGCAGGATAGCATTCTGAAGTGCTTTTCAGAACCAAGACAGAGATGGAAATCTGTCGCTGCAAATTCCTGCAGTCCTGATGGTTTCAGGTACCTCAGTGTTGTTTCAGGGACAGTGTTGCTGAGGCTGTACATAAAATTGCCATGTTTAGGAAGGCAGTTCTGTGTTCACAGTTGGTGTAGCTTGTGGACCTCGGACTCTGGTAAGAAGAAAGCATATGCTTAGAACACCCTACACCTAGAAGTTTACTGTCTTCTAGGATAGTATTTACTGCAGTGGCGTCTGAATTTAAGGGCCAGATGTGCTGCTGTAGTGGAGGTGGGAGCTTCTGGGGCTTTCAGATCTTTGTGTTGGATTTTGTTGGTCTGGAGTGAAACAGTTGTTTCACAGTTGTGGTGGAGATCTCCAGGCTTCAGATGGCCCAGCACTGCCTGTCTGTGCCTGCTGCTCCTCTGTTCAGCTGTTCTTTCCCAATGGCACGTTGGGGAGGGAGTGTTTGAAAGCGAGAAATTGAGTAGATGTCGTGTGAAGCACAGAACTAGAGTGAGCTTCCAAGTGGAGCTTCAAACATCTCTGCCTTACTGGGCTTCGTTAAGCTGTAGCTGCAATTCCAGATAGATACTACCCTGCTTCCTTCCTGGCTGTGGGTCTGTGGCTCTGGTGAACATGCATTGTTTGGATTTGTAAAATCCCCCAAGGGAATGCTGTGAGCTCCTTGTGAACATAACTTAATGCTTCAAGCATTTATGGAGCTGGGGTGTTTTATACACCTGGATAGACCAAAGAGCTGAGATCGTTTTGCACTTGGGGGCAGCTTAGGTTATAACTTGCTTATGGAATTTGGAGAAGCCAGTTCTTCCAGACCTGTAAAAGATGTACTTTTGCATTCAAATTCTGACTGTACCTAGTTATTTTCAACTTATGACTAGAATTAAGTCTCAATGAAGAGTATTTTTATTTGCAGCTGATAAGCATGAATGACCTGTGTTTTCCTGTGCGCATACTAATTGTAAGGATCTTTGTTTATTAACACAGGCAGTACTCCACCTTGAACACAAATTATTTCAAAGCTGTTTTTTAAAACAGAGTCCTTCCAAGGGTCTGATGGCTGTGGTTTGTACAGAGCTGATACTGGTTGTTCCTGAAGTTTGATGGAATGACTGAAACAGGGACTTAGAATTTTATACTTTCAAGGAGACTTAACTCCATACAGAAAATGTACAGGCTGAATGGCAAGTCTGTTATTTTAGAAACTGCTGTTCCTGTAGTTTTTGGTCTAACAAATCCAGGTTGTGTAAGAGTAAAGACAAGCTATTACAGTTAAAGCTGGTTTTCAGAATATGTGTAGTGGTCGGAAGTCTGTCCCAGAGGAATACTGGAGATGTTTTTGTTCAACACTTGCCTAACAATTTTTTAATTATAATATTAATTCAGCCCATGCACAGACTGTAGTATCTACTGCAAAAGCTGTACTACCTTAGACTAAGTTTTACCTGTTAATAACAGAATCAGATGTAAAAATGGCTTTTCTTTTTCTTATTCAGAGCTAACTCATGAGTTTCTGCAAATACTGGAGAAAACACCTAGCAGGCTCAAGAGAATTAGAAATTGGCGGGTAAGAAACATTCCTGTAACAGTGTCTAGCAAGCAGAGATGAACTTCTAGGAGAATTATGAACCAGGGGGAAAAGTTCATTATGTTCTACTTGCTCTTTATCCCTGTGTCTGGGTTAGGAGGTGATGAAACCTTGAGCCAGCTTTTATCCACACCTCTGAGCTAAATTCAGATATTTAAATATTCTAAGCTGTATTTTCTCACTTCTTCCTTTTTTGCTTAGGCTAATCAGGCAGCTAAGAAACCTAAAGGTGATGGACAAGTATCTGAGAACTCGCTTCTTGGTTCATCCTTGGTCCAGAATTCCATTTTGGTGGATACAGTTACTGGTGTAGCTGCAAACACAAGTTTCCAGAAACCATCGACATCATTTCCTGCACCAGTACCTCTGACCTCAGGAAGTATTTCTGTTCCAGACGGTCACGCACCTGAAAATTTGGCAATATTAGCTACAGGAATGCCAAGTACCTCATACAGTTTGGCATCACACCAGGAATGGCCTCAGCACCAAGAACAAACAAGGACAGAACAAATCTACTCCCAGAAGCAGGAGACACTGCCTGCTAGTCAGTACAACATGAACTTCCAAGCAGGGGCGTCCGTGCAGTTGCACTCCGGAGTACACCACAGACCTGACAAACTTGCTGAGCATTCTACTGTCAAACAAGAATATTCTCATAAGTCAGCAAACAAACACCACGGACAAGTCGCTGCTCCTGTAATAATTCCTCAGAAAATGTCTTTGGATAAATACAGAGAGAAGCGCAAACTAGAAACCCTGGAAATGGACGTCAGAGAACACTATGTAGCAACCCCAAGCG